>NC_090933.1:63650082-64271249 GCF_040938575.1 Ambystoma mexicanum
GATAATTTGCAGAGGGCGGAGAGTAGAGGCAGGTAGATTTAGGAAGAGGCTATTGCAATAGTCCAACCTAGAGAGAACCAGAGCTTGGGAGACAGTGAACTTCTGAGGGAAGGAGAGGAAATGCAGAGTACCTCTGAGGAAATGCAGTAGGAAGTTTGACTTTTTAGAGATCTCAGGGCGGAGAAGGAGAGTGTGGCGTCAAAGATGCCCCTAAGGTTCTTAGCCTCGCAGGTAGGGGTAGGAGGAGGGCCAAGGGAGGCCGGCCAAGGGTGAGGGAGAAGGATGGAGATGGTGTGCCGATGAGGAGGATCTCAGTCTTGCTGGCATTCAGACAAAGATCATTGGCGGCACACCAATCTTGAATGGCAGTTAGGCATTCAGAGATGAGAGAGGGAGAGGAGGTGGCCAAAGGCAGCTGGAAAATGGGTTCAGTGCCATCAACGTAGCACTGGAAATTTGAACAGAAAATGGCAATGCAGTGGGCGAGAGTTGCCAGGTATTGGTTGAAGAGCTAGGGTGAGAGGTTAGACCCCTGGGAAACCCCACAGGTAGAGAGGAAGATAGATGATAGGAAGGAACCCAGTTGGACCTGGGAGTGTCAATCAGAGAGGAAAGAGGTCAGCCAGGCCAGAGCCTGATCAGTGATGCTCAGGTTATCACAGAGACTGTTGAGCAGGATGGTGTGGTTGACCGTGTCAAAGGCAGAAGAGAGATCAGGAAGGATGAGAACAGAGGGAATGTTAGAGTCCAGTTTGGAGAGCAGATCTTCACAGATATTCATGAGAGGAGTTTCTGTGCTTCTGCCTGCTCTGAAGCCAGACTGGTGGTCATGGAGACAGCCAACAGAATCTGAATGAAGGTTAAGCTGAGAGATGGCCAGCTTTTCCAGGAGTTTGCCCAGAAAGGGGGTTATGGAAATTGGGCAATAGTTAGCTGGACAGGAAGGATCAGCTGTGGGTTTCTTGAGAAGAGGATGCACAAGGGAGTGCTTTAGAGAGGAGGGGAAAGCTCCTGAGGCAAAGGAGGGGTTGCAAAAATTGGCAAGGGCTGGAGCAAGGGTGTCAAATGTGGTCCTTGATGGTTTTAGAGGTACAGGGATGAACCTGTTCTGATGAGGCTTTCATAGATCGGATTTGTCTAGCGACCACGTCAGGGGAGAAAATAGGAAAGGAAGAGAAGGAAGGTGGGGGGTGGTTAAAGGGGGGTCTGCATGCACAGACTGAAAGGGAATGGGAGGGGCAGGGGAGGAGAGGGTGGACAGAATGTCCTGGGATTTTTAGATAAAGTGTGAGGCAAGCAAGGGCATTGCAGAGAGCCTGGGAGGCAAGAGGAGGGTGGAGACTGCTGCAGGGTTGGCAAACTCCTTGCTTGAACTTCTGATAGTCTAATTTTCTTTTCTTGTGTACTTATCTTTGGGCCTTTATTCTCTCTGCTTGTAAGATTTGTGATCTGCATTGTTTTAGGCTGTTTGAATGGTTCTATAACGAAACATCATGTGGTTACATCCATTCCTGTTTTGTGTTTGTATTTCGATTCCCTACTAAATGTTTAAAGATAAGCAATGTAAAGGCAAAATGTTTGGCTTTTCTGTAGGCAGGTGACAGGCACTTTTCAAATGCTCCCATAATGGTACTACCGCCCATTATACATCAACAGTTGGAAAATGGTAATAGTGTGGCACAGTATGGCTGTGCCTAGCAAATACCACTAATGTCTACACAAAACTCAAAATTGTTAGATGTGCTTATAGGCAAATTTGTCCCCCCAAATATCTGTGCATTGCACCACACTCCCGCCGAAAACGAGCAATGGCAAAGCCAGGCGTCCTGGGTGTATGCATCTCATAGGCACCCTCCAGGCATTTCCACAATGGTACTGCTGTCTGCCATAAAACTTTAACAAACGGAAAATGATTTTAGTAACTGAGCACATTATGGCTGTGCCTGGAAAAGGCCCATATAATGCCCACAAAAGATCCATCACTGTCGGCCTTGCCAAGGCTCGTCCCCAACAGGAATATAGTGCAAGGAACAGACACAATGACACACAATTCCTTATAAATCAAGTGACTGAAGGCATACCTGGTGAAGACATTTTTCTCACACTAGGAGCTGGTTTACAGCTGCAATTAATCCACTGTCTTTCAATAGACTACCTATTAATAACTTGCTCATACAAATCCAATTGATGTGTATTGTGCACAGGTAGGTGCACGCAATGGGTGTGAATGGGCATCTGGACTAGCGTGGTGAATGGGTGGGTATGAAGTCAAACCTCCCTGCCGACCCCCAACTCGCTGTGCTTCTTCATGGCTCATGGGTCTCGCCTATCTATCTTCACTGTCCTTGCAAATGGTTTACTTATAGGCGGCGCTCACAACACCCTCAATAGCCAAAACTAAGAAGGCTTACCACACTGCTCAAGTCACTCCTTCATTAAGTGATTTCTCAAGAAATCCGAAGATCCCAGTTAGACATTTCTTGTAATCTGATCAGGGGCACATTTTGTATGATGTCATGCCCTGCGATGATACCATTTTGCTAATGACTATTTTTGAAACTTGAAAAAATCCAATCTCTTTTGCATCACAGAATGTAGGCAAGTATGAAGGTTGAAAGGCCCTGAGGCGTCCCTGGGTGCTCTCATTTAGTCAGTGAACACAAAATTGGTAAATTAAAATGAAATCCTGTCTGTAATATTGTTGTATACGCGTGTACTTATTAATTTTAAGTACATCCGTTACATGACGATACAATGATGTTAATTGCAATGAAACATTGATTTTGAAAGGGAGTGGGACGTAGTAGAGGAGAAATATAGGGGAGTCGCATAATCCGGTGTTTTCGTCCTGTCTGTAACATTGTCTAGCAACTGCCCTGGCCCAAAAGCCTGTAACAGCACTAAATGATCCTGCATACATCATTCTCGTGGATGCCGGTTAAAGGCCAGAGTTGCCAGAAATTGAAACCTACGTATAGCCCAATTGGGACCAAAAACAATCTCAAATGTAGTCCAATTGCATGCTCTTGCTCCCCTTCCAATGGTCTTCACTACTGAAGCGTGTCAGACAATGACATTACAGTTCACTTTGCTGTGTGTCTAAGTCTGGACAATACATTGTAAACCGAAAGGCCTTTTTTAAGCTCACTGCTTTGCACTGTGGTGCTTGTTTTCGGTGGAAGACGTTGTGTACATGACAGGAACGTGACGTGCCCCAAGCCACGTGATGCGAAAAGGCCAGAGTTGCTAAGGTCCGTTTCTCTCATAGGAACTACACTACAGTGTTTTCTACGCGTGGGGGGACTTTGGGAAGCTGGTGAAGAACTGCCTCTCTTCTCTGCATGGTCCCAGGGACGCAGGTTAGAGAAGTGGCTAAACATAAATACGTTTTTAAAGCTGCGTTTTTATTTCTAAGTTTTCCGGGCTCCTACAGCCCGGAAAACGTAGAAAAAAAACCCCAGCTAGTGCTTATTTTTTTTTTTAAATAAATAGCACTTACCGAGATTCAGCTGCAGCTTTCCTGCTCTGGTCTCCGGTCCCCGTCCTCCGCGTACAGCACTAATGAAGGGAAAGCCACCCAGCGGTAGCTTTTGTTTACTACAGCTGGCTGGCTTTTCCTTCATTAGTGCTGCAAAAGCAAAAGCCAGCACAGGAGGGCATCCATTTCACAAAATGGATGCGCCAATGTGCTTGCTTTTGCGAATTTTGAGCTTGAATAGCTCAAAATTTTACATAGGAAGTTTTAGAATGCTAGTATTTTTTTTTTATGTTGCCTATCTATTTTTTAAATAACATTTTTTACTAGACCATGCCTTTAAAGTAATATGTGTTTTTATCAAAATGTCAAAAAGAAATGGTCACTAATATGATCTTAATGAGTATGCAGCTGACACATCTCATACTTTGAGTAGACTTTAAATGCCAATGCATTAAGGAGCATGAAGCTCCTCCTTCAGGGACAGTCTATACATAGTGCTGAAAAGTAGTACCAACAAAACATGGCAAATAAAAAGTGGTAGCATTACATGAAAAACAATAATACATAAGAAAATGACATAATGGAAAATAAACATACATAAAAAATGAAGATGACATACCCATGGAAGAATGGATTTAGAACGGATTGGTATATGAAAATGAAAAGAAAAGAAATGGATAAGTACAGCAAGCAGGTGATAAGTTAGAAGTGGTCTACTAATGGAAGCCACAGGCAAGAGTTACCTTGTATGAAGAGTGTAGCCAAAGGTAAAGGTTTGGAATCAATATAAGACTCGTGGTCTTAGATGTGTTTCAGCGTGGCTCGCAGTCGCGATCGTGCGCTGTACAAGATCAGGTAGCCGATCTGTGGAGGTGAGGCTGAGTTTAGAATAAGGCGGGAGCCATAAGTAAAGGTAAGTATGTAGCAAAGTGCTCGAGTACCTGAGAATCGCCTGCAGTGATCGCTGAGGCGGCTTGAGGAACGCCGTGGGGCATCGCAGAATGAAAGCGTTGTCGAGGAAACAGTATGAGATATAAACACGTGACCGCAGCGCGGATGGAAAACTAAGCACAGTGCGGCACGTACATTGCAAGGCTGCATGTGCGCTGTAGGGGCATGTGAGGGGCAAAACAATCAATTGTAGATACACAAGGGGGTGAATCAAAAATTATGAGCAGGTCAGAAATTAAAACAAAAAAAGGGTGAAACATAGAAATAGAAAAAATACTCAGCAGAAATACTGGTTGCCAGAAGACAACCAACAGTATTAATGTAAACCAACAATGGAAATAAGCACATCATGAATGGAAAGCATGTAAACAAAACATGATAGTAAAAACATTTAGTGTAAATGCCACTGTGTAAATATCCAAATATTCAAATATTGCATCTTATCCGCGGGCGGTGGCACCGGATGGTACCACCTTGGGTCCCAGACGGATGTCCGGGAGTTGAGGTCTAAATGTGACAGCACTGCAGATGCTGTATTAATTAATAAATGGTGAAGCAATTCTTGGGGCTTTGGTAATTATGAATTCTACTGACTACGATATAGAGTGTACCAGACAGCTACGAGATCAGACCATCTATGCACCACTGGATCATGACCCTACGGCATCCATCAAACACAACCTTGAAATTTTACTTGATAAAGCTATGGAACTGAACTGGATAAATGAACATACCCGCACATTTCTCAGTAACATTCACCCCAGAATTCCCAACTTTTACATATTACCAAAGATCAAGATAAACCACCGGGAAGACCTATTGTTGCTGGCATGGACAGCATTAATCAACCGTTAGGAGTCTACATCGACTTTTTTCTTCAACCGTTGATACAACAAACATCCACTTATATCAGAGACACAACACATTTTTTGCAGAAACTTAACAGTACAACTTTCCAACATGAACACCTTATGTTCACAATTGATGTTAAGAGTCTATATATATCCATACCCCATGACCTTGGCATTGAATCAGTTGAATGGCTTTTACTTGAAACACCAGAAGTCCGTGCACAGAAAGAATTCATATTAACTCTTCACCAATTCATCGCAGAAAATTCATACTTTCAATATCGCAACAAGTTCTTTCTACAAACCTCTGGCAACTCAATGGGTGCAACCATGGCACCATCATATGCGAACTGTTTTATGAACAAATTCGAAACTGACCATATTCTCATGAAACAAGAATGGAACCAGAATATACATCTGTGGTCACGCTACATTGACGATATTTTTGGCATTTGGAGAGGCACTGATGCCACATTTGAGGTCTTTTTTGAATACCTCAACAGCATTGACCCGCATATCCAGTTCACGAGTGAAATATCCATGGACAAAATCACATTTCTTGATGTATTAATACAGAAGAAAGATACCGGTTACAGTACCACTCTTTTCCGTAAAACTACCGATCGGAACAACTTATTGCACCGTTTTAGCTTTCACCAACCCAGTCTCCTAAGGAACTTACCGTATAGTCAACTGTTGCGAGTGAAAAAAATCGTTAGTGATCCAGAAGAATGTTTAGCTCAGCAATCAGTAATGAAGGAGAAATTTTCATCCCGCGGTTATAAGCAAGAAGAACTTGACAAAGCATCCGAGAAGGTGAATGCTCTGGATCGTGACACGTTACTGTCCGGCACCACTAAACCTCAAAGAGAACTTAAATCACCAGTATATGTTTCGAGATTTTCCGTTCAAAGTCACAAGATTAAGAACTTTATTAAAAAACACTGGAACATCTTTAAAGATGATGTCAGAGTGCAAAAATTGTTCGAACAGATGCCGGTATTTGCTTACCAGAGGAGCCGAAATTTACGTGATGAACTTGTGCACACAAGACCCCCGCCGAAAGAACCCAGCACCCAACGCACAGGAACATATCCCTGCTTACACTGCGCCAACTGCAATCTGGTAATTAAAGGGAACATTGTATACCATCCTCGCACAGGCAACAAGATTTTCCTGAAGACATTTGGCACATGTGACAGTGTGAACATCATATATGGAATAGAAGTGCCCCTGTGGAAAATATGTTGGTCAATCCACGAGAGCAGCAAAAGTACGATGGAATGAGCATCGCTCCTGCATCCGTAATTCTAATCCTAATTCAGCAGTGGCCCGACACTGGAGCGAACAAGGCGATAATCTGACACAAATAAGGTTTTTGATCCTAGAAGTACTTAACAAAGTCAATCCCCACGAGAATATGGACCTTCGGCTCAACCAAAGAGAGACATTGTGGATTGACAGACTTGGGAGCCTGTATCCTAACGGCCTCAAGGGAGAAATTAACTGCCATTGTTACATTTGAATTTTGTGTACCACTTTTTTTTGATGTATTTGTTTGTAACATATTCTGCCTCTGTATCTCTAGTGCTTGTATTGCATTCAAACACCAGCAGGTTTTCACTCCGATAAAGACCCTTAATTCTAGTGTAATGAGGATACCGTTTGCACTTACATGATTTCTTGGCAGGTGGTGCAGTCCGTTGGTTTGATGCCTTGAAGTCGTTTTGCCACAATTAGCATGCACCTATTTTCAAGAATTGCTTTACCATTTATTAATTAATACAGCATCTCCAGTGCTGTTGCATTTAGACCGCAACTCCTGGACATCCGTCTGGGACCCCACCGCCCGCGGATAAGATGCAATATTTGAATATTTGGATATTTACACTAAATGTTTTTTACTATCATGTTTTGTTTACATGCTTTCCTTTCATGATGTGCTTATTTCCATTGTTGGTTTACATTAATACCGTTGGTTGTCTTCTGGCAACCAGTATTTCTGCTGAGTATTTTTTCTATTTCTATGTTTCACCCTTTTTTCATTTTAATTTCTGACCTGCTCATAATTTTTGATTCAGCCCCTTGTGTATCTACAATTGATTTTTTTTGCCCCTCACATGCCCCTACATGCCCTATTGCAGCCTTGCAATGTACGTGCCACACCGTGCTTTTTTTTTTTTCCATGTCACGTGTTTATATCTCATACTGTTTCCTTGACAACGCTTTCATTCGGCGATGCCCGACGGCGTTCCTCAAGCCGCCGCAGCGATCACTGCAGGTGATTCTCAGGTACTCGAGCACTTTGCTACATACTTACCTTTACTTATGGCTCCCGCCTTATTCTAAACTCAGCCTCACCTCCACAGATCGGCTACCTAATTTTGTACAGCGCACAATCGCGACCGCAAGCAACATTGAAACACATCTAAGACCAAGAGTCTTATATTGATTCAGAACCTTTACCTTTGGCTACACTCTTCATACAAGATAACTCTTGCCTGTGGCTTCCATTAGTAGACACCTTCTAACTTATCACCTGTTTGCTGTACTTATCCATTTCTTTTCTTTTCATTTTCATATACCAATCCGTTCTGAATCCATTCTTCCATGGGTATGTCATCTTCATTTTTTATGTATGTTTATTTTCCATTATGTCATTTTCTTATGTATTATTGTTTTTCATGTAATGCTACCACTTTTATTTGCCGTGTTTTGTTGGTACTACTTTTCAACATTATGTATAGACTGTCCCTGAAGAAGGAGCTTTATGCTCCGAAATGCATTGGCATTTAATGTCTACTCAAAGTATGAGATGTGTCAGCTGCGTCTTCATTAAGATCATATTAGTGACCATTTCTTTTTGACATTTTGATATTTTTTTGATAAAACACATATTACTTTAACCAAGACTCTGGATTTATTTGAACTCTAACAACAGATGAAGTTGAAGTAGTAAACTTGAATTGTTTGGAATAACTTGTTTCAAATTACACGACCCAGGTTGGGTTCTAACAGAGAGCGGCTGTTTGATTAGGTTGTTTATCTAGTCTGTTGTTTTACTGGCATTGGGATGCAAGTATGTGTTGGTTTTCTTGTTTGATCCTTGAGTAAAAATGTTTCCTGGTCACTCCGCACGCTTTCACTGCTTAAAGGATAAGCTAAATGGAACCACGCCATGCCACCACACAGCAACGGAGCACACGCCTGTGGTCGTGACGGTAAAAAGACCCAACTAAAAAACAAGACAAAAATCATACCTAACACGATGCCTTGCTACGGACCACTCGCCAGAGTAGAACTGACTGCCAGAAATTTTAGACACTCTGCCAGGATATTGGGACTCCAAAGGAAAAGGGCAGAAACAAGCAGAAGGAGAAAGATGGGAACAACATCACCAAAACCCAAGGAAACCTCCAGCAACAACAACTAGAGACATAAGAGGAGCCCAAAGAAGTCATGGACCCAATACGAAATCTAGCCAACCTACTCAATGGCGAAACAGACCAGAACACAACCTACATCTTGATGATAATGAGCAAAATCACCAACAAGACCACACACAGACACAAACAAGCACAAAACCACACTATAAAGAAAGTAATGCACTGCAATGTAATCAACGCAAGATAGCTGTCCAAACACGCAACAGAGATCTACAATCTATTCTGCAACGGTGGAATTGACATCCTATTTGTCACAGAATCCTGGCTAGATGGCAACTACAAAGTGATACTAAACAGCTGTCTATCTGACAACTTCAAATGCATACAGGTAAACAGAAAAGGAATAAGAGGTGGAGGACTTGCAGTAGCCTACAAAGAACACCTAAAAATAAAAACAGCCGATCCAATGAACATCCCAAACTGCGAATCCTTCGTCCCTCACCTGACTAGGACCCATAAACAAACCTCACATTTATACTCCTCTATAGTCCACCAACCTATGACACAACCTTCATAGACACCTTCGTAGAAGCTGTCACAAACCTGGCCATGAAACATGATCACTTGATCATTCTTGGGGACTTCAACATATGGTCCGAAGAAGAGAACGCAAACTCGCAGAAATCACTAATTAAGCAGTTTGAGACAATGAGACTATGACAGATTTTTTTTTTCAGATGCTGAAAGGAGCGACGCACACAGCAGGACACACTTGATGCAATCTTCGCAAATAAAAACCTGACTTCAACTGCGCCACCAATACAAATACTATGGGGCGGCCACCTAATTATACCGATCCAAATACCATCAAAAGCATCCATAAAGCCCCAAAAGAACCCCTGATATGGAAAAGAAACTGGAAAAACGTCAAAAGCAGCAACTTGGAAAACATCTAGAATCCTTGAAGCCATCGATCGCTGCCTTGGATGCAACTGACTTAGATGAAAAAACAGACCTAATCCTGAAATGGATTGTGGAAACAATTGATAACATCCCCCCGGAAAAAAACCCTAATCCCATCACAAAAGAAAGCAGTTCAAGATGGTTCACATCCCACCTCAGTACAAAAAAAACAGAAACTAGAAGAAGAATTGAGAAAAAAACTTTGACCAAGCCAAAAGAATAACTTATCAAATCCAAGCATACAAAAAGGACATTCTTTAAAGCAAAAAAGAAATACTACGGCGACCAGATCACAAAAGCAACCAACACTCAGAAAGAACTAATCAACATTGTAAACGAGATGAGAAATCTCCCCGGATGCAATAACACACTGGTGCCTTCGCAAAAATCATGCAATGATCTTGCAGATCATTTTAAGAATAAAATCACTAACGCACTGGATCATACAAAGTAGACCAATCAACCAGACCGTGCACCATCTCCTACCAACCTCGGGACCACTGAACAGACTGAACAGCTTTGCCCAAATGTCAAGAGAAAATCTCCTCAGCTTGGTTAAAAAATAGCAGCAAGGCAGGCTCCCCAGTGGACCCCTGTCCACCAGACATCTACAAACAATCCTTGCACAGGGTACACCATTGGAATGCTACCTAAATCTCTTCAATCTGTTACTCTCAACCAGGAGAGTGCCTTGAGGGTTCAAATTTGCCTACCTCAAACCACTCCTCAAGGATACAACGGTCGATGTGGAAGACCTCTCGAACTGCAGACCTATCTCAACTATTCCTTACCCAGCAAAACTATTAGAGACCTATGCAGAAAGGTGCAAATCAGAATAAAGCTGTCAGCCCCTGCTATGGGTTTTACCGCCTGGAATATAAAACCAAGAATGAGGCACCATCACAGAGTAATATAGTCACATAGATATATTTATTAAAATCAAGACAACACACTCGAGCAGAGAGAGAACGGCCACATGAGTTTCGCAAATACTCTCTGACTTACTTACTTATTGGGCAGATGTATATACTGTATTTTCAGCTGCGTTAGCATGACATGTAAATAACAGAGGGTCCTTGGAAGATAAGTCACTGGCGAAGTGAACAGGAGGTTCAGCGAGTAAATCGTAGTGGAGAACAAAGACACGTAAGGCATGTTTTCTTTCCCTCTCCTTATCCTAAGGTCAGGGGGAAGTTATCTTCATCTGTTATTTGTGCGTGTCCTTTTGACTGCAAGCTTTTCTTAGCCATCCGCCTGTCTGTGGGAAAGAGCAGTGCCTGCAGTTCGGCACACAAAGGTCGTTTGGGATTTCGTTGTTGTGAACCACGGGCAAAACTGTCTAACTAGAAGGAGAACTTGTGTTCATTTAATGTATATTTCCACAAATGGCCCTTTGAACATCAGTTCTTAATGTGGCACCTATAAGCGCAAGTTCTGATATACAAGTTGGGAAGGAGAAAAAAAAAGGCCTATACAGATGAAACAGGAGGTTTGAGCAAACGGGCAAGTGCCTGGCAGCAAACGGGTAGACAATGTCGAAGGAAACAAGCCCTTAAGAAAAATAAGAGGACAAACATTAGGAAGGCACCAATTTTCCAGCTGATGATGGACCAAAAGTAGCTTGTAAGGTCCCATGTGCCAGTTGGCACGTGGGCTTGTTCAGCCATACCGTTTTTATTGATTTGGTGTCAGGCACGTAGGTAGCGCAATCTGCCCCTAGGGCTTTGCATACGCTACCTTTTTCTGTAAGTATCCTATCTAAAACCAGTCTATTTTGCAGGGCCACAAGGTGCACCACTTGTAGTTCTACAGTGATATTACTCAATATTTCAGTGGTGTCATTAATGGCCACTTCCAACAATCTGGCCAGCTGACGGATGTCTTCAGAGTTCATGGAAGGGCCATACCACAGGATGATGGCCTTAAGGAGATCGCCAAATATATGTGCACCAGTATCGTCCTGAATAACAGTTCTGCAATGCCTGGTAGGGTTGTCAATAACAGGGGGTCTAATGGATACGTCTGGAAATACAAATCATAGATGGCAATGGCTGCTCCAGTGTGGAGGTAGCCAAGTTAAGTGATAAGCCCACAAATGAAATACACTGAGTCGCCAACATAACAGGGAACATCAGTGTCGTCTCTGGGAATGGTGAATGTCATTTTGCAGTTGGTGCTATATCCTAGGAACTTAGAACCATTGTTCTCAATATAAACAACCCCTATTATTTCAGAGGCCCGGGCATGCAGGGAGGGGATGAGAAATGAATGAGGGTTACTATCCAATAGCTGTATAGTTGGTAGTGCCGGGGCTGCGGCAGTGTCAAGGCCAGCCCTGGAGAAAAAAGGAGTAAACACATCTGACAAAGGAAAAGTAGCATTTGGGAAAATAACAAATTCACAGGCTCTTTTGTGCAGCACTTGCTGTTGTAATCGGGCATACAAAGAGGAAGAGGAAGAACGGGAAGCATAGTGGATATTAGCTATTCCCTAGGCTATTCCTTTATATATTGTCTATAAGTAATATAGCCACATGTAAAGCATAACATGAAGCAAAGAATGGGAGGGGCAACTGTTACAGCGGGAGCCCTTCCTCTGCAAAGGTGGGAAACTGTAAGCATACATATCAATTGCCACGTTCAAACATCTTGTGTGTATAATGCAGAAATATAATAAACTAATTTCTGCTCTTTAATTCCCGATGATAATGCTGGTCAGGGGCTAAAGTTGCTATAGTAACATTAGGAAAGGATACAGACGTAGGGTTTATCGAAAGGGGCAAGTACATATCACATAAAACAAACGCGCCAATCAGTACAAGCAGGATTCAAAAACAAGAAACATTTTTTTTCTGTTAGTGCTTAATACTTCATATGTATAGGGCAATTGTCTTTTGTCATGAGGAAAACAATGGAAAGTCATGGTCCGTGTATTTGTGTGTCAGGATTCGAACCAGCACAGGGCATACTAGAAATTCCAGCACACAGCCTTTGAGAACGGTTAAAACTCATGGTAATTCTAGTTCACGTTCTGAGGAGAATTCAGTAGATCCAAGTTACCAGTTTCTCCGAAAAAACCCCAAAGATTTCTGTTCCCTTACGCTCCTGACACCTTGGGCAACATGTTTGGGGGTTTCCATGGCGATTATGGCGTCTGTTGCATTCTCAGTGCAACGTACAGAGCGTCGAAGGCGGGCTCGCTGGTTCCCACGGAAGAGCTATTTAAGCTTCTGGGTTTCAGGGAACGCTGCTTCTGATTTTGTGTAATCACAGCGCTACTACGTTTCCTTTAGCTATTTCCTTGGTCCCGTTTTGTCCCTACCTTGTTTCCTGGTTCCTGGCTCCTGTACCTTTGATCCGCATTCACGAACGACAAACACGGAACGAACTTGACCTGCCTGTTCTTGCTTATTTTGTCCTCAGACCCGGACTGCATACACGACCAGCTGTACTCCTGCCGATTTTGTCCTCGATGTGCCTCGCCAATCAAACAGACCCGGACCGCATACACGACCCGCTGTACTCCTGCCAAATTTGTCCTTGTTTTGCTTCGCCAATCAAGCAGACCCGGACCGCATACACTCGCACTACTGGATATTCCCTCCTCAAATCGGAATCATCTTCAAGTCATCCATCTGACTCTGACCAGCGTCCCACGTGTGTTATTGCCTGAACCAGCGCAGGAACTTAAGACTTCCATCCCTGGCACTTAGCCTTCCTTAGGCGTCCTCGTTATGTCGTGGCAGGTGGTCCCTGGGAACTAGAGACTTTTTGACCACTGCCGTATTAGGCATCCTCATGCCGTCGTGGTTAGGTTACTTGGGCAAATACATTGGGCGCACCACCTGGAACTACCCTCCACATCCTCTCGGATGGTTAGTGCCTTTCTACCTTCTTTCCATAGTGAGTTCTCCTGGGTTATTGTAATACAGTGTTGTTTCTATCTTTGTAGGACTCCCTTCTGACCTATTGTGATCAGTGACGCTCATCTAGAGGGGATCTTCTACTTTCATTCCTAGAGGGGATTTTCCTGCTCATATTCAAGTTAGCCAATGCACCTTAGTTTTGGATATTACTGTTCGCTTAACGGTATTCTTTACTGTCTGTTCTTTATTCCATTACAGTTCCTGGGTTCGGCTGACGTCCTGTCTCCCAACGGATAGATCCCTCTATATGTGTGTTTCATCCAGAGGGTTCCATTTGTAGGGAGAATTCTTCGCCTACATTACGGGGCAAAACCAGGTATCTGACGTCGTGGAGGTGGCAAATATATTTTTGGAGTGTCCAAAATACCTCACCCACAGGTAGTCCTTTAAAGATGGCGGTCTTGACCAACGGGGTAGCTGCTCTCTTCTGAGAGGGTTCCTAAATAATCAGTTTACCATTGACAGTTTCATCGACGTTTTCATGGTCTCAGATCATAGCATTGCCCCTCGGTTGGTCCTACACCATCTTGAGGGCACACTGTAGTTGGAGAAAACAATCCAAGTTCCTTATTACCAGCGGACGTCTCTGCAGAAGAAGAGACAAGTGGTGCAGTAACACAGCCATCCTTATGCTGTTTGTGTTGCAGGAGGGGTAGAGGTGCTTTCTTTACATGGCAGGCATGAATCAAGTTTTTATGTTCCTCACACTTAGCGTCTGTCTGTGTTGCCAGGAGCACCTGCACCGGCCCTTTCTACCTGGGTTGCAGACAAGAGGTATGTTGAAAGTTCTTTGTAAATATCCAGTCGCCAGGCAAAATAGTGTCTTTCCCCCTCCCCCCCAGGGGCTGGGGCAAGCAGTCTTTGACCTGTTTATGAATAATGGACAATGCTTTATTAAGCTCCTTACAATAATCAGTCAGCATGGGATAGGCCACATCGAACAGCTTCTTAAGGTGAGGCAACTTCCATACATTGGCTGGGCGGCTCATAATATCATATTGAGACAGAACCACTCCAGAATGCACAATAGTTCTCATACATAGTAATGCTAAAGGAAAGGCATCAAACCAGCTTAGGTTGCTACTTGCACATATTTTTGATAGTTTGTTTTTGAGTGTGGCGTTGCAGCATTCTACTAAACTTGTGGATGATTAATTGCATGCAACATTTGCTTTATGCCCAATGCCATAATCGCTCCATATTGAGCGAGGCAGATCATATCTTGGAAAATATTCTTTGCCAAGGGTGTTGGCTGTACTCTGTGAGAAACCTGAAGGTGTCTCCCTGACCAGACCCCGGGGATCTGTCATCCAGGTGGCCAGGTCACGGCCATCGCTATTGGATACAGTTCCTGGGGGTGGACCAGTGCGGGAGATCACCTGGATGGGGGGTCCTCAGGGAGTGGAAGTGGGACACCGATGGGTGAGACGTGGTATCCCCTTTCTTAGAACACTGTAATGATGGATGTCCACACCATTAAGTTAATAATTCAGCCTTTATAAGTTGCATACAGAAATAAAGACACCCAACCATCCTGGCACAAGTCTTCCTCCAATTGCTTTTCTGTTCTCTCTTGAATCTATACATTCCTAGGAAGAACCCTCCTTCACATTCCATGCCATCAGCACAATACATGACGAACCCCCCCCTTTACTATATTGAACAAATTGAGTCTAAAAGTTTATACAAAATCACAAAACTATATACATTTTCAAAATGTATTATACATACAGTAGCTGTTGTCCAGTCACTCACCATATTCCCTCCACATACTACTCCCCACCTCCACCACTCTGATCTGATCTCACTCTCACCTTAACCACTCTGGATAAATTCCAATTCTGTCCACTTTGTACTCTCACGACACCCTTCAACACTTGCGACACCTGAACAGGCTCGGAATACAAAGGATCACCCTTCCTTTCTACGACTCCCTTTTTCACTCGTACCCAATCTCCGACTTCGACTTTAACCTTCCTTGGCATTCTTTCGTTCATTCTTCTCACCCATCCAACTTTTCTTTCATCCATCCTTCTCTGAAGCTCTTCCACCACGCCGTCAGTTTCTCTAGCTCGTCATAGCCACGGTGGGGACCCCAAGGTATTTGGCTTCCTGCCCCTCATCAATTCAAAAGCACTGAATACAAGTCTCTGCATGAGGTGCTAAACGCAATGCATATACTCGGTCTCTTATTGCTCTTTTGTTGCTGTCTTTTTGTCCTTCCCAGTCACTCCAATCATGCGCACAGCATCCTTGGTGCACCGATTTACCCTTTCCGCCATTCCATTTGTCTGAGGTTGATATAAAGCTGTCCTTTAATGCTTTACCCCACACAACCTCAAATAATCTTGAAACAATCCACTAACAAATTGTTTCCCATTGTCCGTTAAGACTGATCTGGGTAACCCTTCCCTCTCAAAAATACTTTGTAGAAATTTGACCATGCACTGAGATGGCACATCCCTCACAATTGTAAATTCTGTCCATCTGGAAACCCTATCAAATACCACAACAATAAAACTCCCCGTCCACTCCCCAAATCCATTGGGTCGCCGATGTCCATCGCCAAATCACACCACAACCCCACTGGCACATCCACTTTAATGATAGGTTGGTGTTTCACCACGACACTCTTTGCCGATACTTCACATTCAACACATGATCCAACCGTCCTCTCTATATCACGGTCGAACCCCGGCCACCAGTAGTCTCCCTTGAGAAGTTCCTTGGTTTTGAAAATACTAATATGATTCTGATGGCCAATCTCAATCAATCTCCTATGCAAACTGCCTGGTACCACAACTTGATCCCATCAATATAATATACCATTCCTCAGACTTAGCTCTGCCCTCACCTCCCACATTGCCCTCTCTTCTCCGCCTAAAAGCCTCCTCTCAGGCCATCCGGTAAGAACAAATCCCATTATGCGTATCCACATCTCGTCTGAATTCAAAGCACCCTCCAACTCTGTTGCGAGCAATCACCCCTTCATGTGTCACATACACCATATCAGTGGGACTCTTCTCCACCTCCTTTAGCCCACATATTTCGTCCCGCAACCTAGATACATGGTCCGCTCTCACATTTTCCTTACCCGAAATCACTTAAATCTTGAATTTGTGCCCCTGTAACCTGGCCACCCAAAACACCACCCTCCTTGAAACTTTATCCAATCCTCTGTTCTCAAACATGGCCTTCAAAGGTCTGTGATCAGTTCTTAAAATAAATTCTGACCCCAAACAAAATTTCAGAATGTTTTAATTTCCCCAATGACATGCCAGTGCCTCCTTTTCTAAAACTGAGTAATTTCTTTCTGCTCCCTTCAACATCCTGGATGCATGAGTTACAACAACATCCTTGCCATCCTCTCCAATCTGAGACACCACTGCCCCAATTACCAAATCACTTGCATCAACTGATATTATCGAGGTCTTACTGGTATCAAACATGGCTAACGCCTTAGCCATATCAATCCTTCTTTTTATTTCTTGAAACTCCATTTCACATGCATCATCCCACACAAACTCTACCCCCTTCTTCAATAGATTTCTGATATTGTTAACTTTGTCTGCAAAATTATCCACAAACCTGTGATAAAATGCAATCATACCAAGGAATGATTTCAGTTCCATCTTATCCTTGGGTGACCTTATTTTCTTTATCCCTTCAACCAACTCCTTTTTCGGACAAATACTTTCCTCCGAAATCTCGTGTCCTATGTAATCCACCACCATCTTTCTAAAGACACATTTCTCTGCTCACAGCGTAATCCCTTTACTACTCAACACTCTCACTACCTTCCTTACATTCTTCTCAAGCATTTCCTCAATCTCGCCACAAATCAATATGAAAACACCATACATCAGTCATACCTCCCAACAACTTGTCCATGACTTTCTGAAATACAGATGAAGCTGAAGTCAATCAATATCCAGTTTTGTGAAGTACTTCGCCCTCCCAATCCTACTCAACTTCTCTGACATATTAGGTAACGGGTGCCTCTCTGCCACCACACACTTATTCACCTCTCTCAAATCGATGCATACCCTTAATTCACCACTGGGTTTCTTAACCACAAATAATTGTGATATCCTCTCAACTCCCTTGGCAGGTTCTATGATACCTGAATTCTTAAGTCTTTCAAGTTCCTCACGCACGCCATCCCTGAGTGCCAACGGAATTAGACGTAGCTTTGCACTCACCGGCCTACTACCCTCTCTCATTACAATCTTGTGTACCATCCCTTTGACACACCCTATCTTTTTGTTAAATACTTCAGGAAAGCTAGTAACCACTTGACAGTTCTCATCCACATTGAGCACCTGTTCATTGGAGTTGGGATCTAACCTTATACTCAACCCTTTCTGTTGCCTCCACCCCAAAAGGGTTTCTCCACTTCTCGTTACATAAAACTTTCCTTGGGTTTCCCCTCCCTTTAAACTTAAACGTGGCTACAAAACAGCCAATCACTTCTATCTTCCCACAATTATATCCCCCTGGTTTCTTGTCAGATGGTAATAGGTCCTCAACTTAGCCACCCAACACATTTTCATAAACATCTCGTGACATCAGTGTTATCTTGGCACCTGAATCAGCCATCATCCAAACCCTTCTACCATTTACTTCAATATTCGCAAATGGGCTTTCATATTCCTCCTCATCACACTTCACCATGTTTACAGTAACAATCTCAACTTTTTCATTGTCTTCCTCAACAGAAAATTGCTGTCCTTCCTCCACTATGTACAATACTTTCTTCCCATCTCCAATCGTATAGTTTTTTACAGCAATTATCAAAGTGTCCCCATCTTCTAGACCTATTGCACATTGCTTTCCTTCCGGGGCACACCGGAGATCTCGCAAAATGTTTGGAGCTCCCACACCGGAAGCATAACTTCTCATCCTTTCTGTTTCCCTTTATGCCCCTTTCAGTCACCATCTCCGCCCTTTTACATGCTTTATCCGTATCCTTTCCTTTCTTTTTGACCATCTTGTAAGAATCTTGTTTTTGTTCTCCCACCCTCAATACTTCATTGGTGGTAACTTTGGTCTCCTTGCAAGATAACTTTGCAACACACTGCATTGTATGCTCCACCCTTTTTGCCGTCATAATGACCTCCTCCAGCCCAGGTTCATCCTTCAACTGTATTTCCTCACTTATTTTATCATTGGACAATGTAACATAAGTTGGTCACAAATATGTTCATTCAATTTATCCCCATATTTACAACTCGAAGCCAGTTGCTGCAGGGCTGTGATATATTCCTCAACACTTTCCCTTCATGTTGTTCCCTAATGCCGAAATTGTATCTCTCTAACACTGTACTAACATGGATATCAAAATGGCGGTCTAGTTTCATCAAAGCAATATCAAATTCATTTGTATTACTTTCACAATCCAATTCTAGAATGTCTGGCAAGGTGTTAAAGATCCTTTGTCCCTCATACCCTATAAAGTGCATTAGCATGGACACTTTGCGCTCTGCTGAGATGTTATTTCCACAAGTGGCCTTAATGTAGTGCATAAAACCCCTTTTCCGTGCTGGCCATTTGATTTTCACGACACCCGGACTGGCCATGAACATAGAAGGGCCAGTGACACCTGCCATAGCCATTTTGTAATACCTTCTTTTGTGAGAAAAACTCCTTCCTCACTCCTGTAGCTTCCTTCACAGTTGGATGCACCGAATGTAATGTTGCAGTACTTTGTTCCACATGCATCACTGTCTTAGATATAACAATACAACAAGTTACCTCTCACAATATCCCTGTGAGGATTAGGCAGTGAAAAACAATGTGTGTACCCTTCCCGTTAGGGCCCCAGGCACACACGACCTCCTGGAAGTATTTTATGCAACTCATGCGCTTATAAGATTGAACGGGAGAAGTAAATTCACTAATTTTCTAGCACCCCTCATGCTGCTCACGTCAATATTGCCGGCGGCTCACTCAGGTAGTCAGCTGATGATGCGTTCTCACCGCACGGTACATGCGCTGCTTGAGATTGCCCCTCCTCCTATGGGTACCTCGGTCAGCGACGTACCTTACAGCAAGAGCTGTGTATTGCGCTCGGTGCCAACTCCCTTTACCTCTTCGGTGCAGTTCCAGCTTCGGAGCGAACGTCCCTTTATCGTGGAACCTTGGCAACGTAGGAAACCAAGCGCGGCGGGCCGTTCACTTCTGATACAAATAATGCATTTGCCGACGAGGCACCACAATCGGTATGATTTAATGCAACTGACCTTTTAAAATGTGCTATTGTGATCCATTCACGATTTATGACAATATGCGAGTGCCCACACTCTTCCCCGCAGTTTGCCCAGCTATCCGGGGAATGTGCAGCGGGCCACCTGAATATTACGAAAATAAACCTCTGTTGAGTCGCCGCCATTCCCTCCCGCTCAAGTCAGTAGCACAGCGACATATGCTCGAGCTTGCAGGAGTACAGTTCTCCTCAATTCAGCCAATCCAATCCAACCAGCTCTACTGTAGGACACAGCGTAGCTCCTGGGTTGGGGGTCTTTCAGGATTCTCTATAGATCCTCGTCGCCATTGTAATGATGGATGTCCACACCATTAAGTTAACCATCCTGGCACAAGTCATTCCCCAACAGTTTTTCCGCTCTCTCTCTTGAGTCAATACATTCCTAGGAAGAACCCTTCTTCACATTCCATCTTCACATTCCATGCCTTCAGCACAATACATAACAAACACCTTTTCCCCAACGTACCACATAAGATACTCAGAAGCTCTACCCCCCTTTTCCGACATGAACACTTTCCTACACCGTAACAGACAACGGACTAACACCAGAGCCGTTTACCTGACATGTCCCAACACAAGGGTCAGGCAATTGACTAGAACCACACACACCTGATGGCCCTTTCTCTTCACCACAGGTATAAAAGGTGGAGCACAAGGGCAGACTGCAGGGCAAGACGGATATTCCAGGACCGCAGTACAAGAGAAGGAGGAAGTCAGCGAGAACCGAAGGGGCTGACAAGGAGAGAAGTGGCCTTGCCCTTTTCGACCGAGTCCTGCGAAGCCTCCGTGAAAGGAATCATAAGACCGCAAACAATAGCCAGTATGTGCTGTAGCAGATGTCAATAGTACACAGAGCCCTCCTACACTGATAACCAGAACGGGGAAAGACGCTTGCTGTGGTCCTACAAGTGTCGAATAAAAACGTGTGGAAAGGCGACCCCGGCTATAACATCCTGATTTATCATTTGTAAACACTTCTTTCTTTTTTTGTGAACACTATCTCACGCTCTTTTTGAACTTAGCTGTAAGGATTGGCAATAGGTTTGTTTAGTATAGGCCACTTGGACTGCCTTATTATTATTTGATGGTCGTAGCTTGCTCCCATCTTAAGATTTAGGTTTAGATTAGGCGTTTTTCCATCCCATTTAAGCAGTTTAATAAACACCTTTGAACTGTGATCACTTGTGTCTGTCTTTACTGTTACCACCATGAGTTCCTTACATCTCAGTGCAGTGTTATCTCTCAAGGGAAATGCCTCTACCCATTTATTGAACATGCAGGCAACTACTAAAACATACTTGTACTTCTGACAAAGAGAACATTTTATAAAAATCCATTTGTAGTGCTTTGAATGGGAAATCCGGGGGTACCAAAATGACCGCTTGGCGCTCCTTGTGCTCCCCAAACATTATGTGTGGCACATACAATAGTATTTGTACAAAAGCTATTACTGCGTTGCAAATATTTGCGTTGCTCCAAAGTGTAGTTAAGAAATGAACATACCATCCGCCCTTGTGTAAGTCGCTCCATGGGCAACTCATAATCATCATAGGTACATATTTGTTTGGCAACATCCATCTCCCCTTGTTTTCCATGTCCACCCAACACCCATCCTCAAAAACATCATCAATCTTCCACTGTTGTAATTCCTGATTGGTAGCATCCGCTTGGATACTGACAAATATGTCAAGTGTATTCTCAAAAGGGGAGGAAACATAAGTGAGAGAGTAAGGGGTTTGGGCAGTCGTTTTTGCAGTTGCATCCACAAACGCAAGATAGTTGGCAAGGCCAGTGAATTGAGTAATTTGTGAGTAAGTTTGCCATGTTGGATTTCGGTTCCATGGGAGTTGAGAAAGCTGCGTTCCATCCAGATCCTCCCAAAATGATGGGCCACACCAAATGCATGCTGGCTATGTAAATGTTCATGCATGTCCAGAGCTGAGCTCACATGCTCTGGTTAGCACTCTAATTTCAGCCGCTTGTGCTGAATGCTGAGGTATTTTACAGGTTTCCACGGCTGTTTTTAATGTAGTTATGGCCTATGCTGTGGTGGACGAGCCATTGGGTAGTTTGAAACAAGAGCCATCAACATATAAAATGCCATCAACATATAAAATGCAATCAGGCTTTTCTAGCAGTACATCAGTCAAATCAACCTGTCCCTTTGTCTCCTCGTCTGTTGTTAGTATACAATCATGCAAAACAGCGAGGTAATCAGAAGGGAGGTGGAACAAGGTGGCAGGGTTCAGGGTGTTGCATCTTGGCAAAGTAATGCTGGGTTTAAACAGGGCCAACTCGTATCTAGTAAGCCGTGCATTCGTTAAATGTTGCATTAGTATTTTGTTTAGGAGAATATCTATTGCATGGGGAATAACAACAGTTAAAGAATGACTCAACATTATGGATTCTGCTTGTTTCACAAAAAGGGCAGCAGCCACTACCCCCTTTAGGCAATTTGGCAACCCTTTAGCCACAGGGTCTAGGTTAGTAGAAAAATAGGCACATGGCTGATTCTTCTCGTCTTGTGGTTGAGTTAGTACGGACAAGTCACCTCCTTTTTATTTCATGCACAGAGCAAATGGTTTAGTATAGTCTGGTGTTCCTAACGCAGGAGTGTTACATAGTGCAGACTTGAGTGCATTAAAGCTTTCCTGATGAGACAGAGTCCAGGGAAGAGGTACAGGAGTAGCGTTAGTAAGTTCCAGTAAGGGCTTAGCCAACAAAGAAAAGTTTGGAATCCACAGTCTACAGAATGAAGTCATACCCAAAAATCCTCTAATCTCTTGCTTTGTGCTGGGTACTGGCATGTTAAGTATCATTTGTATTAGTTGAGGGTGCAATCTTTTCTCTCCATTAGTAAGTAAATGATCTAGATAAGTGACCTGCTGCTGACAAAATTGTAGTTTATTCGGGGAAACCTTATGTTCAAAGGGAGCTAAAATCTCTAACAGGCGCATGGTGCAATCCACACACAAATCCCTGGTATCTGCAGCTATGAGTAGGTCATCGCGCACTGCAATAACACAGTGCCTGGAGATGGGGTAAAAGCATCCGATTGTGTTTTTAATGCCTGCTGTAAATGCTTGGTCTCTCTGTGTATCCCTGGGGTGCTCTTCAAAATGCGTAAGAGCGAACCTCTATGCTAAAGGCCACAACCTTGAAGTATTGTGCAGAGGGAGGAACCAACGTAAAAAGTGATGTCATGTGTGGAGCAACTGGGAACTGGGACACCACAATTTTATTGATAGCACGCAAATCTACGACTACCCTCCATTCAATAAGCAAGCTTTCCTTGCCCTCCCTCTTTTTCTGAACTGGCAGAAACTGACTGTTACCTGGGTTGCCTGCTATCTCTAACTATCCCTGTTGCCAGTAAATCTTTAATCACTCCCCTTATCCCTACTAATACTTCCTGGGATATTTTGTATTGGGGTTTCCTTGGGACTATGGCATTGGGCTTAACGTGAATTTGAATTGGATCTAATGCCATACATCCTACATCATTTTTACCTGATGCCATACTTGTCAAGATCCTCCTTGTCAAGTTCAGGTGGCAAATTGTTAGTGGCAGAAACCGAACATTTAGCGAAGGGTTGACCAGAGCAGTTGAGGTAGACACCATCCGGCAAACAGTAAATGTTTGCATGCAAACTTTGCAATCAGTCCATACACAAAAAAATTAAAACACATTTATCTGTTACAACAAAAGGAGCTATGCAAGAAATGGGTCCTATCTGAAAATGTATGGGCTCTGACACTGGACTACGGACTGGATCATTTGAAAATCCTACTGTTGTGTTCATCTTTCCGGGGAAGGTTATTGAAGGCACTATTGTGGGAAATCAAAGTATTGTTTGCTCCTGTATCTAAAAGGAACTTCCTCTTTTCTTTTTTTTTTTTAGCAATGCAAAGTTCCACATATGGACCTGTGGGGTGAACGGTTGTCTGTTCTCTACCTTTCCCCTCTCTTGGGCATCCCTATGCTGCATAATAATCTGGATATGGCAGATAACAGTACCTGCCAGAATACTGCTGTCCCTGTCTTGGATCAAAATAATTGGACTGCCCTTGGCCCTGATTTTCCACATTAATACCATCAAACGGACTCTCACTTCCTCTTATTATTCCTAAGCCGTAGACCTTCCTCTTCCCCTTGGATGCATTGGACATTCCAGAATCCAATGATCTGGGCTTTTGCAACACTGGCATCCATCGCCCACTATTCCTCCTCTGTATGCTGGAGGAGCACTTGCCCCTCTTCTACTTGTTGGGCTGGAGTGAACTCCCAGGTGGAATGGGGCTGCTGAGAGTTCCTTGAAACCCTAACTCATGGAAGGCCCAACACCTTCCCTTTGCCAAAAAAGAACGGATATCCAAACAAACAGCAACTTCAACTGTGGTTTATTTTGGCCAAAAACACACAGGGATCTGTGCACAGAAGAAAGGTCCAGGCACACTCTCAGAGGGACTGGCTTGCAAGCCAGTTTTGTATAACACAGTACCATGCTGACCTCACATCTTGGGACAGTTCCCAGAAACCTATCTCAACCTGTGATTGGGTGCTGAGTGATAGGCCACATATAGCTCCCTTATATAGATTATTTTCATTGGTCCTACTGTGTCAGAGGGCTGGCCTGGCAGTTCCCCAATTACCTAATTCTAAAATGTTGCTGTGTGAATGTTTTCTCATCGGTTTAATGTTCAGAGCTGATGCACCAGGCCCTAGACAAAATTTGCTCTCAGCTCGAATGTATCTTCCAAAGTAAAAGTAACTGTCTCTCGTGCCTCATAATTATGTGAACCACCACTGCGTTTGAGTGCACCCACTTCTAATGGAACATGTATGCCTTCTGTTACAATTGTGTTTCAAATCATGTGTGAGCTTTGCGAAATTGTCTTTCGTTCCTAGAGACGGGTCCTTGGCTTGCTGTCAGTTCCACTGAATCACGTGTTCTGTCTCCATGCTCTGGGCTTTACCAGCTCTGAATTAGCTGTATTCTGTGAAAAGTTAATAATGCTGTCTGTGCCGAAGTTTACTATTTTTCAACATGGGGAGTGTTATCTCAGCACAAGACCTTGGCTGAGAGCCTGGATTTGTGGGGTGCATTCCTGTTGTCCGCACGGATCCCAACACTACTGGACTTCACTGAGACAAGTGTATTTGGCTGTAATTTTCCTGAGCCAGGCACGGCTTCCACTGTGCCATTTTATAATGCATGAATTAATTAGTTATAGCGCTGTTAGGTGGTCCAAATACCTTTGCTTTTCCATAGGGCTATTTCATGTAAGCACCTGCAAACTTTAAAAACAGGATTTCTTGCAATTTGCAGCTTCTGCATGGTGCTATTGCTACATTTAGACTAGTGACAAAATAATAAAGAATATGACAGTGTATATGTGTATCTGTCCTCTAACTACAGAACTGCGCATCCGTGTTCTTCATGTAATCACGTGTGTGAGTGGTTCATAGCCACATTAAACATGAAAAACACGTGCCATCCGCAGAAGGCACATGTCTTTCATATCTAATGTGACTATGTTATAAGGGCCCTAATGGTACACCTTCTTAGCGCTTTTAGTCAAGACTGTCAATTGAAGTGTCTCTGCTAGCACCCAGAAGCTGTTCATCCACTCTGGGCAAGGTGTGTGTTGCTTTTGGGCTGAATGGTTGGCGTAGTGGGTATCTCTCAGCATACCTGTCACCCATGGGTGCACATGGGATTGGTGCAGAATGCGAGTGTGCTCCTCATCCTTTCTGCTCGTCTTCCTTTTCATGCGCCTGGGGGAAAAGGGAGCAGGAGTAGATTTCGGCCTCCCCTCTTCAGTCCCCCCTCTGGTCGACTTGTCAACCACACCGCAAACAACCAGTCGTCTTCTTTTGGTCGCCATATCTTTGTAGTGTGCTGGTACTTCGTCCAAGGCTGCTTCTGATTTGCCTGAGAAGTAGCTCCCCACTCTTTTCACTCGTCTCAGTGCTGTCTGTTCCTTACTTCATTTGTTTGGGCTGTTGGTGCTCTATTCAGTGATCTCTTCCTCCTTCTGTGGTTTTCCATCTTGGGGAAGTCGTCAAGCTTCACGTCTTTTTTGGGTACCACCAATAACTTTTTTGATGTGCACCAATGAACATATTCCTCCCCAATTCAGTGACAGTTTCTCATATGCTTTAGATCCACACGCCCAATACTGGTCCATGAGCACTGCTGTTCCCGCTCCCATTGCTGGAATGATCTCAACCATCTTGCATCCTACATTTTCACCCACTTCTTCATCACCATTGTGCTGGTAACACAGGGCCAGTGTCTTCAAGAGAACTATTGGCATAGGTACAGCTTCATTCTCCACCCAAGTCACTAACTTCGCGCTCCTGTCCCATTCCTTTAGGCACTTGTCATTTTCTTCTTGCACTTTCCTCACTGGTGCATTTGCTAGGGTCAGTGCTTTGCTTCCTACCACTCCATCTTCCCAGCCATCATTAGTGTAAATGTGTCCATAGGTCAATATCTGTGGTCTTTCCTAGCCACCAGGTTCTCCTCCTATCTCCTTTTAGTCTTGTGCATGGGCATGTCAGTTCCTCAGTATGATAGTCTTTGTTTCTCCTTTCCGTGGCCCCTCTGTTACATACTGTAGTCCTTTATTGAGCTGCCAGTAGTTCATCATGGTTAACGTCTTGATGTAATTCTCCATTTGGGAATGTCCCTTTTGACGTCCATCTCAATGTTGCTGTCTTCCCTTGGAATCTTCCTTAGGTTTGGAACATTGTGAGATACATCCTGCATTGTGCCTTTTCAGCAGGTATTTCAGTTGCAATTAATGTTCTCGAAAACACTCATGGCATAGGGGATTAAAGAGCAGACATAACGGCTCTCCCCGGTGTGTCCCTACCAACCTTGTACTTGTGTGTATACCATATGTTGTTGGTTACTCGTGCTGTGTCTGTGAGGTACATGTTTACTCCCCTGATGTCTGCATCAACATTGCGCTTACCTCTCCTTAACTTGGCAGCAGTATCTCCCCTTCGCTCTGACACAGTAGGCCTTCCTACTTGAGTCAGGGAAATGTTAGTAGAGGGTACAGCGGTAATGCTCACCATTACATTATTGCCACAGGACCACCCCCCTTATTCCACTTATTATTAACATCATGAGGCTAACAGTCCTTGTTAGCTTGCCCACAACCACTTACGCTGCTAGATCTTTGCAGTTGATGAGATGATTAAGTTGCCCTCCTGAAAATCGCGAGAAAGGCGTTAATAGGTTAGTACTTGTCAGTAACTTCAAGCTCCACAAACTTAATAATCACTAAGGGCAAAAATAAAAACCTTTACCCAGACCTTTCTTACTGAGGGGTCTCTGAACGTGGGTAGGACGGGAAATGCACTGTTTTCAAGTTGGGGAAAAGTTTGGGCTAGGTATTCAATGACTAAAGTGGACAAACTGGTTGGAACATCAAGGAAATTCCCTAAACAATTCTAACAACATGCACAACAACCTGCATGTGCAAGAAAAAGAAAGAGAGAGAGAGAGAGAGAGAGAGAGAGAGAGAGAGAGAGAGAGAGAGAACAAAACAGTGTTACAGCTCTTGGGTGCACAAATATCAGTTTCTGGTTCACAACCTGCATTTGTGGAAAAAGGGTTAAATCATGTAAATGTGTTTAGCTGTCTATGCACACGAGTGTGTCGGTCTGTAGTCTAGCTGCTTGGGAGCATTGGACTATAGGATGGCCATTTGTCCCTAACTCAGGAATGTTTGTGCGCTCTTGCAGTTCATCGAAATCTGTTGCGTTGGCCCAGTCGATCGGTGCTCCCTCGTTGCCAGGTGGCCAGCGCTTTGTAGGGCTTGACGTCTTAAGCACCTAATAAATGTTTTTTAGGAGGATCCAGTCTCTAACTTCCACTACATTTTTGGGTGCAGTCTCTAGTTCTTAGTCATTGGAATGTACTTGTCTGTTGTCTTCAGGCCTGCCCTGGGTCCTTTGTATCTGGCGAAAGATGAAAAGAAGCGCTTGAGACCTGAGAATTGACCTATTCTTACATTTCTTGACCTAACATCTCTGCTCTACTCTCACAACGTTGAGTGCCCTAGTGGGAGGAGCCAGTGGTAAATGCATGTGCCGTACTGTCACCACCTTGGGGGGGGGGGGGTTAAATGGTGGTTGGACCCTGGCTTGTTGCGCAATTCAAAATCCACCCGGAAAATGGACAAACAACCACTAGCATGTAGCGGTATCCTTGACATACTTGGATCATATGGACTTAATTTAGGTGAAGGTGTAGAAAATGGGCCTTCAGGTTTTTGTATGGCTCCTCTCACAACTCTCAGGGTGTGCCCAGCAGTGAACTGCTGGCACGTTAAACAGGTACTAATGATATTTGCTACATTTTCATACAAATTCTGGAATGAACCATGATTCTCCAATTCGAGCAGCAATTACCTCTTGCCCTGTTTGTGTTGGATAATGTAACTGTGCCAGTGCTGCTTTCAAACGTACCAGTGGCATGACTACTTTTGCTGTGTTATTCTGTCGCCAAAAGGCATCTATAGAGGACATGGAACATCCTCTCTTTACCTATAGTTCTCTCTCCTCCTGTGCTGCAGCTCCCTGCTATTCCATTATTTGTTTCTCTAGCAGATGGTTGTACCCTTCCCTCATCACCATGTTCCTCACTCCTCCCGGAGCATTGTGTCTCTCCTTCAGTTGTCTATGCTGTGTTCTAGTGCCAGTATGGGAGCCACTACTTCTGCTGCTTATGCTGAATACTGAGATGGCAATCGTGTACTCGCAACCACCTCACTTGTCCTTCTTCCCTCACTCTCACTAAAGCTGTTCCTATGCTCCTGACTCCATCAGTTTGATCAATGGTGGGTGAACCATCAATGTAAAGCACGCCTCCTCCCTCAAGTGCATCTTCCTCCACCTTGCATGTCTCAATGAATTGCTCTATGTTCTTCGCGCACTCATGAGCCCAATCTCCTTGCTGAAGGACGTCTGCTAAGAATGTAGCTGAGTTTACTGTCTTGCAACGCACTTCAGGCTCCTCCCCTCTGTACTGTGCTCCCCCAATATGTCTGAACAATCTGTCTTACATTCAACATAGGTATATCTGGTGTTGAGCAAATTATGCTTTTGTCTGTGAATGAAATTATCATGTTCAGTCTGCTCATGATGTCACAAATGTCCCTTTCCGGATGTATGACCTAGTCGCCCCAGTGTCAACAAGAAAGGAAAAAGTTTTGCCACCTATCGCCACCCCTTTGCGAGGTTCCTCTGCAGGATTGGGTGTCACTGACAGGATGGGACACATAAAGTTCGTGTGTGGGCTGTCCTATTAAGGGTATAATGACAATCCATTTCCTGTGAAAGGGTTTTTCCCCACCATGGTGGCCCTCCCAGTCGCCTAACTTGTACCATTGCCGCAGTGTCCATGGGCTCTGTTGTGTCAGTCTTCTGTATTTGAGCTAGCTGCTGTGCAGTCCCTCTGGGTTGTGATGCTTGTAAGTACTGGGGTAGTGGTGCTGTCATTTGTGGTGTCTGTGCCTGTACCTGTGGTGGTGATGGTACCTGTGTTGGTGCTTGTGGTGTCTGCAGAAATGAGCCCTGCCTCTGCCCTTGCTGCTGTTGGTTCTGAACATAGTAATCTCCCTGTCCTACTGTGTACTGCTGTTGTCCCTGATCCCCCCCCAATTCTGTTAAAACCCCGCAAATTGACAAGTTCTTGAAATGTGTCCTAATTGCCTGCAGGTCCAGTACTGTGGCGGAACCCTTCACCGTCCCTGGAAGCCTCCCGAAAAATCTCCTGCATTCTGTGGTCCATCTGGCCATATCCCTGAAAACCTCCTTGATTTGTGGTGCATCTGTGGTTCACACCCACACCCTGTTTGGAATGTTCCCCTTTCTTTGAACCCCTTCTGGAACCCGCCCCGCCATATGTATCCTCCCCACATGGGCGGTGCGTATTGTGGTGATTGCTGATACTGCTGGTGTGGTGCTGGTGCTTGGAGGTGGGGCTGGTTATCACCGTCCCTTCCATTGCATACCTTAATAATTCCTTTTGTACCAACTTGGCTTCACCTGCTTTTCTCTCCTCTGCCTTTTGTTTAACCTTCTCCTGTCACAATCTACAGTACACTAAGGTCAATGTCTGCCAGGCTATGCTTGCTGTCTCCCTTCCATAACCACATATGTTCTGCACCACTCCCTACTGAGCCTCTTTCATGTCTGTCTGTGCTGTCTGGTTCTGTCCTTCTCTCCTCCTCCCATCTCTTCCTTTCCCATTCCAGTACAACCTGCTCACTGACCGCTTTTATGGCCCGCTCACCCTCCTGCTTTTGTGCCCGTTCCCTTGCCAGTCTGTTTAGTTGCAACTTTCTCTGTTCACTTTCTGCTAACTTGTGTTTTTCTTGCTTTGCTATCTCTCTCTTCCTCACTGCCTCCTCTAGTTCGCTTTCCCTTTTCTCCACCATCTCCCTCTCAACTCTCTCCCTTTCCTTCAGTTCCCTTTCTATCCTTTCTTCATACTCCTTCCCCGCAATTTCCCTCTCTTTCTTCCTCCTCCGTTCCCTGTCCTCCCATTCCAGTTCTTCCGCTCTCCTCCTGTACCCCTCCTAGCACTGCAATTATATTTCCCGGTCCTTCTTCCTCCTCTCTTCTTCCCGGTCCTTCTTCCTCCTCTCTTCTTCCTCCATTTGTTCTGCCCAATCAAGCCTTTTGCACTCCTTCTCCCAATTCTCTATTGCTGTGGTCGCTCCTTCTGCCTCCCCCGTTGTCTTCCCCTTAAGTTTCAAAAGTATTTGTGCTGCTATCCATTCCTCTGTACCTAAGCCTTCAAATTCTGTTTTTGGGCTCTGCAGCCCTTCCTTGCTCGCTCCTGTGCTGCTATTGGGTTGTTCTGCACCTTTCTGTTTGTCCACTTTAATGTATGGGATTCGAATATCCTTCTGCTGCCCTCAGTTCCCTTATGGGGGAATCCCCTGCTCATCATCTGTGTCATCAGATATTACACTTGGGGGAGGGGGTAGTGGGTGGTACGGAAGGGTGAGACCCCTCTTCCCTCACCTTGTGCTGGTTCAGCATCACTGACTCTTCGCCACTTCCCCTTCCCCCCTCCTGGAACATGTGCCATAGCGCAAATATAGCCAGGCTCTCGTTCAGCTTCTTTCCCTTGTAAGTGCTCTGTATGTGTATCAGTAGAGATTGCTGCACGTCTCTGGAGAAGCTGCCGCAAGGCGGGCATTAGTCTTATTAATTTGCCTTCCGTACCTTTGGACCATTCTACACTGTATTTGGCTAACTTCCTTGTAGGGCGGCAGCGTCTTACATAACAGTTGAAGGGGAGTCATTCCCCACTTTTCCCTAAACACATTATGTACCACTTTTACCTGACCTCAAGTTGATGATTTTGATTATCCGCTGTTCATGGAACAAAAGTTAGAAGGTAATTTAACATCTTTCAATGTCTGCGAGCCTTCTTGGCTCTGCACCTTAGCCAGTGTACTCCACGTACAGCCCCTCTTCACTAAATCACTGCCTTCTCTGGCACTCCACCGCAGTCTTGCGTATGTGCCTTCCGCACACCACCACTGGTTCACCTGATCTACCAATCCCAAGTCCACAACACTAGCTCCTCACCTCACAACACACCGTCCTATGCACCAACCTGAGGGTGACGTCACCAAACTAAAATCACAGCGCAAATGAACAGACAAATGCGCATACAAATAACAATACCCCGTTGCTTGCAATCCCATTTTCATTGGTCCTATTGTGGCAGAGGGCTGGCCTGGCGATTCCCCAATTCCATAATTAAAAAATGTTGCAGTGTGAATGTTTTCCCACCGGTTTAATGTTCAGAGCTGATGCCCCTGGCCTGAGACAGAATTTGCTCTCAGCTCGAATGTAAATTGTATCTTCCCAAAGTAAAAGTAACTGCCTCTCCTGCGTCATAAATATGTGTGAACCACCACTGCGTTTGAGCACACCCACTTCTAATGGAGCATGTAGGCCTTCTGTTACAATTGTGTTTCAAATCATGTCTGGGCTTCTTTGCGAAATTGTCTTTCGTTCCTAGAGACGGGTCCTTGGCTTGCTGTCAGTTCCGCTGAATAACGTGTTCTGTCTTCATGCTCTGGGATTTCGGATTCACCATCCAGGTGAGGCGCTTGGCCCAGAGACCCTCCAGAGCTTCTATTTAGTAATTTTTCTAGGCCCCATGCCCTATGTGCACCGCACTCTTCCGGCACCCTCTCCCAGCTTGCACTTTCTCCTCCCGCCTCCCTCTCCACCTACCACCCCTGATTGGCTGTCCGTGTACCCACGGTACAGTGTAGCTGCAGGCGCACATTGGCATGCTCGCCTGATTTTGGATTCACCATCCAGGTGAGGCGCTTAGCCCACAGACCCTCCTGAGCCTATATTTAGTAATTGTTCTTGGCCCCGCGTGTACTGCGCTCTCCCGGCACCTCTCCCAGCGTGCACTTCCTCCATACGCCTCCCTCCCCGCCCACCACCCCTGATTGGCTGTCCGTGTACCCACGGTACAGTGTAGCTGCAGGCGCACATCGGTGTACCCGCCTTATTTCGGATTCAGCTTCCAGGTGAGGCGCTTGGCCCAGAGACCCTCCTGAGCCTGTATTTTGTAATTTTCTTGGCCCCAGGGCCCACGTGCACCGCGCTCTCCCGGCACCCACTCCCCGCTTGCACTTCCTCCTCCCGTCTTGTATTGTTGGTTGTAGGTTGTTGGTTGTAGGACACGCCGCCCCTATATGGTACTCTCAAATCTAGCTGTGCCCTATTTCAAATTACATTGTTAGCTATAGGCCTCTCTCCCGGGATAAAGTGTTTATTGGCTAATTACTGTGGAGCGATACTGTGATTTTTGGGTCGCACCCCATGAGGTTATAAAGTGATTGTCAGCTACGCTCATTAGGCCAATTCTGTAGTTATCAGCTATTCCCTTCTTCACACCACTTCATTTGTTTACTGCAGAAAACCTTTCCAGGGAGCCACACATTATGGACAGCCACTGTATTCACCCAATGATATAACCTTTGCTAACATCCCCTAGCTTACTCGAAACAACGACTGAACAAGCCAACAATATCAACTGACAAGACCGCCAATAGACTGAGCCCAAATAATGTACCGGACAATCCCCCTACACCCAGTACAACACCACAAGACAGCCGGACCAAAGTAAAACCTACTCTGCGTCAACATACAGAAATAAAAGATCAACAAAAACGCTCAAACTCAAAATGCTGCGCCAACGAACTGGACCAAAGGAAAGACAAAGAGAAAAAAGAACAAACTCAACTGAACACCACCGAAGACCCACAACTGCAGAACACACTCCCACTGACAGGAACAACAACAGAACCAGCGCCGGGGTAAAGAGAAATCGCTCTACCTAACTCCATACCTTGCAAATAAGCAGTCACCAGAACGAGCCAACCCAACGTACGAATCAACAACAGCAGACAACCAAACAAAATTGCACAGAAGAATGGACAACGCTAGAAATAACAAAAATAGAATCGACACACTAACACCTTACATCACCAAAACAAGAAGAACTTCCACTCTACAGCCACAAAACTTTGAAGAAGAACCTGATGAAAACAAAAACCCAAGATTTAACCTAGAAGAACTACTCGACGAAACAGACGCAACTGTACCAACACTTCAACAAGAGACCGACCTGGAAGGAAATCGCAACACCACTCGGGAAACAAGGGCGACAATCAAACAGAAACCAAACCACACCTTTAATATCCACTGCAACCTAATAATTGCAAGATCCATGTCAAAACACTCAGTGATCTATGACCTTCTCTGCGACAATGGCATCAACATCCTATTCATCACAGAAACATGGCTAAATGACAACTACAAAATCACACTCCAAAGCTGCCTCCCAACCAACTTCAAATGCCTTCAGGTAAACAGGAAAACCAAAAAAGGAGAAAGCCTCGCAATAGCATGCAAAGAACACGTGAAAATAATAACAGACGAACCTCTCAACATCATCAACTACAAAACCATGGTCATACACCTCTCAGCTAATCCAAAAATGAACATCACATTCATTCTGGTTTACAGACCACCCACATACGATGCAACCTTTGTCGACAACTTCATAGAAGCCATCACCAACATAGCCATCAAGCACAAACATCTAATAATCCTGGGGGACTTCAACATCTGGTTCGAAGAAAAAGAGGCCAACTCCCATAACTCACTAATTGGGCAGCTAACAACCATGAAACTACAGCAGTTGGTCAAAGGGGCAACACACTCGGCAGGAAACACCCTTGACGCAATCTTTGCCAAGAAAAAACTCATCACCAGTGCACCACCGATACAAATAGTGTGGAGCAACCATCTCATCATCCCATTCGTGATCACACTACCAACTCAAGTCCACATCCAGCCCCCAAGTTCACAACCATCACAAAAAGAAACTGGAAAACCGTCAAAGCAAGCAACCTAATGAACAACTGGAGATGACCAACCCCTCAACTACAGAACTAGAGCTGGCTGACCTAGACGCGAAAGCGGAGCTACTCCCCAAATGGATTGCTGATGCAATTGAAAACATTGCCCCGGAAAAACCATTTAACCCTTCAAAACAAAGAGCAATGGCAAAATGGTTCATACCGCTACCAAGGACCCTGAAAAAGGACAACAAGAAGATGGAGTTGGGATGGAGGAAAGAATACAACCAAGACAAGAAATTTCTGTTCCAAAAACAAACCTGCGCATACAAGAAGAAAATGCAAAAGGCGAAGAGAAGGCATTATGACAGAATCACCAATGCCACCAACACACAAAAAAACATGTTCAGCATGATTAAAGAAATGAGAAACCCACCTGGCTGCAACAACACTCCAACCCCCTCCGAGGACCTTTGCAACGACCTGGCAGACCATTTCAAGAACAAAATCCACGGCATCTGACAAATCGTACAAAACCGACCAACCAACCATAACACTCAACCAACCGGATGTAAGAAAGAGCCACAGCACAAACTCCAAAACTTTCCTGAAATATCAGCAGAGGAATTCGCCAAGCTGCTAAAACACAGTAAGAAAGCAGGATCACCCATGGATCCCTGCCTCCCTGACATCTACAAATCAATCCTTGCATAAGGAACGCCATCAGAATACTACAGAAACCTCCTAAATATCTCACTCAGAAATCCTTCAAACAGCTTATATCAAACCACTTTTAAAAAACACAAGTGGCGACGTGGAAGACCTCTCCAACTACAGACTGATTTCCAACATTCCCTACCCAGCAAAACTCCTAGAAACGTACGTATACAAATTAACCCAAGAACATGTAGAAAAAAACCAACTGCTAGACCAAGCACAAGTCGGTTTCAGACCCGCAAGAGGAACAGAATCAGCACTACTATCCATCTGGGACGACCTAAAAACAAACACAGACTCCAACACAACCTCAGCTCTGATTCTGCTCGACCTCTCCTCAGCCTTCGACACAGTTAGCCGTGACACCCTAACCAAAAGATTGGAAGACATAGGTATAACGGACATGGCACTACCCTGGATTAAATCATTCTTAGCAGACAGGACAGAAACCGTGTGGATAAAACCCTTCAAATCTACTCCACGAGTTAACGACTGGAGTGCCACAAAGATCCTCACTATCGCCACCATACTTCAACATCTACCAGACTCCAGTAATCGGAATCTTCAAAAAATACAAAATAATATGCTACAACTACGCAGACGACACTCAAATCATCTACAAAATCGAAGACACTCAAACCGATCACTCAACCCTAATTGAGTGTCTAAAAGAAGTCTTTTACTGGATAAACGCCAACAACTTGAAAATCAACCCAGGAAAGACAGAAATCATGATAATATCCGAAAACCAAGAGAACAACACCTACATTCCCTGGCCGATGGAAATGGGAACCGCGCCCACACCATCTAAGGTAGTAAAAAATCTGAGAGTCCTGATGGACCGTAAGCTTAGAACCACAAATAAATGCAATAATCAAGAAATGTTTCTTCCTCCTTCACACAACAAGAAGAATCCTACATTTCCCCTACTTCACCCACAAAACACTCACAATCGTCACCCAGATCATGTCAATAATCGATTACGCAAACAGCCTCTACCTCGGGATACCAGAATACCTCCTGAAGAAACTACAATGCATCCAAAATGCAGCAGCCAGACTCCTCAAACTATTCAGAAGAGACCACATGACTCCAGCGTTACAAATACTACCTTGGCTCCTAGTCAAACGTCGCATCACCTTCAAAACAATGTGCATAGCACACAGGGCGATCGGCGGACAAGGAGCTGAATTCCTACAAAAGAAAAGAACAATCTACAAGCCAACAAGACTACTCAAATCAAGCAATGAAATTCACCTGGAGCCAAAGCCATACGTGTCGTAAATCTCCCCCCGTTTCACCTGGGATCGCTTCCTGCTCTGTTCCGCGGGAGGATTCCTCTTGCGGGCGGATCGGGTCTTATATAGGCTCGCACGAGTCTCGTCCGACTCCAGCGTGCATTCAGAGTTCCAGGAAGGTCGCAGTCACAGGATGTCCAGGAAGGAAGTAGCGGTCTGTAGGTTTGAGGATTCCAGGAGCAGATTTAGAGGGGAAAGGTGGAAGGAAAGAAGAAGGGACTAGGAACTAGGAATAGTGGATTCGCCGAACAGCACACACACGTCTAGTCACTACCTAGTGATAGCGTTGAGACGCGCGGGGCCGCGGGGGCGTGGCCAATTTATAGAACGTGCCGTGTCCGACGTAAAGGCTGGTGCGAGGCAAGTCACTTGGCACGGCCATGTTGGGAGTAACAAGGAGTACAAGCCCCGTCGCAATAAGGACCAGGAAGTCCAGAAAGGGCAAGTTCTATGGGTCATGACAGCATGCCTCCTCCGAAAACCTGTTCCACCAGGTTTGCCCGGGTGTATGAGATGGAATCTTCTAAGCAATCGAGGGGTATTTAGGTTAGAAACTGGTTCCCAGGTTCTCTCGCTAAGAGGATATCCTTTCCATTCAACCAGGTATTGAAGTCGACCCCGTTTATACCTGGAATCGCATATTCTGGACACTTCAGATTCCAGTTGATTGTCCACAATCACAGGACTGGGTCTGCAGGTTTTCCGGGTGGATCGGATGTAGGGTTTCAATAGAGAAGTGTGAAAGACTGGGTGTATTCTCTTCCAGGAGTCTGGTAGCTTGAGCTGGAATGAGACAGGATTGATGATTTCCTTCATGGAAAATGGTCTACAGTACCGGGGGGCTAATTTGTTTGGCCGTAGAGGTCATGGTAATAGCTTCGAGGACAACCAGACTTGATCACCAACGGAATAAGAAGGCGCTGGTCTTCTTCTGGAGTCCGCATAACGCTTAGTGCGTGTCTGGGCCTTTTCCAATTGTTCCTTGGCTTCCTTGTGTATGTTGATGAGAGTCCCAATCCATGAGTCGAGAGTAGGTACTGGTGTGGGATGTGGAAGAACAGAAGGTAAAACGGACGGGTGAAATCCTTGACTGCAATAGAAAGGGCTGACCTTGACTGCTGAGGGATCGGAATTGTTGTAAGCAAACTCGGCCAAGGGCATAAGGAGAGACCAGTCATCCTGAACCTTGGTGGTAAAACAACGAAGATATTGCTCTAGGGTCTGATTTACACGTTCCGTGGCTCCGTTGGTTTGTGGGTGATAACCTGATGAGAGAGCGCGTTGGATCCCTAGAATACGACACAGATGTTTCCAGAATTGTGAGACGTATTGAGGTCCTCGGTCCGATATGATCTTCGAAGGAAGTCCATGAAGACGGAAAATGTGTTCCAGGAAGATTCCAGCAAGTTCTGAGGAGGATGGTAGTTTATACAGAGGCGTAAAATGAGCCATGTGAGTGAACAAGTCGATGGTGACCATGATGGTCGTAAAGCCCCTGGAAGGTGGTAATTCCACAATAAAGTCTATAGCAATGACTTCCCATGGTCTTGTCGGAACTGGAGGTTGCAATAGTAGGCCCGCCAGTCTCTTGCTATCGTGCTTGTTTTGGCTGCATATAGAGCAGGCTTGGACGTACAGCCGAACGTCGGACCTCATTTTTGGCCACCAAAATTGTCTTTGTATAATGCAGAGAGTATTGGTAATACCACGATGTCCGGAGTGAGGGGTTTCGTGGCAGAGATTTATTATCCTTTGTTGTAGTTTTTGTGTGGGAATAACCAGAGCGTTATCCTTGAACAAATATCCGTTCTTGGATCTCAGATTCCATTGATCTTTGTTTTTAAGGTCCTTCCAGAACTCTGAGGATTGGGTTTGCATCCGCACTTCTTCCAAAATGCTGACTGCTTTGGCTACAAAGATAGTGTGAGGAAACATCTTGGGACAGGTCCGGTCATCAGTAGTTTCGTAATCCGGGCGCTGAGACAAGGCGTCAGCGATTATATTTTGTGTTCCGGGAACATGGCTAATACGAAACTGGTACTGGGCAAAGAAGAAGGCCCAACGGGCTTGACGACTATTCCTACATGCCAAGGACTGTAGAACTTGAAGATTTCGATGGTCCGTACGAACCTGGACCGGATGTCTAGCTCCCAGGAGGAGATGTCGCCATTCTGTGAAGGCTTGGCGGATGGCTAATAGCTCTTTTTCCAAGATGGAATAAAGTGTCTCACTGGGGGTCAGAGTTTGTGATGAATAAGCGATGGGGTGTTCCAATTTGTCATAAAACTCTTGTTATAAGACTGCTCCTATGGCGTAGTTAGAGGCATCCGTTTCTACAAGAAATGGCCGATTAATATCGGGCTGAGCTAGGATGGGGGCTTGAGTGAATTCTGTTTTTAGGCGTTGGAAGGCCTTGTCTTGAGATGTAGACCAGAGGAAGGGAGTGTCTTTTTCCAAGAGCTTGGTGATCGGTTGTACAATTTCAGAAAAGGTGGGTATAAATTTCCGGTAGAAGTTGGAAAGTCCCAGGAAGGATTGAACCTGTTTCACGGAAGTGGGGGTCGGCCAGGACAGTATGGCCTTTACCTTCGAGTGATCCATACCAATCCCTTATGGACTAAGGACAAACCCCAGGTAATGAACAGAAGTAACGTGAAAGAGGCATTTCTCAGATTTGGCCAGTAGTCTGTGTTCTCGTAGTCGTTGTAAGACTGCCTTCACGTGTTCTTCATGCTTTAACATATCTTTGGAAAAAATCAAGATATCGTCCAGGTAGACGATGACGAAAAGAAACAGCATGTCAGAGAACACCCTATGTAACGCTCACCTGGTTCCCACGGGGGTGCTGGTCTAGTCTGGATTGCTGTGGCCTCTTCTAGCGTGATGCGCAGGACCCGGAACACCGATTGGACAGGACCTCCAAATCATGCTTGCCTGGCCCGTAGGAATATCCTTCTGCAGATGAGAAAGGGGATTAACAGTCTGCAGAATAGTGTGCTAGCTCCCCCCATTGCCCCTTTGTTCCTCTCTAACTTCCTCCAAACCCGGTTTAAGCTCACCTTATGGTTTGGAAGGATGAACTCTCCATCCTGCTTCTGGTGCAGGGGCGCGCGTTCGTCCAGTTACTTCACTGGTTTTCAGAATGGCGCTGGCAAAATCCACTTGACTTTCCTGAGCGATGCGCCGTAAGTATGAAAGTTCAAAGTTCAAGTGAGGCCCCCTTTATGTTGTCTTTCTAACCTGTGATCTGTCCTTTATTTCAGGTGCAGAATGAAGGTGATGCGTCGAGGGGTTAAACTGCTGAGGTGAGTAGTGATGAGGACGATCCCTCTAAATGTCCTTATCATTCCCCAGAAATGTCTCTTGTCGTTTCCCCATAGGGGCCGGGGTACGGTACCTACCAACGGGGCGGCGCCGACCCGAAATGTGGAAGAAAAGCCGGTAAGTATTATGGCTGTTCATCAGGCTTTCCTTCTGTGTTCCTTCTGCTCACCTTTTGTTTCTTCCTCTCTCCCCTAGGTGCAGAGATGTGGCGTCCGATGCTGACAGCCGCGATGGAGCCGGGAGATGTCTCGAGGACAGGTGAGTGAAGCGTGGCGCTGCAGCGAGCAACGCAATGCTTTTAAATGGAAGTCTTTCTTCAGGGATGCTGGCGAGAAGATTCCGGATGCAGGTAAGAAGTTTGAAATAGTCCTTGGTTTTCACCTTTCTCTTCTCTTCCTTCCTTGCAGGTCTTCCAGGTTCGAGGCGGGCGTGGCTGGAGTCCAGGAGCAGGAGCAGACACGGTGAGCGTTAAGCTGCAGGAAGCAGAACAACACGAAGCATGAGCTGCTGTCTGGGCGTGGCTTAAATAGCCTCCAAAGAAGTCCCAGGTATGTATCCTTCCCCAACTAGGTATGTATCCTTCCCTGGCCACGCCCGAGTGAAAAAATAGTCCCTATGAAAAAATAGTCCCTTTCAGGTCTCAGGGAGGCCTGAAGCGTGCAGCATGGTCTGCATCAGTTAAGTGCACAAAACACCTCCCTTTATGAGCCTGGCGCCTATGGCGCCAGGACTGATGTCCAACATGAGCCTGGCGCCAAAGGCGCCAGGACTGAGTCCAAGAACCCCTTTAAGGGGCCGCTGGGCTTTTACCCGAGGGCATGATGCCTGCTTCCGGGGGTGCTGGGCCTGGCCTGGTGCTCCGGGGGTAGGCATCATGACACCCTATCCATGAAGCGTTGGAAGACTGCGGGGGCATTAGCAAGTCCAAAAGGCATGACCAGGTATTCGTAATGTCCAAAGGGTGTTCTAAAGGCTGTCTTCCATTCGTCTCCTACCCTAATACGAATCAAATGATAGGCACCTCTGAGGTCCATTTTCGTGAAGATGACAGCTCCTCTCACTGCCTCCAGGAGATCCGATATCAAGGGTAACGGTCCTTGAGGGTACACTGATTTCAATCCACGGTAATCGAGGCAAGGTCTGAGTTCCTTGGTGTCTTTTTTGGGAACAAAGAACAGCGAGGATCCGGCTGGAGATTTCGGTGGTCTTATGGTGCCGTTTTCAATGTTGGTATCCAAGTATTCTCGGAGGGCCTTTTTTCCAGTTCGGATAGGATAAACATCCTCCCAAAGGGAATCACTGCTGCAGGCTCTGTGTCTATGGCGCAGTCTTCGGGTCTATGAGGGGGTAAGGCCTGTACTATGGTGTTTGAAAAGACATCAGCATAATCCTGATAAGCCCTTGGCACCTGAACAATGTTGGAAACCCTGAGTGTCTCTGATTGATCAGTGAGAGTAGCATTGGATGACATCAAGGAAGGACTCAAGGACAAACAATGAGATAGACAATACTCTGAACCCAGAAATAAGGATCCTTCTGTCCAATTGATGTATGGATTGTGCTTTTGTAACCAGGGCGTGCCCAATACTATGGGGTAATGGGCTGATTTGATGATATCAAACTTGAGCAGTTCCTGGTGATGATTTATTGAAAGTCGTATTTCCTTGGTCTGTAAAGATATGGGTCCTGAACTGAGGGGTCTATCATCAATTGCCTCCACTGGTTGCATTGTATCCCAAGCTTCATATGTAATATGGTACCTAAAAACTCAATCTTGGTCGATGAATACTCCCATAGCCACACAATCCACCAGAGCCAGAATGGGATAGGTCTCCTTCTTTGGTAATGATATGAAGGCTTGGAGAACCACTAGATTGTTCTGTTCAGGAGAGTTCAAGGATGGAATAGATGTGGAGCAAACATCTCTCTCCTGACACCTCACTCCATCTAGGATCGGGAGCTGGCGTTTCCCGAACGCCGTGGAGGGGCTAGAGGAAATTCTCTAACAAGATGTTTATCCGAGGCACAATACATGCAAAGGCCTGTGTGGATCCTTCTCATCCTTTCTTGTGGGGAAATAGGTCCAAGGAAGGCTCCTATTTGCATGGGTTCCGGATCAATGTCAGGGGTTAGGGCAGGATCGGTTTTTACAGAAGTCTCAAGGAAGTTCTTTTGAAAGGGTATCATGGTCTTTCTTCTTTCAGCCTTTCTTTCCTGGATTCGGAAGTCTATTTGCATGGCTAGATCCATAAGAGCCTGGAATGAGCTAGGACGAGCCACTCTGGCTAATTCATCATTTATATCCTCATTTAGACCCCTGCGAAATAGAGTGAAACTTGCTTCTGAGGACCAATCTGCTTCCTTAGCCAATTGTTTGAATCTTGTAACATATCCTGGGATCCTTGTCAGAAATCAAGTAACCGTTCCTGAGCACTATAAACCTGTTCTGGGCGGTCGAACATAGTTTTGAGTGCCTGAATAAATCCATCATAATCATCCAGGAGGGCATCTCCACTGTTGACTAGGGGAGTGGCCCAGGTCAACGCGTTCCCTGTGAGGTGCGAGATTATGAAGCCCACCTTCGCCCTGGAAGTTGAAAAATAGTAGGGCTTAAAAGTAAAATGCACCAAACAGGAATCCAGGAATCCTAGTAACGACTTTGCCGAGCCATCATATTTGTCTACCACTCCACCCAGTAACACACTCTCCTTGTTAGCGGAGTCGCGAGACAAAACAAGTTGCTTTATCGCTGCATTCTCCGCTTTTGAGTTCTGCACTTCAGTTGTTAGTTCTTGCATGCCACGCATGAAGTCCTGGACTGCTTTTTCCATAGCAGTATCAGTATCGGTCGTTTGGCGTCTCAAACTGTCGTAAATCTCCCCCGTCTCACCTGGGATGGCTTCTTGCTCTGTTCCGCGGGAGGATTCCTCTTGCGGGCGGATCGGGTCTTATATAGGCTCGCACGAGTCTCGTCCGACACCAGCACGCGTTCAGAGTTTTAGGAAGGTCGCAGTCACAGGATGTCCAGGAAGGAAGTAGCAGTTGCTAGGTTTGAGGATTCCAAGAGCAGATTTAGAGGGGAAAGGTGGAAGGAAAGAAGAAGGGAACAGGAACTAGGAATAGTGGATTCGCCGAACAGCACACACACGTCTAGTCACTACCTAGTGATAGCGTTGAGACGGGCAGGGCCGCGGGGGCGTGGCCAATTTATAGAACGTGCCGTGTCTGACGTAAAGGCTGGTGCGAGGCAAGTCACTTGGCACGGCCATGTTGGGAGTAACAAGGAGTACAAGCCCCGTCGCGATAACGACCAGGAAGTCCAGAAAGGGCAAGTTCTATGGCTCATGACAGCATGTCAAGAAAAACCTAGCAGGCTCCTCCTTCTTCCACCTGGCCGCAAAAACCTGGAAAAACATCCCGAAAGAAATAAGAAACACCAAAGACCACCTACAATTCAGAAAACTACTAAAAACCTGGCTCTTCAACAGCGCAGAAAAAATTGAAACAACTAAATAGCCAAACAGGAAATACAGAGAACAGGTTAACAGAAATGAGGATGACACAGACAGCACCCTGAAACGACTAAGGGAATGTCCTACGATAAAAAGAGAGACAACGCTAGGTTGAATAGGACACAAGTGACAACCCCATGAGGACAGAATTAACACCCTGCCCAATTCCATCCTACAATCTCACCCACTCCACGAACGCCACCAAGTGCCAATTAGGAATGTTAACAGTTGCCACTTTTGGACGGAGCTGTGGACGTTAGCATGCGGAAGGCCCAGACGGAGTTGTGAATGATGGCAGATGCTGCGCCTAGACGTAGCTACGAGTGTTGGCATGTGCCTCGCTTGGATGATAGGGTTGTGAGAGATAACCTGCATGAGCTACTGGGTAGGATTGTGATTGCCGACCATTGTCACACCTGGAAAGAGTACCTGTTGTTGAGAAAAGCCACGTCCGGACTGGATCGGGAATGCCAACAAGGCCAGATTAGGATCGAATCGCGAATACCAGCTAGCCCCACACATGGAAAGGTTCCAATGGTGGGCAGGGGCCGAATTTGGGCACAGTTGTGAATATTGGCGAGTGTCATTTTTGGAAGGGATAATGATTATCGGCTGATGCCGGAGCTAGATTGACATGCAGTGAGGTTTGCGCGCCACACCATGAAAAAACGTGGAAATTCAGCACATTGCTTATAGACAACAATGCCAATAACCAATCCACTAACAATTTCACACCTCCGCCTACACCTCTCAAACTCTAACCAGATACAACCACAACCCTATACATCAACAAACCGCACACTTCACTACACTGCAACAACAAAACAAACCTCAGATAGATTCGCACAACAGCACACAACGTCTACCGACTGGAAAACACCCCAACCCCAGTGAACGGTGTTAACCCTGTTGAGGCTGCCAACAGCACATTGCTGCTCTCTTGCACTTTTCCCGCTTACTCCCACTAACTCACCCCCCCTTCCCATTTCAGAGCTGCCAGAGAACCAGGGGACCACTCCGGTGGTGATAGTGTGCGGTACAAATATCCTTTAACATTAACATTAACTATCGTTCAACATGGAGAATGTTGTCTCGGCACAAAACCTTGGTTGAGAGCCTGTATTTGCAGGGTGCATTCCTGTTGTCCGCGCGGCTCCCAACGCTACTGGACTTTACTGAGGCAAGTGTATTTGGCTGTAATTTTCCTGAGCCAGACATGGCTTCCACCGTGCCATTGTATAATACATGAAATAATTAGTTATAGTGCTGTTAGGTGGTCCAAATACTTTTGCTTTTCCATAGGGCTATTTCATGTAAGCACCTGCAAGCTTTTAAAACAGGATTTCGTGCACCTTGCAGCTTCTGCATGGCGGTATTCCTACAGACTAGTGACAAAATAATAAAGAATATGACAATATGTATGTGTATCCATCCTCTATCGACAGAACTGCGCATCCATGTTCTTCACGTAATCACGTGTGTGAGTGGTTCAGTGTGCGAATGGCATGTGTTTTTCATGTCTAATGTGGCTATGTCATGAGGGCCCTAATGGCACTGAGCACATCAACTAGTGTTCTTTTAGTCAAGACTGTCAATTGAAGTGTCTCTGCTAGCACCCAGAAGCTCTTCATCCACTCTGATCAAGGTGTGTGTTGCTTTTGGGCTGAACGGTTGGGGCAGTGGGCATCTCTCAGCATACCTGTCACCCATGAGTGCACGTGGGATTGGTGCAGAATGGCGAGTGTGCTCCTTATCTTTTCTGCTCTTCTTCCTGTTCATGCTTCTGGGGAAGGGGGAGCAGGAGTAGATTTCGGCCTCCCCTCTTCACCCTTTACATTCCTCTCGACATTCCTCTACCTCTCGACATACCTCTCCCTCTACCTCATTCCAGAAATGCTTGCTGCATTAGTGCTTTTGTCTTTAAATCCTTTCCTTTCTTTTCCTTTTCCCCTTTCTCCTTTAAGTCTATTTGCATAATACCTGGCCATGGTAAGTATCTTGGCTGCAGGTTGAGTTGGCAATGTAGACTCATAAGTCTGTATGTCATTCCTAAGGTGTGGAAGTCCATGCCACTATGTGAAGCGAATGCCTCTTCTTTTCTTGAAAAATATTTTTCCACCTGCTCACCCATGTCCTGTCGGCAGGAGGTTAGCTTGTCCCAATGAATCTGCTTTTGGGGGACAATTTGCTCTATTCCTTTCAGTATGTGGCTTGTGTGAGAAACCAAAGGGTGTCTCACGAACCACTTCCTTGGGATCTGCCATCCAGGTGGCCGGAGCACGGCTATCGGTATTGGATCCAGACCCCGGGGGTGGGCCAGTGCGGCAGGATCACCTGGATGAGGGGTCTCTAGGGAGTGGGGGTGGGGCACCCGGAGGAGAGATGTGCTATCCCTGTTCCCATTTTCCTGAAGAACGCCCTGATTCCATTTTCTAGCTAAGAACTTTACCTACCCCCCCTCCCTTTCCAACACACACTTTGCTACACGGACTAAACCCTTGAAGGGAAGACCGACTCACACACAGCCAGTATGGTTGACATGTCCCAGTATCAGGGTCAGGCAGAGTCAGGAACTTGATCCTGACGACTCCCACCTGACTCCTGTTACCTTTCCCCACTGGGATAAAAGGTGGAGCATGAGCGAATCCGGAGAAGGGCAACCGAAGCGAGCAAAACCAGCCGTATGGAAGGGCAGGAAATCCTGGGAAGGTGACACGACCATGGAAGCAGAGCAGATGGGACCAGGAGGCGAATGTAAGACTGTGGTCCAACCAGCTGCGGGGTGAAGGTCGCTGCAGAATCCCAAAGGGGCTACTCCCTGCTACTGCAGAAGGTCACATCAGTACCTCCTTCATGTGTAGTGTGAGGACTTGAAAAGAGGCGAGCTACGCTGGGCCAAAGGTCTTGACTAGACTGAAGGTCTTGATAAACTAATAAGCTGCCGGTGAGTGAAATGGGAGACCGTCTTGTGTTGATAAACGAAAAGGACATTAACGTTTGAAGTGCTTGTTGGGTTGTCGAGAAACCTCGAGCGAAAGCACATTGTAGCAAGAATGAAGAATGCCGAGATTGTGCGTGGGAGAGAAGCCGCGAAAGAAATCTGCTGCACTTGAGATTGTAACGGAGAAAGGAGGTGAATAGTCAAAAGTGGTCATACAAGGGCTAAGTCGAGGGTACAAGCCCCCCTCGTACAGTCGAAAGTCTTACACAAAAGGTGAAACAAAATATAAAGCTAACCTAAGGAATAATTCGCCCTGTGATGCTAAGAACTGCACATACCAGAAGGCCTCGGGAGAGGAGGCTGGTATAAACCTTTGAAGTGTATCCAGTATTGTGGGTTGCGCCTAGGAGGGCAGCCGTGAGAATGAGTAGCCTGATTGGTGAAAGTAAACGCACTTGCTACAACATAACAGAGTGGCTTGGTGAGATGCAATCGCCTATCGGAAGTCTCTGTATTGAACTGGCAAGTATTTTGAAGTGAAAGCATGAAATATTGCCAAGTAACAAGTGTGATGCTAGCAGTTTGAAGGTTTGCACCCAATCGAGGGAAGCCAGAACTGCCCATAGAGGAAGGTTTGAGCCCAGAGGAGGGGGACCCGAGTTCATCGGTGAGAGTCAACCAAATATTTGTTTAAAAAGACATTAAGAACTCCTCAGTGTTATAAACAAGTAGAAGTGGAAAAGTTAACTGAACTGTGATTGGAAGGCTACATTGGACCCGACGGAGGGATGCCAAGTGAAAGCAAGGGAAAGTGAATCCCGCATTTTGATAAAGTGACTGAGCAGTGGTCTAAAGACAAAGGTGAACCCAATGAAGGGGTATCACGAGAAAGCCGGGGAAGAGGGAAATCTCACATGGTGAGAACTTGGGAAAAGTCTTGTGATGCCAAGCAAAAGACATTGATTCGAGGGATCCGGCCTTTTCTGAAGAAACTGCTTCCTGATGCCAACATAAAAGTATATTTCCTCATAATATTCAATATGGTTTTAATTTTGGGTTTTCCATTAATTCAGTATTCAATCTGCGTGGTGTAGCACTGTTTTAAAACTTCCATTCAGTTCAGTGTTTAATATGCATTGTTTAATCGGTTTTCAACTTTCATTCAGTTCGGTATTCAATATGTGTAGTTTAGCGCTATTTTGAATGTCCATTCAGTTCGGTATTCAGTATATATAGTGTAGCGCTATTTAAAAACTTCCATTCACTTCGGTGTTCAATATGCGACTCATCTTGCTTTAAAGCTTTCATTCATACGGCGCTTCATTTGTTGCACTCAGCCCGCCCGGAGCGCGGGGTGCTCCGGGCGGGCGTGCTCACAGTCATGCCACTGTTCCGCCTTGTCCTGTGATGTAACTTGGGGAAGGGTGTGCACTAGTTCAGCAGTCCTGAACTAGCGAAACCCTTTTTGGACATTTCAGTTTGCACTACACTCTTTTGTTATACATATCATTGTCCCACACTCTTTTGTTATATAGAGTAAGGATTTGGCAATATGTTTATCAGTATAGGCCATTTTGTTTTGACACGACACCACTAGGACAGCGTTTTCTTTACTTTGATGGTCGTAGCTTGCTCCCATATTAAATTTAGGTTTAGATTAGTTGTTTTTCTCACCCATTTACTGTTCAATAAACTCCCTTGGATTGTACTCTGTACTTTTGATAACCATGCCTTCCTTACACTTGGTAATTCTAAAATGTTTTTGTGTATTTCTCCAGTATCTATTCTAAAATTATTAATTAGATCGCTTTCAGCTCCCCCTTTTAGAAGGAGACCTTCACTGTTCTGTTTCCTGCACTGTCTCCATAAATCTGGAGGCAAAATGTAGGAAAACAGCTAATCTATGTTGCCTAGTCTTAATGGACCAGATCTCAATATCCTATTAGTCTGATTGTACCATTGTTCAGGATTCTGTCTAATATCTGGAAAACCTTTAGTAAATGATCACAGTTCCATACTATTCCAAGCTACATGTACATGATGTGTCAGGTTCTTTTTGTCGAAACCTGCGACCTCCCTCATTGGAAACTGCTTTGTAGGAATTTACAAAGCCATTGCAATAGCTCTGTCTCCGATTCCATACAATGTTCTTGTGTTTAAGCATAATCTTTGCTTTGTGTGTCAATTTTTTTAAATTCATCTGACGGGATATTCTTCACTTCCTCTTTGTATTGTCCCATTATATTTTTATAAGAATCATATCCACGCTGGCATAGTTCGTAGATTAAAGCGTTATTAATGAAACCTGAGGGTATTCTCACTCCTAAACCCCTTGGATCCTCTTCTCATGTGGCCAGGCGAAAGGCCATTGCTTTTAGATCCCGACCATGGGGATGGAGAAGCGAGGGAGAACCACCTGGGTGGAGGGTCCTCTGAGTTTGAGGGTGGGGTACCCAGACGGGAGGCATGGTATCCCCTTTTCCTAATCTTGACCAACCTAGCCCTCCCCTTGACCTTTATGGGTTATTGCAAGACCTCTCCCATGATTCCCACACATTTAACACTTGAAAGTACTGGGACAAGGAAGAGGAGACTAGGAGCAATGAACACAACACCTTCATTTTACCACTTTGGTACTGAGAGGAGTAAGATGCCTGCAAAGTATGGCAGAGTCAGGCATGTCCCCTTAATTATGGCCAGGGAAGTCTAATTCAATATCCACAACTGCAGCCTGTCAAGGGGCTGCAGGTGTATAAAGGGAGACCATTGAAGACGGGACAAGAGAGCAACCGGGATGCCAGTGTAGTAGATACCAGAGGACCCTTTCCGTGAGGAGGCAGCCGTGGTGCGACCTGAAGTGTGACCAGGACGACAGCCGACAATCCCAAGGTGTGGGAGGCTCCGTGACAGAGTTTAAGCAGATGGGACCTGCAAATGGGCAAAGGAGAGAGGACGCTGGCTGCATCCACCCAAAGGGAAAATAGTTGCCGGCGAATGCAGAAGTCAAACCGACATGCGAGTGGGGCTTGTAGAGGTTGGAGTGCATACCTGGGAAGCCAGAGAAAGCAGCAAGAGCGGCCGGAACAAGACGCAGCAGACCGGTGAGTGTTGGGGAAAGGCACTCGAGAACCGGAGCGCTCCGGGCGGGCTGAGTGCAACAAATGAAGCGCCGTATGAATGAAAGCTTTAAAGCAAGATGAGTCGCATATTGAACACCGAAGTGAATGGAAGTTTTTAAATAGCGCTACACTATATATACTGAATACCGAACTGAATGGACATTCAAAATAGCGCTAAACTACACATATTGAATACCGAACTGAATGAAAGTTGAAAACCGATTAAACAATGCATATTAAACACTGAACTGAATGGAAGTTTTAAAACAGTGCTACACCACGCAGATTGAATACTGAATTAATGGAAAACCCAAAATTAAAACCATATTGAATATTATGAGGAAATATACTTTTTATAAGCAAAGCAAAGGACTAATAAAGGCTAATTAGGAAAATGCCCATATGAAAACAACCTATAGAGAAGGAAACCAGTCTGAAGGAGTGCAACCAAAGGTGGGACATGAACAAGACCACCACCAAGAGAACCTGTTGAGCGACAGGTTATGGCAGAGCCAAGAGGCTAATCGGGAGAAGCTAAAGAAGTGTAAATATTGCACAGAATGCTAAGAGAACAACAAGGAGAAACAAAAGTAACGCAACCTTGTACACGGGCAAATGCAGAGGAACCTGTGTGGGCTGAATAGCTAAGGGGTCCTGTTTCTGCGGCCTGTGATGGGTGGACTGTGTGGTCCAACAACTGTGCCTAGACCAGTGAGCCCTACATTGTGAAGATAAAGTCATGGTGAAACCAACCAAGACGGGGTGCTGCAAGTGAACTGGTGAGGCAAACCAGAAGGAGGGGTAGGTTGACCCAGTGTTAAGCTAAACTTAAAAAGACTGAATTGCACATTGGTTGCTACTTTGAAGTCTTGGGGAAGGGAACTCTGAGACTTCATGAACTACAAGTACCATCTTGAGGACAGGGCCCGAAGACCCTTTTTGTTTGAACTGTGTTACTTTCAATTTGGGGAAGGGAGCTCTGAGGAGTTTGTGGAACTATTTGAACTTCAACAAGGTAAAATTTTAAGACTTTTTGTGGAACTGTATTGAACTTGGAGAAGCTGAATAACAAGCTCAGACTTTGTGTTGATCACCATTCCATTGATTAATGACATCCCTACACACTGTTTAGCTTTAGTCGTGAGGGCAAGTATAGGTTTTGGACATAGACAGACTTTTGTTGAACTCTTTGACTCAGACTTTCCTTAGTTTAGTTCAGGTAGTGAAATCCCACCTTAGCATAGGGCAGGTTAGGCCTTCTACCATCCTGATATTTAAAAAGATTTTTGCTACCAATCCAGCGAAGGTTCCCAGAACTATACCTCAACAAGGTCGAACTGACTTACTTATTTCGGATAATGAGTCTCTAACTGACTTGGCAAACCTGGCCGAGCTCTCTTTTGACCCTACCAATATTAATCTTGAGGAGTTTGATATCAATCCGCATTGTTCTGGTAGCTCACATCTTAAATACAAGTCTAAATTCAAACCTTCTATGTCTACGGGAAGTTGTATTGAGGCTTTCCATGACTTATGCTTAGCTGACTTGCGCAAATTGCGATTGCGATCCACTTCTTCACATAGTCGCAATCTTTCCCAGTCCCAATCTGACTCCTTGCGAGAAGTACAATTTATGACTCATGTTGTCATTAAACCCTCAGAAAAGGGCTCGAATATTGTGTTGCAAGACCGTGCAAGCTATGTGGCTGAAGCTATGAGACAGTTACTTGATCGTTCATGTTACCTGCAATTGCATACTAATCCCTTTGCCAAGATTCAATCTGATCTTGTGGCATTGGTCACGAAATGGTGTGAGTTGGGGATTCTTGATGAAGATTTGGCTACATTTCTCACCCCTCCTTTCTTCACCATTCCCACCATTTATTTTTTGCCCAAAGTCCATAAATCTCTTATTCGACCACCTGGGAGGCCTATTGTTACTTTATCTGGCTCCTTGTTGGAAAATGTCCTGCTTTATTGATGAAACTTTGATTTCCTTTGTTTCTGTTTTACCTTTATTTTTGCGGGACACCAAAGATTTTTTTTTACATCACATCAATGATGTGCCGTGGGAGGATGGTTTGATTTTGGCTACTTTGGATGTGGTTTCTTTGTATACTTCCATTGATCATTCGGTAGGGATTGAATGCATGTAAATATTTTCTTAATGCATGCTCCTTGAATTTGTTTTCACACAGTACTATGATTGTGGAGATGTTGACATTCTGTCTCACTAATAATGTATTTTTATTTGAGAATGCATTTTTTTCATGAAGTACGAGGGACCGCTATGGGCAGAATGTTTGCTCCCTCGTACGTCAACCTCACCACGGGTTGGTGGCAAGCCACTGTTTTGTCTGACATTGCCTCTGAGCATTTCTTCCGACCATATTTTAGCCTGTTGGTGTTACATAGACAATGTTTTTCTCATTTGGAAGGGGACAGAGTCTTGTTGGGCCAATTTTGTTAAACTGATTAATAACAATTGTTGTAATTTGGCTTTCATACGAGCCATAGCACTTGTGAGATAGTGTATCTTGATATTTGCTGTTTTTTTGCATAATTATGGTTTACTTTACACACAGTGTATAAAAATCCCATCAGGTCAAGTCTCCCTTTATATGCCACCACTAGCCACCCGGTTAACTGCGAATGCAGTTTTCCGTATGGGGAATTTGTGTGATAACAGAGGAATTGTTCTGACATTACTCAATTTGACAAATGTTGTTCCCCAAATATCTTTGCACTTTTTAAAGCGGGGATATTCTACAAGTGTGATTGAGAATGCCTACGTTCAGGCCAGAACACTGAAACAAGATAATTTGCTCAATACCAACAGACTTGACAAGGAGGCAAATATTAATGATCCGAGGCTTATTCTCACCTATAGCAGTGCATCCCAGAATGTTATAAAAACCATTCAGAGACATTGGCATGTGTTAAATTGAATAAGGACTTATCTTACTTGCTTTCATTAAGGCCCACCTTGACTTTCAGACAGGCACCTTCCTTTAGGGAAACACGGGTAGTATAGCTCAGTGGCGATGCGCTCGTCTTGGAAGCAAGACGATGGAGAGGAACACAGATTTGAATCCCGGGTTGCGCTTAGAAAACTCTTGGGTATTAAGCGCATTATTAAAAAAAAATGATATAATCATAGAGATAAATTGGTGTCCAGCTTTTTACAGCCTGTTCCCAAAATATCAGCGCAGAGTACATGGTTGGCTAATCCTCCTAATGGTTTTATGAAATGCCATAAATGCAAGGTTTGTGCCCGTGCCTTTTCTTTGAAATCATTTCAACCCCTTGTGACTGCTTTTCCTTGCACTATCGATAGTTCATGAGATACCACCTTTGTGGTTTACATACTCTGCTGTCCTTGTGACAAATGGTACGAGGGCAGCACTATGTTAAACTTAAGGTGAGGATACTACAGCAACCACAAGCAATCAAGACTTCAGACCCATCTTATCCCATGGCGAAACATTTTAAGGAATATCATAACAACAATATCCTACTGTTAACATTTTTTGGTGATGCACATGTCACCATTCATCCAAGAGGTGGAGACAGAACTCTTCAACTTTGCCAGCTTGAAACCAAGTACATACTGGATCTGGTCACTAAGGTGCCCCGTGGCCATAACATTGATGAACAGCCTTACACCTTTCTTGGAGAATGACTAGTGTGCTTTTTGCCGTTGGCCTTTTTGTGCCTTTGCTGGTTCTTTCTTTGATCTGTTGCTTTTTGTTTTTTGTATTTTGTTAGGTTGCTCTGCTGCTTTTTCTTTATCTTTTTCTCTAATTTGGTTTTCCTGTATCTCTGATGATTATCTTTGTCATTTAGCTGATTATGGTCTGTATTGTTCAGTGCTGTGATTTATTTGACTGTGGTTGCTATTTCGAGCACAGGCTCTAATGTTGGTATGTCCATGTGCCTTTGGCCATCCGTTTCATCCCTTTTTTTCGATTTTGGGTTTTTATCGCTAGCGTGCATTTTATTTTATGGTCACTTTGGCCAGTAATTTGAATTCACGACAGCTGTGCTGCATTTGGCAGCTATCTACCTTATGGGCTGGCCACTTCGACACATTCAGCTTTTGACATCATATGCCTGTGGCTCTTGAGTTCATGATCACAGATTCCACAGCCCTTTACGCATTTGCACTTATATCTTTGCTGCTATACGGGTGATCCCTTTGCTATTTGCTATTACCAATTTGTATTGGCTATTTTATGTTTGTTGTTTTTAGGTTCAGTCATTTATCTTACATGTTGCACTGTTACCTAATACATCTGCTGCTATAGGCACTTGCACTTTATCATACATGTGCATATGATTGAATGTTCTCTGCTAGCTTATGTATTTGTACATTATACATGTAGAATTATTAGAAACCCTCATTTTTGGTTGCTATGGACATATGTACTTCACATTTACATGCTTGCACTGTTACATTATTCAATTACGGTTTCAGCACTCGCACTTTCTTACTTGCACTATTGTGGTTGTTCAGTGCCTTTGCCAGCCTTATATGTCGTCCATATTGCCCATTGGCAGCTATTAGCATTTGCTTTTTGTTTCACGGTCTGTTTGATTGATGCATGTCTGTCTTACTGGTTTCTTTTGCAGCTATGCCATCTATGTACATGCAAACTATATTCATTGGTCCATCCGCAATGTTCATTTGCATTTGTTTAGGCCTGCATGTCTGTTAACATGAAGAAAGAGAAAAATAAATATATATACATTAATGGTCATTAATTACGTTTTTGTTAATGTGTCTATACTTATTTTGTATATCTATGATGTTCATGACGTTTCTGCCATTTGTACCATTTTGGTACGGATATCAGACTGTGTTGGGCTCCATTTCAACATGTCCGCCTGCATTGCTTGTGTGTCAGATACTTACTGCATAGCTGCCAAAAGGCTAAAGGGACAATTTTGGATTTCTGTGACTGTTAGCCACTTGAACCTGACACAAAAGATACAAATCACCTGTTTTATTTATTTCAAATAGGGTTTGGGATTACTCCTGTCTTGCCCGAACCATCTAAATAAAAAGCAAACAGTCTTAGTCCGTCGTAGGTCCAAAACAATAACAATTAAACTAGAAAAACCTATTGCCTGCCCTCACTCTAATACCATACAAGTGAAGTAGGGAAATGTAATGCAAACAGAAAATCAGTGGGAAACAAAGGGATGTCAAAATGGCATATAAAGTTTCTTGCCCACGTTGTATAGCACAGGGTTGGAGTGGAGCATTTGACATATGGACACAGTCTGCTATGCGACTACACCTGGGGTAGCTGGCTCGGCCCTCCAGAGCCTGCTTGACATTCACGTACTCCTTCTCAAAGTTTGGGATTTTGATCTCTTGGTTCTCCCTTTCCCCCAAGTCCAGATCAATCCCCTGTGTTTTCCAGCACCAACACAAAAGTCCCAAGCTTTACAGCACGGACATAAAAGTTCCAAAGAAAAGTGTATTTTTAAGTCTCTAAAGGCCTCCTCAACCGGGACCCAGCCTCTCACTTTCAACTTCTTTCTTAGTTCACATCTCTCGGGCTCAAACCGTTTTAATTTACTTTCTATGGATTTCCTTCCCCTAGCTTAATTCTTTAGCGTTTGCTATGCCTTATGGTACTCATATGCTTTTCACACAGTTCCAAATATTTGACCAGATTGAACAGTTTGCATAATCTCCTCAGGTTCTCTTCAGCCTTGCTTTGCCTCAATACTTCATCCACATTTTCTATACCCTTCTTCACACCCGACCCCTCAGGTTTTCCTTACCCAAGTCCGGGCCTCTCGGAGATTGCAAAGTCTCTCCACTTTTGTCAGAATCAAACAGTTTTCATATAACTTCTTCAAGCACAATTGTTATGTAGGCTTCCCTCTGTCGTGCTCATGTCACGACCCGTGACCCAGAACCCCACTGGCATGGTCACATGCCAGGTAGGGTCAGGACTCAGGGTTCATTTGGGGCCCCAAGGGCCTTGCGTTATCATCATAGACTCTCCTGAAGTCAGTCCTGGTGCCTTTGGTGCCAGGCTCATGTTCAGATTGGGACTTTACCTTGAAGGGACTACTTTTCCTGTGAAGGCATGCAGCCAACATGGAGTCACCCATACACTCTAGATCCTAGGAACCAGACTCTGCGGTGCAGTGTTTTAGGGTGTGGTAGCCTGCACTACTTTACCTGGACTACTTTACAGAGGGCTATATAAACCGCACCCTAGCTACAGAACATGTTCTGCGTTATTCTGCAGCCAGCAGCGTGACGCTCATCGTGTTCAGAGACCAGCACCCGGCGATCCTTGAATAGCGGACCTGCAGAGGAGACAAAAGAACATCATTTGCAGTCTCTGCTTACCTGCAACTTTCCATCCGTCGTTTCCTGCTGCTCGCGGTCTTCCATCCAGTTGGCAGCATCATCAGAACACCACGGTCGCTTCCATCCAGTTGGCAGCATCATCAGGACACCACGCTCGCACTGGAACAAAGCACCTGGAGGGAGAGAGAAAGAAGGACAACGCTAAACAGGTTACTCACGGCATTCACGGCAGTAATCACAATATCCTCACCTGGCTGGGCATTTCTTGACTGGTTCCGCACACGCCCAGAAAGACCATCGCAACCTGAAAAGGAATAAAGAATACAGGTTAGCAAGAAAAGACATTACAGCGCCGCACTTCCCGCTTAACCTACCATCCATCATACGCTCCTGTGTCCATCATCCTGGCAGGAGCCTGATCCAAGTAGCGCACCTACCAAACCTCTGTGCACCTAAAGGGAAAACAAACAAGAAAAGACATTATTAGCAAGAAAGGAAAGCAAGGACATTTAAAGACTGCTATAACCAGACTTACCTCCTTAAAGACACTTGAATGGGTTAGCACCAGTGAAGTTAACTCGGTCGCTTCAATCCGCAGAAGACTACGCGCCCCTGCACAGAAGGCAGGACAGAGAGCACGCCAGACATCATAACAAGGTGAGGAGTGGGCCATCAGGTTGAGTCCAGGGGGCTGGTGGGAGGAAACGAAGTCTGTTCCTAAACCCAGTCCTCCTGTGTTTTCAGGCCCGACCGCCACAGAAGGCATTGTCCAGAATTGGGAACGTCCAGGGTGAATCCGGCAACCAGGGCATAAGGGCGTCCCCGTGGATACCAGGTGAGCGTAACAGCTCAAGCCTGTTTGGTTCACAAAAGATTATCACAGTTCCATTCCTTTAGGCTTCCCTTGGTCGGGCTCTAGCCTAAACACAGTGCACAGTGTCTTTCGCATGGGCATACTTTTGTTTTCTGCCAGACCACTCTGTTACTTTATTTTACAGTTCAATTTCACTTCATTTCAAAAAGAGCTTCAAGTCCCATAATGCCTCTCGTGGGCCTTTTTATTTCCTGCTCTCTTTCTCAAATTCAGTGCTCAGGTACCCACTCCAGCCCCACACACACTCACTGGGATTTCCTTTCTCTCGCCATGATTCACCCGGTTAGCGCGGCTCTGGCGAGCAACTTCTCTGGAGCTTTCTGGGTGTAGATCAGGGTCTTCCCACCTGCCCTTCAGGTACCTGGGCTTCCCTTCATATGCCCAGGGTAAACAAACATCTCTGTGGACAGAGTCATCCGCATATGATCTGCCCTCTCTGGCTCTTGGAAGGCACTGCTTCTCAGCCCTCCTGCAGCCCTTCAACAACACAGGATCAGCGTCTTGGCCCTCAGCTCACTTCCAGACTCTCCAGGGTTCTTTAAGCACTTTGCTCTGCTCTTCAGCTCCTCTGGTCCACATGCATCCGCAGCTCGCTCAAAGCGTGTCTCAGTGCTCCACCTTATATACTGATAGCGAGTGTTAATTGAAGTAAGGTGTGGGTGGTTGAAAAGGGAGGCATGACTCTGCCTGTCCTTCTTAATGGGACAAGATTGAGACTGCCCATAGGAATCCATGGTACATTGGTTCCTATGGGCAATCTTCATAGCTCTGTTCCTCTTCTTCATCTCAGTGGTTTTGAAAGGAGGCAATGGGGAGGAAGTATGGAAGTTGTAGTTTTCACTAATGATGGAGGGAAATTTCTGTAAGTGTTTGTCAGGGTGAAGGGGGTCGATGTGTGGTTGTATGTGAATGGGTTTTAGATAATGTCCCATAGTGACTGTGGGATGTCGGATAGGGATATATTCTCCTACGCCTCCCTTTAATGTTAGTACCTGTTGGAATTGGGAAGGGGGCAACGGGTCAGGATTCATAACCTATAAAGATGGAGGAAGTGTCAGGTAGGGGTTTGTCAGAAATGGGGGAATACTGCGTCTCCACTGAGAGCATTCTTCCAACTGTCCCCAAGGACCCCCTACTCAGGTGATCCTCCTGCACTGATCCACCCCCAGGGTCTGGTTCCAAAAGCAAAAGGCTGTGCCATGGCCACCTGAACAAAGAATCCCTGGGGTCCATAAGTGAAAAAGCCCTAAACGCATACATGCATACAAAAATCTAGGGCAGAATTGGTACTTTATCTGTATTATCCTGAAAAAAATATACTGTGCCCACTGACCAGGGGCAAAGGCCATGCCCAGTGGCGCAGAAAAATATACAGTGGGCATGGCCGAAGGCCCTGGCCACTGTCCATGGCTGAAAGCCATGGACAGTTGTGCTGAACAATATACAGTGGGAAAGGCTGAACGCTGTGGTCAATTGAACCAAACAATATACAGTGAGCACAGCTTAAGGCCTTAGCCAGTGGCGCCAAAAAAACTGTGGTATAGCAGAAGCCTTGAAATTCAGTGCATTGGGGAACTCGGAGCCGGTGTTCTTGTTGCAAATCCCAAGAGCACATACATATTATCTGGGTGAGTGCGTTGGCGAGTGCTGTTCTGCTCTGCTGGACTCTTACTACTACTCGCACAGCACCCTCCAATATTCTCATTGCACTCTGCTGGAAAGCATTGTTCTGGTAAATCTACTGTTACTACATTCATACGAATCCCCTCCTCTATTGCCAGCAGCCCTATAAAATCATGGGCATGCGCGCATCTGCGCACAAGCATCTGGGTTAGTGCTTTGGCGAGTACTGTTCTGCTGTTCAGCTGAGCAGCTGGCAGCACTGGCCGGCACACCATATTATTGGGCTATCCGTAAATAGCTTCTCTATTCACTGCATTGCATTGCCTCCTTTCAGCTCTCCTAGCAATGTCAACATACATGCTGAAAACTGCCATGCCTGTGAACGTGAACAAATTCATTGAAGGAGCGCATGCTCACATCGAGGGAAGTGAGAAATGCCACAACAACGATAATAACATTTCTAAGATCGCACGTTCTAAGTCGATGGGCGCTGATATAAGATACTTCTGGCCCATCGCAAATAAGGATCAGATCACATCAGTGGCAAGGCAGTTGACCTCTGCAGCACAAAACTGCTTCATCAATGACCAGGAAAATCACCCACAACTGGCATTGATTCCAATTTAAAATCGGTTACTGCCATCATGGAAAACGAGGTGCCTACACAAATATCAGATGAGGATCTTTTGGCATGCCGCACACAGATTTCACCTTCCTGCAGCGATTCAATTAAAGATATCTGTCCTCATCCGATTGACCCTGCAACGATTGCATCATCAATGAAGATTCACATGTTTCATGCTGCACATCACATAACTACTCCTCACATAACTACTCCAAGATTGTATTCTGAAACAGTACAAAATACTAGAAATCTATCAGCTACTGAAATAATTTCGGAAGGGACTGATGGAGACAATCTATGCAAGATGCCCAAATTCGATATTGCCTGGAATGGGTCAACTGAAATAGAATCGCAAAACCAATACCAAAGGAATACAGTAATGGAAACACAATTTGCGCCAAGTGACAACCAAGATTTCAATGTATCTCACTCACCAATAATACATTCTATATCGCCTAATCCAGCACAAAATTCAACAGTATCATCTGCCATGCCATTTGTTAGACCAAATCCGAGGCCATCATTTGGTTTAAAGCATGTACCCATACCAGTTTGAGATCACATTGGCGGCCATGAATAATGGGATATTCATTTTTTTTATTTGTGTTTGGCGCACATGCTCCTTTACAAACCATAATCAAACATTAAACATGTACAAAGGCATATCATGAAAAAAGAGGAATGAGAAAAGAAAAAGGAACAACATCAGAGAAAAAAAAAGGAACAAAAGCTGCATAATAAAAATGGAGTGAACCTCTAGTTCTAAAAACAAGTCATGATATACTCATGAGGCTACAACTAATGTATAAACGCTGCAGAATGTCAGTGCTAAATAACAAGATTACAAACAAGTAAGCGAAGAAATTCACTAAAGCTAAAGTTAGCAGCAGATGGATCTGGCGACACAAGCCCGAGGACAACATTAAGACAACCTCGATTTATCAAAACATTAGAAGATGTTATACTGCATATTCCTCAAGTTCATTTAGTTTTGATTCAATGTATTGGAGTAAACGAACCAACGAAAGGATTAGCGAGTTGTTGCGACCTCACATGCATCTTACTCAGAATAGATTACAAGAAAAGGGAGAAGTGTCACACATGAAATATACCAAACTTTTGTATTCTTTGAATATCAAAATATTTACAGAACAGGACTAGATGTTTGAGTGTTTCTGCAATCTCGTTGGGACCACAAAATCGACAGAGGCCATTAGGAGAAACAACATTTATGGAACTCCAGTTCTTTGTGCGAATGTTGGTATGTAGGAGGTGCAGTCTAAATCTCATAAAGAGACTTCTGGATCTCGTGCAGGGAACACATACCAAATATGGCAGGCACGGCTGTTGTTTGTGCCTGAATTTTGCACTTTCTTCGAAAGATTAATATCCTGCAATAAAGTCAGAAGTTTTGACCCAGTTATTTTGATAGTAGCTTTTTTCGACTAACGCTGGGCGTAATTGAAGAACTTCAGGCTCCATACTTATTTTGTCAAGCAGAAACCTCATTTGATCCATACCGGATGTGGCAGCAAGGTCCTCATACAATGAGTTAGCCGGTGGGTATAGCATTTTGCCATAATTAGTCAGCCTTCTCCAATAAAGCTTGGAAGCTAAAGAAAAGAGACTGAGCTCATGCATAGGAATAGCATTGGGCAGGGACATAGAAAGGTCAAAACAAGTTTTCCAAATGTTACCCTGCACCCTATTTAGCATTTCACCCGTGTCTAATAGACGGAGGTCTAACCCATAAAGGATTATAGCTTTCACTTTCATAACATAGAAATCTATGATTGGCATAAGAGAAAATCTGCAGTGCCTATGAAGTATACATTTCATTTGGGCTGTAAGATTAGTAACCTTTGTAGTGAGTGAAGCATGCCACGATTTTAGTAAATTACTGTTGGAAAGATTGTAACCTAAATAGATTGTCTCTGTCAAGCAAAGAATTGGATTTCAGTCATTGAACCATTTGTACTTGCATATTTTATTTTTTTGGTAAAAAGAAGAATATTAGATTTGGAGGAGTTGGTGGTTAAATTGTGTTGTTTACAGTATAAAGAAAACAGATTTCATTTATTCTGAAGACTGAAAGGGGTACGATCAAACAAAATTACGTCATCCGCAAATGCTAGCCAATGCAGGCGCAGACCTCCCAGTTTTGCAGGAAAGATGTTATCGGTAATCCACATTTGGTCAACATCAGCAAGATATAGATTTAAAAGTTCTGACGCAAGGTTGCAACCTTGCTTGCTTAACGCCAATAGCTGTTGGTATTGCATCTGTGAGTAAACCAGATTGATTTATGCAGACTTTGTAGTTTGTCTGGTCGTGTAATAAGGCAATAAGAGCCACAAGATGTGTTCGAATGCCATATGCTAACATTTTGTTCCAGAAGGTGCCTCTTATAATGTTGTCAAAGGTGGATGTCAGATCCAGTGACGCCATATAAATTGGACCATTTACAGACTGTAGGGAGGAAGCTGAAAGATGGGCTAGAATAGTGGTCCATTGCTTTTCGAAAACCAACTTGAAACTTTGACAAAGTGTGGTGGGTTGCGAGGAATTGTTCCAGTTCATTAAGAATGAGTAGAGCAAATACCTTCGCAGATACATTGATCAAAGCAATGGGTCGAAAATTGGGTTGGAAATAGGGCCTTTTTGTGTATGGGAATTATGATTGACGTCAACCAGGATGCAGGAATACTTCTTGTATGGAAGATGATTTCAAATCTCGGAAACAAAGTTTTGGCCCAGAAATGAGGATCGTCCTTCAGAACACAAGGGGACAAGCCATCAGGGCCAGCAGCTTTTGAGACGTTAAGTTTTGCAATTGGCCATTGGACGTCCTCCAGTGACCATGTGAGATGGAATACTCATGTGAAGCGTGTGTAAATCAAATGTGTAACAATCCTGAGGTAACGTATATTTGGTCTTAAAGAACGATACCCAGGTCTCGCCAGCTATTGCTTAGTCAAAAGCAGAAGCTTGATATCCTGTCAGGTTTATCATGATAGCCCAAATGTCCTTGCTATGTTTAATAATAATAATAATTTACACAAATGAAAGATAATTTTTTGGTTGGCTTGCAAATTACTTTCAAAATGAATCTTTTTCAGATCCAATTTGTATCTGGTAAGGATTTTTTTTCTAGCAGGAGTGTGAGAAATAGAGAGGGCGGACGAGGATTTCAGCCCTCCTAGATCTCGATTTTTAGCCAATTTAAGCAGCGCAATATCTTTGTGAAATTTGTTGGGATGGGAAGGTGCCTTGAAGTTGGTCTGTAGACGAGCTAAGGCTTGTATGTGTGAGTGAATCATTTGATTGTTCCACTCAACCACCGTCTCCCATGTCAATCCTTGAGAACAGGATACATTTGCAACCCATAGATCGCAACTAACCAAGGCTGCAAGTTGTCTACACAAACCGGGATTGCAGCATAGTGAAAGCAAGTTTCTATCAATTTGAACTAGGGATGAAGCTGGAAAGGAGTTATGACACCTGAATAACAGATGAAGATTGCATCTCAAGATCGTGTGATCACCAACCCGAGGGTTAGAAATGATGAAAGGGTCAATGAAGCCCGACAGCAGGTGCGAGACCACAAAGTAATCCATAGAAGAACTTGACGAGACTCTCTGCCATGTTGCAGTTGATTGATGCAATGCAGGGGGGGCGATGTGAATGTCCCGACCCTCCATAAATTGTACCCAGTGGCGACCTCTGGCAATAGATTGGTCAAAATAAGCATTATGTGGCAGTTGTGAGTACATGTGCTAATCTGTAGACAAGGTAGAGTTAAAGTCCCCTCCAATAATTACTTCATAATTGTAGTTGCACAGAATTGCATCTGATAGAGCTGTATTTAAATTAGCCAAGATTGTGTCCTGCTGAACGCTACTGAGATTTCAGTATAGAGAAACCATAAGAAGACGGAATGTGGAAAGACCCTCAAAGATCAGAAAATCATCTGAGGTGTGAATACAATTTGATTTAAGTCTGAGACTATTGTGAATCAGTATGGCTAATCCACCGGAAGGACGTCCAAGCAGATCGCGTTTGGCAGGATGGATGAACAAAGTAAAGCCATCCAGATGAAATTCAGACAGGCACATTGTTTCCTGTAAAAGTATAATACAAGGTGATTTAAGACAAGTGAACGAATAAAACCAGGAAAACAAATTTTTAAAACTGCAGCAGTTCCAGGAAAGTATAAGCAAAGAAGAAGATTACGAAGAGGATGGAACTGTGACATCCTGGGAGACTGATTTGATACATGGTTCTAACCAGGCTAGGCTCTTTATTACGTTGGCAAAAGATTGCAAGTGGCCCAGCATTTCATTGCTGAATGCTTTGGGCTGTGAATCGTCTGGCACCAGAAAGACTGTATCTTGCTTAGGCGTGGGCATAAACTCAAGAAATGCCTGTTACGCTCACCTGGTCTCTGCGGGGACGTTGGGGCACGGTTGCAGCTTCATTGGCCCATTGTACATGGCAGCCCAGACCAGCTGTGGCTAACCTTTCTGATGGTAAGTGTCTTTTGGCTTTAAGTACTATGATATTGATTCTTGATTATTGTCTGTATCTTTTAATGATGTCTATCCTCTGCTTTCTCCCAACAGATGAAATGCGGCCCTGCGGTAGTTGCGGTGCACGAAGAGAGGCCACAATGGCCGAGAATGGAGTCCAGGATGCTCTGACTGGTCTCTGCGGGGACGTTGGGGCACGGTTGCAGCCATCCCTAGAAGTGGATCACACTTGTCAGGCTTCTTCCCCTGCACATTTGCTGCTGGCTGCGACAGTTGATGACACTGCTCCTACGTGGATATATGAGATTGTGAGAATGCTGCTATGTGACTGCTGTCCCTCTCGAACCCTTCTTCCCAAAGTGTGGTGAGCATGTGCCGACCAATATAGTCTCACCTGTAGCTTAATGATGATGAGCTCTCCGTCCTGCTTCTCACTGCAGGGGCGATCTTGATGGACTGAGTTCCTTCATTGGCCCATTGTACGTGGCAGCCCAGACCAGCTGTGGCTAACCTTTCTGATGGTAAGTGTCTTTCGGCTTTAAGTATTGTGATATTGATTCTTGATTATTGTCTGTATCTTCTAATGATGTCTATCCTCTGCTTTCTCCCAACAGATGAAATGCGGCCCTGCAGTAGTTGCGGTGCACGAAGCGAGGCCAGAATGGAGTCCACGATGCTCCGACAGAATTTGAGTGTGGGTTTAAGGTTGAGCGCGAAGATTTGTCAAAAGCGCAACCTTAAACGTTATGTCTTAACAAACTCTAACCTTGTCTTTATCTTTTTCCCTTGCAGGTACCGTCTTCGGATGAATTGCCTGCCATGCCATGATGTCGGGGTTGGAGCGCTGCTTTCCAGAGACAACGATGATGCGTGCAGATGAAAGCAGGTTCCAAGGTAAGTGCTGAGGCGGGTAGCTGGAAACACAGGTAAGATGCTGAGGCTGGTAACGAACGGGTGCTGAAGCTGGTAACTGGAAACAAAGGTAAGATGCTGAAGCTGGTAGCTGGAAACAAGGTAAGATGCGCTCAGCGGCAGTGAGCGTTACGCTGCCATCAGTGCAGAATAACGCGAAGCGCTTGCATGAAGACTGGGCGGGCTTAAATAGTCTCGCTCTGGCCACGCCCATTAGCCTTGACTCACCGGCCCACCCTGCCACTCCTAAAGGATGCTGCATGTGTAATCCAGCTTTCCCTGTGGCCACACCCAAATAAACACACGTGGAGGTTCTTGCAGGAAAATAAAGTACTCTGCATAAAATAAAGTGTGTCCGTTTTAAATTCATTCATGAGCCTGGCGTCAGGACTGAGTCCAGCTGGGCTTCCTATGTTGTATTGTCCCAAATGGACAATTCAAAGTTGTGTCACCCCTTGCCCTCGTCCCTTGATGGTTCGGGGTCTGTGTTTCCGGGCCAGTGGCCATGACAATGCCCACGCATCCTCCATAGTAGGAAAGGCCTGTAAGTCGAGACCAAGCAAAGAAAACTTTTGGTCTCTATGATTTGAGATTGCAGCTTGCAAAGCATACGATTATTGTTGTGACCTGCGAGCTTAACCATTGATCTTGTAAAATGGCAGATTTTTCGATTTCAAAGTAACCGAAGAGTGAGCACTCTCAAATGTATTGGAATTTCTAGGTTATGTCTTCTTTTTTGGGCCTCATGTGTAATCTTTTTGCTTTGCAGGAAATAAAATGTGTGGTAGTCTGAACGCCATCCTGTAGCACTGGTGGCACTTTATCAGTATCAGTTTGATTGTCAGTAACCACAGGTTGATCCATAAGGTCATTGAGTGCTGAAGTACTGTCTGGAGATTCCAGATTGTACGGCATAACTTCACCTGATGGATTTGGACAGAATACTTCGGATGATAGAAACTGAGGCACCAGTTTCGCATTAACCAAAATGTGTTCAATCTCCTTTATTCTGTCATGTTGACATTTTAGAACCTCCACCAAATCATTCTGGCGCATTTCTACAGGAGTTTGAACCACCTTGGCATATGATTTGATGTGCCCATTTAAAAGATGAGTCAAATCATCAGTTTGGGTGTGTTGAGAAGATGTAGAGGGACCAGCATGTTGGACTAGGAGAGCGGCTTTACAGGCCAATATGGCCCTCTCTGGGCAGGTAGCGTGTAATGTGTGACAGGATATTTGCGCTAACAGGAAACCTTCAAGTTTGTTAAGTTTGGACAGCATGTCCGACGTGGACACTTTCAAGTCTCTAATAGCATAATGTGTATGCTCATGACCTTTGTCCAACAGGTTAAGAATCCTAGACAAAACCGGAAAGTTTTGTACATCATGATCGTTTCAAATCAATCAGGGAGTCTTCAAGAGGAAAAAGGGCATTGAGGACTCTGGACGTTGAGCATGTGCAAAATTAACATTCGAGGAGCTAGTAGGAATGAGAGGCTCCGTGACATTAGGTTGCACTAGATCAGAATTGGTGACCGGATCATCTTGGGAAGTAGAACTTGCCTTCATAGGTACAACGGAGGAACAGCTTGGTGGAAGAGCATGCCTAGAAGAAGGCGGCCCAGAGCAGGGTAGAGTTTGAGCTTTGTGAAGATGCACTTGCTCAAGGTGGGCAGAAGTTCTGGCCACCAGAGTAGAAGGACCTAAAGAGAGGCGAACTCGCTTGTCGAGCTCTGCCATGACAGCAGGAGCGAGCATTGAAAAATCAGAAATGGGGCAGAAAATCCATCTTGCAAGTTGCACAAGAAAGAAGTTTTGATTTTTGAAATATTCGGGGAAGTTTCTATGTTTGGAAGAATAACATCATTAACTTCTTTTAGTGAGAATCTATTATTTTCCACAATGAGGCTAGCAGGCGCGTGTACTAATGCTTTAGTTGACAAAGATGGAGTACAATGAGGGCTTGAGGCTTTGTTCACCGAGTGCAGAGCGCCCGACATGGAAGTAGAGCTTGATGAAGGAAAGCATTGGCAGGAATCCTGCAAAGTAGGAGGGGAAATGGTAAGGTTGGAAAGTGGCGGTTGAGTCGATGTAACTAATTGTATTGCAGGATCAAGCAGCTGTTTGCCACTCATTAGGCTTCTATCCATATTATGGCTGTAAAGGCTGTAAGCATCACTGAGAGTTGGGCAAATCAACTAAAGTGATACACTTGGTGCTGTGGTGCAGGCAAAATAGAATTTAAATACCTCGCAAGTCGAGCAGTATCAGACCACACCTCACTGTCAAATGGCAGAATTTTAGATGTCCAAACACTACCATGAGGGTGCGGTCGGACTTTTAGCAATGCACACAATTGAAATCAGTCTAAACGTGACAGTGTTCGAAATTCAAGGGATAAATACACAAGTCTTAAATCCGTTGTGTTCCTTACCGTCAAGCGCATCCAGGACGGCACAGAACAGATACGCGCTGAATGAGCGTTTTCGGAAATGTAACTATTGAAATTTGCTACGAGCTACCGAGCCACACAGAGCTCTAAACAGGCTCCTAACTGGCACTTCAAAGGGCACTTTACAGGGGCGCTAGCCCGTGCCTTAAGTAGATGGTGTGCCGAAAAGGGGGCGCAGCTATGGCATAACCTAAAAAACTAACAAATATGCAAAAAATAAGTACTATAATTTGTCCTTGTGTTGGACAATTATTTAAAAAGTCTGAGAAAAGTCCAAGTTCGAAGAAAACAGCAGTGCAATAACACACCGTTGTCGAAATGTTACGAGCGTGGCAGCAGTCAGCTGTACTTCAAAATGACTGCTTCACCGCGCTTCCTCCAGGCTCCTAACAAGCACTTCAAAAGGCACTTCGCAGGGGCGCACGCACGGAGGCGCGTGCCTGTGCCTTAAGTAGATGGTGTGCCGAAAAGGGGGCAGAGCTATGGCGTAACCGTTGTAGAAATGTTACGAGCATGGCAGCAGTCAGCTGTACTTCAAAATGACTGCTTCACGGTGCTTCCTCCAGGCTTCTAACAGGCACTTCCCAGGGGATATTCACTCTCACTAAACACATGGAAACCAAAATTGCCCAGAATACTGAACTGTTATAAACGATCACTTCTCATTTTGAACATGTATCTGCAGAAACGAATCAACAGAATTTAAGATTACAAGACATTTGTGATCTATCTCCCTTCAAAAAATCAACCGAAATCCCCATTGTCAAAACTACAATACCTACAGTGATATGCTCATGCCATAATGCCCAATTCCCCAGTTGCTGCATTTTATGCCGCACATAAAGAAAATGCTGAAGATGAAACAATCACCTCTGTGACAGAAATATCATCGACAGAACACCCTGAACTTCAAGAACCGATTTGTATTCCTAAATTCAAAGAGCAAAAGAAAAGCTAAACGAGCCAAAGCGAGCATGGACCAAAACAAAAACCAAAAGATTGCTCCAAAAGCCATCAGTTGGATGAATCTGATGGCTGATAGAAATATGACCCTACTTAACGGAACCATAGAGGGTGACATCCCTTCATGCTCGACGTGGAAGAGGAATAAATCACAAGCTATATTGGATTATGTATATATGTTGATCAATGCCATAAACTGTTAAAAGCTTCACTGTCATCAAAACTGAGGAAAGTGACCATAATATATTAGAAATAATATACATGCCGATTCCTTGCGCCCCAAGACAATATTATAAACATGTTATACAACTATCTGAGGGCAGGAATTGAATTAAATGGACCGTCCCCAAACTGAACAACCTATTGAGCAGAGTGTTTAAAGCAACATCTGTCACAGATATATCCAAGAACTCGCAAGACTTGTACACTGATAATCGATCCTTCTTTTACCAAAAAACAGCCCGTCAATTTTTTGCCCAACCATATACCTATGATCCTGTCATCAAGAACAGGAAGATAAAGAAAAAGACATGATTTGAAAAACATAAAAGCTGCAACAGGAAAAAGACTACCAATATTTGCACAAAATATAGGAACTGTATAACTCAGCATAACATTTTTAAATCGCAGAGAGAAAATGAAGAAATGCTTCGATTCTTAACCATAAAATCTAGCTCTCAAATTTGGAACCTCCTCAAAAAAGGCTCCAAAACAGGAACATCTTCAAACCTATTGAACACTATAATTGAATTGGAATGGGTCACCCACTTTACTGCACTCTGTGCAGATTCATGTGCATCCAATTCTGTCTCATCACCGGACAAAAACCTTGCAGCTAAATTATCAAATGACATCACAGATATTCGGAAACAAATTAAAAAATGTAGTTTATTGAAAACGCCGGGTCCCGATGGTATTTACAATGCAACCATTAAAGCCCATCCAGAATTATTGTCCGAATTCCTGCTTGCAATTTATAGAAACATAGCTCGATTAGGTCTCATACCTTAATCTTGGATACAATCCATACTCATACCAATTTTCAAAAAGGGAGATTGATCTAAACCAACCAACTACAGACCCCTAGCGCTATTAGACACGGCTGGGAAAATATACGCTAGACTGCTCTTTCAAGACATGACCAGATGGCTAACGTCAAAGAACATGCTAGATCCCCATCAATCAGGTTTTGTAAGTGGAATAGGCACAGCACCCAATTTATTTATTATTTCAACACTGAAAAAAGGAGCATTAGCGAACAAGCAACCCTTATATATCACTTTCATCGACTTCCGTCAAGCGTTTGATTCAATATCACGCACTTTATTATGGGAGAAGATGAAATCAGCAGGATGCCCGCCTTATATACTGAATCTGTTACAACAATTCTACAGTGAAACATCTATTCGGGTAAAAATATACACTAAAGGGCTTCTCTCCCATACCATCAGCACATACCGTAGACTCAAACAAGGATGCACCCTTGCATCCACCTTGTTAAATTTCTAAATAACAGACATTGGAAAAAACTTGCTGCGGTCATACATTTTCAACCTAATCTGATTAATCATTCAATAGCTTGGTTGCTTGGCTGCTTTACGCTGATGATCTTATATTGGTGGACCAAACCCATATTGGCCTACAAAGACTATTAGGTGCTCTGGAAGTGTATGCTCTAGAGAACGAATTAAAGATAAACATTCTCAAATTCAATGTTTTGAGGATTGAAACATCCAATAAAACCAAAAAACCAAGTTTTAATTGGGTTATGAGCAAAATTCAGTTACCAATTGTACATGAATATAAATACCTAGGTGTAAATGTAAATGATAACAAAACGGATGCCCCATATAAAGCAGAAATTAAACTCAAAAAGTTAACTCTATGCTCTCAAGCAACTTTGGTCCACTCCTGCCTGCCTGTTTCAACATTTTGTAAACTAAAAGTTATTCTGGGAGTAATTCCCTAAAATGGGTGGGCCATGTTAAAAGACTTTGGCTGAGCTGGGCCTTGGCGATTATTGGTCAAACCCTTCTGTCATGACACCTGTATCTAAGGACGTGATAAAGAGCGCTTCAGGGCTTAAGGTGGAGAGTGATATCCTTACGAAATTCAGATCCTCTGAGTCGCTTGACCGGTACCTTGCTATTAAGGAATGGGGTGGCTGCAAAGAGTATTTCAATTACGTCACCCCAAGGAGGGACCAGACTGTATATCTAAAGTTCCGTTTTAGGATCTTGCCCACAGCTGCACTCTTGCACAAATGAAATAATGCCCTTAGCGCAGCATGCACCCTCTGTGGCGATCCCGTTGAAGATCTCCGACATTATTTACTACTCTGTCCCGGGACCATGTCATTGAGGAAACGTTTCCTGAAGCTGCTATTTCTGAACCCCGGCAGCAGGACAACAGGGGAAGCTATGGCTAAATGCCTGGATACCACAGATGTTTTAGCTGTATAGGCAACAAGTAACTATTTGAGCTGGGCATGGAGAGTCCATTTGAAAAAACTGAAAGAGCTAGCGCAGCCACCCATGGCGATGATTGTTTGATTCACTCTCGGGATGCTGCGTAAAACCCCCGCCTTTTTAACTTTATTGTAATTATCATGTATTGATTAACTTTTTTAGAACTGTATTGTTTTGTTTGTGATGTATATATGTAGTGTTGGTTTTATGACTTTTACTGTTGAAATAAAGCCTAGGAAGGAAAATGAAAATGTTATGTATTACACATCCCGCAGTAGCAGCCGTGTAGTTATGGTTAAGTTGCTCAACTCATGTTAATGTTAATGTTAAAGGATATTTGTACCACAAACTATCACCACCGGTGTGGTCCCCTGGCGCTCTGGCGGCTCTGAAAAAGGGAGGGGGGTGAGTTAGTGGGAATGAGCTGGAAAAGTGCAAGATAGCAGTGATGTGCTGTTGGCAGCCTCAGCCCGGTGGGTCCGTTGGCTGGGTTTGGGGTGTTTTACATTCGGTAGTCGTCGTGTGCTTTTGTGCAAGTCTATGTGGGGTTTGTTTTGATGTTGCAGTGTAGTGAAGTTTGTGCACTTTGCTGCGTTTAAGGCTTGTGGTTTTGTTTGGTTAGAGTTTGAGAGGTGTATGCAGAGGGATGAAATTGTTAGTGGATTGGTTAGTTGGCATTGCTGTGATTGCAATTATGTCTGGGTGTGGAGCCTGCTATTGTTCACTATTAGAAGAACAGTTTTTGGGCAGCTTATAACTTTGCTCTCTTTGGACGAATCCTCACCAAGTTTGGTGAGGTTTCATCCAGGGGGGCCAAAGTTATATAGGGGGTTCCCAAAATATTTTTTTTTTCCATAGACTGACTGGACAAAAACTTTGTGCATGTGTACAGCCCAAACCGTTGGATGGATTTTCATGAAATTTGCAGCAGGAGCAGCAGCTTGGTCCCGAAAGCATGCTTTTGTAAACTGTGTCATAATCAGTCCTGTTGTTTTTTAAAAAGCAGGTAAAATGTACGTCTAAAAAAATGAGTGATATCTGGCTCCGCTCTGCTGTCCCATTTCCCTGTTCACTCCGCGGTCAAAAGTATGATTGGGCTGGAGTGTGGCATGATGTCAGCGAACAATGGACGCGCATGATGGTTGGCTGGAGGGAAGCGTGATGTGAGTCATAAGTTTGGGTAACGCCGCCATGCTGTAGCTGAGGATAGTGCTGCACCGAAAGGGGCTAGAAAACATACGTTCTGGCATATTGTGGTGGGAAGAGGGGATGGAAAGGGTGGGGGAGTGTATCCGTGCATACTGCAGCAATTTGCGGGTACCTACTCAGGCGACTAGCTTGTATGGTGACTGCAGGCAGCCTTTGTTACGGCACGATAGGTCCTGCAGTGACCTCTTTCTGTGGTGAGTGCTGACAGGCTCAATTGCAGATAGGGAGTGGATTGCACATGACATGAGCATCTTCGCATAGGGTGTACTAGGCTGTGTTGTGTGTGGTAAGCCACTAGCGCCTTGGATGTATGGCTGGAGGTCTTACACCAAAAAGTATGTCCACTAGTTGTAAGTAGGTGTCACATTGTTGCCTTGTGTGTGGTGTGTCAGCATTGTACATATTGTTGGTTGAATGGGTGTGGTGATTGTTAGCACATCCTACAGTTTTCTGTGCATGGCTGGACATGATGGTGTCAACAGTCCTGCAGTGTGTCCACTGGGTGATGTGTGGAATACTGTGTGTATAGAAGTGCATAGGGGTACGGTGGATGTTTTATGTGGTTGGGAAGTGGCCATTGCACCGATTACTGAGGACTGTACTGTACTATGCTGTATAGGTTCTGTGTACTTAATAGACTGCTGGGAGCAGGGGCAATGTTCTGAAGATTGTGGCCATTGCACCGATTACTGAGGACTGTACTGTACTATGCTGTATTGGTTCTGTGTACTTAATAGACTGCTGGGAGCAGGGGCAATGTTCTGAAGATTTTGTGGTTTGGTTGGCAGTAGTAAAATATTATGTGAGTGGAAGTGGGTAGAGGTGCCGTAGGCTGTGTTATGTTTGTGGATTCTGCTAACTACCTACATGTATGCATGGCTGTATTATGGTGCAGGGGTTGGGTAGGAGTGCCGGTGGCTGTATTACGTTTGTGGGTTCCGGTACCTGGCCTCATGTTCGCATGCATGGCTGCATAAAATTGCAGTCGGTGTGGCCAAGGACTAGGCTCTTGGGTGCATGGCCAAAGGCCTTAGGAGTGCTGGTGGCTGTATTACGTTTGTGGGTTCTGGTACCTGGCCACAAAGCCAAACAGAAGCACGGTATATTGTGGACCTGGACACGGAAACACCTAGTGGACACAATGTTGACAAGGAGCTGTATTCATTTCTAGAGGGATGATTACCAACAGAATAAGGATTCAAGAGCGAATGCAGAATCATACATAAGACAACGATAAAAACTGCTATTCTCAAAAAGTTTACATTTTATGATCGAAGGCAGCAAGCAAAATAGAAATACTGTTTAACACATCACAGTAGGGTGCACACAATGTGTCAACAATCAAAAGGAAAGACCTAACGGAAATGATGCAATTGAGTTATCAGCAGCTCATGACATGATTGAATGTTCACAGGTAAAAAAAACATCATGGAAGTTACTGCAATACAAAGAGAAAGTTAGTAAATGAAAAAGGTGCAAAACGAACAACAGATACGAATATTGAAGCCCAGCGATGGGACAATGAACAAACAAGGCAGAATTCATAAATACGGTCAGGATAAATAATCATCACCTATTAAGGTAAATTTAATATGATCAGTAGTGAGCACTTTATAAATGTATGAGTAACATGCACTGGAAAGGCAATGACATTATAGATAAGATGCATCCATGCACTATCAAAAGCACCTTAAAGGGCATCATGCACATTAATAGCGTAAGGAAATATAACTCTTGTAATTTGGATAATAGTACTTTTTCCATGCTAAGTGCAAGATAAGCAATGCCGTTGCAAGCAAGGTACATACTAGCAGCATCAATAGCTCCCTAGGGAGCAATATAGTCGTTAAGAGGGCAAGGAAGACTCAATGAAGTGCATCACAGCAAAGCACAGCTAAAACAACTTCCTGCAGTGAATTTTAAAGGTAACATGCATTTTTAGCATGGTATATACAAGGCACTTTGATATCAAAAGTAGAATGTACATCATGACTACAACTTACATGAACAACATACCATCTGTCGGGAAAGCTATGATAAGCACGATGCACGTTAGTCATCCAACAACCTAAGGCAGCAGGCACTCAGGCGTGGTCCTTTCACTTTAAATATATACGATGCACTTTAATCATGCATTCGAAGCATAGAATATATAAGGTACCTGGACATCTAAAGTAGGATGCATCCCACAACCATAACGCATATGACCAACGCAGTGTGACCCTTTGGAGCCATGATCAGCATAATGCACTTTAAATCTCACAATCTAAGGCAAAACGTACTGAGGCACTATCCCCATATCTTAAACATTCACGAGGCACCTTAATCAGCATGCAGCACACGGCAGAAAATGGAAAAATATAATGGCATGCCAACAATTTCTAAACCTGAAAAACACGCTAGACCATTAGCATTTTAGAAAGCCAGTTAAAGAGATGACCAGGAGATAAAGAACGTTTTTTTTAAAAAATCCAAAGAATTTCTCTCGTACGATCGCTAAATGAAAGTGACAAGACCTTTAAGGATCACATGCCCTAAAATAAGAAAAACTTTGACAACGGCACACATAAATTATCCAGTACATAAACAAGTAATTAGGAAAAAATCGGATGCTACATAGATTAACAAACATCATTCAAAGATGGTGCCAACAGTCACAAACACAGGATTAAAAGATGCCTGTACACTAAGAAAAGGATCAACAACAAAGATAGGGCTGGTATCCCTGCATGCACCAAGACCACCATAAAAAGAACAGTAACGTAATGATAGACACAACTCTGATGAAGCCATAAGGCGAAACGCGTTGGTTGATTTTTGGTTTTATTGCTTTGCATGCCGGCCAATCTGCCGACATGGGATTTTTATTAATTATATTTAAAAAGGCATTTTTGATAAAAAAAAATAATGACCTGTTCACTGTGCTTTTCTTCTACTGATCAAGGAGGAGACCAGGGAGTGCGTAGCAACCAACAGGGCTTTTCTTTCCTGAGAGAATCTGAGAGAAGTTTTTCCGGAGATGCCTCTCCTCATTTTGACAACCAGCCAATCTGAAGGGAATGATGGTCAGAAGCAAACTGCACGCAAATAGCACAGATTATGCAACTGTACCTTGCAGAAGCAAAAGATGCCTAACCTGCCCGCATATTAACATTTCAGACACAATCAAGATACCCCACACGGGGCAGGACTACAAAATTATGGGACAGTTTACATGTGCATCCAGCAATATTATTTACTTGAATATGTACATGAAATGTCCCGGACGTGCCTACTATGTTGGGGAAACTAGTCAAGCTCTACATAAACGCATGAACCTCCATCGTCAAAGAGTGAAGCGCTGTACTAACGAGAGTCCATTGGGTGAGCATTTTTCAGAGGCTAATCATGCCCATGATGATCTCAAGATTGCTGGACTCTGTGGTAATTTCACGACTGACAAAGCCAGAAAGACCTATGAATTCAAATGCATGCACATTTTCAATACACTGGCCGGGGGCTTGAACAGACATCGCGGTTTCATGAGTCACTATTCCAACTAACACACTTTCACCTTTTTCACTCATAGAGATACAGGGATCACAACATCCAGATCTGACACTTTCCATCGTTTTTTTTCCAAAGCCATTCACAGACATTCAACTGGCACTGTACCAGCCCCGCCAGCCTGTCTAAGGCAATGAATTGTTGTCAAACTCCCTCCAACCGAGCCCCATATGCCAGAAGCTTGCCATGGCCCTAGTCAAACCCCACCCTTTCCTCTTGATTGGGATGTAACACAATCCAGATATGGTATTTGACACAAAGTTACCACACTCGGCTCCACAGGTCACAGGCCTAACACATAAACTGGCTGTAAATCCCCTCTTTCAGACCTCTAGAGGCACAAGTTCAATATGTTGATGACTGTGCTACCACTGATCTTGTAAAGGGACTGGCCTGACATATCGAGCTTCAACAGGACTGCACATACAATGACTGACACCTAACCAACCCCTCCTACCTTCCCGAGAGCACACTAACAGGGTGGGCTGTCTTTTAATTTCTTTTCCCTGCTCTCCACTTTGCCCTATTTAACACAGTGCACCATTTAGGCCTTGAAGATTGCCATATGTGGGGGAGTTGAACATCCACATACCTTTCTGAGCAAAACTACAAATCAGGTACAGACAGGCACAGATAACGGTATATCTGCAGGGGGCTATGAAAGCTGTAATGCTGTGATGTTTTCCAAATGCTTCATTTCATCTCTGCCTGAGGAAGTGGAGACATTCCACGAAAGCTCGCAAATATGCAAAATAAATGGCTTTGTTAGACTAATTAAGGTATCGACTTGTTGTTTTCTTCTGGGTCAACATTCTATTCAACCCTTGGCTGACACGGTACAAACTGAACGAATATATATAAGCTTTCTAAATTACCTTGAAATGTGTGGGGAGGGTGATGGGATTCTCTTCACCTCTACCTCACAGAGCCTTTCCTCCACTCCAAGAAGGGTGTCTTAGACTTCCCCCAGTAGGGGCTGTGGTTGGAATATAGGTAGAGAAATATAGATACATGTCACTATGCATCAGAAGGGAGAGTAGGCTACAAACCCCTGCAGTGGGCAGCTACTCTAATTCATCCACACAGGCCTAATTTAATTATTTATTTATTCGAATTTATTTAAAGCGCACATCAGCCCTGGGGCATCGTGGCACTGTTACAGATAAACATTGAGCTGGTTACAGTGGAAGGAAAATGGTTACAAGGCAATTTTCATTACAGGATAATGTATACAGATGCTGGTATTTACAGACACATTTCGTAGCAGAACGTATGAGAGCAAGTGTAGGTGAAGGAAGGTAATGGTTAATTGAATAGTGTAGTTTTGAGGGATTTGCGAAAGGAGTACAGCGAGGGTTCTGCTCTGAGTGAGTTGGGAAGAGCATTCCAAAGCTAAGGTTCTATGTGGGGGAAGCCAATGCCGTCGGCTTTGGCTCTTCTTACAGTGGGTACTCAGAGTTGATTAGCGTGATGGCTTCTTTTAGGACGGGTGGAGGAATTCTTGGTTATGGTTTCTGATAAGTAGGGGGGTGCTGTGTGATTGGTGCATTTGTGTGTGAGAGTGAGTATTTTAAAATTGATTCTTTCCTTGACTGGGAGCCAGTGTACGTGTCTTCTGGCCTGAGAAATATGGTCAGTTTTGGGGATGAGTAGTGCAGCATGGAGGGCATTATTTTGCACTATTTGGAGCCTGTTTGTCATAACCTGAGTCAGAATCGTCCAACCCGCTTCCCACCTCCGTCTCCTCACCTGACGACCTTAATTCAGTAGAGTAGCTGGAGGTCTCCCGGTATGTAGACACGGCCGAAGAACAGTACCTTCCGCGGTGGGAAGCCACAGCGGCCGCAAGAAAATGTGGCCGCGGCAGCCCCGTCACCGCAGAAAGGCGTTTAGGGGAAAAAGCCTCAGGCGTAAAAAAACCCTTGTAGAATCCGGAAGGTCCAGGTTGAAGGAATGCAGTCTGGCTCCAGGTGGATATGGAAGTAGATCGACAGGTGGAGTTGCAGATCTGGAGAACACTGTACAAGTGCGTGTGTAGAGGCAAGAGAATCCACCGGGAATGCTAGGTAAGGAGTAAAAAGGGCAAGAGGAGATAGAAGGTGGATTCCGCAAGCAGACAGAAACCTGAGGTAGGCAACAGCCTAGTAGATGAAAAGCGAAATCGAATCGTAGAAAAAAAAGGAAACAGAAGGAACTTAGCGTGAAAAGCCACCGAGAAGAGAAATAGTAGAAACTACAACGTGTATCAACAAGGCAGCGAGAAACGCTAAGACGTTGCAATGCGCCGACAGTCCGAAAACCAGGAAGTAAATACTTCTCGGCTGTCGACGGTCGCAACCAGGACATGAAAAGACTAGACCGATACCCAAGGAAAAGTGACAGACGTAGCGGAACGTCTAATGGCCGCTCTACTGAAACCGCCACCACAATCTCCATGCGTTTGGACGCATGACACTGTTTAAGTTTTAGTTTATGTGCCTGCTAGAAGGGCGTTGCAGTAGTCCAATCTGGTTCCTATAGTAGCTCTGGCTATGGTGAGGCAGTGGGGTGTGGTGAGGTAGGGTTTTATGGCATAAATGAGTTTGGTGGTCAGAGCAGATGCGAAGGCGATGGCGCTGACTTGTCTGGTCATGGAGAGTGTGGCATCTAGGTAGACTCCTAAGGTCTTAACGGCAGAGGAGACAGGTATGCTAATATTGTCGATGGTCATGTGAGAGTAGTCGGGGCTGAGTTTGGTTAGTGTTTCGCTGGGGGCTAGGATGATGATTTCGGTTTTATCACTGTTTAAACAGAGACCATTGATAGCCATCCAGGTTTGGATAGTGGAATAGATTTTAAGGAGGGCTTCTGAGTCTTGGTCGTAATCTCCGGAGAGGGGGAGGAGAACTTGTGTGTTGTTGGCATAGTTTGTGTAAGCTATGTCGAGGGAGTCTGGTAAGTCAAAGAGGGGTTTGGTGAATAGGTTGTAGAGGGTCGGTGTAGTGCATGCCCCTTGTGGGACTCCACAACTGATGGTTGTGGGGGGAGCGCTGGCCTGGTCTGAGTACACTTTCATGGCCCTACCTTCAAGGAAGGATGTGATCCAAGTGGTGGCCTTATGAGAGAAGTGTGCAGCATTGAAAAGGTGAGAGGTGAGAATGCTGTTGTCGACCAGGTCAAATGCTGCGGAGAGGTCGAGCAGTAGGAAGAGAGCAGGTTTGCCTGTGTCCATTATTTTGGTGATTTGATTCTTTAAATCTAGAAGGGAAGTTTCAGTCCCATGGCCTTTGCGGAAACCTGATTGTTTTCTGCCTAGGATGGTGTGGGTTTCCAGGTAGTGTTGGATTTGGTTATGGGAAGCTTTGTCTAAGATTTTGAGGAGGAAGGGGACGCTGGTGATGAGTCGATAGTTATTGGGGGAGGAAGGATCAAGGGAGGGTTTTTTCAGGAGCAGGGAACCCAGGCTTCTTTTAGGCATTGTGGTACGGTTCCAGAGGCGAATGAAGCATTAATGAAAGCTGTGATGATGGGGGTGAGTGATTCTGTACACTCTTTGATGATGGAAGGTGGACAGATAGCCCGTTTGCAGGTGGAAGGTTTGATTTTTTTGAGGAGGTCTGCGACTTCCGTCTCTGTGACTTCTCTGAAAGCGAAGAGGGGTGTTTGTGAGTGAGTATTGTTAGTGGGAGGTGAGGGAGAACTGGTGGGGGTGTTGAGAGCTTTGCGTTGGGAGGCTATTTTGTTTTGGAGTGTGTTGACTTTATTGAGGAGGGCAGACTGGATGCCTGTGCACCATGCTTCATCCTTGATGATTTCATCTGGGCTGGAGGCAGGTGTGGTGAGTTCTTTGAATATGGAGAATAGTTCTCTTGATTTGGAACTGGCATTAGTGATTCTCTGGTTATAGGATTTGGATTTAGCTTGGAATATAGCTTTTTTTGTAGGTCGATGAGATCTCTTTGAAATCGTTGAGAGAAGATTGGTTAGGCGCTGATTGCCACCTGGATAGAGCTTTGTGTTTCTTGGTGCGAAGGCCAGATAGTTCTTCAGTGAACCAAGAGTTGGAATGCATGGATTTCTTTTCTTTTTTTTCTTCTAGAGGGGCAATAGTTTCGATGGCTTGAGTGAGCGCACTGGAATAGATGTTGGCGAGAGAGGTAGGATCATGGATAAATGGAGGTTTGAGTTCGGGGATCTCGAGGAGAGGAACGAGGTTGGAAGCAGTGAGTTTTTTGGAGCTTCTTACTTTGGCGGGGGGCATGAGTTAGGGTTTTATGGGTGGGAGGGATGGGTGTGGAGAATTGGATGAAGTAGTGGTCCGTCCATGGGAGGGCCGAGATGGAGGTGATGGCAGATGAGCAGTTGTGATCAGCAATCCAGTCAATGGATCTGCCTTTGTTGTGAGTAGGTGTTGTCATTTTGTGTTCGAACTCCATGTGTGAGAGTTCTTTGGCTAAGTTTGCGGCTGCTTTGTCCTTCGGGTCAGATAGGCCAAGCTTAATATCACCTAGAAGGATGGTTTTGGTGGTGCTTTTAAGGTTGTTGCCTATGTTTTGGAGGAGTTGCTTTTGGTAGTCAGGGGGTGATCCTGGTGGTCTGTAGGTGATAAAGAAGTTTATGGTGATGTTAGGGGAGAGGGCTAGATTGGCAGTGAGGAGATCAGCGTTGTTGTCCCACTGTCACTAATGCCACATATATTTTATTGATGGCCCACTGCTCAAACCTTCTACTAACCCCTTTCTTGTCAAAACATGCACCATATACAGTATATCAATATACAGTAATTAAATAGATACTCCACACATAGTTCATATGCACTAATGCTTCTGACTTGATTCTCAATGATGAGCACTCAATGCTCTTACACACTGGTTGTATAGTGCAATTCATTTTATTCTCAAAAATAAGTAAAAAGGTTATAAATGACCATGCAGCCATCGTTGTCATTGCCTCGGTCTACTCAAGACCTATCGACCTTAAAGATAACGGACTACCTCATTAAATCTCACTAAAAGAAAGCACTTTATAGTCTACATTTCAGCACTTGCACTTTTTACTCCTTGGGCGTTAGATAGGTTGCGTCTGAGGCAATTTTTAGAATAGGACCATAAATGCACTATTGCACTTTTCTTCCAAATAGAGCCTGGAGGTTTGAGAAATCTCAGAGGTTTGAGACAGAGGGGTCCTTTACAGTCTGTGATACGGGGGGGTGGCAAGACGCCTCATACATTTCTTTTGGTGGCCGGGAGGCAATAGTGGTAACGGACCCCAAAGGCCGTACTATAGTATTATTGTAGTACTAGTACTGCCCTGTGGTGGGACACTGAGCACATACACAGCATAAATAGGCTGGACTTCTAGTACAAAGTATATACAATATACATGATATGATATGATGTGGCATTTATAACGCGCCTGTACACAAGTTTTCTAGGCGCGATATAGGGTGTATTGTCTGTGTTTATATTATACGTAAGGTTCATGGGTTGTCTAGTGTACTTAATATGTGCCTGCTGTGCTACTGATTGCTGGCTGTTCCCCCTTGATTTTTTCTGTAAAGGAGCGCTGATCTAGAGAAAAAGATGAGGAAGTAAAAAGAGAATTCCACTATTTCTCCAGGAACTGAATGAGAGTATATATGCTCTTTGAGCCAATAAATGAGGTCAACGTACTTATATCAGATTAAAAGGCTTCTTAGATGACTTTGATGGGGGGGTTCTAAGCCTGCCAAATCAAACTGTACAGTATTAGATGCTTTTATGAATGCAATTGGTGCTGTCGAGGTAGAAGAGGAAGGTAGTGCCATTACCAGCCATTATAACAAAATTGACAATGGGGGTCCTGGGAAGTTCTCTGCCAGACATTAGTCCTGGTTACGAGAGACTTACCCAGAGTCTTTTGGGGCAGTCCAGCACCGAAATGCTAGGCAATTCTCCTCTGAACAAGAGTACCAACAGCATCTCCAGACACGTGTTTCGGTCTGGTTGGACCTCATCAGTAGGGAGGAGCTGTGCCTCTCTAAGAATAGTGAGCAAGGGGTCCACGTCTGGATTCCCCTAGTAACTTAGGGTGAGACCCAAAGCTACTTAAATATGCAAATTGACAATGGGGGTCCTGGGAAGCTCTCTGCCAGACATTAGTCCTGGTTACGAGAGACTTACCCAGAGTCTTTAGCTCACTATCTTTCACAGAGAAGAAATATCCTAAACATATCAGTCTTTGTCCTGCCCCGGGGCAGTCCAGCACCGAAATGCTAGGCAATTCTCCTCTGAACAAGAGTACCAACAGCATCCCCAGACACGTGTTTCGGTCTGGTTGGACCTCATCAGTAGGGAGGAGCTGTGCCTCTCTAAGAATAGTGAGCAAGGGGTCCACGTCTGGATTACCCTTGTAATTTAGGGTGAGACCCAAAGCTACTTGAATATGCAAATTGACAAGGGGGGTCCTGGGAAGCTCTCTGCCAGACATTAGTCCTGGTTACGAGAGACTTACCCAAAGTCTTTAGCTCACTATCTTTCACAGAGAAGAAATATCCCAAACATATCAGTCTTTGCCCTGCCCTGGGGCAGTCCAGCACCGAAATGCTAGGCAATTCTCCTCTGAACAAGAGTACCAACAGCATCCCCAGACACGTGTTTCGGTCTGGTTGGACCTCATCAGTAGGGAGGAGCTGTGCCTCTCTAAGAATAGTGAGCAAGGGGTCCACGTCTGGATTCCCCTAGTAACTTAGGGTGAGACCCAAAGCTACTTGAATATGCAAATTGGGTAAGTCTCTCGTAACCAGGACTAATGTCTGGCAGAGGGACTCCCAAGACCCCCCTTGTTAATCAGCCATTATAACAGCCACAGTAGCCTAAGAGCAAGATGTGCTAGGAGACAGGGCAGTGTGGACGTGCTAGACTAATATCTGGTGAAGAACAACACAGGACAAGAAGGGGTGAAGAACTATCTTATCCCTGTGCATAGTTCCACATCATTGGGGTCCCCCTCGACCAACATGGTGGAAGTTTATAACCAAAATGATAAGGCACAGGGTAAGCTCGATCTAGAGGTGAATTTGATTGACCTAACTTCCAGTAAACTTGAAGAAGTGCTTTTGACGGGTCAGGGTTTTGACCCGGTAAGCCGGATAGGGTCATTTGATCCTGGGGAGCCGCTAGAATCATTCCTAATTGCACCTGATGTTCCCCTGCAAAATAGATATTCCCTGCTGTTAGTGGAGGACTTTGGGGTAAAGATACACAAAGCACGGTTCTTGATGCACCGGTGTCCATAGATGGTGACAGTGGTGCACCGGGTACCACGAGGGGTGTTGTAGGGGAGAAATGTGATTCAAAGAAACCATTCCCCAGAAAAAGGGGGGGGGATTAAAAAATACCAGAAAAAAAGCTGGCGCTGAATTCAGTGTTGATGCAAGGGTCCCCTGTCTGTGGGTGTAAATGCAATTTAAGTGCTGACCTGAAGGAACTAATGAGTGAGGTTGGAAAGTTCAAGGACATGGTGGCCAACATAACTATTGTAGCTGTGAAACAGGGGGAGCAGCTAACCATGATGCCCAAGGAACAAGTTAACTTTTCTGCCCCACCGGTTGTTATCCAGGCAGGGCAGGCAGTGAACCAGGAAAAGGTCAAGAGAATTCCTGCGATTTCCCACCACAATACAGCAAGTAACTGTGCTGAGGAGAGCGTATCATCTAGGACTGAACGTAGTAAGGTGAGGAAAGTGCTTGATTGGGTGCAACAAATAACGGATACTATTAAACGGCACAGGACTACTCATCCGCCAGGAGGTAACGGTAAAGGTAGATAAAAACAAATGTCCAAAATAAGTGGACATACCTCTCTGACTGTGGGGCATAAGCAAGGTGGGTTGGAAAGGGGAGGGACAGTCTACATGTGCAACGTGCCCAAATTAAAGTATGGGTCTAATGAGGCTAGAGTGACGCTAACTAATAATAGCATCCATTGGGTGCGCCATGTAAGAAGATGCGTGTCTGTGATAACAGAAAACATTGTTATGTGTGAGAGAAGGGCTATGTCCAATGGCCAAGATGACTTCATCCAATTGATATTGAAAGACAAGCAATTAGCTGAAGGAGCTATTGGCAATTGAGGCTAGAACTTATCCCCCGCCCGGCTCAATGATTTCTTTGAGGTCATCCCCTGATCGCGGGAGTTGCCATGGAACCAGAAGGCAATCGGGGTTTGAATCTAGGGGTGATTTTACATCGCGGGGAGAAGAAATATAGAAGAAGTCGATTGAAAAATTCCTTCCCCTAGAACCGATGCTCCGCTAGATCCAGGTGAGTAAGAATACTGCCCTGGAACACTGCCGGATAAGAAAGGCATCTGTTAGACCCGGATTGGCTGGCCCTAACTTCTACTACTAAAATCATCTGTATACAGGAAACCTGGGCTCTAAACTCATTAAGGTGGCAGGCTTCAACGCATTTAACTCTCCGGCGACAAACAGTGCTAGGGGAAGACCATGTTGGGGGGAGGGGGTTATTGACCCTCATAGCGATTAATTCTGGGTGGGAAACTGAGCTGAGTGACCAGAGTAGCCCTGATTTGCAATTGGTACTATGACATTATTGCAGCAATTAATCATTAGCCAGAAACAAAAGGACAATGGGGCGATGCATGTTATATTAGGGCACGATTTTAGCCTACAGTTTGAACCTGGAGGGATTATGGGATGAGGTAGACCAGGTATAGGATATTCCCATTTTAGAAGCTAGGTACCTGTCAAGGGTTAAATGTTAAATGTTAAAGGTATTTGTACTGTGCACCGTCATCAACAGAGTTGGTGCCCAGGTGCTCTGGCGGATCTGCAAATGAGAAGGTGGGATGGGTTAGTAAGGTGAAGAGGGAGTAGGATAGTGAGAGGAGTGGTGTTCTGTAGGCAGCTTCAACTCGGTATACACCGGGTGTTGAGCTTTGGTGCTGGTATCGGATCGATGTCAGTCCGCGTGTGCTGTTGGTGCGGCTTATGTGTTGTTGCAGTGTTGTGAAGTGCGTGCGGGTTGTTGTGCGAGAGATGATTGTTTGAGATTTTTGAGTGAGGTAAGCCTACAGAAATGTTGTGCTTTTGTAGTGGGTTATATGATGTTTAACATGCTAACATTCAAATTCTGTCCAAGTGTGGCGCTTGCTACCCTTCACAATCCCATCAAGATGGGCGAAAGGGCTACGCCTGGTAAGGGTTTAGATTTTGGTGCGACGCGCTCGCTGTTCTATTCTAACGTGCTCTGTAAGTGTTCTAATTCTGATGGAGTAAGTATTGTGGGGTTGGGGTTTAGGGTGGTGTGATGCGCTCGCTGTTCTATTCTAACATGCTCTGTGGGTGTTCTTATTCTGATGGAGTAAGTAATGTGGGGTTGGGTGTCTATTCTCCTCCTTGGGTGTTGGAGCAGGTGTCGTGGTATCCTCTTACAATACTTTCTATCTGAAGGTGTCTGCTGGGAGTTTGGATATGGTACAGGCCAGGTGGCTGTGGATGAGTCATTTAAGGGCTTTCGTCTCGGTCTGAGTATGTGATCAGTGTTTAGTGTCCTCCTTTTGTGGCTATTTCTCATAATGTCTTATGGTTTGTTGTTTGGGTTCTGTTCATGTCCATTTTTGGGGGCGACCGAGGTCGGTATCTTTATACATTGTTGTTTAGCGGAGTGGGCATTCTTGTGCGCCGTTGTTGTAGTTATGCTGTGAAGAGCCAGGATTTGAGGAGTTTCCTGAATAGTAGGTTGTTTGTTGTGTTCTGTATATTCCTTCGTAGGTCATTCCAGGTTTTCGGTGCCTGGTGAGAGAAAGAGGATCCTCCGAGTTTTCTTCTGTTATAGGGTTTTGATTCCAGGGGATGTTGGTGCTTGATCTCAGTGTTCTTGTCGGCTGGTGTAGGCGTAGTTTATCACTCAGGAATTCTGCGCCTTGTTTGTGTATTGCTCTGTGTGGGATGCACATTGATTTGAACTTTATTCATTGTTTTAATGGTAGCCAATGTAATATTTTTAGCGCGGGTGTGATGTGTACTCTTCTGGGTAGCTTGAGGAGGAGTCTGGCTGCCACGTTTTGTATGCGTTGCAGTTTTTTTAGAAGTCGTTAAGGCATGCCCACTTATAGGCTAATGGCGTAATCTACTCTGGACATGATCAGAGCGATGATGGTAAGTGTTTTGTTGGCGAATGACAGGAACGGTAGGATCCTTTTTGCCTCTCGCAGGAGAAAGAAACATTTCTTGAGTAGAGCGTTTACTTGTGGCTCTAGAGTGAAGTTGTTGTCCATCAGGACCCCTAGGTTTGTTTACAATTGATGATGGCGCTGGCGTGGTGCCGAGCTCTCTTGGCCAGGGGATGTAGCTGATGTCTCCTCCCTTTTTTGTAACAATCATTATCTCAGTTTTGCCTGGGTTGATTTTGAGGTGGTTGAGGTTCATCCAGTTGAATATATCACAAATGCAATTCTATAGTGTGGTGTTTTGTTCTCGGGTGTCTTGTATGTTGAAGATTATCTGAGTATTGTCGGCGTAGTTGTAGCATGTGAGGCTGTGTCTTTTGATGATTTTTATAAATAGGTACAGGTAGATGTTGAATAGAAGCGGGGAGAAAGATGATCCTTGTGGTACTCCGCACGTGGAGTCTCTTGGTTTGGACTTAAAAGGTTTCATCCATACGGTTTCTGTTCTGTTTGTTAGGAAGGATTTGATCCATAGTAGGGCAGTATCTGTTATTCCTAGTCCTTCTAATCTTTTTAGGAGGATGTCGTGATTGACAGTGTCGAATGCTGCGGATAGGTCAAGAAGAATCAGGGCAGTACTGTTGTCCGAGTCTGCGTTTGTTATTAGGTCATCCCATATTGAGGGAGAGCTAATTCCATTCCTCTCATTGGTCTGAATCCAAATTGTGCCTGTTGTAGTAGACAGTGCTCTTCTACGAATTCTTGGGTTATTTTGTAAACGTAAGTTTCTTGCAGTTTGGCTATGTAAGGAATGTTGGAAATGGGTCTGTAGTTGGATAAGTCCTCTACGTTTCCTGTTGAGTCTTAGAGTAGCGGCCTGATGTATGCCGATTTGAAGGCTTGTGCTACTTTACCTGTTGAGATTGAGAGGTTGAGGAGATTCCTGTGGTATTCCATGGGGTTCCTTGTTTGAGAATTGATTTGTATATGTCCGGAGGGCAGGGGTCTTCTGGAGAGCCTGATTTGTTGCTTTGATTTACCAGTTTGACGAAAGTCTAGACTGATATTTCGGGGAAGCTTTGTAGTTTGTTTGGGTGTTCCTTGTGGGCGCCAGTGGGGTTTGAAGTGTGATCGTGTGGTCTGCTTTGTATGGTGTGTTGGATGGAAGTTATTTTATTTTTAAAGTGGTCTCCTAGGTCATCGCATAGCTTCATGGATGGAATTGGTGTGTTGTTGCAACCCGGTGGGTTTTTTATTTTGTTTATGATTTTGAAGAGCTCTTTTTGGGTATTTGGTACTTTGAAGATTCGGTTGTCATAGTGTTTCCTCTTTGCTTTTTGTATTTCCTTTTTGTATGAGCGGATCTGTTGCAGGAATTTCAATTTGTTTGCAGTTTTGTTGTTGGTCCTCCATTCAGATTCTAGTTTTCTTTTTTTCTTTTCATGACGCTGAGTAGTAGGGTGAATCATTTTGCCATTGTTTTATGTGAAGGGGTGAAAGGTTTTTCTTTGGCAATGTCGTCTAGGGTTGTTACGATCCAGGTATGGAGCAGGGCAACTTTTTTGTCTAGGTCAGCTACTTCCTTAGTTGTTGCTTGTGGTTTGCCGAGTTCCAGGAGCTCGGTTAGGTTGGAGATTTTTATGGTTCTCCAATTTCTTTTCATTGTCATCAGTGGTTTTTCTTGTTGCTTCTTTGTTGGAACGGCCGTTGTGATTATGAACGGAATGATGAGGTGGTCGCTCCAGAGTATTTGAATTGGGGGTGCCGTGGTGATGAGATCCTTGTTGGCGAAGATTACATCAAGTGTATTCCCAGCCGAGTGTGTTGCTCCTTTGACTAGTTGTTGTAGATTCATAGCAGCTAGTTGGGCCTTTAAGGATTTTTGTGTGGTTGTGGTTTCTTCGTCGAACCAGATGTTGAAATCTCTGAGGATGATCAGATGATTGTGCTTGATGGCTAGGATGGTGATTGCTTCTGTGAAGGCGTCTATGTCACGATTCCTGCCCCCAGCCCCAAGGCATATCAGGCTGGAGCCAGGTCACGACCACCTAGTCGGCCCCTAAGGGCCTCTCCATCTCCCCAGACACCTACTTTGGCACCAAGCTTACACACAGTCCTGAGATCCACTTAGCATTGGACTTGTAATGTATTATGGGGCAATGGATGCCCCCATGTAATTCAGTTCCTTGAACTGGATGAGCGGTCCAGTCTTTCGGGTGTGGTGCAGCCCAGGGATACCTGGGATGCCTACAGACTATTTAAACCATGTCCGGCCTGAGAAACATTCTTTGGGTTTCTCTGCACCTGCAGCGTGACACTCACCGTGCTCAGATCTCCTAGAGGCCCACTTCTTTCTTCAGCGCCAGCGCACCATCAAGAATAAGAACATTGTTGCCAATACTCATCTCGAAGAGTATCCAACTTCTGTCCGGCTCTTCCCAGTCTTGCGGATTCCTACAGCAGAGTCATCTCCATCTCGGCAAGCCGCGCCCTACAAAAGGGGAGAAGAATAGAAGAAAAGACGTTAGTAAGCATTCAGCAATATTTAGCTCACTCGAATTTGCAAATAGAGTTTAATCCTTACCTGAACTCCCGTCGATCGGACAACTTCTGCTCCGTAGCATCCCCCCGATCTGAAAAAAGGGGAAAAGACACATCATGTTAGCGCAAAACATTTAAGAGGCGCCGCACATCGCACTTTCTCATCGTGCTCATCTCCTCAGCTCGCTTCCATGCTGGGTAACTGCGGCACCTAAAAGGACACGGAAAAGACGAACATTGGTTAGTGCTAAGGAAACCAATAAGCATCATGCTCCGCATTCCTACTTACTTCACCAGCGCGTCACCATCCTCAAGACCTTCATCACCTAAGGAAAGAAAGCCACAGTATTAAAGGGACTAGAGCTATCAAAACTTTTGTAAGACTCATTTTACTTACCGGCCTGGCTGAAGTCTCAGCAAGCCCAATCCTCCAGGTCCGTGCCAGTGAAACAACTAGGCACCCTCCAGCCTGCATCACCCAACGCACCACTGCACCGGCAGGACGGAGACCGCCCCACATCAAAAAAACAAGGTGACGAGAGGTCCGGGGGAAGATTGGGACCCACGGAAGAAAAGGGGGGCCAGACAAGCAAGACCAATAGGGAATTGACCTCTGGTAATACTGTGTTTCAGGCCCAGTGCTTGGTTGAGCAAATTCCAGGGAAGGGTTTGAAGTGGTCGGAAGTCCGGAGCGGCTGAGTGGCGTCCCCGTGGATATCAGGTGAGCATTACAGTCTATGAAGGTTGCATCGTAGGTTGGTGGTCTGTATATCAGTATGAATTTCAGGTTTGTTTTGGGGTTTACTGATAGCCGTAGTATTAAGGATTCACATTTATCGATGTTTAGTGGATCTTCCATTTTGATAGCCAGTTGCTCCTTGTGGATGATCACTAGTCCCCCACCCCCTCTTTTGGATTTCCTGTTTGCTTGGATGCATTTGATTGCTTGGATGCCGGCAGTTTTTGAGGGTGATCTTGTAATTGTCGTCTAGCCATGTTTCGGTTACAAATAGGATGTCGATGCCTCCGTCTGATAGGAGGTCGTATATTTTGGTTGAATGTTTGGACATTGACCTTGCGTTTATTAAGTTACAGTGGATTCTCCAGGTGTGATTTTGTTTAGTGGTTATTCGTTGTTCAGGTTTGTAGTTGTCCGGTCGTGGTGTTTCTGTATTGATGTTGGTTGGATGAAGAACGGCAACAGCTGCTTCTTCATTGAAGCGGTCCAATAGGTTGATAGCAGGGCTATTCAATCGTGGTGCTGCTGCTGTGATGATGATTGGTTGAGGTTCAGCAATGGCTTCTTCTTCATTGAGTCAGATTGTTAGGTTAAAGGTAGGATTGTTGGTTGTCAGAGCTTTGTCGTATTGTGTGGAGTGTTGTGGAAATCAATGGTGCCCCTCTGTTCTTGTGATGCATGGGGTAATAGGGTTGGAGTCATCCCACTCTCTTGTTGAGTGCTCCCGTCTGTTTTCCGGGTGTTTTGGGGGATTCTTTGCATGTCTCGAGGTTTCTGTGTTGAGGTATCGATGTTCCGTGGTTGCCGCGAGGTAGGTTGTGAGATATAAGGATTATTCTCTTACATAGTTTGTTCTGGTGATGACCGTGTTAGGCGTGTTGTTTCCTGCGTATGAGGCTGCTTCTTCTGGGTTCTGTTGGTGTTGTGTGTTTGTGTCCATTGTTGCACGATCTTGCTCTCTTTCTCGGCGTCCCTTTCTGGGTCGGGCCATTTTTCGGTTCAAGGTGTAGACGTAGTAAGGTAGTTGGTGCTCTGTGCTGTGTTGTGTAGGCACAGTATTGGTGGTTTGTTTTTATTTATTTATTTATTTATACTTTCTTCTCTAGCTACGCTTGGATGCTCTCCGGCTCAATCTGTCGTTTCTGTCGATGGATAGGGTGTGTTTCTAAGGGTGTATTGTCGGGGTTGGTTGTGGGCGTTCAGTGGTCAGGTGATATAGGACTCAATTAAGGTAGGTAATGATGGGTTTCAGATGCTGGTGGGGCGTGGGCTTGGTTCTGCCAGTGAGGGTGAACAGTAGTGGCAGGCTGTGCTTAACGCTTCGTTTCGAGCCTGGGTGCTACTGGAACGCAGCTAGATTGGGGTCAATTGAAGCACTAGGATAAGACACTGAGCACAGCTAGGTGTGAGAGACAATTGTATAATTGAGTCTGGGGTCCAGACAGCTAGATTTGAGAAACGATTGAGTGGTTTAGTACAGTCCCAAACAAAGCTAGACCCGAGACTCCTGTACAGAGGGAGAGAGGCCCACGCCCAACAGAGCAACAGAGTACCGAAATAAACACAGATAGATTTGAGGGTCAGCCGAAACAGTAGAGTAGGATACCAAACACAGCTAGATTTGAGAGTCCTTTATAGTGGGAGAGAGGCCTCTGCCTAACAGTGCAAAAGAGTACAAAACAAAACACAGTTAGATTTGAGGGTCAGTTGAATCAGTAGAGTAGGATACCAGACACAGCTAGATTTGAGAGTCCTGTATAGTGGGAGAGAAGCCTATGCCTAACAGTCCAATAGAGTACCGAACTAAACACAGTTAGATTTGAGGGTCAGTTGAAACAGTAGAGTAGGATACCAGACACAGCTAGATTTGGGTGTCCTGTATAGTAGGAGAGATGCCTATGCCTGACAGTGCAATAGAGTACAGAACTAAACACAGTTAGATTTGAGGGTCATTTGAAACAGTAGAGTAGGATACCAAACACATCTAGTAATAACAGTGCGGGCGAAGGAAAATAATCACAGTGTTTTAAATAAGTTTGGTGAGTGGCTAGGATTTCCGGGTAGAGTGATTGCTCTACTCCCAACCTGGGCCACTCCTACGGTGCTGGCCCTAGTAGTTGCTGGTGGACGGCTGGTCGCTGGCTTCACTGGCTTCCTCTGTGGACACCTGCTGTCATTCTCTGGAGCCGCCTCTGTAGGAGCCACCTCTGTAGGAGCCGCCCTTTGCCTTAGGGCCCTTAGCCACAGGGGCTGCCCTGGGAAGGTCCCTTATGTCTGCTGGCACCGGAGAAATCAGCCAATCAGAGGAGGTGTGAGGGCCGGGAGGCGGGAGGGAACGCGGAAGTGGATGCAAGAGGGGTGGGAGGGGGTGAGCAACAACGGCGCTGCAAGCGCTAATGTGGGCAACTAAATAGGAAAAATAAGGGCCCAGGGGCTCCTTAGGGGCAACACGCACTCGCCTGCCTCAGATGCTCAAGAGACGAGTGGTGTGGAAAGCAGGTCACTAGGCCTGCTGGCACCAAAGAAATCAGCCAATCAGGGGAGGCGGGAGGGCCGGGAGGTGGGAGGGAACGGGGAAGTGGATGCAAGAGAGTGGGAGGGGGTGAGCAACAACGGTGCTGCATATGTACATAAATATTCCTGGACTCAGCTTGACTATTGTTTGGGCTCAATTTGAGAGCCTGTAACAGTAGATGTAACAGTGATCGCCCAGATAAGAATACATCCTTTGGGCCTAACGGTTCTACAAGGATTGACTCCATTCTTATACTGGCAAGCGATTGGAAACTAGTTGATAACTTTACTGTTATCGACTGTAGAGATAGTGACCATAAACCGCTACTCTTAGTAATGAAATTAGACGGCTGGTATTGGGATAAGCGGGTAACAGGTGTACCAGTCCTCGTCTGTGGGAATACTAGGCATGTTATTAAATGGGATACAATAGCGTAGACACGGCCAAGGATATTATTTACCAAAGGGCCTTTCTGAGTATTGTGAGAATTTGTGGGAGGGAACTTAAATTGTGGTGCGATTCTGTCAGAGTTTAATTGTTTGGTTGCTGATATCAGCCCCCTCTTCTCAAGGGCAGCAAACGAGGGTAGTGGGGACAGCAAAAGAGATAAAGCAGATGGGGTGGCCAAGAACTCCTGGTTTGATGAAGAGTGCTTGATGCCCAAGAGAGCTCTTACGAATTTCCTCTCAGCGGTGGCGAGAGTGAATAAAGAGGAGTTACGCATTTGCGGAAGAAAATATAGGACTATAACGAGGGTGAAAAAGGAGGAAAGCCAGAAACTTAAGTGGGATAACCTCCTGGAGGCGGTCTTCAGAAACAACGCTAAGTTATTTTGGACTATGGTAGCCGACAAGAAGGGTACCAATGATAAGGGGCTACAATGCCATATCCCACCTGAGGATTGGTTTAATCACTTCCGTAGGTTATATGAAGATCTGGTGACTTGAGAGTGCGAGTGTACTGGGGGAATTCCATATATCTATACCCATATAAGATCTAGGGTTGATTGAACATAGTAGTAGCTCCCCAAATAAATATCATACAAATAGAAGTCAGAAATGCCATCTAGAATTTGAAGCTCCAGAAAGCCCCAGGCCCGGATAGGATCCTTGTCGATTTCTTGAGAGATGAGGTGGATGTATGGTCACCTGTTCTAACTAAATTGTTTCAGGCACTGGTTCATCTTAATAAAGTCTTGGATTCCTGGTGCACAGCCGAAATAGTGCTGGTTTATAAAAAAGGGGGGGAGGGAGTACCCTAGTAACTATAGGCCCATCTCCCTACTTGATGCTACTGGCAAAGCTTTTGCAAAAGTGATTCTAAAAGGGCTGCGGGAGTCTGTGACCTCAAGAAAACCCAACTCTCACCTACAGAGGGGGTTCCAGCTAGGGATATGTTCTATAGATCAGTGTTTTCATTTGTCCCTTATTTTACATAAAAACACAGCACTTAACAGGACGAAGTTGTATGCAATCTTTGTAGATCTCGAGAGCGCCTTTGACTTGGTGCTGAAATATCAACTATGGCCGGTCATCCTGGAACGTGCCTGACAAACTAAGAGCAATAATGAGTGAACTATATTCTAATAATACGGCAGTGGTGAGGTGGTGTCCCAGAGGTGAAACAACTAGTCAGTTTAGGGTGTACAGGGGCGTGCGGCAGGGCTGCGTCCTTGCCCGCTCCTGTTTTGACTCCATATTAATGAGGTTATTACAGAACTGCTGAACCGAAGCTGTGATGTTAGCTTTGACCCCCCCAATTAGGCAATGATGTGTTTCTGCCATTATTTTTTGACAATGATGCCGTATTATTGGCTAAATCACCCCTGGGGATCGGGCGCTCTCTGGAACGCTTTGTTATTAAGGGCTTGGAATTGGGCCTGACTTTAAATAAGAGTAAAACCAAAGTGTTGGTATTCAGGCCAAGGAGATCTAGGTGTTGTGCGATCTCTTTTAAAGTTGACGGGACATACCTCGAACAGATAACCCATTATAATTATTTGGGTATTAGATTTGCTGACAAAACAATGGTGGGTTAAGGAAATTCTTTGTAGATCATGGTGAAAGGGCTGTGTCTCCTACTATTAATATTTAGAAAATTCAGACAACTTCACCAGCTCTTTATGGTGCTGTATTATGAGGGCACACCAAATGCCAAAAACTGGGGAACTTGGCGCGGCAGTTCCTAAAAATGCTCCTGAGATTACTGCGGTTTCCAATCTACCCCCTTGCTGATGGAATGTGGGTTAGAACCGGTAGCCTTTCTGGATACGGCCATCGGTGACACTGGAGCTTGGGAGATATTGTGAAGCTTTTAAAGCCTATTAAATTATCCAGGAGGTTTTTCTTTGCCATGGGCTAAACATGTAAAGTCACAGCTAAAAGTGCTAGGTTTGAGCAATATGTGGCAAAGGCCTGATAATGTAGTAGTCTACACTAAAGAGAAGGTGAAATCTACTGTTAAACAGATCTGATATGAGCTGTTGATAAGCTCATGTCTAAGCTTAAAAACTGTCCTCAAATATTTATCTATGAAATCAAAACAAGGAGCTGAAGATTACCTTGATAAGATATCCCCGGTGTATGCACATACTCTTTTTTTGTTGTTGTTTAATCAGGTACCATGAGGACAGCAAAATGTATAAGTGAATGGAAAGCGACTAATTCAGAATCTTGCCAGTTATGTGGCGCATGTTCAGAGACAGTTACTCACTTTTTGTTCTTTTGTGTCAAATATAAAGATCTGAGTAGAATGTATTTACTTCCACTGTTCAGAAAAGCTTGCATCAAACACATTGTGGACACTCTAGCCTTGTGCCGGACAACTGTATCAATTAATGATCTATATTTTGTGGCAAGATATACCCACCGACCTCGGTTACGCAGACATTCTTTAATTAAGCGGCTGAACAATGTATGATTTCTAAGGAATTCTTCAATTCTTTTAATAGCTTTTTAGATATGTATTACAACTCTTTTATCTTGATGTGCTAAATGCATAATGCCGAATAAAGCAAAATGAATGAATGAATGAATGAAATCTCACTAGACAACCTCATGAAATGAAATTGCTTCTCAATACCTTTCCTCTTTCCCAATGTGATATTAAAGATGGGTAAAACAGGCCCTCCTACTCACTACTGTCCTCGTAGGGTAGGGAGAATGAGAGCTGACGGCTGGGTGCCTGCAGCCTGGTCTGCACAATTTAGGAATAATTCACAAATATCAAATCCAATTGGAAAAACCACCTATTAAAATCACCATGGTCTCTTAGCAAAAAGCAACAAAAAGATGAACTATGCCTTAAAAGATTTAGTGCCAATTGGAATGGACCATGGTGCAAAAGGTCAATTATGAATAGAGTATTGTCTATATGTGGTGAGCTGATTGCCACAGGTAAACATGCTTTTCTATGCAGCTCTGTCAAAAATCAAAAAGAAAAGCCATTTGAGGCTCAAAAAGCCAAAAATGCAATTTCTGATGCCTCAAAATCCAAGCTGAAAAAAGTAGGGGATGACCCCCACCTACCCTCCAATCCCCTCCCTCTCAGCAGAGAGTTGGTCCAGCCTGCATCTTGTTTCTCCACTGTCTGCCTCCAGCCTTCAGTCTTGTCTTGCACATATATACGAACAGATCTCTCTGACGGCCCCCACCAGAGGACAGCTTCTTATATTATTAGAGCGTTGTTTACATAAGTCTGGAGGCCAACTCCTCCTCAACAGCATTACACCAACAGAAAGATGCTTTGCAGCAAGAGGCTGACAGTTCAGTGCCAACGGCATGAAACCGAATGATCTCCTACAGCTCAAGGCCAACGGCACCGAATAATCTCTAAACCCTGTCAGTCAACAATCTCCCTGAAGTCGTGCATAGTCCGGAATCCCTGTAGTCCATTGTAGTCTTTTAGAACTTTGTTATGGTTAACTGGAACATTCAGAACCAAGGCATTAATTTGTTTTCAAAAAATTGCTTGGCAGAGTTTGCTAATTAACATTTTTGTGATTAGCAAACAAACCCATTTGATTATCAATGGTATACTAATATTTTTTATGTCACGAGAAGTTGTTTGTACCCAAAACATAAAACAAGTAAAAATACAGCATTTTTGTGTACCACTGGAGTAAGACATTAGTGAAAAAGAGTTGGGCCTTGCAAATTCTTTAAAATTCTGCAAGACCTGCGGGGCTAGTTACTAAGTTTACCTACTCGACCTAAGGGAAATGCACTCTACCTTTGGCAACAGATGACAAAACATTTAAATGCGCTTTCTGTAAAATGGTGCAAATCACCCAAAACCTACTTTGTTTGGCACGCGGCTGCCACACAGAGGCCAGCAATGCACAGTGAAACGTTTATTTGACATGTAATACAAAGTAAATTTTTTTTTAAGTTTCAAACTTCCCCTGCAAATGGTACTCGCCTTTCATAAAGTCTACTCGACTGTGCGAGTGAGCGAGTAGACTTTGCCTGCCCTAGGCGAGTGTCTGTAAAAGGTTAGCTCCATGAATGGACACAAATAGATACGATAAAAAGGCTCTGAAAACAGCTTAGCAACCTCTCATGTCTGTGCTGTTATACAAGGAAATCATAATCATAGAACAAGGTGAGGTGGATGGTATTGCAGCAGATCTGTAGATGTACAGACTGGATGGAACTATTGATCACGACTTTGTCTACATAGCTAGTTAGTTTTTTGTATTCATTCTGTAAGAGGAAGGACAGTAAGAAACTAAGCAGAGTGGATGGCGTAGCAGGCAGAGAACTGCACAAACTAGGTGGAAAATTGTACTTTGTGGCCATCTCACTTTCAGGCTAGCTGGTATAAAGCAATGTTAAGACGGATTTCTGAACTCTGTCCTGGTGGCGCAGAAGTTCAGAAGGCCAACCTAATTACTTGGAACAGGGTAACCTCTGGACAAGCCAGACCAATCAAGGTAGCGATCGCGGCGGTCAAGACTAGGTCTCAAGAGGGGTGAGGGTGACTGAAAGCCCGCAATGAGCACACAAAGCAAGAGCGCTTACAAACTACTCCAAACAGTTGTTATATCAAAAATAGATACACATTTATTTTAAGGCCTTTAAAATAATGACCGTAGCGAGAAAATCACAATATCACAATATTAAACCAACACATACCATATCAACTCAATATATATACAAATACACAGTCGCAAGCGTTTAAAGCACGAAATATTTAGTCCACCTGAAAGGAAAGGAAAACAGGCAGTGCGATAACGCTTTAGACTCAGTTCGCCTTCAGAGGCACCTAACTAGATGGAAGTCCGAGCCCTGCGAAGAGTGGAGCCTTGTGCTCAAAGTACCTGCCACGCCGGTGCCAACGGGCAAAAGGGGAAGCTCTTCGGAGGAAGTCAGGCAGTTCGGGTTAGTGCACAGCAGAAGGAGAACAGGTTCCGCAACTCAAGCGCAGCCTCCACAGCGGGCAGAAGCAGAGCGCGAGTACGGTCAAAAGGGTGCTGTTTTTACACAGCAGGGAAAAGCAATGGGATACTGCAGGAGGGCGACCAGATCCTAGCTAAACTACTCACCGGTCCCCGAAGCAAGCAGACCCAGGCTTCTCCACGTAGATTCAGCAGCTGGCAGGTTCAGAAGAGCAGGGAACGCCTCGTAGTCGTGTAGAGCAAAAAGACGTCCCAATCAACGAAACCAGCACAGTTTTGTTGCCGCAGCAGGACAACGGAGCGGCCGTGTGTATTCAAGCCAAATGTACACGCGTACGAAGCGTGGGAGAGTGACAAGGACTCGAAATACAACACAACCTGGCGGCAGTTACAGAGCAGGACTCCCTTGTAAGCTGGTCAGTCAACTGGATGGCCCAGAGACACTTCCGAAGGCTTACTTGGCAGGAGATGATGAAGTCGCCGGGAATAGCTGTTCCTGCTATTCCAAAGGTCGAAGCACCAGTACAGGCCTTCTGGTTCGATCCAAGGAGGAAAGGGTTTCACAGGACGACAGCAGTGCAAAGGAGGATTCCTTCAGCGGGTCACCAGCGATTCCTCGGTCCAGCCTCTTGGTTGCAGGATACTTGGCTCCTGTATTCCTTCGTTCGTGAGAACTCAGGAGATCGACATGGTAGTGGTGTTTCCAGCTCCCTCTTATCCACGGTTCCCTTTGCGCCAAAACGGAGGGGAGCCAATGGGAGATCCGCACATCAACACACATACCATACGTGGACCAATCACGGACCACGGTGGTCCCAGGCATTCACACCACCCTAGACTCTCTGGCACCCAGGATGTGTATTGGGACCAGACATCCCAGCCCACACCCTGGAGGCACACAAACGACATGTAGAAGCCCGCGAAAGCAACCACGTTTCGCGGGAAAGTACATGCCCAAATAAGGAAGGCCCCGGGTCGCCCGACCTGGGGAAGGTGAAGGGAGCAAGACGGTCAGTGGACAGGACAAAGGAGCCTCGTGGACTGGCCATTTTGGGAGCCAGGCCACCATTTTGGGTTCAGTGCAAAAAACGTGCTCAGAACGCCAAAAGGAGCTCAAAATAAACAAAACGATCGCTGCCACCATTCCAGTCCCTGAATGACTTGCACCGATCAAATACCATCCTAAAAGAGTATCTAGGGCCTGTAGAAGGCTAGAGACCCAAGAGAGCTGTAACTTAGCTTACAGTGCCCTCTTGTGTCATGTTGCACTAAAGCCGCAACATGATAAAAGAAACTACGGGAAACAGCGTTCCCCGGTACTGACTGTCTTAAGGGCATGTCAGTTTCCCCATAAGAAAAGGAGCGAAAGCCCAGAGAAGTGCGGCAGAAGGCTGTACTTCTCTGGCAAAGTCAAGAACAAGGTTAAAAACAATAGCAAAAAGTTTAGGGGTTGCCACATGGAAGGAAAATTCCCTACAATTACGAAATCTTTCCTAACACTCGCCCCTCCCAGACTATGGACAGGGGGAACTAATCCACCCCTGGATGAGTCTCTTGTTCAGGTCGGTTAAACATTCTGGACAACCCATCAGCATTGCTATGTTGGACACCTGGCCTATGCTCAATAGTGAAGTCGAAGCCTTGTAGACTTATGGACCACCTAAGCAACTTTGGATTCTCCCCCTTCATGTTCATTAGCCACTTTAACGGCTTATGGTCAGTCTGCACAGTGAAGTGGGTCCCATAGAGGTAGGGCCTCAGCTTCCTTAGGGCCCACACAACAGAGAAACATTCTTTCTCTACCGTGGACCATCTGAGCTCTCTGTCCTTAAACTGGCGACTAATAAAACCGATAGGGTGTTCCTTACCCTTCTCATCTACTTGTGATAGTACAGCTCCTATCCCAGTGTCAGAGGCATCCGTCTGCACGATAAAAGGTCTTTGATAATCAGGGGCCCTTAGGACAGGGGCCTGGCACAAGGAGTCTTTTAAGCCATTGAAGGCCTTCTCACACTCGTCGGTCCAAGTTACCTTCTTGGGTTTCTTCGGAGTTGTGAGGGCAGTCAGAGGAGCAGCTATGGTGCCATAGTCTGCCACAAAATTGCGGTAATACCCCGTGAGTCCTAAAAAGGCTCTCACTTGGGTTTGCGTAGTGGGGGTAGGCCAGTCTTGTACTGCTTGTACTTTACTGGGTAGAGGCTGTATCTTCCCTCCACCTACTTCATGTCCAAGATAAACCACTGAGCCTTGTCCAATCTGGCATTTACTAGCCTTTATGGTCAAGTGGGCTTTCTGAAGAGCCTGGAGCACAATCCTGAGGTGTTTCACATGGTCTTCCCAGGTGGCACTGAAAACTGCTATATCGTCCAGATATGCAAGACAGAATTCGTCCAACCCATTCAACACATGATTCACAAGCCTCTGGAAAGTGGCAGGTGCATTCTTCAACCCAAACGGCATTACCCGGAATTGGTAAAGGCCGTCTGGAGTAGAAAATGCTGTCTTCTCCTTGGCATGTTCTGCTAAAGCTATTTGCCAATAGCCAGCAGTGAGGTCAAACGTGCTGAGGTACTTGGAGGCACCCAAAGTATCCACCAGCTCATCTGTTCGAGGCAAGGGGTGTGCATCTGTCTTGGTGACAGCATTCAGAGCCCTGTAATCCACACAGAACCTCAATTCAGAAGTGCCTGCTTTTGGAACCAACACCACTGGGCTGGACCAAGGACTACTAGAGGGTTCAATCACCCCAAGGTCTAACATCTTGTTGACCTCGGTCTTAATATAAGACCGTACTTTATCTGACATCCTGTATCCCCTACTTTTGGTAGGTACACTGTCTCCTGTGTCAATGTTATGTTTGCACCAAGGTGTCAAACCAGGGGACTGTGAAAACAGGGGGGAAAACTGCCTAAGCAAACTTTTCACCTCAGCCTGCTGATCAGAAGTCAGGTAAGGGGCCACTCGGACACCCTCAACGGAGCTATCTGAAGGACCGCTTTGGAACAGGTCGGGGAGAGGTTCTGACTCCTCTTCCTCAACATCTGAAGCCAGTAGAAGTGCTGCGATTTCGACTCTTGGGACGAAAGCCTTCAGCCTATTCACGTGGAACACTTTTGGAGCCTGTCCAGGCCTTCCAAGGTCCACTAAATAGTTCACCTCACCCAGGGGCTCCACCACTGTGTAAGGGCCTGACCATTTGTCCTGTAAAGCTCGAGGCCTTATTGGATTCATGATCAGGACTTGCTGACCAGGTGTAAAGTTGATGAGGGAAGCTTTCTGGTCGTACCAATGTTTCACCAGCGCTTGCCCTGCCTTCAATTTATCACTAGCCAAGCCCATCAGAAGTACCATCCGTTTTCTGAGCCCTAGCACATAATCAACTACGTTGGTAGTAACAGGGGGAGTGGGCATCTCCCATCCCTCTTTGACGATGGCTAAGGGTCCCCGTACGGGATGACCGAACAGAAGTTCGAAGGGGCTGAAGCCAACACCCTCCTGTGGTACCTCTCGGTAGGCAAACAGCAAGCATGGTAAAAGAAGATCCCATTTTCTTCTCTGAGGCTCCGCCAGAGCCCCAATCATGCTCTTTAACGTTCTGTTGAAACGTTCCACCAGACCATTGGTCTGGGGGTGGTATGCAGAAGAGAACTTGTAGGTGACCCCACATTCTTTCCACATAGCCTGCATATACTTCGACATAAAGTTGCTGCCACGATCTGACACAACTTCTTTAGGGAAGCCAACCCTAGTAAATATGCCGAGTAAAGCTTTTGCAACTGACTTGGCAGTTACAGTTTTCAATGGGATGGCCTCAGGATACCTGGTTGCATGGTCGACCAGCACCAGGATAAACCTATTGCCCGAGGATGTTTGCGGGTCAAGGGGACCAACGATGTCGATCCCTACCCTTTCAAATGGTACCCCCACAACTGGGAGCGGTACCAACGGAGCTTGGATTGTCGCGCCAACCTTACCAGACAACTGGCAGGAGGCACAACTCCTGCAGTGACTTTCTACTTGCACCCCCATCTTGGGCCAGTAGAAGTGCATGGATAACCTTTGCTTGGTCCTCTTCATACCAAGGTGACCAGCAAGGGGAACTTCATGCGCCAACTGCAGGAGGAAGGGCCTAACAGCAAGGGGAACCACCAACCTCCTATGGTCTCCTTCTGTAGACTCTGTGGGCTCACTATACAGGAGTCCACCTTCCCAATAAATCCTATGCTTCCCAGGAGGTTCACCCTCAAGCTGGGAGCAGGCCTGTCTCCTTAGGCCTTCCAGAGATGGGCACTCACGTTGGCCTTTACTGAATTCGTCCCTATCAGGACCTCCTTCAACTAACAAGTCTTTTAGTTCAGGATGATCGTTGGGGTTGAATACTTCAGGCATCGCCACCTCCTCGTCAGGCCCGGGCGATTGACCAACTTCCTCCACCGCAGTGGTAGGCGAGCTCGGGGGAATATTCTCTTTCCCTCGTCTTGACTTGTAGACTCCTTTCGCCTTGGGTTTCCCCTTTGGCTGGGGCGGCGTATTGGGCTTGGCCAATGCTGCCCGTGCTTGGGACCGTGTGTAGGGTCTTTCGGCAGTGTCTCCTACGAGCCCTAAAGCTCTGAGATCATTACCTAACAAGACCTTTCCCGGGACGTTTCTCTGAATGCTCACTGGAATCCTGACTGCTGTACCATTTAAAGTAAGATTTACAGGGATCACGGGAAACATACGGAGGGGGCCGTCAGCCAACTTAGTGGGTATCAGAGTAGCTCTGGCAACTTCCTCTGAGTCTACCAAGGTAGAATCCACTACAGTTCGACTGCACCCACTATCCCTAAGAGCTGGAGTATCCACTCCATTGATCAGCACACTGTCTTTAAAGTAGTGCTTGGTATTATCCGGAATCCTAGCATAAGCGTCTGCGACTTTAGGCTCCCAGGAACCCAGGGACACTAAAACTACCTCAGCCTCTATTCCGCTGGGAAATGAGTCTGAGGAGAAGGATGCTCCTGTAATCTCTTCTTCCGCGTAGGAGGAGAAGGCCAGATTAGCGGAGTGGACCCCCAAAGGTCTAACCTTACAACGGGGATCCCCCTTCACATGGTCAGTTGCTCCACAAGAAAAACAAGCCCCAGTGGGTCTGTTTACGTAGGGAGGCTTATTGTAACCAGAGTTCTGTTTTGGAGGCTGACCTCCACTACCCTGTGAGTTCTCTTGTGTCTTACCCTTGTTTTTCTTTTTGTGGCCCTTATGGGAAGAAGATTTAGCAGATTCCCCACCCTCCATATCTTTGGACTTTTTCCCTTCCTCCTGCTTACCAGGATGAGTTTTGACCTTATGGGACACTCGATGTGACACCCATAAGTCTGCTGCAATGGCCAGCTTCTTAGGATCTATCTCCTTCGAATCGGCCAAATGCTGCTTAAGCTCCGGGGAAGAAGAAGCAAAAATGTGTTCCAGCATGACCAGATTGATCATGCCTTCGAAGGTAGAAACCTTATAACCTTCGACCCAGCCAGTTAAGTTTTTCAAGGATTCAGCGACATAAGATACCCAAGTACCACCTTCCTTTTTCTTATACTCTCGAAAACGCTTTAAATATTGGGCCGGAGTCTTCCCAAACTTTAAAATGAGAGTTTGCTTTAACATTGCGAAATCAGCCAGCTCAGCCTTCGACATTTCCATAATGGCACTGCAGCCAGAATGGGGCAGTCTACTGAGCAACCACGCAATCTTATCAGCATTGTCAACTTCTTGAACCTCGCATGCATACTCAAACGCATTCAGCCAGTCCATAATGTCATTCCTTTCTTCATACACACTGAGCAGATCTTTCGGAAACCGTGGATGAGAGGAAGCCCCAGACCCATGTCTAGGACCCTTGGATCCATTTGCAACCTGAAGCTTGGCCAGTTCCAACTGGTGATCCCTGTCTTTCTGTTTTTCTGCCTGTTCGATTTTTAGTTTGGCTATGCTGAATTCAAGCTCCTGCTGCCTAAACCGCAGCTCTTGCTTCTTGAATTCAAGCATAGCCTCCCCATCAGCACTGGCAGAGGAAACATTAGACATTACATCCTCCCTGTCCTCGTGGTCGCGATGGATCAGTGCAGCGGCAGAACCGTCGGTTCTGCCAGTGAGAGCAGCCCCACCACCTTCTGCACTGTCCTCGGAAGTTATAGCGTCAAGCTGCGCTTCTTGCCACGCCACGATTCTCTGGATCATTTCCAATTTTGTGCCTTGAGAGGAAACCCCTCTCTCCGCACACATCTTTTTCAGCGTTTCTGATTTGGAAGCATTTAAAGTTAACAATGTATTTGTTTCCATACTGTTTGATAGGACTATGGCCTTTTTAAAGTTATATTACAACAATTCACTACGTGTACTGTTTGGAATAACCTGAAATGCCTTAGTTCGAGCGCAACACTGGATACCTTCAGTCGTATCCCACCGCTGTACACCAATTTGTTAAGACGGATTTCTGAACTCTGTCCTGGTGGCGCAGAAGTTCAGAAGGCCAACCTAATTACTTGGAACAGGGTAACCTCTGGACAAGCCAGACCAATCAAGGTAGCGATCGCGGCGGTCAAGACTAGGTCTCAAGAGGGGTGAGGGTGACTGAAAGCCCGCAATGAGCACACAAAGCAAGAGCGCTTACAAACTACTCCAAACAGTTGTTATATCAAAAATAGATACACATTTATTTTAAGGCCTTTAAAATAATGACCGTAGCGAGAAAATCACAATATCACAATATTAAACCAACACATACCATATCAACTCAATATATATACAAATATACGGTCGCAAGCGTTTAAAGCACGAAATATGTAGTCCACCTGAAAGGAAAGGAAAACAGGCAGTGCGATAACGCTTTAGACTCAGTTCGCCTTCAGAGGCACCTAACTAGATGGAAGTCCGAGCCCTGCGAAGAGTGGAGCCTTGTGCTCAAAGTACCTGCCACGCCGGTGCCAACGGGCAAAAGGGGAAGCTCTTCGGAGGAAGTCAGGCAGTTCGGGTTAGTGCACAGCAGAAGGAGAACAGGTTCCGCAACTCAAGCGCAGCCTCCACAGCGGGCAGAAGCAGAGCGCGAGTACGGTCAAAAGGGTGCTGTTTTCACACAGCAGGGAAAAGCAATGGGATACTGCAGGAGGGCGACCAGATCCTAGCTAAACTACTCACCGGTCCCCGAAGCAAGCAGACCCAGGCTTCTCCACGTAGATTCAGCAGCTGGCAGGTTCAGAAGAGCAGGGAACGCCTCGTAGTCGTGTAGAGCAAAAAGACGTCCCAATCGACGAAACCAGCACAGTTTTGTTGCCGCAGCAGGACAACGGAGCGGCCGTGTGTATTCAAGCCAAATGTACACTCCTCCCTTCAGACTTGGGAACGCCAAGCGTACGAAGCGTGGGAGAGTGACAAGGACTCGAAATACAACACAACCTGGCGGCAGTTACAGAGCAGGACTCCCTTGTAAGCTGGTCAGTCAACTGGATGGCCCAGAGACATTCCGAAGGCTTACTTGGCAGGAGATGATGAAGTCGCCGGGAATAGCTGTTCCTGCTATTCCAAAGGTCGAAGCACCAGTACAGGCCTTCTGGTTCGATCCAAGGAGGAAAGGGTTTCACAGGACGACAGCAGTGCAAAGGAGGATTCCTTCAGCGGGTCACCAGCGATTCCTCGGTCCAGCCTCTTGGTTGCAGGATACTTGGCTCCTGTATTCCTTCGTTCGTGAGAACTCAGGAGATCGACATGGTAGTGGTGTTTCCAGCTCCCTCTTATCCACGGTTCCCTTCGCGCCAAAACGGAGGGGAGCCAATGGGAGACCCGCACATCAACACACATACCATACGTGGACCAATCACGGACCACGGTGGTCCCAGGCATTCACACCACCCTAGACTCTCTGGCACCCAGGATGTGTATTGGGACCAGACATCCCAGCCCACACCCTGGAGGCACACAAACGACATGTAGAAGCCCGCGAAAGCAACCACGTTTCGCGGGAAAGTACATGCCCAAATAAGGAAGGCCCCGGGTCGCCCGACCTGGGGAAGGTGAAGGGAGCAAGACGGTCAGTGGACAGGACAAAGGAGCCTCGTGGACTGGCCATTTTGGGAGCCAGGCCACCATTTTGGGTTCAGTGTGAAAAACGTGCTCAGAACGCCAAAAGGAGCTCAAAATAAACAAAAGGATCGCTGCCACCATTCCAGTCCCTGAATGACTTGCACCGATCAAATACCATCCTAAAAGAGTATCTAGGGCCTGTAGAAGGCTAGAGACCCAAGAGAGCTGTAATTTAGCTTACAGTGTCCTCTTGTGTCATGTTGCACTAAAGCCGCAACATGATAAAAGAAACTACGGGAAACAGCGTTCCCCCGGTACTGACTGTCTTAAGGGCATGTCAGTTTCCCCATAAGAAAAGGAGCGAAAGCCCAGAGAAGTGCGGCAGAAGGCTGTACTTCTCTGGCAAAGTCAAGAACAAGGTTAAAAACAATAGCAAAAAGTTTAGGGGTTGCCACATGGAAGGAAAATTCCCTACAATTACGAAATCTTTCCTAACAAGCAACATGGGTGATAAGATAGGATGTACAGGAGTATCGGTTCAGCTCATCAGTTCAGCACCAGTTGCAGATGTATGTGACTAGTAGGTCACAGAACTAAGTTTGCCATCAAAAGTATTTGGCTGTGAAATCATGTACATTTTCAAAAGTGTTCACTCTTCTATATGATGCATCTTCCCCAATAAAATGAAATCTGGTTGACACTGAGATTTAGATATACTAACCTAAACTTTACTTTAAAGCATGGAGACACTGCACTGTTTTACAGTAGCAATACTGCAGTTATGCATTATGTAAGGAATGGAATTGCATGACTGTCTTTAAAAAAAGATAAAGTTAACACATACTGGTCTTTGCCAGACAGGATATAGTTGGCTTAATAAAAGTATGATCCCGATTACTTCTGGCTTGCAATTATTTGAATAAAAAGAATTCTTGACTAGCACTCCCACACAGGCCTTTGTCACTTAAGAGTGGAGATGATTACTGCAGTGAACAGAGGAAAAAAAGGGTGGAGCAAGACCTGAGGGCAAGAGAGGAATGCAAGGTGCTATTCTTGCTACACAAGTGTCAATTTAATTAGCAAACATAAAGAATTGCATAGCAAATTGCTATACAACACTACTTATTTTATGGTTATGAGGTTGGGAATGTAGATCACAGTATTTTCACGGAAAGTGGCAGATGCTCCCACTTATTTAGATTGCATGTTTGAGGGTTCCTGATTCTCCAACAACATGGGTTATGCAGCTATTTTAAGGGATTCAGCAGAATGGGTGGTAGGACAGTGAATGTTTCAATGAATTTTCATGAAAAAACTTTATGATGGACATATCCTAAATGTTGTTTTTCAGAGACCGTGTGTTTTTGGATGGACTTTCTGTTCTTGTAAAATGTTGGATAAAAATAGAAACACCACAGTATTAATTATTGTGTTCTCTTTGACAGCATCTGAAGCCACCTTGACAGAATGAGCTTCATGAATGAAGAATACAAGTCAAACTTTGGCATGAAAATGGGCCCCATGAACTGCAACGACCTGAACAGATATGGGTATCGAGGCCCCTTATACAGGGATAAAGATAGGGTCCCCTTGGACCGGGATCTGATGGGTCCAGACCCCTTGTACCGGGATCTCCGAGGCCCCTTATACCAGGATCTGATGAGTCATGGCCCACTGGACAGGGAGCTGATGGGCCATGGTCTCCCTGAGCGTGAGTTGATGGGCCATGGCCTCCCCGGGCGTGAGCTGGTGGGCCGCTGTCTGCCCGAGCATGAGCTGATAGGCCGCTGCCTGCCCGAGCGTGAGCTAATGGGCTGCTGCCTGCCCAAGCATGAGCTGATAGGCCGTGGCTTCTCTGGGCGTGAGTTAATGGGCCGCTGCCTGCCCGGGCGTAAGTTGATGGGCAGTGGCCTCCCCGGGCATGAGCCGCAGCCTCCCCAGACGTGAGCTGATGGGCCGCGGCCTCCCTGACAGTGAGCTGATGGGCCCCGGCCTCCCTGAGCATGAGCTGATTGGCCAGTGCCTCCCTGATCCGAAGCTGATTGGCTGCAGTCTTCCTGAGCGGGAGCTGATGGGCCGCAGTCTTCCTGAGCGGGCGCTGATGGCCCGCAGCCTCCCTGAGCGGGAGCTGACGGGCTGCAGCATCCCTGAGGATGAACGGAATCAAATGGGTCAGGGTCCACTAGGCAGGAACAAGATAGTCCGGGTTGGGGAGAGCATTGACCAGGATGGTACAACTCCAGGCCCAATTGACCATGAGGGTAAAAATCTGAATTCAGCTGGGCCTAGTGTGGAGCACAATGAAAGTTCCCAAAAAGACAAGGAGCCCAGGGACATGGGCCTGGGTGACGAGGGCCTGGGTGACGTGGGCTTGGGTGATGTGGGCCAGGGTGACGTGAGCCAGGGTGAAGTGAGCCAGGGTGACTTGTGCCAGGGTGATGTGTGCCAGGGCGACATGGGCCAGGTTGACGAGGGCCAAAATGAAAGTAAGGATGTTAATCCCAGCGATGTTAAGTAAAATGGTGTGGACTCAAATGAGGACGACACAAGTGAGGACGACGCAAGTGAGGATGAGGCAAGCGAGGATGACTCAACGGAAAGCGACAATCCTGAAGATGAGAAAAAGAAACACTATTGTGAGATATGTGAAAGAATTGTAATGTTAATGAACACGTTATTTTTCTTTTTTTAAGAATACGTTAATAACATTTTCACAAACTGAACATTTTATTTACTAACATATCTCTTTGTTCCTATGCAAAAACCTTGATTTAAAAGTTTGTGCACCTTGGTTGTTGTAATAGTTGGCTTGACCACTGCCATTGGATTATTTGGGCATTTCCTATAACCTGGCGTGGAGGATCATCACCTTTAGGGTATTAAAGCACTGTTTAAAGGAGGGCAATGTGAATCTGTACTTAACAACTGTGCATTGGTTAACGCTGCATGCCAGGCATTTGGATTCTGCTTTTGAAAATACATTGCAAAAATATAGCTGCTCCAGTCTTGGCCTGATGTTCTTTCTCAGTGCTGCTGTGGTGGTGTCTCTGTGGCAAAGAGTCAGGGTATGGTAGAACATCAAGCATGCCAATTGGTGTGTGGGATTTTGCTTATGATTTCTTTGGAACGGGAGAATGTTGTTAGGAGTGGGAGGGGATTGGTGAGGTGGCATTGCCAAGACTTTGCGGATAATGCAAGGTAGTCTCGATGAGATATGTGTAAATGGGTAGTCATTTGTTTTTTCAATTTAAAGTCTGGCTGCTTCATGGAAAAGGGTCACCAACTTTAGATTGGGAATCTACACATGTCAGTTATAAAACAACATTAAAACAGTAGCTCAAACACCTGCTTTGGGTGTTTTCATCAACAGTAATTGCGTAAGTCATTAGCATCACCTTGTATGTAGCTGGAAATCCATCAGGCGCTCTAAATAGGGGATACACTCGCAGTGTTGCAGGTATGATGCCCAGATAGGATTATGTAGGGGAGTGGAGGAGGGGCTCTGGAGGGGAGGAGAAGGTTTGAGTGGAGCAATTAGTGATTGGCAAGATGTTCATTGAAGAGTAGGGGCTTCAGGTCCTTCCTGAAGTGTAGGAGGGCAGGTGCCAATCTTCTCTTTTGATAACTCGTCCCAGAGATTTGGTGTGTAGCTGGAAAGGCCTGTTTCCTTGTTTTTTCCTTGCAGTACTTTGTTTCCAATCTGGTGATGTTATGGCATCTTGTGCTACATTACCCTCTAGAGATGGTGAGTTTCTTAATCGGGTAGAGCAGTATTCTGATTGTGACTGCTTTGTAGGTGTTATAGGCTAAGTGATGCTTCGATCTTGCTAGTCTACTTTTTCCATTACTGTACACAAATATTTTATTTCCTTTAACAGTATGTGGGGACACACTTATTCAAAGTGTTAAAATTTTACTTGTATGTAGATATGCTACGCTCCCCTATTGCGAGGTTGGTCTTGATGACTCAATCTCTGCCATTTGTTACCTTTTGTGTAGAGATTCCTAAGGAGCTCCTGCAGAGATCAGTACCCAGTAAAAGGGCAGAGATACTGCAAATTGATATTGCAGTGTTTTTGCCCTGCCCGTTATTCCATAATGTCCTTTTTTCACTGTTGGCATCCTCCTCTTTACCTTTCTTCAGCTGCACCAGTCTATTATCTAAATGGATGGTCCATCCAGCTACAAGGGGCACTTCCAGTAATCTGCACTCAACCTTCTGTCTTTATTTCATCAACCTGCACGTGAAGAAAACCCTGCAGGATTTCATCCTCTCAAGCATTCTGATTGGCGGACAGAGGGTCATGTGACCAGAGTCATGTTTTGCAGCATCCTGCCATTCCACAGTATCCTTACCAACATTTGCGGGTCCTGCCTGGAAAGAGTGGGAGCCATCTTGAGCATTCAGAAGATCTCTCTGAAAGTCATGTGACATGCTGTCAGGCTGCCACAGCTACAGGCCAAAAACAGCAAAGGGCAACTCCCTGTTGGGGCCCAACACGGCCTAGAACTGAGCATTCCTTAATAAGAGGAAAATACCTATTTGCCTCTTCTCCTGCTTCTTCACTTATGGCTCATTCGACCCAGTGACTCTGCATTCACCACAGAGCGGTTATTACATTGAAGAACCAAGGGGCATCCAATGGGTTGGGCCTGCTACCTGTCGTTTGTTCGCCTATAGCTCCATTCTAGCCCGACTTAAAACTCTTACCCACTGCTTCCCCGACAACCTTTCTCCCCTTCCCTTGGTGCTCAGCCACCTACTCTGACTCTTGGGCTGCACCCTTCTTCCACTGTCTGCATTTGCCCAATCTTTACCATCCATCTGGCACCTTGACATTGACTCCTTTGTCCTTGGACTCACTTTTCTCCACCCCCTCTCATAGCCTTCAGCCACAACATGGTCCTGCATCTACCTCTCTTCCCTTCTCTTCCCCTGCCCCTGACCCGCACTTCCTCTGCCCGCACGCCTCAAACCAAACTCCATGGATCTAAAACCTCATCTCTCCCTCTAGCATCCAAGCAAGACCTGCTCCTCTCTCTCACCGCCTATCACTTTTTCACTTGGTCCCTGGAATGCACAGTCCATCTGCAACAAGTCTTACTATATCAATGAACACTTAAACTCTTCTCACCATCAACCTTCCCTTCTGATCAGAAACCTGGATCTTCAGTTGTGACTCTGATTCACTGGTTGCTCTCCACACATTCTCCATTCCACCTGTTGCGAAGGGTCTTTGATCCTACTGAAAATGGAAGGGGGCAGGGTTAGTGTAGACAAGGACAGCTATGTACAGCTGAAGGAAGATCTTGTTTCTCCCTGCCTCACTTTTTCCTTCCTCTCCCCTCCACTTCCTCTAGCACAAAGCACTTTGGGTGTGATGTCAGAAGGGCAAAGTCCACTTCTTTCAAGAACAGGGATTCGACCCCTAAATCAGACTAGCTTTAAAGAAGGGGTCCCACACTACTTCTTTAATTCACTCTTGTACATAAACCTGAGGAAGAATTCATTGGACCTTTGTTGGAAGAGTGAATCTCTTCAAAGACCTCTGCCAGTGAGGTGAAACTGAGTTTCCAAGGCAGAAGCAAACTTTGTCTGTCCCCCAACAATCCACAGGGACCATTGGGGATGACCTGCTGCTGGAACAAGACCTGCCTCTCTGCCAGCCACAACAGTAGCCAGGACCTCACGCGTTGTAGGACTCCTGCAGTTGCGGACCTGCCTTCCTAGTGCTTGGGAGAGCGAGAACAATGACCAAAATGTATCCTTGAACCCCTGGATTGGGACTCACAGCAACCAGAGGACCAATACAGCAAGGAAACCTGCATTCCTACCGTCAAATCAATTTGAGCTGTGATTGAGCTGTGATTCGAGCTCGTTCGACACCTTCTAACCCACAGGACCGTCCAGAGCTGATGTTGGCTCACTACTTCCTCGAATCGCCATCCTGTATGTTTGAATCTGTTTGCCCCTGCACAGCGCTACCCGAGCGTGTCATTGCCTCTGCTCGAACTACCCTCTCCTATCTGCATCTGCTGCCTTTAAATCACCAGCATCTTCGCTGCTGATTGCCATCGCCGGTCGATCTGACCCTGGTGATCCACCAAGCCCCAATTATCGAACACTGCATTGAGCTGCTCAAACTGACCTTGGTGGCCCTTATGATCTTCAGCTCCTCAAGCGCTCGATTGTACCGATCCAGTGGAACTGCGCATACAGTCTCCAGCATCTTTGCAGTCAAACCAACTGTTGAACTGACACTGTTTGCCCATCAATACACCCTTCGCAAGCCTCGCATTTGAAACTCTGTGAACCCCTGTTCGAACCCAGCTTGACACCACTCTCTGTCTAGAACAACGTGACTGGTGCTCCCGAACTGCTGAACTGCACCTTCATACCAGTTCGCCGTTGCACCGCACCAGCTGAGTGTGTCGTTGCTCCGACTCGAACATTAAGCTCATCATTGCACCCACTGTCTTCGAACCGCCAGCATCTTCTCTGCAGAGCTCAATCAGCAGTCAACCAGACCCTGGAGGAGCCTTCGAACTGCAATCTTTGAACACTGCACTCGAGCCGTTAGACTCGAACCGTGCATCGAGTCACCCGCTGCTTCACTGACGAACTGATACTTGTGGCCCTTACGATCCGGACTTCTTCAAACCACAACAAACTTCAGCTCAACCCCAGCTCCATACCTGCTCCCCGTTTGGAACTGCGCTACTGATACTGTCAAACCTGATTCAAACTGCTGGAATAGCACCAAAAATTCTGGTTCGTTGCTGCTGAACTGACAAGCAACCTAAGAAGGTACTATTAACTCCTAATTGCCCCCTTGGTCTAATTATGGGGCCTAGAGACTGGCTAGGTCACTGATCCCTTCTCAACCTCAAGAAACATATCCTTTTAAAAAGAACATTGTGGTTTTCACTTAGCTTACGCCCCTAGCTCATTAACCAGAGTGCTGCATTGGTCCATCTTTGCTTATTCTCTGTCCTTTCCTCAGGGATGGGTTTTGTGTAGTGTTTGTCCATTCAGTTATTTTGCATTTGATGTGTTTTAAAAGTATGTCTATTTTATATAGAACATTGATTGGGCTTTACCTTTATTTTGAAATGTTATGCTTTGCTTTTTAGTTCTCTACTGAATCACATCCCTCTAGAGAGTATAGCCTTCCCTCAGCCCACGTTACCACAAAAGGTGAAGAGGTATATCTCTTAATTGTGCCTGTTTTACCTTTATGATTGTAGCAGTGTGAGGGCTAAGTGGGCCTTTTGATATGCATCAATTTTGCCGAATGGCAACTTGGCCGAATACATTTTTGCTGCATTTTTTTAGTGCTTGTTTTTATACCACAAACAGGAAGATGGTAAATTGGGGTTCGGGAGAGGGGCGTGAAAAGAAAAAGTAGCAAAATCGGGAAAACAGTAATATAACTGAAATGTTCAGTTCTGTTGAAGTCCTACCTCACCAACCACCAGCAGTTTGTTTAGATGGACTCCTGTAGATCGTCAATACTACCCATCGCCTGTAGAGTCCCGCAGAGTTCCATTCTCTACCCAGTGATCTTCAGTCTTAATTTCATTTCAGCTTTATTTACAGTAGTTTAACCATAACAGCCAGCATATTAACAACAAAATATCATCTCTAAACATAAAAACGGAAAACACAGCAAGCAAGTGATAAAAATCAAAACCAATCGCAGGGATTTACAAAAAATAAAAACATGGGTAAAACACCTTTTCCTGTACTCCTTCAAGCAATTATTAGACAGCAATAGCTATTCCACATCTCAAGATCCTCCTACAACTCTAATGCGGCCAAAAGGGAAGTCAGAATGATGTTACCCATTCCTTTGTGACAGTGCACCTATTGACTACAGGAGCCCATTCTCGAATCCATCGGGAGTATAATATGCACGGAAGGAATTCCCTTTGACTGGGGTCTGTTTGGTAGTAGTCCAACATTTTACTTCATACAGGTTCGGCATGAGATCTTCAATCTATACATGGAGCCTTTGGGAGCCCTCCTAGCCACATACGTTCGTACTGCTTTATTCCGACCAGTAAGTCAAAAAAGTCATATAATACATATAAAACAAGAAATAAAATTGATTTGTATAAAATATAATGTGATGTACCAAAAAAAAGGATGACATAGAAAAATTACAAAGGTTATCCATTCTATGCAAGCTGTTCCAAGAATCAAATATAAATGCAAAAAGATTATCTACAACATTCAAGAAGGTAAACAAAACCTGCAACTTTCTGGAATTAGGCCAGTAAGTTAAAAGGGAGAACAGGTGCCCAAGTACCATAAATAACCAATTACAATTGCAATTACAAGTTGTAGGATAGCAAAGCTTGCAGCCTCCATAGCTATCTGCGACTAGTCTTCCATTGATCTGATCATTAGGCCACAATACTTCATTAAGTTGATTGCATAACATGTGAGGCAAGTACAGTTCTAGAGTACTTTTAGGGCCCCATTACAGTAACTCAATACAATTTAGGATACTGATCATCAATCACAAATATACTAACCACGTCAGAGTTTGAAAAAGAGGCCACATATACACCATTAACATCTAAATCATGTAAAATTCACAGCAGCATTTTCTTGGTTCTAAAACTCCAAGCCCATCTCAAATACCTGCAAGTTGCAAACACAGCGGGAATATCAACAGAATGTATGCAGATAACCACTGCATCTGCCGCTGTCCTGCAACCACAAAGGCACAAAGGTGGCCTTAGATAGCACTTCCTTAGCAATGTTGTGGCCGGACACAGCATAAAAAATGCTGTACATCCTCATTCGCACTTTTGCACAGAGTCCACCAAGAGGAGACCTTGCCGTGCCACTTAGACGTTACAGATGCTATCGGCAATGTGCCAAATCAGGTTATTATATATATTGATCGTTCACACTTCGGATTTACATATTTGAGATAATCCTCAAGACCCACCTCTCTTTTAATGTTTAAGTATCGCGCCAAGAGCGGAAAATCAAGGACTTTTAAGTCTACATCCTGCTGTGATTTTGTGAGGGCAGCCCCTTTTATCACATCTTTAGATTGTTTATTAATTACACTTGGCTCAGTCCAAGTGCTTCGAGAGACAATTTGACATGCAAGGCTTCTTTCAAGGATGATCCCCCGCTGCTGCTATAGTACTTCCATTAAGGCATCCCTGTATTTGACCAAATTTACATTGGACCACAGTCGAACCCAGAACAACGCTGACCGAAGCCAGCAAACAGAGTAGATCTTCTGCATGCCTGTCTCCAAAAGCACCAATGAATTAGGTGTACTAGATGGAAGGCCAAGTATGTTCTTCAAGTATCTTTTTTCTGCAGTTACCAGTGGCTGAGTATCTAGATGCCCCCACAGCTCAGCCCCATATATGGCAGCCTGTCTCGCTTGGGCCTTATAGGCTTCAAGGGAGACATGTACCGCCCCATTCCCATATTCAGTTGTAAACCTGGCCAAGGTGCCACCATATCTACCCAGGGTAGCCCTTGCCTTCTCCAGCTGCTCGATCTCGCCCTCTTCCAGAATCAATTTGAGGCCCTTTTGCTTCCCCTGACAGTAGTTTTGAAAACCATTGATTTCGTTTTTGCTACATTCAATGACAAAATATTATCATATACCCTATCCTATATAGGCAACAAATACATCCATTTGCCTGCGCACTCCCAACAGGTGTTAACGAAAACAACACTGCGTTGTCCACAAACATCAAAATCGGTATCTTGTCGCCTGCTGGTGCATCCAACTGAGAGGCCAACAGCTCTTTCATAACGCCACTTATAAAAATACAAAATAACCTGGGGGCCAAGACACACCACTGGCGGACACCCTTTTCCACCTTTATCCAAATGAAGGTCCTATCGTCAGTGCCCTAACGCACTTCTGCCACATTGCCTGTATACAGACTCTGGATGGCTCTCAGAAGGGCCTCTGGAATTCCAAGCCCCCGAAGGACCTCCCAGAGGTGCTGCCTGGTCACTGTATCGACCACAGTTCTCAAATCGACATTAACTGAATAAAAGTGTATCTTCCTGAGCACTGCATGTTTGTCAATGATCAATCACAGTCGCATGCTCTGTTCCACTGTTGTCAATCCCTCACGGAACCCGGCTTGGCGATGGTCAATGATTTGATTATTAGTTACCCAAGCCTCCAAATGAAACAACAAGGCACTAGTAAATATTTTACGCACAGTCAAATAGAGAAATTGGCCTGTAGTTGCCAGGCCTGTCTCTAGGACCTTTCTTATAAATGACTACTGTGAGAAACCTGAAGGTGTCTCCCTGGCTAAAGCCCTGGGGAGTCATCCAGGGTACCTGGACACGGCCATCGCTATTGGATTCAGTTCCTGGGGGTGGACTGGTGAGGGAGGATCAACTGGATGGGGGGTCCTTGGGAGTGGGACACCGACAGGTGAGACGCAGTATCCCCATTCCTTCAACACCTTTTCCCCTTCCTCTTCCGTAGGTAATTCAAAAACGCTGCCCCCCCCCCCTTTCCAACATGAACAATTTTGCACAACGGACTAACACCAGAGCCGTTTACCTGACATGCCCCAATTCAAGGGTCAGGCAAAGTCAGGCAATTGACGAGAATCACACACACCTGACAGCCTCTTCTCTTCCCCACAGGGATAAAAGGTTGAGCAAGAGAGCACAGTACGAGCAAGGCAGACCGCACAATGAGACCACTATCCAGACCTAGCAGTTCAAGAGGAGGAGAAAGGCGGCAAATATCGAGAGGCTGACTCAGAGAGACACAATCTTGCCCTTTTCGACAAAACCCAGCGAAACCTCCGCAGACAGAATCGTGAGACCGAGGACAATAGCCCAAGTGTGCTGCAACAGATGCCGACGGTACACGAAGCGTATCTACGCTGATAGGTAGGAGCGAGAGAGGCTCCCTCTACCATGTTACCGACATTGACTTAAGGTACGAGGAAAAGCCAAGCGGTTCATCAAAGCCGGTGAGTTGAAGGGAGAGCCGATAAGAACCGGGCTGCGGTGAATGAAAGTCGCAAAGTGGCAAAGTGAGAGAGGTTCAAAGAACTGTAAAATAGTAAAAGGGGAGACCAGCTGCAGAAGGGGACCAGTACCACGTGGGTGCTGCTCTTAGAAACTCTGGTTGATGCCTGTCTGAGTGAAACTACAGATGGCAGAAGGCTGTAGGAGAGCCACCAACACAGGTCAAAGTGGTCATACAGGAGGGTAAGCAAAATCCCCATCCAGTCAGAAGCCTTTGACTGAAGAACTGTAGAGAAAATAAGGGAAGTGAATCCTGCAAACATCGAAAGCAAATGCGAATGTGAAGTTGGCAAGAGTGAACCCGGAAGAGGGATGCGACGAAGAGGGGGCAAAGTCTAAGGTCTCCAGAAACAGTGTTTTGACAAGAGTGATCCGAGGGATGTCCACTGGAACTTTTTAAAAAGCCATTAAGATTTGTGAGTGAAAGAAAAACCATAGTGAACCCAGCGGAGGGAGGCTGAAATCAAAGAAGGGTGTGCGCCCGTAAGAGGGCGACACAGAATCCAACACCCGAGAAATACGTAGAACAGAACTTTGTGTTTGTTGTTTTTCTTGGTAAACATATCAGGCCCTCAGGACCAGGAAACCACAACCCTGAAGGCCTTTATATTGATAGGAACTGTTTTAGTGTCTCAGAGGGAGATCCAGGGGGTGAAAAACGATCACCCAACACTACGAGGAACAAGGGTCAGCGCCTGGAAGAGGGGGACCCAGGGGTGAAGAATCCTTACCCTCAGTAAGACCAGGAAACCAGCTTTCATTTTATTGAAGGAACTTTTGTTTTGTTGTTTGAATATGTCAGACCCTCGAAGGCAAGAGACTTTGAAAGTAAAGAGACTTTGCCATCGAGGCTCCTGGTCAACTGGAACAGAACTGTCAACTCGTTCTGGGGAAGCTCGAGTGTGTGCTGTGCTCCAAGATCCCACCTTACTCCGTGCTTAAATCGTGGGGAAGGAAGACCTAGGCTACTGCATCCTGACATATTATTGGTGAACATTTCTTTCTTTTCTTGAAAACTATCCACACCCTTTTTGTATTAGTTGTAAGGTTTGGCAATAGGTTTCTTAGTATAGGCCCTTTTTATTTGACACAATGCCGCTAGAACTGCCATATTTTTCATTTGATGGTGGACGCTTGTTCCCATCTTAGATTTAGGTTTAGAACCTGCATACAGTTTAATAAACACCCTTGAACTGTGATCACTTGTGTCTGTCTTTACTGTTGCCTCCATGAGTTCCTTGCAGTACCGTCTCTGCTTTTGTCCATGATTCAGGGACCTGATTCAGATTCAGGGGTGCATTAAATACTTTTGTTAAATATGGTACTCACACATTGGGTTAATTCGCATAGAAATCTATGGGTACCCTATTGGGGCCTTGAGCCTTCCCTAATTTTTGGGAGGGTAATGCTGTACTAACCCCTTCATGAGTCAGTGTCAAAGGTGAATAGTTTACTCCATGACTTCTTCCAATTCCACTCAGAGCGAGATCCTCACTACCACGCGCCCCTCTGTCTACGTAGAGGCTGCCATAATAGTCCACCCATTCTTGCTCCGGAATACAGCACTGCAGGGTGTTTCTACCCCCATTTAGGCCTGTCCAGATAAGGCCCCAAAAACCTCTTGAATCCCCCTTTTTAATCACACTAAGTAGTAGGCCCCAGGTGTCCTCATGCCAGGCCCTCCTTTTCTCCCTCAATAGCCTGGGATAAATGGTCCTTGCTGTCCTCAATTCCAGGCTTTAAATCCCTTCCTCACACCGTGCTTCTTATCGTACTAAGGGTGCATAAGTCTGCTCGGCTTTGATAGCCTAGACCCAACACGAGCCACTATGGTTTGATACAACTGTATCAATGCAGTGGGATCAATAGTATTAATCAAAGCCATCTTTGCCAGAAGGGAAACAATGTCACAATACACCTGTCATAGGAGCTGTTCCAGGTCCAACTTCCCCCACCTTAGGTTACGTCTTGCTTGACGTCTTGTATTTCCAAATGGCCAGCTCTAGTCATGGGGTTACTGGCCTGCATCCCCCAAAGGTGTTCGATCGTCACCATAGCCAGAGGATGGTAATCGCTCTCAATCCTCTTAATGACCTGAAAAGTTTTTAAACAATCACAGACCTCCAAGTTGACTAGAGTAGTCAATCATACTACTCACTTGATTATTTTCGAAAGTTGGTACAGCAGGGTCATTCCCAGGGAACCGGCCATTACAGACCCTCAGGTTGGCTGCCATAAACAAAATAGACAGCATAGGACTGTGGAAAAGGTGGCTGAATGGATTTACTTTATCAACCGGAGCTATGCCCCAATGGCAGTCCTCCTCCACCATTATATCATTCAGTGCATATAAGGGCTCAAACTGAGGGTTAAGGTCCCCCATAACCACAATCTTCGGTACACCAGTCATAAACAAACTCAAGCAGAGATCCGATCTGTCATAATACTGATCAAATATGCACCCCTACCTGGGGTAATCCTGTTAGAGAAGTTAAACAATGACAAACCCGAGCTGTCCCTCAAAGTAAGCTGTAATTCCACGAGGTCAGATGAGCCTGTCTCAACCATTTTTGGCGAAAGTGAAGAGTGAAACATCAACCCATATAATCAACCCCACACTGGGGCGGCCTTTCCCCCGTTTAGAAAATCAGAATGGCAACAGTGGCATACCCCTGAATATGAGGGGCTTCAACAGCCCATATATCTTGAAGATGACAACCCCATAACGCCTAACAAAGATAAGCTAGTCACTGTCACTGGTTTATAGTGATTGCATCGAAAATAAAGGGTCGACATACCAAGCCATTGAATACAAAGCATCTAATGCCAGAGCATCGACAGGCTATCTTTTACGTGTAAAAGTGCCTTTGATTCTAAACCAGTCCATTGAAAATATAAATGCACTGGTTTCAATGGAAATGCACTTTTACATCTAAAAGATAGCATTTCAAAGCCTTTTTCTGTAACTTTAAAACGTTACATGGAACTGTCCAGTGCTGAAATGTCGGCACTGGCCAGCTCCTTTTAACGTTTTAATTTTTTTGTATATAGAAGGGGTTCCCCCCCCACGCCCATCCCTCCAACCCTAACCCTAATATTACCCTTAATCTAACCCTAGACCCAAAACTAACCCTAATTTAACCCTTAATCTAGCCCCAACCCTAACCCCAATGTAACCCTTAACCCAACCCTAGCCCTAACCCTAGCCCCAACCCTAACCCTAATGGAACCCTTAATCTAACCCTAGCCCCAACCCTAACTCCCAACCCTGACCCTAATCCTGATGTAACCCTTACTCTAACCCTAGCCCCAACCCTAACCCCCAACCATAACCCCGACCCTAACCCTAATGTAACCCTTAAGCTAACCCTAGCCGCAACCCTAATGTAACCCTTAATCTAACCCTAGCCCCAACCCTAATGTAACGCTTAAGCTAACCCTAGCCCCAACCCTAACCCTAATCTAACCCCTAATCTTAACATTACATTTCGATGGATCCATCGAATTCTATTCAACGAAATGGCCATTCTATGGAATGGTATTTTGATGGATAAAATTCAATGGTTTGGTGTTAGATGGTTTGCCATTCCATGGAATGACCAGTTACCGCTGTCACTCATATATTTCTTTACCCCAGCGATGTTCCATGAGAGGATCTGCATCCCGGTATCAGCCTGCTCCGGACTTGTGCAAGCAGATTGGATCAGCGTATTTCTGTCTACCCCTGGACTTGTCTCCAATCCAAGTTCTAACTGGGCGGAGTCCAGACCCTGCCAGACCACCGACACCTCCCTATCCCGCTCTAAGTCCAATTGGGGGCAAGGATGTCTCTGAACTTTCCCAGGGTGCCCATTCCATCACTTCCAGTAGGGCTGAGCTGGCCCTATGCTCAGTTGTATTAATCGCTGTTGAATGCCCAAATTCGGGAATTGGCCAACACAGCCCCCACTCTCCACACAGCATAATATGAGACTCCCAGACGCCAAGAACTGCCGCTGGGAGGGAGCCAGATACTGTTGTCCGGCACCTTGAGTAGCAATTTGTGTACAGCCCATGCCAGCATGTCAGCCAACCGAACCTGTATTTCCCTTCTCAGCAACCCACAGGTGTAATGACATTTTATATAAATTGCCAAACTGCTCAGAGGCAAAGACCGCTGCTCCATTTCCAATAGCCCTTGCAACAGTTTAACAATACTCAACTGAACTCTAATAGCATCTACCATGCTCAGGCCCACCAGCCTTTCACACCCCACAATATCACTGTGAATAATAGAAAGGAAACCTCTTTTGGATCTTAACCAATGGGTAACCTTATTAATAAAGCCCTCACGCCATTCCCGGATCGTGCCCTCGAGTTTTGGAACATTCACTAAGAGAAAGTAGGCAGGGCCTGCATGACTGCCCAGGTTCAACCATGAACCCGGAGGGCTTCACACCTTAGCTCACCTGAGCTCACCTCCTGCGCCAAGTCCCTCGGGTTCCACATCGACAAACACCTCTCCTTCAAGATACACATAACTAAGAAAACCCAGACATCCTGGTATCAGCTCTCCCTCCTGTGGAAGGTCAAGGCCTTCCTCCCTCCGGACAGCTTTAGATCCACCGTTCAAGCACTGGTCCTATCCCACCTGGATGGGGGCAATGCCCTCCGAGAAGGCCTCCCGTTGTCCTCCCTTGCACCCCTGAGAAGTGTCTTACACGCAGCTGCACGCCTCATCAAGGGTCTACGCAGATACAACCACATCACCCTGGCCCTCATTGACCTTCACTGGTTCTCATGCACGCAAAAATCACATTAAAGTCTTGCTGCATCATCTATAAAACAGTTGCCCTCAAGTCTCCCAGCTACCTCACGGAGAAACTCTGCATCTCTGACGGACAGTGCACCTCCAGAAGCCAGGTCACGTGCAGACTTGAAATCAGCTGCTGCAAAAAGGAAAGGACTAGAAAACAAGCCTTCTCTGCCTATGCTCCAAGACTATGGAACCTCCTCCCCATCAGCATCAGACTCGCCCCCATGCTTCTACAATTAAAAAAAAACCTCAAGATCCACCTCTTCAAGGAGTAACTCCTCTTTAACACCTAGGCCATCATATCGCCCCTTCACTTGCCACCTGACTCACTAGACACTGTCTGCCCCTCTTCTCCCTACCACCCTGTACAGCTCTATCCCCCCTCTGTGCCCCTCTATATCCTACCCGGCTGTATATCTATTCTGTTACCTCTGAAAAGCACCCCGTTATGCATCTGTACTGTTTTATACGTCTCTAAAGTGCTCCGTAGCGTATCTGTATTGTTGTTTCTGATGCTTGTGAATCTGCCTAGAATCACATGCTGTGCATATAGTCTGACATCTAGTAGTAATCACAGAGTATTGCATCCCTTTTTCAAAGATCGAAAAGGGTCGTTGACTTGGGAGTGTCTGTAACACTATTTCTACTGTGACATGTAGTGTGCCCATGATCCCTAACGCGTCGATGTCCCCCAGATTGTTATTTTCCGCCATACTAGTCGTTTGCATTAATGCAGTGTTCACATCTTTTCGATGTTCCTCAAAGGACGTTTCCAGGCTTCTGTCTGAAGATTTCCACAATTGAACTCTTGACGGCGGGCTACGGCCTACACCATCAGACTTCAGTCTTTCACAGTAGGGAATGAGGGGAGCCTTGCTTCTCGACATTCTCCTCCATGCCTTTTCCTATCCTTCCCTTTTCTTTCCCTTGTTTGGCTGCTATTTTTCTACTATTTAATAATGGAGAGAACTCCATTTAAATTTTGCTCTTTCTTTAATAGGAAGTTTCCTTGGAGGGACACTCATAAAGAGTGTAACAATTGTTTGCCTCGTGACCAAGATGAGCGGCGTTACAAGGCCTGTCTACTCTTTAAGCCTAAGACACATAAAGAACAGTGAACTAAGCGGTGGGTCGCCTATGCCATGCAGGCCGAGTCTCGTTCCCCAACCAGCGTTGTTGCATCGGACGAGGAACCCTCCAGCAGCCATGGCTCCAGCTCGGAGGCCAAAGACATTGTTGCAGAGTGCGCCGACTCCCGCAAGCCCGTCCCTAGCCCCACTAGGCATGCCGGACCCCCTGCTACGGGGTTGAATATAAAAAGTAGTATCCACTGCCACCAGCCAAAACTCGATCAGGGGGGACGGAGACGTGCCCCCTCGACTAACAGACCCCGGGGCAATTGAATTGCCCCAGCCAGTACGTCCACAATATGATGGTTTGTACTGGTTCTGTTCAGAATTTAAGACTAGTAAAGTCAATGGTGACTTTACATGCCCTGGGAGACAGTAGTCAGTCCCAGGGTATGGAGTCTATACTGGGGGGTCACTATGACACCCCTGTGTTACTGCACTGAGGGTGCTGTGTAACACACATCACAAAAACACATGAAGCCCTATGGAGTAAAAGACCCCATAGCCCATTAAACACATCTAGATTCAAAGCAACACACTCAAATCATGCCCAAGAGTGAGGGTAAAAGAGTCCCACTCTTGGCAGGAGAAAAAAAATAAACCCCAAAAATCCAGCAAAGCTGCTGGGGGACTCACTAGGTTAGGAAATTCAGCCTAAACAGAGAATTCTCCCTAACAGGATATATTTTAGGATGATCAAGATGAAGACTTCTATTATGTACCAGTTTAAAAAATACAGGTAGTTTAAAGGTGCACCCTATAGTCAATGCATACTAAAACAATACAAAATACAATTATTGATCTAAAACATATACATATTCAGTGCAGAGACAACATTGTATGCAAAAAAACACAGTGCACTCAAAACAATTTATGATTCATATATAGCAGCAAATCTATTGTGCGGCTTTCATAAAGTGCTAAATAGATAACTGTACTATAATTCATTAGCCTTCAACATAAGGCTAATTTTAACTCTACATATTTTGGTCCTATCAAAGGCTTGTATGATATTATAGGAACTTCTTCAGGGGATTTCTGTTATTGTTCTCTGGTCTCGTAGCGTCAAAATTTAGTGGAAAGTATCGCACAATTCTTATGTCCTGTATCATGAAAAACAAATAAACAGCTCTTATTATTCTTATGATATGTAGTCATTTGTAAACATCTCATCGCCTTCATTTAATACAGTTTCCATATTTGACTTACACTCTTACCTATTATGTACTATGTGGATAGGTCTTTAGGAGAAGTTTCATTTCTCATATATCACTCTTCCTATGGAAACATTAACATAGAACCAATTGGTCACTATTGGCGGTTTCCGTCTGGTTCTCCAAAATACTCAATTGCTAATATTCAGAGTATGACACAATGGGGTCTTGGGATCTCAACTTAAGGTGCTCTGCGCCCAATTTTCAGATGTGTCGCATAGCCGTGAGACTACAGAGACTTCTCCCTGCTCCGTGAAAATGAAGAAAACTATGATTCTAACAAGTGTGCTGTGCCACTTCAATAGGTAAACTTCAGCAACAAATGGTTTATGTCTTCGTACTCCTTTATTAAATCACAAAGCCCATTGTGATTTAATAAAGGAGTACAAAGACATAAACCATTTGTGGCTGAAGTTTACCTATTTAAGTGGCGCAGCACACTTGTGAGAATCATAGTTTTCTTAATATTCAGAGTAGTTATTTACTATTTTAGTAATATGACTTTGGTTTCCAGTTATGTGTCTCCTCAGAGATTTTCATTAGTCGTCTTTTAATTTAAAAGATTGCGAGTACCTGAAATGACATCCTGTTGCCCATTGTAAGGAATCCATGATGGCAACAGTAAAGATATACACAAGTGATCACAGTTCAAGGGTGTTTACAAAACTGTATATGCGGGTTGGAAAAATGCCTAATCTAAACCTAAAACTAAGATGGGAGCAAGCAATGACCATGAAATAATAATAAGGCAGTTCTAGTGGCGTCTTGTCTAATAAAAGGGCCTATATTAAGAAAAACCTATTGCCAATCCTTACGCTAAATACAAACAAATAGTGTGGGATAGGGTTCACAAACGTGTTCACAAATAATAAGTCAGGATGCGGTAGTCACGGTCTCCCTTCCCCACTTTTTGAGCACGGGATAAGGTGGGATTCCGGAGCACAGCACACGCTCGAGCTTTGCCAGCACGAGCCAACAGTTCTGCTCTCAGCTATCAGGGCCTTCAGGGTTAAGTCTCTTTTCTACAAAAAAGTCTCTTGCCTCCGAGCACCTGGTGTATCAAAAATAATAAACAAAGAGTTCCTTCCATATGCTTGCTGAGTGATGATTTCTCACCCGTGCATTCCCCTCTTCTGGGCTTAGATCCACAAACAGTTTTTAATGATGTCAGGACATTCGGTAGCTGGGTTTCTTGCTTCCAAGGTCTTGGCCGGTTCAAGATTAACAAAACAAATGTTCAACAAAAGTTCCAAAGTCCTTCTTCTGATTGTACTTGGGTGATACCTCTTCACCCCTGGGTGCCCCTCTTGTGGACTCAGACCCCTCTTCAATATCAGCCTCCCTCCGTCAGGGTTCACTCTGGCATGGATTCAAGGATTTCCTGTCTTGCATTCATGGGTCGGTGTGTGAGGGCTTTTCACCCCTGGTTCTCCCTATTCTGGGCTCAGATCCTTTTCAACTCTTTGCTTTCCTCCATCGGGGTTCATTACAGCTTTTCAACACCATCTCCTCTGTAACGTTCACAAATCTTAATGTCTTTTTAAACAGTTCACTGTGGACATCCCTCTGCCGGGTTCACTCTTGTCAACACACTATTTAGTGAGACGTCAGACTCTGCCCCCTTTTCATCGGCATCCCTCCGTCAGGTTCACTCCTGCCAACTTTTACAATTCACACAGTGTGGGATTCACTTTCCTTCACTTTACCTTCATTTGCTGGTCAAAGACTTTCGACTGTATGGTTTATTTTGCTAGACCCCCGTATGACCACTTTGACCCTCTTCTCGCTCCGTTCCCAAGGCCTAATGGTAATGGTAGTTTCAACAATAGGGTAATCGGCCAGAGTTTCTCAAGTGAACACCCACGTGATGCCTGACTCCTCTGTAGCTGGTTTTCCCCTCTATTATTAACAGTTATTTGTACTTTCTTCAAAAGTAGCCGTTTGCTACTTTTGTTCAACACAGTTTGGTTTCTTATCGGCTCTCCCCTCGACTCACCGGCTGTGATGAACCTCTGGGCTGTTCATGATTCTGGAGTCAAGGCCAGTACCACAGTGGAAAAGCGTCTCTACCCGGCTTGGGTATCAGCGGAGGAGGGCCCCATGTACTGTTGACATCTGCTGCAACACACGCTGGCTATTTTTTGCGGTCTTACAATTCCTTCTGTGGAGGTTCCATTGGCCTTGGTCAGAAAAGGCAAGGTTGCTTCTCTCCTTGTCATCCTCTCGGTTCACGCCATCTTTTTTCCTCTTCTTGAACTGCTGTCCTGAGTTAGCTCTCTCGTTGTGCGGTCTGCCTTGCTCGTATTGTGCTCTCATTCTCCACCTTTTATCCCTGTGGGTAAGGGCCGTCAGGTGTGTGTTATTCTGGTCGGTTGCCTGACTTTGCATGACCCTGGCATTGGGACATGTTAGGTAAACCACTTTGGTGTTTGTCCATAGGCTTTCGTGGTGTGCGAAAGTATTTGTGTTGGAAAAGGGGGGGTGGGCGGTGTTAAGTGTTTGAATATCCTACTGATAGGATGGGGAAAATGTATAAGAAGGGGGATACCGCGTCTCACCCGTCGGTGTCCCAATTCCACTTCCTGAGGATCCCCCCCAACCAGGTGATCCTCCCTCACTGGTCCTCCGCCAGGAACTGGATCCAATACCGAAGACTGTGTCCTGGCCACCTGGATGACAGATCCCCGGGGACTAGGTAGTGAGACACCTTCAGGTTGGTTTCTCACACCATTCAGTGTTTATATATAAAGCTAATAGACTGGGAAAGACCATTTGAAAATGCAAAAAAGCTTTTCAATTAAAGAAAAAATGCGTACTTATATTTAGTCAGCCAGAACCTTGGCGTCTTATGGGCTGCTTGTTAGCCTGAAATCTATGCTTTAGTAAATTGGTTCCGAATTGAAATAGCGGTTATCCTTCATTTCAGAGTATTGTTGCATGTAATCATTACTTGTTTCAAGCGGGCTTCAGTCAGTATTTCAAGTTCTGGCCCTATAAAAATGTGGAAAATGAGATGGTGTCTTAGCACTCAGTTAGTTTGTTAGTAATGTTGACATATTATTCTACAATTCCTTTCTATACTTTAGTAATCTGCAGCCTGTTCGCTGGATGACCAGGGTTGGATACCCTTCCCCTGGACCAATGCAGGGATACTTTGAGAAAAGTTCTGATCCAGCAAAGTACATAAAAAGTATTTTCCATCTACCACGTCTTTCCACTTTATAAAGTAAATTTCCTTTTCACAAATGTTGATTTACAAATCCAAAACAAGTGTTGATTCACAAATCCACAAATCACTGTTGGTTTCCACAGTACCCTTTGTCATGAGATAAAAGTCTCTCCCCCAAACCACAAGATAATAAACCAAAATGATTGTTCTCCTCATAGTGTCAAATAATTATCAGCATATAACCGTTTCCTCAAGTAAAACACTTTTGTCTGGATAGCATCACAATAACTTTTGATGAGGCACAGTTTGCCAAAAGGCTGATAAGAGTTGATATGATTTTTCAACCCCACCTTTTCGCCACAAACACACTCCTCCAGCATGGGGTCTGGCATGGATTCACATGCTCATGAATATATTCCCCGTCGTCAGGCCGGGAATCCTCGGTAAAGAAAAAATCAGTATCAGTTTCGTTTCTGATCTGTCTTTCTTAGTAGTAACCAATCACTCGTCTCTGGGTCATACTGCCCACAGCCAATGACTGCCCTCTCCCTAAACCCCGCCTCTGGCAGCCATCCTCAGATTTTTACTGCACGCTCAAGTGTTGGGAGTCCTTGTGTTTAGCTCTTGAGCTTTTTGCTGCGTTTTCATGCTTTTTCAAAGAGATTTTCTCATTTTTCGGTCAAATAGAGCCTCAAGCTCCAACGTGTCTACATCTGATCAACGGGAACCCGTTTCGGATCTTCTACACCCCTCAAGGGTGAAGTTTTCGTCGAGTTACGCTTCTTGGAGGAGTCCAGATGTTTCTGCGGCCTACCCGGACATGGCCCAGGAGAAAGGAAGCTCGACGCCTGGAAAACTGTTCAGGGTTTGCCCTGGATGCCAGCTGCAGAATGTGTTCAAGGAGGACGAGCACTCAAAATGTCTCTACTGCCTTCATGAGGACAAAACGCAAGTAGAGAAGGACTGCGTTTTGCGGAACGGTCCATCAGGGACTGACACCTTTGTCTCTCCAACTGGCTGGAAGGAAAGAGCCCGTCAGGTGAGAAGAAGAAGAAGAAGAAGAAGTCTGAGCAGTCTTCTAAGTCCTGTGAGGGCGCCTCGGCGATGGGGGCCCAACAGAAGGCAAAGTACCGCGAGTCCGCGGGCTCCTCGGCTGCCAGGCAGGGCGCATCCTCTCCAGCGCCATCAACCACGAGCCAACGCTCTGGCTCAGGGAAGAGGAAGGCCGAGAACCCGGCGAAGCTTCTGAAGAGGCCCCGGTGGATCTCGAAGAATCCAGCCGTGGGGGACAGAGGCGGTGACCCTCCCCCCAAGGTGAAGACCACAGGCCCGCAGAAGGTGGTGAAGGCCTTGATTCACCCGGCCAAGGCCTCTATCGAGGAAGTCGCGGTGGCCCTGGTGCAGCCTGAGGAGGCTACACCAGTGGAGGCGACCTCAGGGCCCAGAGTTTCCCTGCCACCGCGGAGGGAAGTCTCTTGCAGGCCCATCGAGAAGACCCCCGTGAAGACCTCGGCGGAAAAAGAGCAGGTGGCCATTGTGGACAAGGACACAACCTCCGAGGAGGAACTGGTTGAAGTTTTGGAGGGCCTCGACGAGGGCGTCGAAGAGGCCCGGTCCCACGGGAGGGATCCCGACGAAGGGGATGACGAGAGCGATGGCGGCGCCGGCGAGGTTCCTAGTCAACCGTGGTGCCCGTCGCCTCCGGAGCCGCAGGACAACTCGGCGGCCATTTTGTTGGCAATACAATCCTTATGTTCGGAGATAAGGACGAGATTGCCCCTACCACCGACGGAGGAGCCGGAAGTAGGCCCGATGGAGGGGCCAGAGCCAGGCCGTCGGGAAGTCCCCCAAACAAGAGAAGACGGACCCATCCAGCCCCACCTTTTCAGCCCTCGCGGCCTGCTCAGCCTTTGCCCACGTCCCCCGTACCTGGGGATGACACGGGAACGGACACGGCCATGACGGGTAGGGATGATGACGGCGGCAACGATGGGATGGAGCTCCCATCACCTCCAGCCCGGGCCTCCCCGCCCGACGAGATTGGGTCTTTCCATGCTATGATCGCAAGGGCATCTGAGCTTTTTCAGCTCTGCCCCGAAGAGAAGAAGGAAGGTTTCCTTTAGCAACGGCGCGAGGCCAAGAGGAAGACAGTCCTCGCCGTGCCTCTGCTGGATGACATCTGGGACGAGGGTCTCACCCTTCTCAAGAACCCGTCTACGACGCCTGCCAAGAGGGATCGGTACGAGAAGAAGTACCGGGTCTCTGACGCGGCCCCTTTGTGCCTTAGGGCGCATCTGACCCCTGACTCGGTCGTCTCACCGGTGGCCAAGAAGAAAGCGGGGCGGGGCATCGGCCTCAACGTCAACTTCCCCGCCGGACGGCGAAGGAAAGAAGCTAGATGCAATGGGACGACAAGTTATCTCGTCGGCGGCAACAACGATTAAGGCGGCCAACGCCCTCGCGATCGTGGCCCGCTACGACAGGGAGTTATGGTACAAGATCGCCCCCCTGTTGGAATTCCTACCGGACGACAAGAGGGCTGAGGCCCTGGATCTTGCAGGAAGGTGAAGTGGCGTCGGACCACGCCATAACGGTGGCAACGGACATTGCCGAAACCGGTTTCCGCCAGCTAGGCACCAGCGTTTGCCTCAGACGACGAGGGTGGCTCAACGCGACGGATTTCCGCCAGGACGTACAAGCCAAGGTTTTGGACATGCAGTTCGACGGGAACAACCTGTTTGGGAAAACAGTGGATGAGTCCCTCCAAGCCATCAAGGCGGACACGGAGACAGCTAAGGCCCTAGGAGTTCTTCAGCAACAAAGGCCGTCCTTTTGGAGCCCCGGAGGCAAGCAGGGTGTCTCCAAGGGTTTCGGCAGTAGCTCCTCTACGTACCGCCAAGCGGCCCGCTCCTCGTCGCAGGAAGCCTATAGAGGACGAGGTAAGTAGGGTGGATCCTGCCGTCGTCGCCAGGGAGGCCAAGGCGGCAAGGTGTCCTCCAAGCAAGATTGAACCGACCATGGGATCGGGCCCCCACCGAAGCACCCCGGTGGGAGGCCGGCTGGCGAAGTTCGTCAGCGTGTGGGAGTCCATCTCCACCGACCGTTGGGTGCTGGACGCCCTGGCCCAGGGGCACGCCCTTGAATTTCTAAAAAAGTGCCCCCGCATTCCTCCCGTGGCCAGGAAAGAAAACCACGTCCCTCAACTGCTGTTGGAGGTAAGGGCGATGCTCAAGAAAGGTGCCATCGAGCTTGTCCTAAAGAGGCTCCGGGCTCTGGAGTATACTCAAGGTACTTCCTCGTGAAAAAGAAGACAGGAGGATGGCGACCCATCCTAGACCTGCGACGACTGAACAAGTACATCAAGGCACAGAAGTTCCGGATGGTCACCCTCCAGCACGTGCTGGGACAGCTGGAGGAGGGCGATTTCCTGTCATCGTTGGATTTGGAGGATGCATACTTTCACATTCACATTCTAAAAGTACACCGAAAGTTCCTCAGGTTCGTGGTCCAAGGGCGGCACTACCAGTTCAAGGCCCTCCCGTTCGGATTGAAGTCGGCACCCAGGGTTTTCACCAAGTGCCTCACTCCAGTGGCGGCGCGGCTGCACCTGCAGGGGATCCACGTCTACCCCTACCTGGACGATTGGCTCATCCACGCAAGGACAAGGGAGCTCGCCGTAGAACACACAGCGAAGACCGTCCAGCTGCTCACAGACCTGGGGTTCTCCATCAACTTCCCCAAGTCCCACCTGGTCCCCTCTCAAGTCGCATTGTTTCTGGGAGCCAAGCTCGACACAGTGGCACGTCTGGCCTCGCCGTCGGAGGAAAGGACAAAGGCCATCCTAGGCAAGGTGCAGTGTCTGCTGGCCACGGACGTGGCCAGAGTGAGGTCCATCAAGTCCCTCTTCGGGATGATGTCCTCTTGCATTTATCTCGTGCGCCTGTGCAGGCTTCGGATGCGCCCTCTACAGGAGTTCCTCAACGCCCGCTGGATTCAAGTGACGGGCAGCTTTGAGGACAGGATCCCTCTCAACGAGACCTTCCGACGAGCGATCCGGTGGTGGGGCACCCGCACTCATCAAGCAGCAGGGGCAGACTTTCAGACTCCGGCCCACCAGGCGACGGTGACGACGGATGCCTCCCTGGAGGGGTGGGGAGCCCACACCGGAGATCTTCACGCGAGATGCCTTTGGCTCCAGGAGGAGAAGCCGCTCCACATCAACATCCTGGAGCTCTGGGCAGTGTTCTGGGACCTCAGGTCCTTTCTCCCGTCCCTCAAGGGCAACGTGGTGAGGATCTTCACCGACAACACCACCACGATGTTCTACATCCGGTAGCAGGGCGGAACCAGATCCCCGGCCCTATCCAAGGAAGCCCAGGACCTGTGGCATTGGGCCGTTGCTCAAGGGATGTTTCTGGTGCCGTTTCATCTGGCAGGGATAAAAAACACCATCGCCGACTCACTCAGCAGAGAGCTGCGCTCGTGCCACGAGTGGGAACTACGCCAGGATGAAGTGGACCGACTCTTTCAGCGATGGGGCAAACCCCAGATCGACCTGTTCGCGACGGCGATGAACTCGAAGTGCCAGAGGTCCGCCAGCAGGTTTCCCCAACCGAGGAGCATGGGCGATGCTTTCTCGTTCCCCTGGGACGGCCTGTTCCTATATGCGTTTCCTCCGTTGCCGTTGCTGCTCCGACTCATCAACCAGCTCAAGAGGTCCCGGTGCAGATTGATCCTCGTTGCACCGGCGTAGCCAAGACAGATCTGGTTCCCGGACCTTCTGGACTTGTCAGCGTCCCCACCAGTCAAGCTGTCGACGGACGCAGATCTTCTCTCCAGAGAAGGAGGCGTAATCCTTCATCACGACCCCGGAGTCGCTGAACTTGCAGGCCTGGCTCCTGTAGCACTAGAGTCTGGAGGATACGATATCCCGGCCGACCGCAGAGAGGTTCTTGCGAAGGCCAGGGCGTCCTCAACTCTCAAGTGCTACGGACATAAATGGAAGAGGTTCTCTATCTGGTGCCGTACACAGAAGATTAACCCTCTGCGGATTACGGCCCCTCAAGTATTGCTGTACCTTCTGTCGCTAGCCAAAACTGGACTATCTCATGCTTCAATCAAGATACACCTGGCAGCGATTTCCCGATACACCAGGACTACAGAGCGGTTATCCCTGTGGTCTCATCGCCTGGTTAAGGTATTTATGAAGGGACTGTTTCGATCATTCTCGCCGGTGAAGGCGCCAGCCCCGGCGTTGGAGCTCAACGTGGTGCTGACCAGGATCATGGGTCCGCCATTCTAGCCATTGCATTCGGCCCATTGAAGTTTTCCTGGTGGCCATCACCTCCGCACGACGCGTGGGAGAGATCCAGGCACTATCCTGCAAGCCTCCATACCTTTCACGATATGAGGGTCGTGCTGAGGACGCACCCCTCCTTCATGCCCAAGATGCCGTCGGACTTCCATCTCAACGAGCCCTTAGTGTTACCAGCCTTTTTCCCGTCGCCTTTCTAGCCGGCCGAGAGGACTTTGCACTCGCTGGATATAGCTAGAGCGCTGAAGTTCTACATGGACTGAACAAAGAGTTTTCGGAGGACATCACAGCTGTTTGTGAACTTTGGACCTGTGCACCAAGGGAAGGCTCTCTCGAAAGTTTCCATTTCCAGATGGCTCTCGGCTGCATCATGCACTGTCATCGGTTGGCGAACCGACCATTGCCCGGCCGTCCGAGAGCCCATTCGACCAGAGCGGTCGCTGCTACCACGGCATTCTTGTCTGGTGTGCCCCTGCTGGACATCTGCAGGGCTGCTACGTGGAGGTCGATGCACACCTTCACGAGATTCTACTGCATCAACCGGGATTCCAGGGAGGAGTCCAGGGTCAGCCAAGCAGTGCTGCGCAACCTGTTCGCTTAAGATGAGCCTGGTGAGGAGGTAAGAAATGCTTAATCTTGAGTTTTGATGTAATGCTTAATATTGAGCCTTTGCCACCTCCCATGGTTGTGCATGTGTGTACTGCTATGTATTCTTATATTCTTGAGCATGTGAATCCATGCCAGACCCCATGCTGGAGAAGGAACAAGTTACATACCTGTAACTGTTGTTCTCCAGCATGGGTCTGGCATGGATTCACATGCGAACCCTCCCTCCTACCCCTCTGCGGCTCTTCACTTGGTCATACTGCCACTTTACGTGCTACCAAATCTGAGGATGGCTGCCAGAGGCGGGGCTTAGGGAGAGGGCAGTCATTGGCTGGGGGCAGTATGACCAAGAGACCAGTGATTGGTTACTACTAAGAAAGACAGATCAGAAACGAAACTGATACTGATTTTTTCTTTACCGAGGATTCCCGGCCTGACGTCGGGGAATATATTCATGAGCATGTGAATCCATGCCAGACCCATGCTGAAGAACAACAGTTACAGGTAAGTAACTTGTTCCTTCCACAGACTGGAAACTCAAGATGGGAGACTTTTTATCAGATTGTCTCTTAGCTATTTCTTGGCAGTCTCTTGACTGTTGGCAGTGTGGGTTACAAGTTCCCCCAGTGGATATTCCCAAACGCGGCAGTTGCGTCCTTGTCGCCACTGTATGGTTTCACAGTCTCTTGGCTGTTGGCAATGTGGGTTATAAGATTTCCCCAAGTGGTATCTGCTATAAGGGGAATTATGCCCTTGTCGCTTTAGTGTGGTTTCCTCGCAGCCTTTTGGCTGTTGACAGTTATATGCTTTCCCCAATTGGAGTCCCATGTAAGAAAATGTACATCCTTGCCACTTCTGCTCTATTTCTTTACTTGTTCGATATTCTAAATGATGGGGTTTCAACAATTGTCTTATTCAGAGTGCCCCGGGGTCAGCATTAGCACCTGGCCAACTCACTAGCTTTCGGTAGCATCTCCTTTTCGCTCTCAGCTGTAGCAGTGGACCTTCCTTGTCCTGCCCGCTCTCTCTCCAGCTTCTCTGTCTCTTCGGTAAGCTGCGCGTGTGCTGATGTGGGAGTCTGTCTCCCCACTAGTTGACCTTCTTCTCCACATTCCGCTTTCTGCTCCGCGTTCTCTGCAATGCCGCTGGCTTTCACCATTAGTGACGTCATCAAGTGGAGTTCTTTACTCTGAGGCAGTTCCTGCACCTCGGACAGCCTCTGCTTCTCCTCCGTGCTGCCCTCCATGAGCTGTATCTCATTTCCGGATTGAAATGCTGCACAGATGTGCCTTGGCTTGTAACAATTAGACTGCACCTCTTGGTTACTCAAAATTTTAATCTTCACTGCCTCTTATGCCTTCTTCCTCACCTCAGTACCATAAGCAATATGGGTACTGAAGTCCATAGTGGCATTAATCTTTTTATACTCCATTAGTTTTGACTGCTTTATGTACTGAGAGTTATCGGAGTGAGAGGAGGTTGGGAGAATGTTTTGTGAGTTTATATTGGAATGGAGACTCCCCCACCAACCCCAGCAAGAGTTATGATAATTAAAGGTTTTCACATGTAATTCTTGAACCCCTGAGGCACCAACCTTATTCTGTCTAGATGATGTTCCATAACCGGTTCCTTGAGTAATTATATGGGAGGGACTTGTACATTGATAACACACCATTAGGTATCTGGGAATTATATCACTCTCATCCTCAGAAGAAGATGAATACAGCATCTTATCCAGTGGGGTCCCCACCTCCCCAGGATAGCTGTCTCCTCCCATATGATCCTCCCTCCTGATACCACCCCCATGGTCAGGATCAAGTAGCTGCTTACTTCCTCTGGCCACATAGGAGGAGACTTTAGACTGGGGTTTAGTGATGACTCTGCAGGAGTCATCACATGAGGCACAGTCTGACAACATTTTTGTACACGTCACACTTGTTGTGCAATCCAGAGACTCTTCTCCTATTGACGACCAGATGCTATTTAATAATATTCTTAAAAAGGCAGCAGATCATTTAAAATACTCACTCAAGTTTCGGTGCCTGACTCTGACTTTGTGGAGGATATCCTCAAAGAGAAAAAGCCCAAGATTCAATCAATTCACCTGCTCAATTCTATAAATAAGTGTATCACCCCTTCTTTACTCCCGCCCTTACTGACACAGGCAGTTAACCTGCGCATTGAGAAGATGTTCAGGCCTTTTATCTTGGATCCCCTTTATATTTGGGTACACTCTGTTCCTGATTCACTGGTGGTCACCATGAATAGGAAGCCTGCATGCGTTCCTTTGTGTTCAGCTGAGGCTTGTGAGAAACCAAAGGGTGTCTCACTGCTCAGTCCCTTGGGAGCTGCCATGCAGGTGGCCAGGACACAGCCATCGCCTTTGGATCCAGTTCCTGGGGGTGGACCAGTGCGGGAGGATCACTTGGGGAGTGAACGTGGGGCACCCGGTGGAGGGACGCAGTATTTTATTTGTTTTTATTTTATTGTTTTTTATAATGTGTCTAATAGCGTACCTGAGTTCAGTTTCTAAGCGCGGATCCGGGATTCAAACCTCTGTTGGTCTCCGTGATCTTGCTCCCAAAACCAGCGGGTTGCTCCTGTGCTATCCTCAATTCACCATACCCCCTTTCCCATTTCCCTATAAACCCTCCATGTTCCAGGTACTATCTAGGAACTTTAGCCCCACCGTCCCCTTTCCTGCACACACTCTGCTGCACAAACAAAGCTCTTCAGGGAAAGACAGACTCACACAGAGCCAGTCCGTTTGACATGTCCCAACATCATGGTCAGGCAGAGTCAAGCACTTAACCTTAATGACTCGATGATCAAGACTTCTTATTCACCTATAACGCCCTGACATCTGAAGCTCTTTTACATGAAAGAAGGCACCTGAATCCTGTCCCCACTGGGATAAAAGGCAGAGCATGAAAGCACACTGCGAGCAAGGCGAAAAGAGCAACCGAAGCGGGCAAGACAAGCACAACGGAAGGGCAGGAAATCCCTGGAAGGCAATGGGTTGAAGGTCACTGCAGAATCCCAAAGGGGCAACTTCCTGCTACTGCAGAAGGTCATGGCGGTACCTCCTTCATGTACGGTGTGAGGGCTTGAAAGGAGGTGAGCCGCGCTGGACCAAACCCTTGACTAGACGGAAGGTCTTGATAAACTGTATCAGCTGTTCCCAGTGAGTGAAAAGAGGAGACCGGCTTGTGTTAATAAATGAAAAGGACATTAACGTGTGAAATGCTCATTGGGTTGTTGAGAAACCAAGAGCGAAAGCACATTGTAGCAAGAATGAAGAATGCCGAGATTGTACGTGTGAGAGATGCCGCAAAAGAATTATGAAGCACTTGAGAGTGTAACTGAGACAGGAGGCGATTAGTCAAAGTGGTCACACAAGGGTAAAGTCAACGGTACAAGCCCCCCGTCATACAGTCGAAAGTCTTTGACAAAAGGTAAAGAACTGCAGATACCAGAAGGCCTCGGGAGAGGAGGCTGGTATAAACCTTTGAACTGTATTCAGTATTGTGGGTTGCACGCAGGACGGCAGACGTGAGAAAGAGAAGCCTGATTGTTGAAAATAAACGCACTTGATACAATATAACAGAGTGACCCGGTGAGACGCAATTGCCTATCGGAAGTCTCTGTATTGAACTGGCAAGTTCTTTGACGTGAAAGTTTGAAAGATTGTAAAGTAACAAGTGTGATGCTAGCGGTTTGAAGGCTTGTGCCCGATCGAGGGAAGCAAGAACTGCCTACAGAGGAAGGTCATAGCCGGGAGGTATGTGCCTTGAGTGTATCGGTGAAAGTGCACCAAATATCTGTTTAAAAAAGACATTGAAAGCTCCTGAGTGTTATAAACTAGCAGAACTGGTAAAGTTAACTGAACTGTGATTTGAAGGCTACAGTGAACCCGACGGAGGGATGCCAAGTTGAAAGCAAGGGAAAGCGAATCCTGCATTTTGATAAAGTGACTAAACGGGTGTGTAAAAACGAAGGTTAACCCAACAAAGAAGTATCACGAGAAAGCCGTGGAAGAGGGTAATCCTACCTGGTTGAGAGCTTGGGGAAAGTCTTGTGATGCCAAGCAAAAGACATTGATGCGAGGGATCCAGCTTTTTCTGAAGAAACTGTTTTCTAATGCCTATATACTCAAGGGGTGCTCACACTGTTCGGCCTTGTCCTGTGATGTAACGTCCTGAACTACCGAAACCCTTTGGACATTTCAGTTTGCGCTACGCTCTTTTGTTATACATATCATTGACCCACACCCTTTTGTTATGTAGAGTAAGGATTTGGTAATAGGTTTATTAGTATAGGCCGTGTTGTTTTGACACAAAACCACTAGGTCATCGTTTTCTTTACTTTGATGGTCGTAGCTTGCTCCGATCTTAGATTTAGGTTTAGATGAGGTGTTTTTCTCACCTATATACTATTCAATAAACACCCTTGGATTGTACTCCTTGTGTCTGTCGTACTTCTGATAACCATGGCTTCCTTACAGGCTCCTTCCGACAAAGACTGTAAGAAATGATATGCCTTGAGCACAAGGCTTAAAGCTTCAGCGGCCTATATTCTCCCGCATGGGGTCTGGCATGGATTCACATGCTCATGAATATTCTCCGTCGTCAGGCTGGGAATCCTCAGTAAAGAAAAAATCAGTATCAGTTTCGTTTCTGATCTGTCTTTCGTAGTAGTAACCAATCACTGATCTCTGCATCATACTGACCACAGCCAATGACTGCCCTCTACCTAAGCCCCGCCTCTGGCAGCCATCTTCAGATTTTTACTGCACGTTCAAGTGTTGGGATCCTCGTGCTATTGCTCTCGAGCGTTAGTGCTATTTTTTCACGTTTTTTCTCAAAAAAGTTCTTTTTTTCGGTCAAAAGAGCCTCAAGCTCCACCGTTTCTTCATCCGATCAACGGGGACCTGTGTCGGTTTCGTCTACGCCCCTCAAGGGTGAAGATTTCGTCGAGCCATGCTTTTGGAGGACTCCAGAAGTTTCTCAGGCCCATCTCGGACATGGCCCAGGAGAAGGGAAGCTCGACGCCCGGAAAGCTGTTCAGGGTCTGCCCTGGATGCCAGCTTCAGAATGTCTTTAAGGAGGACGAACACTCCCTTTGTCTTTACTGCCTACATGAGGACAAGACGCACGTGGAGAAGGACTGTGCGTTTTGCGGCAATATGTCGGAGCGGACCATGAAGGACCGCCATCAACGTCTCGCCAACTGGCTGGAAGGGAAGAGCCCGTCAGGCGAGAAGAAGAAGAAGAAGTCCGAGCGGTCTTCTAAGACCTTTGAGGACGCCCCGGCGACGGGGGTCCAACACAAGGCTAAGCACCGCGAGTCCGCTGGCACCGGGAGCGCCGAACGGTCGGGCTCTACAGGCGCCAGGCAGGGCGCATCCTCCCCGGCGCCATCAACCACGAGCCAACGCTCTGGTTCGGGTAAGAGGAAGGCCGAGCACCCGGCGAAGCTCCTGGAGAGACCCCGGTCGAGCTCGTAGGCCCCATCGGAGGGGGAGCGAGGCAGTGACCCTCCCCCCAAGGAGAAGGCGGTGAGCGCACCTAAGGTGGTGAAAGCCTTAATCCATCTGGCCAAGGCCTCTATCGAGACAGTCGCGGCGGCCCTGGCTCAGCCTGTGGAGGCTACACCAGTGGTGGCGACCTCGGGGCTCAGAGTCTCCCTGCCACCGCGGAGGGAGTCCTCTTTTATGCCCATCGACAGGACCCCCGTGAAACCTCCGACGGAGAAGAAAAAGGGGGGGCAGGAGGTCGACGTGGATTCGGCCTCAACCTCTGAGGAAGAGCTGATCAAAGTCTTAAGCCACGGCGTTGGCGTGGAAGAAGACCAGCCCGTCGGGAGGGACCCCGACGTAGGAGACGACGATAACGTCGAGGGTGCCGACGGGGCTCCTGACCGCCCGTCGGACTCCCCTCAACCAGTGCCGCAAGACAACTCGGCGGCCATTTTGTTGGCTATACAGTCCTTATGCTCGGAGATAAGGACGAGACTGCCGTTACCACCAGCGGAGGAACCGCTCCCGATGGGGGACCCGGAGCCAGGCCCTTCTGGGAGCCCTCCGCCTAAGAGAAGAAGGATTCATCCTCCACCTCCTTTTTAGCCATCGCGCCCTGTTCAGCCCTCCTCCCCGTCCACGACACGTGGGGATGATACGGGGACTGACACGGCCGCGACGGGTACAGACGACGAGGTTTACGACGAGGATCTGCCGTCGTCACCTCCCACCCGGGCTTCCCCGCCCGACGAGATTGGATCGTTTCACTCCATGATCGCCAGGGCATCCGAGCTTTTCCAGCTCTGCCCGGAAGAGAAGAAGAAGGAAGGTTTCCTTTATCAACGGCGCGAGGCCAAGAGGAAGACGGTCCTCTCTGTACCTCTACTGGACGATATTTGGGATGAGGGCCTCGCCCTCCTCAAGAACCCATCCACGACGCCGGCTAGAAGGGATCGGTACGAGAAGAAGTACCGGGTCCCAGACGCGGCCCCCTTACAGCCGACCCCGTACTCGGTCGTCTCAGCGGCGGCCAGGAAAAAAGCGGGGGGGGGGGCGCGGCCTCTACATCGACCTCCCCGCCAGACGCCGAGGGAAAGAAATTAGATACGATGGGACGCAGAGTCATCTCGTCTGCAGCGACGACGATTAAGGCGGCCAACGCCTTGGCTATCGTAGCCCGCTACGATAGGGAGTTGTGGTACAAACTGGCCCCCCTGCTGGACTTCCTACCGGACGACAAGAGGGCGGAAGCCCTAGAGATCTTGCAGGAAGGAGAGGTGGCGTCGGACCACTCCATTACGATTGCGACGGACATCGCTGACACAGGATTTCGCCAGTTGGGCAACGGCGTGTGCCTTAGGCGGCGTGGATGGCTCAAGGGTACTGACTTCCGTCAGGAAGTGCAGACCAGAGTCTTGGACATGTCGTTCAACAGAAACAACCTGTTTGGGAAAACAGTAGACGATTCCCTTCAAGCCATCAAGGCAGACAGGGAGACGGCCCGGGCTCTTGGGGTTCTCCAGCAACGGCGGCCGCCCTTTCGGAGCGGTGGGGGCAAACAGGGTGCCTCCAAAGGTTCCAGCAGCGGATTTTCCACCTACCGTCAAGCGGCCCGTTTGTCGTCACAGGAAGCTTAGAGGGGACGAGGCAAGTCAGGCGGACCCCGCCGTCGTCGCCAAGGAGGACAAGGCGGCAAAGCCTCGTCAAAGCAGGACTGAACCGGCCGTGGGGTCGGGCCCCCACCAAAGCACCCCGGTGGGAGGCCGGCTGGCGAGCTTCGTCAGCGTGTGGGAGTCCATCTCCACCGACCATTGGGTGCTGGACGCCCTAGCTCAGGGTCACGCGCTCGAGTTTCTAAAGAGGTGCCCGCGCGTCCCCCCTGTGGCCAGGAAAGAACATCACGTCCCTCAACTTCTCTTGGAGGTAAAGGCGATGCTCAAGAAGGGCGCCATTGAGCTCGTCCCAAAGAGGCTTCGGGGCTCCGGAGTTTACTCAAGATACTTCCTCGTGAAGAAGAAGACGGGAGGATGGCGTCCCATCCTGGACCTACGACGACTGAACAAATTCATCAAGGCACAGAAGTTCCGGATGGTCACCCTCCAACACGTCCTGGGTCAGCTGGAGGAGGGCGATTTCCTGTCGTCATTGGATTTGGAGGATGCCTAATTCCATATTCCCATCCTAAAGGGACACCGAAAGTTTCTCAGGTTCGTGGTCCAAGGGCGTCACTACCAGTTCATAGCCCTTCCCTTCGGATTGAGGTCGGCACCCAGGGTGTTCACCAAGTGCCTCGCACCGGTGGCGGCGCAGCTGCGCCGAGAGGGGATCCACGTCCACCCCTACCTGGACGACTGGCTCATCCGAGCAAAGACGAAGGAGCTCGCCGTGGAGTACACGGCAAGGACCGTCCAACTACTCACGGACCTGGGATTCTCCATAAACTACGCCAAGTTCCACTTGACGCACTGTTTCTGGGAGCGAAGCTCGACACAGTGTCGCTTCTGGCCTCTCCGTCGGAGGAAAGGACGAGAGCCATCTTGGGCAAGGTGCAGCGGATGCTGGTTGCGGACGCGGCCAGAGTGAGGTCCATCAAGTCCCTCCTCCGAATTATGTCTTCTTGCATTTACCTCATCCGCCTGTGCAGGCTCCGGATGCGCCCGTTGCAGGAGTTCCTGGACGCACGCTGGATCCAGACGACGGGCAGCTTCGAGGAGAGGATCACACTCCACGAGAGTTTCCGACGAGCGATCCGGTGGTGGGGCACTCGTGTGCATCTGACGGCGGGCATGGACTTCCAGACCCCTGGCCACCAGGAGACAGTGACCACGGATGCCTCCCTGGAAGGGTGGGGCGCACACACCGAAAATCTGCACGCGAGAGGCCTTTGGCTTCCGACGGAGAAGTCCCTCCATATCAACGTCCTGGAGCTCTGTGCAGTGTTTTGGGCCCTCAGGTCCTTTCTTCCGTCCCTCAATGGCAAGGTGGTAAGGATCTTCACCGACAACACCACCACCATGTTCTACATCAGGAAACAGGGCGGAACCAGGTCTCCAGCCCTGTCCAAGGAGGCGCAGGATCTGTGGCATTGGGCCGTCGCCCAAGGGATGTTTCTGGTGCCGTTTCATCTGGCAGGGATAAAAAACACCATCGCCGACTCGCTCAGCAGAGAGCTGCGCTCGTGCCACGAGTGGGAACTACGACAGGATCTAGTGGACCGCCTCTTCCGACGGTGGGGCACACCCCAGATCGATCTGTTCGCGACGGCGACAAACTCCAAGTGCCGGAGGTTCGCCAGCAGGTTTCCCCAGCCGAGAAGCATGGGCGATGCTTTCTCGTTCCCCTGGGAGGGCCTGTTTCTATACGTGTTCCCTCCATTGTCATTGCTGATCCGGCTCCTCAACCAGCTCAAGAGGTCACGGTGCAGGGTGATCCTCGTTGCACCTGCGTGGCCGAGGCAGATATGGTTCCCGGACCTTCTGGACTTGTCAGCGTCCCCGTCAATCAAGCTGCCAGTGGACGCAGATCTTCTCTCCAGGGAAGGAGGCGCCATCCTCCATCACGACCCGAAGTCGCTGAGCTTGCAGGCCTGGCTCCTGCAGCGTTAGAGTTTGGAGGATACGACATACCGGCCGACTGCAGAGAAGTTCTTGCAAAGGCCAGGGCGTCCTCAACTCTTAAATGCTACGGACACAAATGGAAGAGGTTCTCTGTCTGGTGCCACGCACAGAAGATTAACCCTCTACGGATTATGGCTCCCCAAGTACTGCCGTACCTACTGACGCTGGCCAAGGCTGGACTGGCGCACGCGTCCATCAAGATTCATCTTGCTGCGATCTCCCGATACACCAGAACCACGGGGCGGACGTCTTTGTGGTCTCATCGTCTGGTGAAAGAGTTCATGAAGGGACTGTTCAGATCGTTCCCGCCGGTGAAGGCTCCGGCCCCGGTGTGGGAGCTCAACGTGGTGCTGACCAAGCTCATGGGACCTCCGTTCGAGCCTCTGCACTCGGCACCGTTGAAGTTCTTGTCGTGGAAAACAGCGTTTCTTGTGGCCATCACCTCCGCACGACGGGTGGGAGATATCCAGGCCCTTTCCTGCAAGGCCCCGTACTTGACTTTTCACGACATGAGGGTAGTGCTCAGGACGCACCCCTCCTTCATGCCCAAGGTGCCGTCGGACATCCACCTCAACGAACCCTTGGTGTTGCCTGTTTTCTTCCCGTCGCCTTCGTCGCCGGCTGAAAGGACTTTGCACTCGCTGGATGTGGCTAGAGCGCTGAAGATCTACGTGGACTGCACGAAGTGTTTTCGGAAGACGTCACAACTCTTTGTGAACTTTGGACCTGTCAATCAGGGGAAGGCTCTCTCGAAGGCTTCCATTTCCAGATGGAATCTCCGGCTGTATCATGTACAGTCATCGGTTGGCAAACCGACCGCTGCCTGGCAGTCCGAGAGCCCATTCCACCAGAGCGATCGCAGCTACCACGGCGTTCCTATCTGGTGTGCCCTTGCTGGACATCTGCAGGGCTGCTACGTGGAGGTCGACGCACACCTTCACGAAATTCTACTGCATCGATCGGGATTCCAGGGAGGAGTCCAGGGTCGGCCAAGCAGTGCTGCGCAACCTGTTCGCCTAAGGTGAGCCTGGTGAGGAGGTAAGAATTGCTTAATATTGAGTTTGATGTAATGCTTAATGTTGAGCCTTTGCCACCTCCCGTGGTTGTGCATGCGTGTACTGCTATGTATTCTTTATTCATGAGCATGTGAATCCATGCCAGACCCCATGCTGGAGAAGGAACAAGTTACTTACCTGTAACTGTTGTTCTCCAGCATGGGTCTGGCATGGATTCACATGCGAACCCTCCCGCCTTCCCCTCTGCGGCTCTTCACTTGGTCATACTGCCACTTCACGTGCTACCAAATCTGAAGATGGCTGCCAGAGGCGGGGCTTAGGTAGAGGGCAGTCATTGGCTGTGGTCAGTATGACGCAGAGATCAGTGATTGGTTACTACTACGAAAGACAGATCAGAAACGAAACTGATTTTTTCTTTACCGAGGATTCCCAGCCTGACGACGGGGAATATTCATGAGCATGTGAATCCATGCCAGACCCATGCTGGAGAACAACAGTTACATGTAAGTAACTTGTTCCTTATTCACATTGCGAATAACACCACTTTTCTTGTCAGCTTTAGTGATGTCCAATGGGATCTTGTACAGGAACGTCTGCAGAGTGTTCCTGTACCAGCCAAGTCACAGCTGTTTACTATTTTTCAAGAAACCGCAAGTCACCCAAAATGTTTAAAAAAACACTTTCGACTCTTCAGAGTTATCTGGCATAGTGTTAGCTGAAGGAACTCTAGTGCAAGCTTGATAAAAAAAAACTCAGGTTTCAAACCTCAGATATAGGCTTCCCTTATCATCAAGCCGATAGAGGAGTCTGTTTTGTTTGTGAACGCAGTGGATGGCACACTCAAAACGGCGAAGAAAGAGCACAAGACTCTAAAGTCTTTGAACCAAATTTCCAGCAAGCCGTATGTACAGCACAAGGTTTTTAACACCCCACTGCTCCTTTCAAGGGCAATCTTTTTCCAGACCCACACATGCCTCTTACAGCACAGGAGACTCACCCTGGTACTCCAATCAAGGGACGTCCAATGCCTATCAAACTCCTCAATAGTGGGATTTTTGGGGTGGTAAAGGAAGGGTAGGAATGCAGCTGCCAGCAAATGACTGTCCAGTCCGGGTCACCCCCATGCATCTCCAGTAGGAGGTTGGATAACATACTTCATACAAGTTGGTGCTCAAGGCAGTTGGTGAGGGATACTCTATTGAGTTTCTCCAGACACCTCAGTACCACCCACCAAAGACCAGAAGAATGTCTCCAGACCATCTCCTTATTCTTCAAGCAGAAGTGGAGGCACTGCTACAAAAGGGAGCGATACGACTCATTGCAGATCATCAGGTAAACAAGGGTATCTATTCAATATGCTTCCTTGTACCCAAAAAATGTCTAACCATGCGCCCTGTATTAGATCTGTGTCATGATTCCTGCCCCTCATGTCCCCAGCCCTCCAAGATGCCAGGCTGGAGCCAGGCCACGATCACCTACATGGCCCTCAAGGGCCTCCCCATCCCTCCAAAGACCCACTTGGAGTCAGACTTGGCGCATGTGGCACCAGACTCACTCACTCCCATAGGATAACATTGGGGATTGGACTTGTAGTGCATTGATGGGGACAAGATGGATGCCCCCACATATTTCGGTTCCCAGAACTGCAGGTGCAGTCTAGTCTTTTTGGGTGTGGTTCCGCCCAGAGACACCTGGGATACCCAGAGACTATTTAAGCCACGCCCAGGCTGAGAAACATGCTTTGTGTTTTCTGCACCTGCAGCGTGACACTCACCGTGTTCGGATCGGTCTCCAGTAGGCCTGCATCTTTCTTCCGCGCTCAGCTCCTGCAAGAACAAGTACACTGCAGCGCTTCTGCCCATCATTCATCGCTTCTTCTGTTCTGCGGGCATCTTCGGCGGAGTCATTCCCATCCCGGCACGCCGTTTCCTAAGGAAAGGGGAAAAGAACAGAAAAAAGGCATTAGTAAGCATTTAGCAAATCTTCGCTTATTTTTAAAGACTGTACGAGCTTCAAACGCTTACTTGAATACCAGCCGCTCTGGGCGAACTCTGTCTCCGGAACTTCTCATCCATCTGCAAGAGGGAAAAGACACTCCAGGTTAGCGTGGAAACATCTAGAGGCGCCGCATACCGCGCCTACTCATCGCATTTCTTCTTCATCCACGCTGAAAATGTTGCGGCACCTAAAAGACACAGAAAAAGAACTCAGTTCAATACAAATACGAAAGGGTTGCATCGCGCATCGCGCTCTCACTCACCTTTAGCGCTACTCATCTCAGCAGCACATCGCCCACCCCGGACGCCGGCCATCATCTAAGGAAGGAAAGGAACGAAGTTAGAGAACTGTTCAAAAGACTCATTATACTTACCTGTCGGACTCTTGCCAGTGAAGTAACTAGGCAGCAACGAGCCTGCATCAATCAACACGCCCTGTGCTGAAAGCAGGACGGAGAGCACACTTTCCAAGAAAACAAGGCCCAGTCTCCAGTCGAGTAGACTCCCGGGAAGGGTTCGAGGTCGTAAGAGGTCAGAACAGGCTGAGTGACGTCCCCGTGGATACCAGGTGAGCGTTACAGAACACAAAGCTCACATCAAAATCCACTCGGGCGTAATGGAAACGTCAAGAACAGACCAGTTAGCCCACATGTTGGGGTAGCTACGTTCCGAAGTACATGCAGCCAGGCAGGAGACCAACACCCTGAGTAGAGAGCTGATAGTAGCCAAAGAACGCACTGATGATTTAAGCCGGCAACTTCTCCAGTCACAAGCAGGGCATGCACCATTGCAGGGAAGTGTGCCCTCGATGCCAGCACCATCAGCCAATCCCGTTCAGATAACCCTTCCTGGGGCAGTTCCCTTGGCCCCGCCCGAACGATTTACGGGGGATCCCAAGAAGTTTGCAACGTTCATGAACCAGTGCCGCCTGCAATTCCTTGGTAGAGCAGGGGCCTTTCTGAATGACCAATCACGGGTCGCTTTTGTGCTATCCTACATGAGTGGTATCGCCGCGGACTGGTCTGTACCCTTTGTGGCCCAAGACGATCCTTTGCTGCATGACTTCAGGGGCTTTCAGCAGGAGATGGAAAAGGTGTTTGCCGTCGTACTCATGGGAAGGCATTAGACAACGAACTTCTGTCCGTATGCCAAGGGAGGGAATCAAGACCTATTAAAATACATAGCCACTTTCAATAGACTCGTAGTTGAAGCAGAATGGCCAGTGGAGAAGAGAACCACGTTATTTCATCGGGGTTTGCGGGGGGAGCTCAAGGATGTTCTCGCACAAGTAGTGAACCCCCCGAAAGACTGCTCAGAATTCATTGACCTTGTTGTTCAACTGGATCCTAGGTTGCAGGACCGAAGAGCAGATCGAACCAGACCGGACCCTCGCCCTATGTATGTGCGTTCAAAGGACAATATTGCCCCCACAACGGAAGGTTCAGGACAACCAATGCAAATCGGGGGGGGGGGGTCAGATCCCCCTTGACTAAAGCGGAAAGGGATAAAAGGAGACAGCAGCAGTTATGTCTGTACTGTGGAAGGTCAGGTCATTTCCTTAAAGAGTGCCCTGTGAAGCCACCGAGAAGGACGGTAGGGGCCACGGACAAGGAAAATACCATCAAGAAATCGGAAAACTCCCCAGCCCGGCAAGTGTAGGGGTCCACTTGTCGAGCGAAGAAAGTGAACTACAGACCTCCCATTTTGCACTGTCTGTGGTCTTGATCAATCACCAACAACCATCTCGGATGCACGCAGTAAGAGCGTACATTGACAGTGGAGCTGTTGGGAATTACATCGACCAGGATCTTGCGGCAAAGATGGGGCTTCCGTTACGCCCGAAATCAACCACTGACACTGTTACCACTGTCCACGGCATGGAAATAGCTTCTGGTCCAGTATCCCAATGCACTGCAGCTTTAACCCTTCTGTGCCAGAATGGACACCAAGAATCTATCATTTTCGACCTCATTAAGGCACCACAGTTCCGGTTGATTTTGGGAATGCCATGGTTGGTAGCTCACAATCCTTGAATCGATTGGCGAGCAAAAGAATTGGCCTTTCCCGAGACTTGCGCCCACACATGTTATCGCCAAGAGAAACAACCAATAGACACCAGAACCTCCATGCTTGGGACTGTGGCAATCGGCACCCTACCAAGTGAATAACAGGACTTTCGAGATGTCTTTCAGAAAGAACAGGCTAATACCCTGCCACCGCATAGACCATACGATTGCCAAATCGACCTGATACCCGGCGCACAAATCCCTTGTGAGCGAATTTACACACTCACGGAACCAGAAAACCAGCACCTGAAGGCCTATCTTGGCCAATACCTGGCCAACTGGTTTATCCGTCCCTCGAAGTCTCCAGCAGCCAGTCCTCTATTCTTCATACCGAAAAAGAAGGGGGACTTGAGAATGTGCATCGACTATCACGCACTGAACCAGATTACCGTAAAAAAACGCTACCCCCTGCCACTGATCCCTGAATTGCTTGATCAAGTCAAAGATGGCCAAATCTACACAAAACTAGACCTGAGGGGGGCATATCACCTTGTTTGCGTAAAACAGGGGGAAGAATGGAAAACCGCTTTTCGCACCAAATACGGCGTGTACGAATATCAAGTAATGCCCTTTGGCCTTTGCAACGCACCTGCAGCATTTCAATACTTCATGAACTATGTCCTACGGGAATTGATTGATGTCTCTGCTCTAGAGTACATCGACGATATTCTAGTATATTCCGCATCAAAGCAGGACCACATTAAACACGTCTGATCCGTATTGGAGAAACTCCGTCAACACCAGCTCTACGCCAAGCTCCAAAAGTGCTCATTCCACGTATCTGAGGTGGAATTCCTGAGATTTATTCTCAGCCCGAATGGAATCCGAATGGATGTACACAAGGTAGATGCTATCCTGCCATCCGTGTTCGGATCGGTCTCGAGTAGGCCTGCATCGTTCTTCTGCGCTCAGCTCCTGCAAGAACAAGAACACCGTTAGGAATAGCCTTACCTTGCGGCGCTTCTGCCCACTAGTCATCGCTTCTTCTGTTCTGCGGGCATCTTCGGCGGAGTCATTCCCATCCCGGCACGCCGTTTCCTAAGGAAAAGGGAAAAGAACAGAAAAAAGGCATTAGTAAGCATTCAATAAATCTTCGCTTATTTTTAAAGACTGTACGAGCTTCAAACGCTTACCTGAATCCCAGCCGCTCCGGGGGAACTCTGTCTCCGGAACTTGTCATCCATCTGCAAGAGGGAAAAGACACTCCAGGTTAGCGTGGAAACATTTAGAGGCGCCGCATACCACGCTTACTCACCACATTTCTTCTTCATAACCGGCATCCACGCTGAAAAAGTCACGGCACATAAAAGACACAGAAAAAGAACTCAGTTCAATACAAATACGAAAGGGTCGTATCGTGCATCGCGCTCTCACTCACCTTTAGCACTACTCATCTCAGCAGCACGTCGCCATCCCCGGACGCCGGCCATCATCTAAGGAAGGAAAGGAACGAAGTTAGAGAACTGTTCAAAAGACTCATTATACTTACCTGTCGGACTCTTGCCAGTGAAGTAACTAGGCAGCAACGAGCCTGCATCAATCAACGCGCCCCTGCGCTGAAAGCAGGACGGAGAGCACACTTTCCAAGAAAACAAGGTGAGCTGTGGATCAAAGGGAAGGGTTGGACCCCGGGGAAGAAGGGGTTCAAGCACACAGAGACAATAGGGAGTTAAATTCTACCAATCCTGTGTTTCAGGCCCAGTCTCCAGTCGAGTAGACTCCAGGGAAGGGCTTAAGGTCGTAAGAGGTCAGAACAGGCTGAGTGACGTCCCCGTGGATACCAGGTGAGCATTACAATCTGCATCCTACAAACAAGTATGTTAAGCCTCAAAGGTTCTGGGTGACCACTCTGCAGGAGGTAATTCCGCTGCTGAAGCATGGGGATTACATGACAACCTTGTATATGAAAGATGCCTACTTTCATATTTCAATGTTGCCATCCCGAGGGTTATATACCAAGATTCTGGCAATGGCAGCAGCTCACATAGGCAGACAGTCCTTTTTGGTGTACCCTTGTCTGGACAACTGGCTCATAACAGGAGAGACGCTTCAGGCATGTCTAGAGAACACCCAAAAGACTGTAGAACTACTCTTTCAACTGGGGTTTTCTAACAATGAAAAGAAGTCAAGCCTTGTCACCAGCCAAGTAAAACAGTTTCTGGGAGCCCTAATTCGAACAGAAGACAGCCTTGTCCTCCCCTCCAACATGAGGGTCCAAAACATGCTGTTTCAGATTCCTCAATATGTTGCTGGTCATCGCATAACTGTACAGAGAGCCATGCGGCTATTAGGAATGATGGCTTCCTGCATTTTTCTGGTACCACATGCCCGTCTGCGCATGCGTCCTATGCAAGAGTGGCTCTTGAGCCAATTGTGTCAAGGAAGCGGTCAGTGGGACCATCTAGTGGTTATCTAGAAGCCCTTGTTCTATCACTGCAGTGGTGAGCAAGGGAAAAGCTTCTAAAAGGGAAATCATTCACCAACCCCGCAGTAGAGGCCACTCTTACCACAGACGCATCCTTGTCAAGGTGGTGAGCGCACCTTCTCCACCAGACAGTGCAAGGCACGTGGTCACAATCAGTAGCAGGCAAACGCATCAACCTGTTAGCGTTACTAGTAGTGTTCAAAGCTCTAAAGGTTTTTCAACAACAACTGCAAGGGAAGACCGTTCTAGTCCTAACAGACAGCACCATGGCCATGTTCAACATAAACAAGCAGGGAGGAACTTATTCTCCAGGGCTGTCCAAGCTGGCACAAATCATTTGGATGTGGGCCCTCAAACACATGTTCCTTCTGTCTCAACACGTTCCAGGGGAAGACAATCATCTTGCAGATGTGCTCAGCATAGATGTTCAGCTACCCGTAGAACACGAGTGACATTTACACAAACACATTTTGCACAACGTCTTTGCAGAACGGGGGCATCCAGACATCGACCTCTTTGCAATACTGAACAACAAGAAATGCCCAGACTCCGCCTCCAGGTATTCCCAAAAGATATCCAAGCGTAACAGTCTCTGGATCAAATGGTAAGAGAGATTTGCTTTTGCCCCCCCCCAACTCCTCTACTCAACAGGATAATTCACAAGATGCACAAGGAACAATTCAAACTAATTCTGATAGCCCCAATGTGGGCTTGTCAGCCGTGGTTCTCGCATCTCATGAAAATGTTACTTTGTCCTACAGTGAAACTTCCTTGCCCCTACAACATGCTGTGCCAGGATCAAGTGACAACACTGCACCCATGCCCTCAAACTCTCAATTTAGCAGCTTGGCTACTGAGGTCATAGAGTTCGGACATCTGCCTCAAAGATGTATGGATATTCTTAAAGAGGCATTTAAACCAAATAACAGACACTGTTATTCAAGTAAATGGAGACGCTTTGTCATTTGGACATGGAACAGATGGAGTGGATGGAACTGATGGAACGCATGGAGTGGATGGAACAGAGAGTGGATGGAACGGCCTTACTGAAAACCACCATATCACACTACCACACTTACTCTCTCCTACACACCACCACTCAACTAGAACACAGCGATACTATGACACATTCGGTATAGCTGTTCTCATACTAACACCCGCCACATACTCCTCATCATCCTAATCAAACACAGCTCGCTGAGCACACACCACTAGCCTAAGCGTCTCCTCAGGCCTAAGGCAGCCAGAAATCAGTCTGGGCGTCAACCTTCCAGAATGAACACATATTCCTGACCTCCCAACCACCACACCTACCACTATGAAGCAGCTATCATGCAAGTGCCGCACCATCTGCACACATATCCGGTGCACCCACGCACCTTATGACTCTCTCTACTGACTTGAACTACGGTTCCCGAGGGGATTCAACCTACCAGCGCTTTGAGATCATACCAATGATACATAAGGCACTATATAAATGCAAAGTAACATAACATAAAATTTGGTGTGGTACTCGTAACATCACCCCAATTGATTGTTCACCCACATACATTATTATTTACCCAACTCATCTCTTAGACTTGGGGCTAGTTTTTAACTCGCTAAAGGTCCATCTTGCTGCCCTTTCTGCTTACACCACCTCTCAAAGCAAGGTTTCCTGGTGGAAAGTCCCTGTAATCAATGCTTTCATGGAAGTTGTCCTTACTAAACTTATTTGCCCTCCTCTTGAACCAACGCACAAAGCTAGTCTTAAGGTTCTCACCCATAAGACCGCTTTTCTGGTGTCTATTATTTCCATTAGGAAGGTAAGTGAACTGCAGGCACTCTCAGTTCAAGACCCATGTGTTACCATTCATAAGGACAAAGTGGTTTTGCGCACACATCCACACTTTGCACCTAAATTCAGTTCAAAGTTCCATCTAAACCAATCCATAGAACTTCCATCTTTCTTTAAAAATCCGACTAATTCATCTGAAAGAAGCCTCCATACACTAGATGTTAGGAGAGCAGTGATGTACTACCTCAATAAAACAAAACCACTTCAAAAGATAGATCAATTCTTTGTCTCCCTTGTGTAGGGCTGGCATGGTATCACAAGTATGATACAGACAAAATAGGTAGAATTTGTAAAACCTTTTATTAAAGTTTCTGGTGTTAGGAAAACTCCTACTCTGCCCTATAACTAAGATGGGAGTAGTCTCGACCATCAAATAATATACAAACCAGTCCTAATAGAGTCTGTCAAATCAAAATGGCCTATGCTAACAAAACCTAAAGCCTGCCCTACCTCTTGTACAAAAAGTGTATAAGGTAGAAATACATGCAAAGGAAAAATCAGTGTTCAAATTAATAAAGGTAGCTAAATCAGCTCTCCTCCCCACGTGTAACGCTCACCTGATTCCCGCAGAGGCGCCGGTCTTGACCGGGGGAATGCCGTATCTTCAAAGGTGATGTGTAACACACGGTTGGCTCTTTGGGCTGGACCTCTGTGCACTGTATGTCTGACTCGAAGAGTAAGATGTCTGCAGATAGAAAATATGGGATTAATGAACTGGGTTTATTGGGTGCCTCTCTCCTCTTCCCTTTCTCTTCTCCTGTAGAACTCCAAAGGTTAACGCCCTCACCTTAGGTAAGTGAACGCCGAGCTCTCCATCTGCCTCGGGGCAGGGTGCCGTAACCAGTTTCTTCACTGGATAAGGGTGCAGGCCTCTTGACCTCAGAGGACTGCTGTCCGTCGTTAACTGCACAAACGGTAAGTTCTGGGCACTTCAAATGTCTTAAAAGTCTTTTGTAATGATATCTCTTGTTTTGCAGGGTTCCGGCGATGGCGGATGGCAGGTTGATGAGAGTTGAGGATCGAACCCGCGTGAGGAATAGAAGCGCCTGGAAGCACGTAAGTAAGCGCTTGTAGCCTGCTTCAAGATGCGCACTAACTGTCCCTTTTATCTTGCAGGTACAAGTTTGGAGCTTTAGAGAAGCTGAAGGGTGCTGGAATACCCACTGGATTCGGCGTGGGAAGGAGTAATGGCACGTGAGTAATAAAGTTGCCCAATGTCTTTAAACGCACCTTCTTTTGTCTTTCAGATGCGGGATGCAGCGCTGAAGGCCTCCGGAGCGTGCAAAGAGCTGGTAAGCTTTTGTCTTTCAGATGCCGGAATGCAGTGCGAAGACCTCCAGAGCATGCGAAGAGTAGGTAAGCCTTTGTCTTTCAGATGCCGGAATGCAGCGCGAGGCGTTGGTGACAGCCGATGGACCAGGTAAGAGATGCGCTGCCACTGAAGACCATAGTGCTAACCTGTTCTTTCTTTGTCTTTACAGGTGCTGCTGAAGACTGGATTCCAGGATGGTAAGCCTTTGTTCCCTTAGGCCCAGGATCAGAAGCAGAAGACACGATGAGCGTTCTGCTGCAGAGAATGCAGAATAACGCAAAGCAAGATTCATCCATCGGGTGTGGTTTAAATAGCCTCCTGTAGTGCTTAGGTGTCTCCTTCCACAGCCACGCCTAGGTAAGAAAAGAGTTCCTGCTTTCCAGAAGAGTTCCAGTGTTCTGAACCTAGGGAGTGGCTCCTGCCCCACCCAACAGGAAAAGTAGTCCCAAACAGAAGAGGATCAGGGGTTCAACGGGCAGGTAAGTAAGCAGCATGGTCTGCTACAGGTAAGTCCACCCAAGCATTATGAGCCCGGCGCTGGGACTGGGCATCTTTATGAGCCTGGTGCCACTGGCGCCAGGACAGGGTCCAAAAGGTCCCAATTGGGACTGGCTGGCACTCGGAACCGGGGTTATGGGTCTGCTTCCAAGGGAGTCGGGCAAGTCCTGATCTTTTGGAAGCAGAGATCATGACAGCACCCCCCCTCAAGGCCCCTCCCAAACCGGGCTTCTCCGGGGGTTTGGGCTTGTTAGGAAATATTCGATGAAATCTTTTGATTAGACGAGGCGCGTGGACATATTCTGCAGGTTCCCAGGATCTTTCTTGGGGACCGCAGCCTTTCCAGTCAATCAGGTAAAATAGTTTAGATTTGGAGATCTTGGAATCCAGGATGCTTTTGACTTCAAACTCGAGTTCTCCATCAACTAGAATAGGTTTTGGAGATGTAGTTAGTCGGGTTTGAGGTTGCACGGGTTTTAATAGAGTGACGTTGAAGACCGGATGTATCTTCATGTGAGGGGGCAAGTCCAACTTGACCGCTACTGGATTTACTATGGTAGTGATGGAATAGGGACCAAGGTATCTTGGGTTGAATGTGCGTGGTCCTTTTAGAGGTAGATATTTGGTGGATAACCAGACTTGATCTCCTACTTGATATTGGGGGGCTTCTTTCCGATGTTGGTCTGCTCCTTTCTTGTATTGTTCTTTAGCCCTTTGAAGGTGAGAAACGGCTTCCTTAAAGGCTTGGGTGATTGTAGAATGCAGGTGGTCTACTGCTGGTGTTCCAAGATCTTGGAGTGGATCCAACTCCGAGGTTCGAGGGTGACTACCGTATAAAAGAAAAAACGGGGTCTTCCCAGTTCCCGAGTGGACAGAGTTATTGTAGGCATATTCGGCTATCCAAAGGATATCTTTCCAAGTTTTTTCAGTTTGTTGTAGCATGCAGCGCAAATACTGTTCCAGAGTTTGATTGGTCCTCTCGATTTGTCCGTCGGTTTGAGGGTGGTGGCTGGTCGAAAGTCTCACATCAATTTGAGCCGACCGACAGCAACTTCGCCAAAAATGAGAAATAAATTGACTACCTCGATCCGAAATTAGAACTGAAGGAAAACCGTGCAGTCGGACGATGTTTTCGAGAAATTCTCGGGCCAGAGTTGCTGCTGTTGGTAAGCCTTTGAGTGGAATGAAATGCGCCATCTTGGAGAATAGGTCCACGATTACTAGGATCGTATTGTATCTGGAGCATGGAGGTAGATCGGTGATGAAGTCCATAGAAAGCGTATGCCAAGGGCGAGGCGGGATGTCTATAGGGCGTAAGAGGCCGGCTGGTTTTTCCTTTTGACTCTTGTTTTGGGCGCATACTCCACAGGTCATTATAAAGTCTCTGATATCTTTTTCCAAGACGGCCACCAGAAGTAGCGCTTGATCTTTTCCGAGGTCTTGGTCATACCGGGATGTCCTTCCATTAAAGAATCGTGATAACAAGAGATTACCTTTTTCTGTAAATCTGTGCTGGGCAGGTATAACCGTTCTTGGAAATATAATAGGTTGTCCTTCACCGTAAAGTCCTTTCCATGCAGATGCCAATTCTGTATGTCTGCTGGAGTTACCAGTAGCCTGGCTTTATCCTTAACTTCCTCTATGGATTGTGTGGCGATTACACCTAGAATTCTTTGTTCTGGAATGATAGGTACAGGTTTAGGATTGATCAAATGTTCTTCCACTCCCATCCGAGAAAGGGCATCAGCTTTACCGTTTGTTGTACCAGGTCGATAGGTAATTATGAAGTCAAACTCGGCAAAGAATAGTGCCCAACGGAGTTGCCTAGAGGATTGAGCTTTTGCGGTTTTCAAATATTGCAGGTTTCGGTGATCTGTAATCACAGTAACGGTGTGTCGGGCCCCCAGAAGATAATGCCTCCAAGCCTTAAAGGCGGACTTGATAGCTAGAAGTTCCTTATCAGTAATAGTGTAATTGATTTCAGGAGGCGAGAATTTGCGGGACCAAAATGCCACAGGATGCAACTGATTGGTTACTGGGTCCTTTTGTGATAGGACTGCCCCCATGGCAAGGCTCGAAGCATCAGTTTCAACGATGTAGGGGAGTTCTGGGCGAGGATGTTTTAAGATCAAATTCTGGAAAGCTTGTTCCGCCTCGGTAGACCATTCAAACGTTTGTTTTTCTTTAACAAGGCGGTGATGGGCTGGACTATTCGAGAGAATTTGGGGATAAACCTGCGGTAAAAGTTAGCGAAGCCTAACATGCTTTGAACACCTTTTACGGAGGATGGCGATGGCCATTTGAGAATTGCATCGACCTTCTTTGAATCCATACGCACTCCGCTAGGTGATAATATGAATCCCAAGAATTCAACTTCAGTCATGTTCAAAACGCATTTTTCCAACTTAGCGAAAAGTTTGTGTTGACGCAATCTCTCGAGGACCATTTTCACGTGTTTCCGATGTTCAGTTTCCGATGAAGAATAAACGAGGATGTCGTCAATGTAAACAACAACACACACATCTATGAGCTCTCTGAGGACATCGTTCATAAAATATTGAAAGGCGGCCGGGGCATTGCAAAGTCAGAAGGGCATGACCTGATATTCAAATAGCCCATACTTGGTGTGGAAGGCCGTCTTCCATTCATCGCCCTCTTTTACTCGTACCAAGTGGTAGGCTCCTCTAAGATCCAGCTTTATATATATGCATGCTTTTCTGACTTGGTCCAGGGGTTCAGGGATCAAAGGTAACGGATATCTATTCTTAACGGTGATCTGGTTCAGGGCGTGATAATCTATACAAGTTCTAAGGTCCCCTTCTTTTTTTGGAACGAAGAACAAAGCTGAGGAAGCAGGGGACTTGGAAGGACGAATAAACCCATTCGCTAGGTATTGATCCAGGTATTGTCGGAGGTGAAGATTCTCAGGCTCGGTGAGGGCATAAATTCTACTACAAGGAGGAGTAGATCCAGGTATCAGGTCTATCTGGCAGTCATAAGACCTATGAGGAGGTAGAGAGTTAGCCTGATCCTTCCGGAAAACATCTTGGAATTCTAGGTATTCAGGAGGTAACTGGGGAGCCTCTGAGGAAATTGCTGCCAGTGCAACACCAGGTCGAGGGTGACAAGTAGAGACACATTCTGGAAACTGAACCGTTCTTGCTCGCCAATCGATCTGAGGATTGTGCTTCTCTAACCAAGGAATTCCTAGAATAATCTGGAACTGAGGGGCCTTGATCACATCGAACACGATCTTCTCATGGTGTCCATCTTGACTTACTAGCGTCACTTCTTGGGTGGTATGCGTTACTGGTCCGGAGGCTATCTCCGTACCATCCACCGTAGTAATGACGTCCTTTACAGCCTTTGGACAAAGAGTCAGATTCATCCTCAAAACCATTTCATGATCCACATAATTGCCGATGGCACCGCTGTCGACGTAAGCTTCAATCGCATGTAATCGATCCGGATGTTCAGGGCTAATGAGGACCATAGGTATCACGAAATGCGAGGTCGCGGAACTGGTTTTAACGCTCGGCAAGAGGACCTCTATTCTTGTCGGGCGAGGTCGTTTCCCTGCTCAGAGTTTGTGACCCTGGTAACTGCAGCTCCTACTGCCTTCTTGGCTGGTTTCACCGGACAGTCTCGAAGAAAGTGCCCCGAGTTTCCGCAATAGAGGCATAATTGCAGCTGTTTTCTCCTTTCCTGCTCCTTTTGTGTTAGTGGTCCTTTCAGGCCCCCTATTTGCATGGGCTCCCCGAAGTCTACTCTTTTGGTAGGAGTTAGTGGTTTGGAAAATACTCGAGCATCAAACTTGGAACGATCGGCCTTCCTGTTCTGCAGTCTGTCGTCAATTTGAACGACTAAGTCAATATAGTCCGAACGGTCTTGCGGGGGATTCACTACTTGGGCTAACACATCTTTGAGCTCTCCACGTAGACCTCTATAAAACAGCGTAATCCTTTTGTCCTCAGGCCATCGAGTTTCCACTATCAGTCTGTTGAAAGACGCAATATAAGCCAAAAGGTCTTGATTACCCTGTCGCAATGAAAGGAGCTCATTGTCCAAGGCCTGCCCCTGTGAATGTCTTGCAAACAGTTTTTCCATACTGAGCTGAAAAGCTTGAAAATCATGGAGAACCGGATCATCTTGATTAACTAGAGGGATCGACCAGTCTGCCGCATTGCCACTAAGGTACGAAAGCACGAAAGCTACCTTAGCTTGATCAGTTGGAAAGGCTGCTGGCCGGCATAAGAAGTGCAACCGGCACTGATTAATAAATACTGCAAACCTCTTTGGGTCACCAGAAAATCGTTCGGGCGGAGCCAGAGGTACATTCCCAGGTAGGTTGATCTGCACTGGGTTCGTAGAGGATGTTGAAGGAAGATTTGCCCCTGATGCGGGTAACAGAGTTTGTCCGGCTTGTGACTGTAGCAATTGTCTAGCGAGATCGTCTGTTCGCTCCTTGGAAATAATCAGTTCCCTTCTTAGAGCATTCGTTTCCTGACGGGCTGCATGCACTTCTGCTCTTAGTTCCCCAAGTAACTGGGCTAGCTGGTCGGTATCCGAGGTTTCCATAGCGCCTGGGTGGGAGTTTTGCAGTAGGCTTTGCGTTCTGTAACGCTCACCTGATTCCCGCAGAGGCGCCGGTCTTGACTGGGTGAATGCCATATCTTCAAAGGTGATGTGTAACACACGGTTGGCTCTTTGGGCTGGACCTCTGTGCACTGTATGTCTGACTCGAAGAGTAAAATGTCTGCAGATAGAAAATATGGGATTAATGAACTGGGTTTATTGGGTGCCTCTCTCCTCTTCCCTTTCTCTTCTCCTGTAGAACCCCAAAGGTTAACGCCCTCACCTTAGGTAAGTGAACGCCGAGCTCTCCATCTGCCTCGGGGCAGGGTGCCATAACCAGTTTCTTCACTGGATAAGGGTGCAGGCCTCTTGACCTCAGAGGACTGCTATCCGTCGTTAACTGCACGAACGGTAAGTTCTGGGCACTTCAAATGTCTTAAAAGTCTTTTGTAATGATATCTCTTGTTTTGCAGGGTTCCGGCGATGGCGGATGGCGGGCTGATGTAGGAGTAGGAGTTAGTGGTTTGGAAAATACTCGAGCATCAAACTTGGAACGATCGGCCTTCCTGTTCTGCAGTCTGTGGTCAATTTGAACGACTAAGTCAATATAGTCCGAACAGTCTTGCGGGGGATTCACTACTTGGGCTAACACATCTTTGAGCTCTCCACGTAGACCTCTATAAAACAGCGTAATCCTTTTGTCCTCAGGCCATCGAGTTTCCACTATCAGTCTGTTGAAAGACGCAATATAAGCCAAAAGGTCTTGATTACCCTGTCGCAATGAAAGGAGCTCATTGTCCAAGGCCTGCCCCTGTGAATGTCTTGCAAACAGTTTTTCCATACTGAGCTGAAAAGCTTGAAAATCATGGAGAACCGGATCATCTTGATTAACTAGAGGGATCGACCAGTCTGCCGCATTGCCACTAAGGTACGAAAGCACGAAAGCTACCTTAGCTTGATCAGTTGGAAAGGCTGCTGACCGGCATAAGAAGTGCAACCGGCACTGATTAATAAATACTGCAAACCTCTTTGGGTCACCAGAAAATCGTTCGGGCGGAGCCAGAGGTACATTCCCAGGTAGGTTGATCTGCACTGGGTTCGTAGAGGATGTTGAAGGAAGATTTGCCCCTGATGCGGGTAACGGAGTTTGTCCGGCTTGTGACTGTAGCAATTGTCTAGCGAGATCGTCTGTTCGCTCCTTGGAAATAATCAGTTCCCTTCTTAGAGCATTCGTTTCCTGACGGGCTGCATGCACTTCTGCTCTTAGTTCCCCAAGTAACTGGGCTAGCTGGTCGGTGTCCGAGGTTTCCATAGCGCCTGGGTGGGAGTTTTGCGGCAGGCTTTGCGTTCTGTAACGCTCACCTGATTCCCGCAGAGGCGCCGGTCTTGACTGGGTGAATGCCATATCTTCAAAGGTGATGTGTAACACACGGTTGGCTCTTTGGGCTGGACCTCTGTGCACTGTATGTCTGACTCGAAGAGTAAGATGTCTGCAGATAGAAAATATGGGATTAATGAACTGGGTTTATTGGGTGCCTCTCTCCTCTTCCCTTTCTCTTCTCCTGTAGAACCCCAAAGGTTAACGCCCTCACCTTAGGTAAGTGAACGCCGAGCTCTCTATCTGCCTCGTGGCAGGGTGCCGTAACCAGTTTCTTCACTGGATAAGGGTGCAGGCCTCTTGACCTCAAAGGACTGCTGTCCGTCGTTAACTGCACGAACGGTAAGTTCTGGGCACTTCAAATGTCTTAAAAGTCTTTTGTAATGATATCTCTTGTTTTGCAGGGTTCCGGCGATGGCGGATGGCGGGCTGATGAGAGCTGAGGATCGAACCCGCGTGAGGAATAGAAGCGCCTGGAAGCACGTAAGTAAGCGCTTGTAGCCTGCTTCACGATGCGCACTAACTGTCCCTTTTATCTTGCAGGTACAAGTTCGGAGCTTTAGAGAAGCTGAAGGGTGCTGGAATACCCACTGGATTCGGCGTGGGAAGGAGTAATGGCACGTGAGTAATAAAGTTGCCCAATGTCTTTAAACGCACCTTCTTTTGTCTTTCAGATGCGGGATGCAGCGCCGAAGGCCTCCGGAGCGTGCGAAGAGCTGGTAAGCTTTTGTCTTTCAGATGCCGGAATGCAGTGCAAAGACCTCCGGAGCATGCGAAGAGTAGGTAAGCCTTTGTCTTTCAGATGCCGGAATGCAGCGCGAGGCGTTGGTGACAGCCGATGGACCAGGTAAGAGATGCGCTGCCACTGAAGACCGTAGTGCTAACCTGTTCTTTCTTTGTCTTTACAGGTGCTGCTGAAGACTGGATTCCAGGATGGTAAGCCTTTGTTCCCTTAGGCCCAGGATCAGAAGCAGAAGACACGATGAGCGTTCTGCTGCAGAGAATGCAGAATAACGCAAAGCAAGATTTATCCATCGGGTGTGGTTTAAATAGCCTCCTGTAGTGCTTAGGTGTCTCCTTCCACAGCCACGCCTAGGTAAGAAAAGAGTTCCTGCTTTCCAGAAGAGTTCCAGTGTTCTGAACCTAGGGAGTGGCTCCTGCCCCACCCAACAGGAAAAGTAGTCCCAAACAGAAGAGGATCAGGGGTTCAACGGGCAGGTAAGTAAGCAGCATAGTCTGCTGCAGGTAAATCCACCCAAGCATTATGAGCCCGGCGCTTCCAGCGCTGGGACTGGGCATCTTTATGAGCCTGGTGCCACTGGCGCCAGGACAGGGTCCAAAAGGTCCCAATTGGGACTGGCTGGCACTCGGAACCGGGGTTATGGGTCTGCTTCCAAGGGAGTCGGGCAAGTCCTGATCTTTTGGAAGCAGAGATCATGACACCACGTTAGTACCCACGGAGTAAGGCGGTCCTTGCAGGCAGGATGACACACGCTGGCTTGGGTTCTGATTACAATAAACAGTTCCAAAATGTGGATCCATGCTCGCCTGGCCTTCCACGTTAAAGGCTCTCGTTCTGACCTCCAAACAGTGTTTCAACACAAAGTTCACGTAGTTCCCCCTCTGTCGGGCTCAGACCTTTTCAAACACAAAGTTCACGTAGGTTCCCCTCTGTTGGGCTCATACCTCTTCAAACACAAAGTTCCACAAAACTTGCAAAGGGGCTCCTTTGCCCAAGCTTATTACACTTTGGGTCTCCCGCAGCCGGGCTCAGACCACTTTCGGATGTTGAAGACTTTCGAATGTGCGTGGCTTTCTTTGCAGGACCACTTCGACTTATAGTTCAAGATTCAACTTACACTCTCCCCTTCTCTAGGACCTCATGTACGCTCACCTGGTTCCCACAGGGGCGTCAATCGGACCCGTACAGCTGCGGTCTCCACCAACGTGATGCGTAGTGCAGAGATGACAGTCGGGACTGGCCCGCCTAATCTCGTCTGCTTGACCCATAGAAGTATTCTCCTGCAAGTGGAGAAAGGGATTTAGCCACCCGTGGATTTTAGTGATGGCCCCCCACTGTTCTCGTTCTCCCCACTAGTCACCTCCGATATCCCCTTTGAGTAACTTCACCTTATGTTTTTAAATGATGAGCTCTCCATCCTGCGTGCCATGCAGGGGCGCGTAGATACCAGTTACTTCACTGGTTTGAAGGTACTGGAGGAGTTCCGGAGGAATATTGACTCCGGGGTTTATGAAGTTCAAAGAGTTCAATATGTCCGATGTTCACTCTTGTTCCATTCCCTTGTTGAATTGCAGCTGAGTCCAAAAGAATATTGCCTGGAGGCAGCTGATGGGGTTCAGGTAAGAGTCTGTATTACCCAACACTGTCCGGTAAAAGTTGCATGAGTTTAACTTGTTGTTTTCTCTCCCTTTACAGGTGAGGCATAGGAAGATGTGGCGTATTGAAGGTTAATGCCTCCGGTGGTAAATCAGGTAAGACTATGGTGATAAAAGAGATGGTATTTGTGTGCTCTCTCGGCTCACCTTGTTATTTCTTTTGTTTTCCCCCAGGTGCTGGAGTTCGACGAAGAAAATGATGGAGGCAGCGCCGAGTCGAAAGATGCTGTGGACTGGTGAGTATGACGCAGGGCTGCTGCTGGCGATGCGACATGTGCTGAAATGATGTCCTTTCCAGGCTCGGAGACGTGCTGGTTCCGGAATCAGGTAAGGAATTAAAAATGATGTCTGTGATCTAACCTTTTCTCCTTCTTTCCCCTTTTTCTAGGAGCTCCGGATTCGAGGCGGGCGTGGCAGAAGACTGACTTGCAGGCACGGTGAGCGTTACGCTGCAGAATGCAGAATAACGTGAAGCGAGTGCTGCTGTTCGGGCGTGGTTTAAATAGCCTCCAAAGTAGTTACAGGTAAGAAGTTCCCCAGAACCACACCCGAGTAAATGGCGCCAGGACTGATTTCTATGATGAGCCTGGCGCCTAAGGCGCCAGGACTGAACCCAAACAGCCCCCAGTCGGGGCTGCTGGGGTTTTAATAAGTATCTGGATGCCTGCTCCTGGGGCTGATGGACTCGATCCAGATGCCCGGGGGTAGGCATCATGACAGCACTCCCCCCCAAGGCCCCTCCTAAAGTTGTTCTTCCCCTAGGCCCTGGCTTGTCTGGGAAGTTCCAATGGAATTTTTTCACCAACCGAGGAGCATGAACGTGGTCACTAGGTTCCCATGACCTTTCTTGTGGTCCGTAACCCTTCCAGTCGATTAAATAAAAAAGTCTTGATTTAACAATCTCAGAGTCCAGGATGTTTTTTACCTCGAATTCAGGTTCTCCATCTATTAGGATGGGGTCAGGTGGTTTGGTTAATCTCGTCCCGGGTTGAACTGGTTTTAGAAGTGAAACATGAAAGACATGATGAATTCGCATATTAGAGGGTAATTCTAATTTGACGGCCACCGGGTTGATAATGGCCTTAATGGTGTAAGGTCCCAAATATCTAGGATTAAAAGTCTGAGTTCCTTTCAGAGGTATGTGCCTTGTAGCCAGCCAAACTTGAACTCCAATCCGATATGGTTGAGTCTCACTTCTATGTTGATCAGCATTTTTCTTGTATTTCTCTTTTGCTTGTTTCAAATGTTCTGTTGCCTCCTTAAAGACTTGTGTAATAGTAGAGTGCAGATGAGTCACTGCCGGCATTTCTAAGTGCTGGGGCGAATCGAGTTCTGAGGTTCGAGGATGATGTCCATATATAGTATAAAAGGGACTTTGTCCGGTTCCTGAATGTACAGAGTTATTGTATGCATATTCAGAAATCCATATAATATCCTTCCAATTACTTTAGGTTTGGTGAAGCATACAACATAGGTATTGTTCAAGAGTCTGGTTGGTCCTCTCTGTCTGACCATTGGTTTGGGGATGGTGACTGGTTGATAACCTTACGTCGATTTGCGCCAATTGACATCATTTCTTCCAAAATTGCAAAATGAACTGACTACCTCGGTCAGAGATCAATACGGAAGGAAATTCATGTATTCGAACTATGTTTTCGAGAAATTCCTTGGCCAAAATTGAAGCAGAAGGTAATCCTTTTAAAGGAATAAAGTGGGCCATCTTGGAAAAAAGATCCACAATAACTAGAATGGTGTTGAATTCATTACATGGCGGTAGATCTGTAATAAAGTCTAAAGACAAAGTGTGCCATGGTGTAGGTGGAATATCTAAAGGTTGTGACAGACCAGCTGGTTTTTTCTTCTGACTTTTGTTTTGGGCTCAGATGCCACAAGACAGTACAAATGACTTTACGTCTTTTCGCCAGGTGGGCCACCAGAATTGTCTTTAATTTTACCTTCAGTCTTTGCAATACCTGGGTGCCCTTCCATCAGAGCATCATGGTAATTGGAGATGACTGGTTCTTGTAGTTCATTGTGTGGTAGAAATAGACGCCCTTGATAGTAAGGTAAGTCATTGATGACTGAATAATCTTGGCCCTTTTTTACTCAGTCCTGCAGGTCTGCTGAATCGAAAAGTGTTGGATTTTTAAATGACTATCTTCTAAAGTCTGTAGAGTAGTTATGCCAAGAATTCTTTGTTCTGGAATTATAGGCACTGGTTGTTACTCACCAACCAGGATGAGGATAAGGAGGTGACCAGGACCGGTATTCGCAGGGTTTGATTGAAGAGCTCGGATGGGGCCTCCAACCGAGCCTCCTCTCTGTGAGGGAATAGATCTTTAAAATGATATAACCCCCTACTGAATAAAACAGTACAAGAGCCCGATCACCCAAAAGAGCGGGGAGACTGCCACGGTTTACCAGCTGTAAAAATAAAGAAGAAGAGATGAGTTCTATAATTGCAGACCGGGGATGGATTATTTCTACCTCAAGACAATATCCCTGTCAAGACTATTCAAGGAACTATGACAATAGGTTGGAATAGGAAAGAAACACTCCTTACCACTAGTAGTGTTGGGATCAATCCAAGGTGAAACAAACGGCAGTATAAAATAATAAATGGGAATGTTAGTGAGGGTTCTAACCCGAACGGCACGAGGAGCGCACTAGTTCCGGGTTGGTGCACACTCTGCGCAGCGTCCCCCTGTGCACTTGTTGAAGAAAGGTAAACACAATTCCCAATGTACAATATCAGACTTGATAGAAATGTCAATGAATCCCAGACGGTAATCCTGTTAGATGTGCTGTTCGGGGCTAGGAGCAAGACTGGAAAGGGTCCTGTTAACGTGCGGGCAGCAGAAGTACAAAATCGATTTGGCAAGGCAGTCCGTGAAAACAAGAAATAGGTCCTGGTACACTAACCTGGCAGTAAAGTACAAAGCAGCAGGCAAGACGGTCCGTTAGGCAGGCAAAGGTCAAGAATTCCAGATTTTCAAGAAAGGACGAAGACGAAACTTCAAAGGCGTCAGCAACTTCAATCAGAAGCAGCGAGCTGAATGAAAAGACTGCATTTATCCGAAAGAGAAAGCAAAACGTCAGAGCATGGTGATTGGAGGCGCAGGGCACATGATAGTGCAGTGGAGCATCATGGTACTCGTAGTTTGTTCAATCCCTGCCGCAATCTCCATTGTGAAAGGAATGGGGGAATGAAGCGCCGCATACCATAAGGAAGGAAAACATGTTTGTGCGTACCTTTTAAAGAACAAGCCCGTCTTCTGGAGTGATGTGCACGGCGGGGTGTAACAGTATCCACCCCCAAAAACGGCGCCAACCCCCTATGGGCATAGAAACGGCGCAAAAGGGCAGGCGCATGTATATTGCACAAAGGCTCCCAAGACCGGTCCTCGGGACCATAGCCCTTCCAATCAGCAAGGTAGAAGGGACGACCCCTGCGCAGACGATAATCCAGTATGCCAGCCACTTCATATTCCAGGTCACCATCCACGTGCACTGGAGAAGGACGAGTCGGCAGCTTGGTGGAGGCAATACATGGTTTCAACAGACTCACATGAAACACGGGATGCACTTTCCACGAAGAAGGCAAAGAAAGACGCACCACTGCCGGGTTCATCACGGCCGTCACCGAATAGGGACCCACAAATTTCGGAAGGAGCACACGTTTGCCAGGTATGTTCAGATTGCGCGTGGAGAGCCATGCCTTCATGCCTACCGTATAATCGGGTGCAGGGATCCGATGCTTATCGGCATAGAATTTGGCCCGTTTCTGAGCCTTCAATAGGTGTCCAAGAACCGAGTCATGCACCGTCTGCATGTTCCGGACGCAATCCAGAGCTGCCGGGTTATCAATTGGAAGAGCCGGATCCAGAGGCAAGGAACGAGGGTGTTGCCCGTATAATGCAAAGAAGGGAGAAACACCAGAAGAGGAGTGTAAGGAATTGTTGTATGCGAATTCAGCCGGTGGAAGCATCACCAACCAATCCGACTGGAACTGAAGACAGAGACACCTGAGATACTGTTCCATGGTGGCGTTAACCCTCTCTGTCTGGCCATCCGTTTGTGGATGAAAGGCCGAACTGAAACGGTCCTCGATCCGAAGCGACGCCGTTAAGGCTCTCCAGAAGCGTGACGTAAATTGGGACCCACGGTCTGAAACGATGATAGAGGGAAGGCCAAAGAACCTAAAAACGTTCTTAAGAAAGAGGGACGCCAATGCTGGGGCAGACGGGAGACCGATACAGGGAACAAACAAGGCCAGTTTTGTGAAATAATCGACCACAACCCAGATGGTGTTAAAGCCGTTCACAGGAGGTAAGTCCACTACAAAGTCCATGGATACCATATACCACGGTTTATGTGGCACAGGGCGCGGTTGTAGGAGGCCCATGGGCTTGGACCGAGTAGTTTTGCATTGGGAGCAGACTGAACAGGAGGCAAGGTAGTCAATGACATCTTTAGACATCGAGGGCCACCAAGCCCAACGGCGAATAGCCTCCAAAGTCTTCTGTTGACCGGGATGAGCTGCCGAAATAGAGTCGTGTGACCAGGTAAAAGCACGAAGACGTGCTTCTCCGGGAGGTAAGTATAGCCGACCCTGGATGTAAGGCAACCCCTGAACAATGTCAAGATTGAGGTTGAGGCATTCCTTTGCATGAGTGGCAACCCATTCCGTAACTATGGAACGCAAAGACGAATGTGGGGTGCATCCGCAGACCACCCTGCAGGGTAAAACCAAAGGTCGGTCAAGAACGGTACTCTTGAGGATCTTGAGGCAGGCGAGACAAGGCGTCAGCACATGTATTGAGGCGTGCCGGACGATAGGTGATAGTGAAGTTGAACTGTGAAAAGAAGAGGTGCCAGCGGGCCTAACGAGCAGTGAGACATTTCATAGATTTGAAAGCCAGCAGACTGCGATGATCTGAGAAAACCGTAACAGGATGCTGTGCACCCAGCAAATGATGTCTCCATTCTGAAAAAGCCTCCTTGATGGCCAGCAATTCCCTTTCCGTAATGGGGTAATTCTTTGCATAGGGAGTGAGTTTCCTAGAGAAATAAGCTATAAGGTGTATTTCACCAGAATCAGGACAACGCTGAGATAAGACGGCCCCAACAGCGGATCCCGAAGCATCCGCTTCCACCAAGTATGGTAACAGTGGATTAGGGTGCTGTAGTACCGGGGCAGAGGAGAAGGCCTCTTTTAGAGCATCAAAGGCCTCTTGTGCCTCAGGAGTCCAACGAAAGGGTTGCTTGGAACTAGTCAATGCTGTCAAAGGAGCTGAGATGGAGGAGAAGGAGTTTATGAAACGTCTATAGAAATTTGAGAAGCCCAAGATCGACTGAAGTGTTTTGACTGAGGTGGGAATAGGCCATTCTAAGACTGCCTTAACTTTCGAACGGCTCATTCTGATACCCTGATTAGTGAGATCATAACCAAGGAATTCGACCTCAGTGGTATTGAAGACACATTTCTCGGCTTTAATGAATAAATGGTTCTCTCGCAGTCTCTGCAGAACAAAAAGCACATGTTCCTTATGTGCCTGCCTAGATGAAGAGTATATAAGGATATCATCCAGGTAGACTACTACGAACTGGTCCAAACAGTCACGGAAGATATCGTTCATAAAGGCCTGAAACGTGGCCGGAGCATTGCATAGCCCAAAGGGCATGACAAGATACTCAAATAATCCATACCGGGTTTTGAACGCCGTCTTCCATTCGTCCCCCTTGCGTATACGTACAAGATTGTACGCTCCCCTCAGATCCAGTTTGGTAAATATAACAGAAGTACCTAATTGATCCAGAAGAGCAGAGATTAACAGAAGAGGGTACTGGTTTTTTACTGTGACCGAATTTAAGGCCCTATAGTCAATGCAAGGGCGAAGATCACCCTCCTTCTTAGGAACGAAGAAGAGCGGAGAGGCTGCAGGGGACCTGGACGGCCTGATGAACCCGTTGCTCAAGGCTTTCTCAATATAGTCTTTTAATATCTTATCCTCTGGTAACGTAAGGGAGTACACTCTGCCAGTTGGAATTTTGGCCCCAGGTGTTAAATCAATAGGACAATCGTATTGACGATGTGGTGGCAAGTGGTCGGCTCCACCCTTGTCAAAGACATCACGGTAGGCCTGATATTCCAATGGAATAGTTATATCGGGAGCAGTGGTAACCGCCCCGATAAGGGCTGTGGAGGCGACTAATGCCTGACAGGAAGAATCGGGTGACACATTAGTGCTTAGAAAGCATTGTTCATTGCAGAGCGGGGATGGAAACTGAAGGACCCCCTTAGCACAGTCAATGGCAGGATTATGTTGTTGAAGCCAGGGAACCCCTAAAATGACCCGGAACTGGGGGGCCTTGATCAAGTCGAATGTTATGTTCTCGGTATGCCCTTCTTTGGTTTGCATTCGAACCAGAGAAGTGTTTTGGGTGACCGACCCAGAGACCAAGGAGGTACCGTCCACTGCATGAACGGTTTCTGGACGTACCTTAGACACCATAGGCACATTATGAGAACTAGCATAGTCATAGTCCATGTAGTTCCCTGTGGCGCCGGAGTCAATAATGGCTAAAGAAGAAAAAGATGTCAGGAGTCGCTGTAAAGACCACAGGTAAGCTAACAGGGGCAGAGGTGACCCCGTGTGAGTCCAAAGAATGTACCCCCGGCGTAGGGACTCTTACGCCGGGTTTTGGCGTTTCCTGCCTTCCCAACAGGTTTCTTTGGACAGTCCTTAAGTAGATGGTCCGCCGAACCGCAATACATACAAAGATTGTTAGATCTGCGGTGTTCCCTTTGGGCTGGAGTAAGGGGTCCCCGTATAGCCCCCACTTGCATGGGTTCAGGGGCGGACAAGGAAGAACTGGCGGTTTCCAGCAGTGGAGGGGTCAAACCTGCTGGTTTGCGTTCCCTTTTTCTTTCTGCTCTTCGGGCGTCGATCTGCAAAACCAAATCCAGGAGTTCTCCAAAAGCCGTGGGAACTGTAGGTACGGTTGCTAATACATCTTTTAATTCCTCTGATAGCCCTTTGTAAAAGACTGCCGATTTTTTTTCTTCTGGCCAGTCCGTTTCGGCTGCCAGTTGATTAAACCCAGTAAGATAGGTAAACAGAGAGGATGTCCCTTGGCGTAAGTTCAGGAACTCAAGGTCCGTAGCCTGGGATTTGTAACGAGTGTCAAAAACCCGGTTCATAGCTGCGATGAGGGCATCGCAGTCATATAGCAGGTAGCTGTTTGACTCGAGTAGAGGGTTAGCCCAGGCTGCAGCGGTTCCACCAAAATTGGAAAGGATAAAGGCAGCTTTTGTCGTTGGATTAGGGAAGGCCGTAGGGCGACAAAGAAAGTGCAGCTTGCACTGATTAATAAAGGTCCTATAATTTTTTGGGTCTCCAAGAAATCTCTCAGGAGGAGCTAACGGGAATTGGGAAGCCACCAGTACTGGGGCCGCAGCAAACCCCGATGTTGAGGGATTAGAGACCCCTGAAGTCGATGCAGAAGCGTTTGAGATGTCTATCCCCAAAGACTGCGGCTGCGGGAATCTTTGTAGATTATCAATCCTGTGACTCAGAGCATCATGAGCTACTGATATCTCAGCCCGGAGTTCTGCCACCAGACGTACCATGGCGGCTAAGGGGTCCTCTCCTTCCATATTAATAAGGCTTCTGATTCTGTTACTCACCAACCAGGATAAGGATAAGGAGGTGACCAGGACCGGTATTCGCAGGGTTTGATTGAAGAGCTCGGATGGGGCCTCCAACCGAGCCTCCTCTCTGTGAGGGAATAGATCTTTAAAATGATATGACCCCCTACTGAATAAAACAGTACAAGAGCCCGATCACCCAAAAGAGCGGGGAGAACACACCGCCACCGTTTACCAGCTGTAAAAATAAAGAAGAAGAGATGAGTTCTATAATTGCAGATTGGGGATGGATTATTTCTACCTCAAGACAATATCCCTGTCAAGACTATTCAAGGAACTATGACAATAGGTTGGAATAGGAAAGAAACACTCCTTACCACTAGTAGTGTTGGGATCAATCCAAGGTGAAACAAACTGCAGTATAAAATAATAAATGGGAATGTTAGTGAGGGTTCTAACCCGAACGGCACGAGGAGCGCACTAGTTCCGGGTTGGTGCACACTCTGCGCAGCGTCCCCCTGTGCACTTGTTGAAGAAAGGTAAACACAATTCCCAATGTCCAATATCAGACTTGATAGAAATGTCAATGAATCCCAGACGGTAATCCTGTTAGATGTGCTGTTCGGGGCTAGGAGCAAGACTGGAAAGGGTCCTGTTAACGTGCGGGCAGCAGAAGTACAAAATCGATTTGGCAAGGCAGTCCGTGAAAACAAGAAATAGGTCCTGGTACACTAACCTGGCAGTAAAGTACAAAGCAGCAGACAAGACGGTCCGTTAGGCAGGCAAAGGTCAAGAATTCCAGATTTTCAAGAAAGGACGAAGACGAAACTTCAAAGGCGTCAGCAACTTCAATCAGAAGCAGCGAGCTGAATGAAAAGACTGCATTTATCCGAAAGAGAAAGCAAAACGTCAGAGCATGGTGATTGGAGGCGCAGGGCACATGATAGTGCAGTGGAGCATCATGGTACTCGTAGTTTGTTCAATCCCTGCCGCAATCTCCATTGTGAAAGGAATAGGGGAATGAAGCGCCGCATACCATAAGGAAGGAAAACATGTTTGTGCGTACCTTTTAAAGAACAAGCCCGTCTTCTGGAGTGATGTGCACGGCGGGGTGTAACACCGGTTCTGGGTTCGAATATGCTTCTCCCATCCCTATTCGGGATAAGGCATCTGCCTCACCATTCTTACAGCCTGGTCGATAAATGATCACGAAATCGAATTCGGCAAGGAATAATGCCCATCGAAGTTGACGCGATGATTGAGCCTTGGCTGTTTTTAAATACTGCAAGTTCCTGTGATCGGTGATTATAGTAATGGTGTGTCTGGCACCGAGAAGATAATGCTGCCAAGCCTTGAAGGCAGATTTGATGGCTAACAACTCTTTATCGGTAACCGCATAGTTTAACTCGGGGGCCGAGAACTTTCTGGACCAAAATGCTACTGGATGAAGTTGACCGGTTTCAGGATCCTTCTGGGACAGGACAGCCCCCATGGCTAAACTGGATGCATCGGTTTCAACTATGTATGGGAGCTAGGGGCATGGATGCCTTAAGACAGGTGCCGACGCGAATTTCAATTTCAGCTCTTGGAAAGCTTTTTCATCCTCTTCGGTCCACAAGAAGGGTTTGTTTTTTCGCAAAAGTGCTGTGATGGGGTGTACAACCTGTGAGAAGTCAGGAATAAATCTGCGGTAGAAATGAGCAAATCCAAGCATGCTTTGTACCCCTTTAACTGAACTGAGTGATGGCCACTTGAGAATTGCGTCCACCTTTCGAGAGTCCATTCGGGCTCCTTTTGGAGTCAGGATAAATCCAAGGAATTCAACGTCTGTAACATGAAAAACAAATTTTTCCAATTTTGCATATAACTTGTGCTGGCATAGTTTCTCGAGGACTGCACGAACGTGCTTAACATGGTCTGATTCTGAGGAGGAGTACACTAGAATATCGTCTATGTATACGACAACACAGACGTCAATGAGTTCACGAAGGACATTGTTCCTAAAATACTGGAAGGCTGCTGGTGCATTGCACAACCCGAAGGGCATCACCAGATATTCGAATAATCCGTACTTGGTGCGAAAGGCAGTCTTCCATTTGTCGCCTTTCTTTACACGTACCAGATGATATGCCCCTCGGAGATCTAATTTAGTGTAGATGCAAGCATCCTTTACTTGGTCTAGTAATTCGGGGATCAGAGGCAATGGGTATCGGTTCTTCACCGTAATCTGATTTAATGCGCGGTAGTCTATGCACGTTCTGAGGTCACCTTCCTTTTTAGGCACGAAGAATAAAGCTGAGGATGCAGGGGTCTTGGATGGACGAATGAAGCCATTAGCAAGGTATTGGTCCAAGTATTGTCGTAGGTGAAGGTTTTCGGGTTCTGTAAAGACGTAGATCCTACTGTATGGAGGTTGTGCACCGGGTATGAGGTTGATTTGACAATCGTATGATCTGTGAGGTGGTAAGGTGTTTGCCTGTTCTTTTTGAAAAACATCCTGCAATTCTTGATATTCCTGAGGTAACTGCACGACTGGATTAGCGACTGTGGCCAGGCCTTTGTTCAAGGTTTTTTCCAGGTTACAGGTGTGTGCACACTCCGGGAAGGTTATTCTCTTCTCTCGCTAATCAATACAAGGATTATGTGTTTCCAACCAAGGTATCCCCAGTATTATTTGGAACTGCGGGGCTTTGATTAAATCAAACACAATAGTCTCTCAATGCCCATCTTGACCCAACAGTGTCATCTCTGTGGTGGAATGAGTTACAGGCCCAGAGGCAATTTCAGTTCCATCGACTGTGGTGATGACATCCGTAGTGGTCTTTTTGCAGAGAGGTAGATTCATCCTAGAAGCCAATTTGTGGTCCATGTAGTTTCCTACGGCCCCGCTATCAATGTATGCCCTTACTGCGTGCATACGTGATGGCCGCCTTGGATCAATAAGGACCATTGGTATGATTAGGTGCGAGGTCTGAGTGTCCTTCTTCAAGCTCGGCAAGCGGACCTCTACGCTTGTCGGGTGTGGTCGTTTCCCGAATCTGTCTCTGTTTGATTTCTATCAGCAACTCCGACTACTTTCTTGGATGGTTTTATAGGGCAATCCCGTAGAAAATGTCCTGAGGCCCCACAGTACAGACACAATTACATCTGCCGTCTCCTTTCTTTTTCCTTTTGAGTTAAGGGTTCCCTTATCCCCCCCGATCTGCATAGGTTCTGATGCGTCTGTTCCTTTGGGGGTAACATTGGGTTTAACCAATACCCGATTCTCGAATTTAGCTCGATCAGCCTTACTATTCTGAAGTCGGTGGTCTAACTGGACCACTAAGTCTATATATTCTGCGTAATCCTGAGGTGGGTTCACAACTTGGGCCAAAACATCTTTGACTTCACCCTGAAGTCCACGATGAAATAATGTAATTCGTTTTATCTCTGGCCATCCGGTTTCCACCACCAACCTATTGAAGGTTGCGATATAGGTTAGCAGATCCTGGTTACCTTGTCGTAGGGATAAAAGTTTGTTATCCAGGGCCTGTCCCTGTGAATGTCTAACGAATAGTCTTTCCATGCTCAATTGAAAACCCTGAAAATCCCGAAGAAGAGGGTCATCCTGGTTGACTAGTGCAATTGACCAATCCGCTGCGCTGCCACTATGGTATGATAGTACAAAGGCTACTTTAGCTTGGTCGTTTGTAAAAGCTCCAGGTCTGCATAAAAAGTGCAAGCGGCATTGGTTCATGAACACGGCGAACCTTTTCGGGCCCCCAGCAAAGCGTTCGGGTGGAGCTAAAGGAATGCTCCCTGGTAGAACCACTTGCACAGGATTGCTCGATGAAACAGGAGTTGGATTCCCCCCAAGTCCAGGTAGTGGTGTTTGCCCAGCTTGGTTTTGCAGCTGTTGTCTAGCAAGATCATCAGTGTGGTCCTTTGACACAATCGGTTCTCTCCTGAGGGCATTAGTTTCTTGGCGCGCGCAGTGCACTTCTGCCCTAAGTTCCCCTAACAATTGGGCTAGTTGGTCAGTTTCTGAGGTTTCCATTACGCCCAGGTGGGGATTTGTAGATTGGCTTCGCGTTCTGTTACGCTCACCTGGTTCCCACAGGGGCGTCGATCGGAACCGGACAGCTGCGGTCTCCACCAACGTGATGCGTAGTGCAGAGATGACAGTCTGGACTGGGCCGCCTAATCTCGTCTGCTTGACCCGTAGAAGTATTCTCCTGCAAGTGGAGAAAGGGATTTAGCCACCCGTGGATTTTAGTGATGGCCCCCCCACTGTTCTCGTTCTCCCCACTAGTCACCTCCGATATCCCCTTTTAGTAACCTCACCTTATGTTTTTAAATGATGAGCTCTCCATCCTGCGTGGCATGCAGGGGCGCGTAGATACCAGTTACTTCACTGGTTTGAATGTACTGGAGGAGTTCCGGAGGAATATTGACTCCGGGGTTTATGAAGTTCAAAGAGTTCAATATGTCCAATGTTCACTCTTGTTCCATTCCCTTGTTGAATTGCAGCTGGGTCCAAAAGAATATTGGCTGGAGGCAGCTGATGGCGTTCAGGTAAGAGTCTGTATTACCCAACACTGTCCGGTAAAAGTTGCATGAGTTTAACTTGTTGTTTTCTCTCCCTTTATAGGTGCAGCATAGGAAGATGTGGCGTATTGAAGGTTAATGCCTCCGGTGGTAAATCAGGTAAGTCTATGGTGGTAAAAGAGATGGTATTTGTCGGCTCTCTCGGCTCACCTTGTTATTTCTTTTGTTTTCCCCCAGGTGCTAGAGTTCAACGAAGAAAATGATGGAGGCAGCACCGAGTCGAAAGATGCTGTGGACTGGTGAGTATGACGTGGCGCTGCTGCTGGCGATGCAACGCGTGCTGAAATAATGTCCTTTCCAGGCTCGGAGACGTGCTGGTTCCGGAATCAGGTAAGGAATTAAAAATAATGTCTGTGATCTAACCTTTTCTCCTTCTTTCCCCTTTTTCTAGGAGCTCCGAATTCGAGGCGGGCTTGGCAGAAGACTGACTTGCAGGCACGGTGAGCGTTACGCTGCAGAATGCAGAATAACGCGAAGCGTGTGCTGCTGTTCGGGCGTGGTTTAAATAGCCTCCAAAGTAGTTCCAGGTAAGAAGTTCCCCAGAACCACACCCGAGTAAAAAAATAGTCCCTGTAATAAAATAGTCCCATGCAGGCCTCACGTTGACTTGGATTCATTTGCAGCATGCGCTGCATGAGGTAAGTAATGTCTATGAGCCTGGCGCCTATGGCGCCAGGACTGGACTGAAGCCAAACAGCCCCCAGCCAGGGCTGCTGGGGTTTTAATAAGTATCTGGATGCCTGCTCCCAGGGTTGATGGACTCGATCCGGATGCCCGGGGGTAGGCATCATGACACTTCATTCACGTTATCGTTACAAACAATATACCTTTCACAGAGACTTTCGAGTGGCCTACTTCCTTTCGCCAGACCACTCCATTACTCAGTATCGCTGATTCCACAGCTGTCTTTTTACTTCAAAGTTCATTCACAGGTCTGCCTTTCGTTGCATCTCATCTACACGCATGCAGCCTTCACTGGCTATATAATGTTGCCACTTCATACTTTCTTTAACACACACCGGTCTCTCAGGTCACTTGCTAACTCACCGGCTGTGTGCGTTTCTTTCTTGATTTTACGATTTCCAATTCACAAGTCAAGGTTAGTACCAGAGGCTTGGCATCACCTTCCCCACTCTGCCATTCAAGTGGGATCTGGCCATCTCCACGTGTCTTTCACAGCATGTTGGAGGCATCGACCTCCAGTAGGGAACTGCCAGGGTTTTCAACTCGCTGCTCTCGTCCATGGTCTGTCGCTCTGCTTCAGTAGATTTTCCTTCGCCCAGGAAGTCCTGCTTGTACTCTTATTCCGCCTTGCTCAGAGTGTGTCTTTAAAGTTTGCCTTTTATCCGTGTGATGAGAGCTAATTGGTATTGGGTGTATGCACTTGAAGTCAAGTGCCTGACTTTGCCTGACCCGATTAACGGGACATGTCCAGTATGATGTATGAGAGTTAGTCTTGTTCCTCTCAGTCACCCTCTTCTTCGGCCCAGTGTTTGTGTAAAAACAGGGGTGGGGGTGGAGTTGGGACGTCAGAGAATCCTAAAAAATAGGATGGGGTAGATGAACAAAAAAGGGGGGAATACTGCGTCTTACCATCGGCTGCCTCACCACCACTCCCCGAAGAACCCTCCCCCCAGGTGATCCCCCGCACTGGTCCACCGCCAGGCTCTGGATCCAAAAGCGATGGCTGTGCCCTAGCCACCTGAGAGAGAGATCCCTGGGGACTAGCGGGTGAGACACCCTCTGGTTTCTCACAATTGCCACTGGTAGAGAAGGGGATTCTGTCTCTAAGTCGGCAATCTCTAAATGGATCTGTCAGAGAGCTTTAACCTTTATGCCCTGAGCACATTCTACTCGAGGCACATGAGCTGCTATAGCTTGCATTGCAAATATTTGTCTAGATTTGCAAAGCAGCTACCTGGAGTTCTGTTAACACTTTTACACAACATTACTGTTTAGATACACATTCTAAGACTGATTCTCAGGTGGGTCAGACGTGCTAAAACACCACTGTACTGTAAGCAATGCATGGTATCAACAGTAAGACTGAAACAAGTGACCATCAAATAATAATAGTGCAGTCCTAGTGGTGTCTTGTCAAAATAAAAGGGCCTATACTAATAAACCCATTTCTAATCCTTACCTCTAAATACGAATAGTGTGGGAAACAATGTTATCTAAAAGAAAGAAGTGTTCAAGAAATGATGTGTTGGGATATTCAGGCCGTTGGCCTCCCTTCCCCACATTTTCAGCACGGGACAAACCGACACACTCAAGCTTAGCACAGTCTCTGGCTTCTCTGGCACAAGGGTGCAGTCCAAACATTAGCATCTGGGTCTTCTGTGCCCAAGTCTCTTTGTATTTCAAAGTCTCTTCTTTCAGAGGGCCTGATGCGACAAACTAACAATAAGTTCCTTTCCTCTTCACACATACTCAATTTCTCAGGTGATTCTGTATTCACCTCGGATCCCCCTCAGCTGGGCTCAGATCCGTTTCAACACAATGTTTAATCAGTCTCCCTCCGCCGGGCTCAGACCACCTTTATGTACTTTGTCATCAACTTTTTTTACTTTATCAACATCGAAGACTTTCGATTGTGCACAGGATTTGGCTTTACCCAATGCAGGACCTCTACGATTCACAATCATTTGCCACTCTGTCACTTTTGTCAACTCTCGGCTGGACACCTTACAGAGACCTTAGATTGAGCGTGCACGCAGTGCCAGACCACTCTGTCAAAGGTATTGTATGTCTTGGTTTCAAAGTTCAATCACTCATCTACAGTTCATCTTTACTCACGTTGGTTATCACAAGCATTCCACTCAGTGTTCTTAGATCCAGCGCTCGCCATACAATGTTGCCGCTTGCAACCTTGGCTTCAACACAGACCGGTCTTGTATCGGTCTCCCCACCTCACCAGGTGGGTTGATTTCACTGACACTGCTTTGTTGTTGGAGCCAAGGACAGTACCACGGCAGCTGGCGATTCTCCCTGCATTGATTATCGACCGGATACCTCTGACACACAATGCAGAATTCCTCAGCCTGGTTTCCTGGTCTTATGCTTTCTATTCTCGAGGCTTCATGAAAATAACGGTTGCTTTTCGAAAAGGTCAAGGGAACTTTGCTCCTTGTGATCCCCTTCGGTTTCGCCATCTTTCTCCTCATGTTAAACTGCCATCTTGGAACTGCTGTTTCCTTGTGTGTTTTCCCCCGCTCAGAGTGTGCTCTCGTGCTGCGCCTTTTATCTGTGTGGGGAAGTGTAATGGAAGTCAGGTTTGCGTGATGGTCAGTTATTGCCTGGCCATTGTATTAGGACACGTCCGGTATACGGCTCGGGTGTTAGTCCGTTTTCTCTCATAGTGGGCTGTCCGTGAGAAAGTGTTTGTGTTGTGAAAGAAGGTGGGGGGTAAGTTCCTAATTATGGGTAAAGGTGTTGTAAGGAAGGGGATACCGCGTCACACCATCTGGTGTCCCACTCCCACTCCCCAAAGACCCGTCACCCATGTGATCCTCCCGCACTGGTCCACCCCCAGGAACTGGGCTATGTCCTGGCCACCTGGATGACAGATGCCCGGTGACTAGTAGGTAAGACACCATCAGGTTTCTCCCATTACTGCTGTTCCTTCAAACATCCCACCTCCATCTCCTGGTACTGCTCGCTAGTCTGTTCACAGCATGTGATTCTAAGCAAATTCACATGCATCAGAAGACACACATTACTTACCGTAATCATATTTCTGGTGCTTGTATCTGCTTAGATTCACTTGCGCCAACCCTTCCTCCCCTCCCCTCTTGGAGTTGAAGGAACATAGACATCCTACACCTGTCTATCCGTCTGTACTCATTGACGCATTCTCTTTAGGCTCCCTCATGGCAAAACAAATAACAAGCGGGGGGGCCTCGGCACGTGAGGGATCATGGGTACACTTCACTTCACAGTAGGGATAGTGTTACAGACATGACCAGGTTGACATCCCTTTTCGATCTTTGAAAAAAAAGAGGCAATAGTCCTTGATTACCACTAGATGTCGGGCTATATGCACAGCATGTGAATCTAAGCAGATACAAGCACCTGAAATATGATTAAGATAACTAATGTATGCCATACCTCTGTTAAGTGCTCGGTTGCTTCTCGAAGCTAAATCCTTGCTCAATGAATAACATGAGAATAATGATTTTAGCCCCTACTCATCCTTGTACTTCTCACTTTCTCCTTTCCCACCCGCACCACACCCATCTCAGAACTGATTACCAACATTCTCATTGCGCCTTCTTGCTAAACGCCTCAACAGAAGTCCTGTTTTAATTCTGGTTTCCAATTCATCCTTTCTCTCCCAACTCCCGCATCCTTCCTGCTTGACCTTATTGGTCCCTCAGATTGTTGGGGTCCTGTTTAATAGCGACATCCAACTGCAACAATTCATCCTAATCACAGCCTCTGCTGCTCGTAATAACGTTCCCTGCATTTGGAAAATTCATCAATTTTAACACTGCAGGGTTCGAAAGTGATATTCACTGAGCAGGAGCTAAGATCAGCTCCTGGGTGTCAGGCGACACCCTGTAGGCAGGAGCTAAGGCAGAAGAATCAGGAGCTACCAGAGATGCTCCTTTAACTCTTTGCCCATTCTGAATGAACCCGTTTGTTCAAATGCGTATTAGATTCTAATTCTTCTTTATTAACATTCTCAAATACTCAAAGTTAATGTCACATTTACATGTTTAGAAGGCACCAGTTTTCCCTAGGAGACCAAAGTAGCTCCTGGTAGCTGTTGGTTTCAAACTAACCAAGCTCTACTAATCTATAAACAGGAGCTAAATAGCTCCCAGCTCCCCTCAATTTCTAACCCTGCACTCTTTGAGAGCTCTACCGTTGTGCTTGGCAAACACAATGACTGCTTGTGCCTACTGCTTGGCCGTCTTCTCTGCTCCTTCCTCCCTCTCGGAGAGGTCCTCCTTGGCTTCCCACACTCTCTACAACATAGGCAAATCCTGCCCCACTTCTAAATATGAGCACAATTCTGGATAGCTCTCCACACACAACCAATGCCTTTTCAAGTACCTTCTTGTCTACAAAGCTATCAGTGGTCTTGCTCCTGGCTGTAACTTGCTGACTGTATGGCTTTCTTACTCGACATCATGTTCCCTCCAATCCTCCTCTGCACTCAAGCGCCCTCATGTACCTCCTTTGGCTTCTGCTGTTTCTCCCTCCTCACCCCGCTCCATTGGAACCCATTGCTCATCGCAGTCATAGCCAGCTTGATTGTGGATCTCTCCAAAGATTTACTTAACCTTCACCTCCAAAGAGGAAGCTGCATTCACCTACTCCCCCATGAGCCCCTCCCTGACCCTACCACTCCTTCCAGTGTTGCGAAAACTATATCTTTTGTATATTTGTTCAGTACTCCTTTTATTTTACAAAACTTGCCCCTGAGCACCCAGGTTAATGCTACTTTTGTAAGTCATCTGTTTTTTTGCACTTGATCTATTTCCCACTTTGCACTCACCTTCATAAACTGACTCTCAACTTGTTCTTATCTTTTTGCTACTGTACAGGCACCTTTCCGGAGAATGCCTTCAGCATGTGTAAATTACCTATTGTAAGTTATTTCTTATGCAAGTTGAAATCTCATCCTTGTTTTTTAAATAAATGCAAATACATTCTGAAACTGAAGTTATTTATGGAGCTACCTCCTCACCAGGTGAAGGGCTATGGATGGGGTTGGAAATGTGTTTTTGCCCTTTGATTGTATACACTGTGTAAGAGGTTGGAGAAAACACTGGGTTAGATTTCTGGGATAAATGACCAGGGATTCTGGCCCTGGCCATGATCGTCTGACAGACAGTTCATTGGCTGATGGGTATTGGCCTTTGTGAAAGCAACTTATGATGGGGCAAAGAAATCCAAGTCTCTCTTAAAGTTACGTAGAGTGGTAGAGCAATCAGGCTCAACTCTTAGGAAGGGGTAATAGTCTGACACTATCTGGTCAAAAATGTACTCCAGCAAGTAAAGCTTAGTATAACATGCACAGTTAAGTCAGATAGGTCATGCATTACCCCTATACTTAAATGTGGGTCCACTATCTAGGCAAACAACATTTATTGACAAGGCAGGGTAGATTCATTACACTCAGTTAAAAATACCTACCACCTGCATAGAAACGGTTGTAGCTTTTAGGATAATCTACTAAATCCTGTAATATTTTGTAGGTCCTCTACTCAGGTCGTAGGTGCACAACAAATGTAAACCAGCAGTGGGAGACGCGGGAACAAGTCAATTTAACATGCAGTAAATTGGTCATACATAATCACCCAGGCCAACACCACCATATACATTATTTGTGTCCAATCTAGGGCATAGTATTTGAAAAACACAAATGCACCAATCAAAGTCAAAGACCTGGCCAAAAGGGGGAAAACACAGCCAGAGGCCTCGAAAGATAATTTTAGAAACAATTTCAAATTCAGCTCAGTTCACAGAAAAATTGTTGCAAAATTACCAAAAATAGCTACAGTGTACAGATATATTTAAAATGAATATATTCCAGAATAACTTTAAGAAACGTCTTAATTCTATTGAAGACATAGAGGCGAGCATTATGCTTCTCTTTCTTTATTTCAAGATTAACAAGGGAAGCTCCGCAGCAAGATTTTAGCATGTCAAGGTTCATAAACAACACAAATTGCATAAGTGCTGAAATCCCGAGAAAAAAATGTCCAGGAATTTATTTAAACATTTTTTTTATTTGTTTATTTTTAAATCAGCACACAGATGAACATATACATTAACCTTTAATGCATGTGAATTAACATTTCCCTTATCCCTCCCTCGTTGTCCCTGGATTCTTATCTCCCAATCTCACCAGGCCGGGCCAGGCGATGTATGTTCGCTGGTAGAGTGAAGGTCTCTCGTGATTAAGCGAGTCTTATAGGTCAGGGCCGGGTAGTTCTGGTCATAGTCTAACAGCGGTGCCCAGATGTTCATAAAACGATGGAGAAAGCCTGCTTTGGCTGCTGTGACCTTTTCAGCTATTAGAATGTCCCAGATTTTAACCCACCAGAGGGTCATCAGGGGGCCTTTCTGCGGACTTCCAAGTTCATGCCACCGTGATTTTGGCCGCCAGCAGGAGTTGGGTTATCAGCGCTGCCTTCCTCCCTGTTCTTGGGTAAGAGTCTGGGGTCGGGATCCCCAGGAGGACGTGCTCAGGGGCCAGCGGAATTGTCACTTGGGTAATGTCCTTTATTGCAGCGAGGCATTGGGACCACAACTCCCTTACCTTAGGGCATGTCCACCACATGTGGAGATAGGATCCTGGGAGGCCGCAGAGGCGGAATTTTTTTTTTTTAAAGAAATGGTCCAAGAGTATGTTGGAGCTCCCTAAGAAAAAACTGTTTCCCATAGGTCCTTGCAACATTGAACTATGGCCACGGAACATGTGACCCATAAGAGCCAATGGAGTGTGGTCTTGTCCCTTCGAATGGAAGCATCTCTTAGTCCACTTCCTCTTTCGACGCTGCAAACTGTGGTGAAAACGAACTGTGAAAACTTGAGGTGCAGAACTACTAGTCAGCTAGAACTGTTGTGCTGGAGTGTCTGTATCGTTAGGAAGGTTTATCCGAGGTTCCTGCCCGTGAGAAGAAACATCGAAGGGTTACTTAATGAGAAAATACCCCTGCATCAGATATACGGGAGGGAAAAGAAATTAGTCAGGGTAAAATGACAATTTATATTCTTTACAGAGAAGAAACGATAACGTTAGGCAAAACCATGTTAAACTACCCCTCTGCCCTTCCACTCGTCGGTGTGGCTGAATTTCTTTGCTCGGGCGGGATAATGCTCGCCTCTGTGTCTTTAATAGAATCAAGACTTTTCTTAAAGTTTTTCTGGAAAATCTTCATTCTATGTGAAGACCGGAGGCTCACATTATGCTAGTTTAAAGCTTACTTACCATACAGTAGCCCGTTGTGTTACTGGCTTTAGGTAGAACTGTTTAAAAACCGACTCTCCTGCCCAGTCGGCCATCTTCATGATGTCTTCTGCTCTTACTCCCACTTGGAAGGCTTTGGGTGCCATGGCACCCCTGACTGAGTGAGCGCCAAACTGAGTAATGTCGATCCTAGCCTGTGCAAGGGTCCAGCGTACCCAGCGAACTAAGATTGGAGCGGAAACAGCTTTGTATGGTTTGCGGAGAGATGCCAGTAGTTGGCCTCTATTATCGGTCCTAAGGGTGGAAGTCACTTCCTCGTAGAGCTTTAGGCATTTCACTACACATAACTTAGGTTGCTCGCTAAAGGCCGGATTTGAGATCACCCTTGAGTGACATTTTGACCTCCTGGACACATAGAAGACCACCCCGTCTGGGGAGAAGACCCTTCCTGCTAAGTGGAGGGCCCTGACGTCAGAGACTCTTCTGCAGAAAATCAGGCATAGCAGAGTGGTGAGCTTTCCTGAGAGAACCCTGCGAGATAGCTTCTCATTATGTGGCCAGGTAAGAAAAAGGTTGAGCACGGTATTGACGTCCCAAAGTTTGTCATAGCGGGCCAGTGGTGGTACCGTTAACCGGATTAATTTTAGCATTCTGCACACCCTATGGTGTTCACTGGCTGGAGAGCCTTCTACGAGGTTGTGACCTGCAGAAATCGCTGAGCGGTAGGCGTTCACTGTTCTGTAGGCTAGGCCGAACTCTACTAGGCTAGCAAGGAAATTCAGAACCTGCGCTATAGGTGCTGGACCTGGATGGAAACCCCATCCCAAGCACCAGCGTTCACATGCGTCCCCAAGAGTTTGTGGATCTCTTGAAGGTCGCCAGAGCCCAGCTCTCCTTGATGAGGCTGACAGCCTTGCATGAAATACCTGGGACTCTCCATCTCGCCCTGAAATCCTCCATGCTGCGAGGATCAAGGACCCGGCTAGGACGAGGGGATGGGTTTCCCACGCAGACCCAATAGAAGATCTTGAATCTGGGGTAGTAGAATTGGAAATCCGAAGAAAGTTCCAGAAGGACTGGATACCAGGTCTGAGAGGTCCAAACTGTGGCTACGAGGACTAGCTCCTTTCTTCTCTTGACGGACCTTCGCTAGGGTCCTCGCTATCATTGTGAAGGGAGGAAAAGCATAGGTTACCTCCTCGTTCCACATTTTAAGGAAGGCGTCCATGGCGGCAGCTGCTGGGTCCGGCCTCCAGCTGAAGAATACTGGCAACTGAGCGTTGAGGGGAGAGGCGAAGAGGTCCTTGAATAGAGGGCCCCATATTTGCTGTAAGCGCAAGAAAACCTGCCTGGAGAGTTTCCAGTCGCTGTAGTCTGACAAATAACGTAAGTGCCAGTCCACCACTTCGTTCCTATGCCCGGGCAGGTATTCTGCTGTCACAGCTATCTGGTGCCAAAGACCGAATTGCCAGAAGTCCTTGCTAATTCTGCCAGAGGCTTCGATCTGGTGCCACCCAGGTGATTGATGCACCTCTTGGCGGAGATGTTTCTCCATCTTGAGTAGTATACAACAACTCACGTTGCCGAAGGAAAAAGTTTGAACTGCGATGCTCCAGGCAATTGATGTGCCTTTCCAGCTCTTGGGGTGACCACGTCCCCCCTCTTAGCAACTGGATCGCACCTTGTTCCCCATCCAGTGCAGCTCGCGTCTGATTCTATCACTATGTCGGGGGCTGATCCGAAGATCGCCCTGCCTTTCCAGTCTTCCATATGCGTCAGCCACCAGAGGAGTTCCGTTCTTGCTTCGGGTGACAGGGCTAGATGTTGCGAGTATGATAGATTGCGTCGCAGATGCAGCCCACGGGCCACATGAGCTTGGTGAAAGCCCCGGGCAACGAAGAGAGCCCGAAGGGCAGGCTCGTGCATTTCCATTCTTGACCCTGCCATGTGAACTTCAGGTATTTTACATGCTGTTGACAGATTGGCACTGCCATATATGGGCCTTTTAGGTCCAGGCGAATCAGCCAGTCGCCCGGCCTCAGGATGTCCCTGAGCATGTGAATTACTTCCATTTTGAAATGGCGATAAAGGACAAAGTCGTTTAGGGCTCGGAGATTTATTACCGGGTGGACCTTCTGCTTCCTGCGTGCAAGGAAATGGGGCTGAAGAATCTGCCTTGTTCCGTGCATGGAGGGATGGCGCTCTTGGTGTGTAAGTCGCAAACTTCGTGTTCTACGGCCAGCGTGTCAGCATGGGACATAAATATCTGCATGGGCTGTCGCGCTTGGAAGGGTTGGGAGAAAACATTGAGGTGAAAACCCCTTGCAGTGTCCTTGACCCAGGCATCTCCTGATAAGGAGTCCCAACTTTGCTAAAAAAGGGCTATGCTTCCCCCTATGGTCACTTGCGGTGCCGGAGCTGTGCGGCTGAGGCTCACCTGCATTTTGCTGCATTGGCTGTCTTGCCGCCCTTCTCCAGCCACGACCTCTGCCTCTTCCTCTTGAAGGGAAGAAAGTGTCGGCTCTGTCTTGCCAATAGGAATGTTGGTCTCGTGGTTGATGGGGCCCTCTGTCCAGGTAATAATGGCCGGAGGAGCGGCCCCTGCCTCGTCCGGCCTGTGCAAAAACCTTTGACAAAAAAACTCTCTTTATTGAGGCTTGCACCTTGTCTAGAGCTATGAATGTTCCCACGAATTACGCCATTTACTTGAAGAAAGGGTCGCTGAATAGAAACCCCTGAGCGGCGGCGCCGGATTCATTGGTGGCCAGCTCTCCTAGCTTGGGATCTATTTTCATGAGAATTCCTTTCCAGCTCTCTGTTGAAATAGCAGAGTTTGCGTTACCGAGTAGGCAGAAGGCCCGTTGGACCATCCTGACAGAGTGACAGCGTCAATAGCCTTTCCCGTGCCCAAGGCTTCCTCTGAAAGGTCCAGAATTTTGGCTAAAGGGCCAGTGATATCATGGACCTTGTCCTGGCAGGACTACTAGGCCATATCGATCCTCTTTTTTGGATCTTTGTGATTCTTTCTGAGGAAGGTGATCATTTTCGCGTCAAGCTCTGGGGTGAGTGCCACCTTGCCTGGAATATGTGGGCGGGGGCATTCCGCCCTTAGCTTGACTCAGACTTCTTTATCTAACGGCCGACGGAGCCTGTCCCTGATATAGTCCATGGCTCTGGATGACAGAACCCAGTCTGAGGATCTAGGGTGAATCAAGTCCTTTGGGACAAACATTCAGTCTGAAGCGGGCTGTTTGTCGGATACTTGCTTAAGAATGGGGCCTGCCGCATTCCCCGATGTGCTGAGTATTGAGGGCTCAGCTTGGTCCTCTTTGTCCCCATTTGTATGAGGAGATTGATCATCCTCTTCATCAGTGCCCTGTTGATGTTCTTCTGAGCTCTAGGTTCTGTTACCCGATTCGTTCTCCTCCGTGTCAGAGGGTCTTAGGGCGGAAGGGGTCTCCTTCCTATACAGCAAGGCTTTTTTAAGCCTTGTGAATGTATCACTAGTAGCAGCTGTGGCTGTGATTGGTTCTGTCTGGTTCAGGGGGGTCAAAGAGGCCTCTTTTCTCTTTCGAGCCGGTGTACCACCCCCTGAAGGAGCGCTCTTCCTTTTATTAGCATTATCCTACGTGTTAGCTGGGACACTCCTAAGGTGTACCTGAATACACAAGCTTATCTGCTACAGCTTTTTTTAATAGTGATCTCAACAGACACACAGAGGACTCATTTGAAACTGGCTGCTAGGGCCAAATCTTGCTCTGGGTAGGCCTCTTCGTCCTCTGACCATTCTTGGTCAGTTTGAGGGGTGTATTCCTCTGCCATTGTTACTTCTTTGCCCTGTGTATATATTTCAATGAGGGCCAAGTATATATGTAGAGCCAAGCTGCTATATATATGATTAAGTTGCGCTACTAAAAACCTTTTTCATGAAATATGTGTACAAGGGATTCTTATTATAATGTTGCGAAACAAGTGTCAAGGATCATTGCGATAAATATCATACCCTAATTAGTGCATTGAACGATGCATTGATATAAATAGCATTCTATTATGGGGTTCTATCTAGTATACTAAGCTACTCATACAGAAACATAACATTGTGTGCAGCGTACAAGATGAAGGTATAAGATTCGTAATGTTAATATGTTGAATAATAAAATGATAATTGTTTTCTTAATAGATTTTTGTGTACTGTGAAATATGTAATAAGTAGCTAATAAAACACATGTATTACATAATTGTATTACTATAGACAAAACACAAAGACACAAGAACGCATACCAATATGGGTATATACAGGGAAAGAGAAGTTAGCAAAAAAGCACAAGTAGTAGCAGAAACAATTCATAATTTAACTGATTATTTTCATGCAAATAAATGATTGCTTTGTTTCAAAGCTGCTATTTACCCTAGGTATATGTATCACTTGATGTGATTGGACCCTAAGGAAAGTAGTGTGAGTACAATGTATACAAATATGACCATATACAGGGAAGGTACAGCCATAAAAAAAAAACAGAACTATCAGAAAGTGCTCATAAGTCTATTGATTATCTTTATGCACAAAAAGGATTTCTGTCTTTCAAGCTTGTGTCTTCCCGTATGTATATGTTTCATATGATGTGACTGGACTCTAAGGGAATTACTGTAAGAACCTACTTGAAGGATACGTCTACAAATAAAATAACATTTTTAGTCTCTGACTGTTACTGAAGAAAACCATGTGGCCTAGATATGTCAGCAAAAGAAAAAAGAGTGAGCCAGACATGTGATGTCATCAGTGATGTCATCAATGACATTTGTGATGTCATCTTTGATGTCCTGGGTGCACGGTGGTGGCGCGAGTTATGGTTGCTTAGCTTACCATAACTGGCGAATTTCAAGGGTTTTTCGGTTTTACTTGGAACCATAACGTCCCTTTGACAAAGTTTTTTCACTGAATTTCGTAGGTTTTTAGTAGCGCAACTTAACAATAATGACTTTCACTTTATATACATATCATATGGAACTGACTGAATCTCTTCTACTGTACTTGATGTCCGCGAACTCATTTAATGTTCGCGGACATGTTCGAAGAACAGTACCACTACCTAAAAACTCTGGGGGGGTATGTTTGATTGTTATATCATAACATAGGAACATTTAACAAATTAAAAAAAAAGCACACAAACACATTATATGTACTAATACATAAGAAATGTAACCCATATATACAACACACTAACCATTCATTTAAATGTACTATGTTCTAAAATGGAATATACCACAAGAAAATAAATTGGCTTCCAACATAATTACCTCACAAACACGACAGAACTGAGAACAAGAGCAGACCCACTGAGTACATAGGACATATCTTACCTGAAATAGTAAGCGTACTTAATTTTATTCATATATTTATAAACTTTCTGTATTAGATAAAAAATATATTGGGCCTCATTACAAGTACTCCGGTCCGGAATTAACACTGCCGGTAAAACCATACCGGCACCGTTTCCATGTCCGCCCAATCATGACCCGCGGCCCTGGTAATAGCACCACCCTAAACCGCCACCGCGGAAATAGGGGTCCCGTTAAGTCCGTCTGCACGGAAACCCCTCCGTTACCGTCAACACGAAACACCGTGAGCATCACAACTAGCGCGGACACGGAAATACCGGCTAAAAAATGGCGTAAATACCGTGATCACGGTGGCGGAACCGCCGCCACCGCGAACATGGCGTTATACACTGCCTGCTGAACTGAATCAGGGCACAGGTGCACCAAATCAGCCCAGCTGGACCTAGCAGGCCACTGGGAGCCTACAAAAGGGCCACACCCAGCCCAACACAACACAGAACCATGCAGGCAGCAGGTCTAGTAGCACTGGGACTGGGCCTACTCAACCAACAGGCAGCACTGCACATGGTGGCAGTAATGGCGCAGAGGAGGAGGCGTAGGCGGAGGAGACGCAGGCGGCAACCAGCCAACCCTGCAGCCATGGCAAACCCCATTGGCCAGCCAGCCCGACCCCGCCGCCAGCCAGCAATACCACGCATCAGGGCCTCACCCTGGAACCTCACCCCAGGACAGATCCACACACTATACCGGCTGGACCGTGCAACAATCCTGCACATCACCGCCATGATTGAGGACAACATCAGCAGCCTAATTGACACCCCCACCGCCACCCCCCCTCTCTTGAAAGTTGTCTCAGTACTGCATTTCCTTGGCACTGGCACCTATCAACACACGGTTGGTGAGCTGCACGGCATATCACAACCCTGTTTCTCCAAAATCCTGGTACAGGTACTGGATGCCCTGTTGCGCCATATGTTGGAACACATAGCCCTACCCCGCACCCTCCCCGAGGTCATTGCCACCAAGTTGGCCTTCCATGCCATAGCAGGCATGCCAAATTGCATGCATAGGCGCAGTTGACTGCACCCACGTCGAGCTGACAGTACCATGTGCAATTGAGGCGGTGTTCCGCAATAGGAAACAGTATCACTCTTTGAATGTCCAGATGGTTTGTGATGCCATGCAACTGATTACACACTGCTGCGCACGTTTCACAGGCTCATCACATGACTCAATGGTACTGCGGAATTCCACGTTGCCACGGTACATGGAACGCTATGCCGGACAAAGCACATGGCTATTGGGTGAGTACAGCTGACGATGCTACAACCCTGTCGGAGTGGTGTGTGTGTGTCCAGGCCAATGAGCATTGTGAGTGTGCCGCTGTGACTGCACATGCATCACCCCCCTTCCATCTACCAAATACAAAGCGGATGCCAAACATCATGAAGGAAGACATGACAGGGCACCACAATGTGCCCGTGCACACGCTGGCACAGCCAATCCCGTCACTGTCCCATGAACCCTGTGCCACTGCAGACACCCACCCTCAATTGAAACACTGCCTCAAAAGGCACGAGAGGCGTGTAAATGAGACGACGTGTATTTACTACTTCTGTACAGTGGAGTCACTCTGCCATGTGTGGACAGCACTGCACCGTGACATGCACACAATCAATTGTCACCCGCAGGGCACAGTAAACATGCAAGTTAATGTGTAGGCCCATATCCAGTCAGCGACATACATCGTGATGCCCAAAACATAACGCCATACACTGCATGGTACATATGCATGAATGAATGATGATACAAGAATGCACAGCAGCAGATGAGGACATGATGCCACAAACACTGACATGTTCCCCCATCTACATCCCATGTAGGTGATGCGGGATATGCACTCACGCCATGGATGATGACACCTGTATGGAGACCAAGGAACAGGCATGAAGAGGCATACAATAGGGCACATATCCGCACACATGGAATGATTGAGAGGACATTTGGACTGCTGAAGGCCCGTTTCCGCTGTCTGAGCAGATCTGGCGGATCACTGCTGTACAGCCCAGTGAAGACGGGTAAAATCACGCTTGTATGTGCCATGCTGCACAATATATGCCTGCGCAGGAACATCCCAATGCCACCAGACACAGATGAGGAAGATGGGGATGGAGATGGAGATGGGGATGGGGATGGAGATGGGGATGGGATGGCACCGCCTCCCCCTGGGGGTCCACATGATGGCCAGAGAGCACGGGATGCCCTGATTCGCATTTACTTTTGAGTCAAAGCACATTCACAGAAATGCACGAACATGGTGACGACAATGAATTAATAGTTGCACTGCAAAATAAATGATCAATGTCCACACATGTATGTCTTGATTTGAAATGGTGATGTATTGATGTAATAACAACAGGGAAGGAGGTGCATTGGTTAGGGAAGCTGTACACCCGGGGCCACCCACCACCCAAACGTGCCCACCCCCACCCAGACCCCATTGTTCAAACCCCCAAAACTACCTACCCCACCACCCAAATGTGCCCACCCCTCTCACACCCTTGTAGTCCACATGTGTCCTGCACTGCCCCACACACATGCCATCACTTCTGTGTGCGCTTCTGTGCCTGTGCAACCTTGCCCGAGGGACCCATTAGCCTACTCGAGCGCCTCCTTGGACTGGCAGTAGTGGAGCTGGATGGGGTGGTTGTGTTTGATTGGCCAGAATCTGGGATTGAGGGCATCTGTGCTAGATTTGCCTGTTGGCCAACCAACATGGCCTCTACAAGCCTGGAGGTGTGGTCGTTGCCCTCCCGCACATGGCGTGCAAGGGTCACTATAGTGCTCGCAAAGCGTCTGATGGACCTCGACAGGCGACGCACTGAGGCGCTGTAGCTCTCCCTCTGCAGCCTGGATTCCTCTAGCTGCCTCTCCACCAGCTGGGTGAGGGTAGCCTGCTGGTCCTCCATCCGCTGCATGTGGGCATTCAGTTCGGCCATGGATGGGGTGGGCGACATCATGGGACTCCCCAGTGATGTGGGGCTGAACCCCAGCTCATGGAAGGAGCCCAGGTCTTCCAATGTGGGCATCTCCCTCTGTGGCCCCGTTTCCGAGTGCTCTTGCGGGGCACTGTTATCACTGCAGGCCGCCCCCTCTGCAGTGCTGCTGCCTTCAGTGTTGTGTTGGGTGGCCATGATAGGTTCCCGTGGCACCTGTCTAGACTCAGCCAATGTGGAGACGGTGGGGATGTCGGTGGTGGTGGTGGTCCGCACATCTGTAGTGGCTGGTAATGTGGCCAGAGGTGCAGAATTGCCGGCAGCATCCTCCTGTGTGGTGGCGGTGGCTTGTGTACTTGCCGGTGCAGATTGGCTGGCCTGTTGTTCAGTATCACTGTCACTTGAAACGGCTGTGGGGACACAAAGGGCATGCAATTAGTGTTGTTGTGGTGGCAGATGGGTGCATCACATGCGTCATTAAGATTGTACATTGAATAGTGTTAGTCACATGCATCTGATTGCTGGCGTATGCATTCTGTGATATTGGTTGCCATACGGATCATGATGGGTCCTTTGGCCCATACATGCACTGCCTGGGGGGGGGTTGTTAATGGGTCCTTTGGCCCACACATGAACTGCCTGGGGGGGGGGGGTTGTTAATGGGTCCTTTGGCCCACACATGCACTGCCTGGGGGGGTGGTTGTTAATGGGTCCTTTGGCCCACACATGCACTGCCTGGGGGGGGGGGCTGTTAATGGGTCCTTTGGCCTACACATGCACTGCCTGGGGGGGGGTTGTTAATGGGTCCTTTGGCCCACACATGCACTGCCTGGGGGGGTTGTTAATGGGTCCTTCGGCCCAGTACTCACAACTGCATATTTACATGTGGCATTCATGTTTGGGCACTTACCGGCATCTGCAGGTGGGCTCACTCCTGCCTCAGCCTGCCCGATCCCATGGATTCCCTCTAGGTGGAGGACGCTGCTGCAACGCTCCTCCCATGCTCGCAGCCTCAGTGGGGAAGGGGGTCCTCCGCCTGTCCCACTGCTGCGTTGGCAGTGCGTGGAAATGAGGTTGCGTACCCTCAGCCTCAGGTCGTCCCACCGCTTGTGGCAGTCCTTCACGCTCCTCACTGCCATGCCCACAGCGGTGCACTTGCGTGCAGCTTCGGCCCACACCTCCTTCCTCCGCTGCTGTGTGGCACGCCGTTGGTCGGCGCTGAACAGCATCTCCGCATTGTCCACAATGTGCTCCACCAAGACGGTTAGCTCCGCCTCGCTGAAGCGCTGTTTGCGCTGCCTCTGAGCAGGAATCCTGGCAGACATGCTGGTGGTCCCTTTTGACTTCTCAGAGTTAGGATTGTGCTTGTGCTGGCTCTGGATGGCAATGGATTGTGCTTTTATATGATGGCCGCCTCTCTGTTTCCTGTTTTGGCGATCATGGTATTTCCGGTTCCGTGTCCGTGGCGGCGGAGGCGGAAACGGGTTTTGCGCCACTTGTGGCTGTGTTATTTCCATTTCCGTGGGGTTTTCCGTGACGGCGGTAACAACATTTCCGAGTCCGTGTGGTGCGCGCGACCATCAGCGTGTAATCGGACGGTTTTTCCGCAACCTTGCGGACACGGAAACGTTTTTACCGGCGTCACGGATTTTGCACGGTCCCGGACTGGCAGGTTGTAATGAGCCCAATTATCTTTTTTCTTTTTTCTCTCACAGAAATGTCTAGTACTCTGGAATGGCTAGAGGAACATTTCCCACATGAAGAAATGTCACAAGATAGTGAAACTAATGGTAAACACTTTATAATATAAACCATTTAATTATTATTATTTTGTATACATTTAACATATATATATTTTTTTTTGTACAGAGCATACCAAAATAGAAAATACTTCAGAAAAACCTGTTATGGATAACACTTTTCACAGTATAGAAGAAAAAATGGATTTATTGTTGACTAATTTTAATAATTTGAAAACTTTTGTGGAAGATCATTTTAAACCAAAAACATCGTACCATTGCCCCACATGTACTTGTCCCTCCTCACCATATCCCAGTCAATTATCCCCAAACCCTCTCCATAACCCAAAACGTTTTGATGAGACTTCCATCCCTTCTTCACCTAATAACAATCATGATGAAACCCCTAATTCTCCTGTTTTTGTTTCTGTTTCTGCCTCACCTTCTCTGTCATAAATTATTAATTATGTTAAATAAAGTTTAATTTTTATATTGTGTTGTAAATAGTTTTGTTTTTTTTAAAAAAAACAATGTAGGTGTCCGCGGACAGTGCAGGTGTTCTGAAATGTTCGTAAATAAACGAAAATGGAGGTGTCCTGAAGAACACTATACCTGTTCGTACTGTTCGCTAGCAAGATGAAACTATTCTAAGAACACACGCGGTGTCCTGAAATGTTCGTTAAAAAAAAATGAGTGTCCTAAAGAACACTATATCTGTCCGTAGTGTTCGCTAGCAAGTTCAAACTGTTCTAAGAACACACGCGGTGTCCTGAATTGTTCGTAATTAAACGAAAATGGAGGTGTCTTAAAGAACACTATACCTGTCCGTACTGTTTGCTAGCAAGTTGAAAATGTTCTAAGAACACAATTTGTGTCCTGAAATGTTTGTGCATAAACGAAATTGAACGTGTCCTGAAGAACACTATATCTGTCCTTACTGTTCGCTAGCAAATTTAAACTGTTCTAAGAACACACGCAGTGTCCTGAAATGTTTGTTTCACGTGCGACGCAATTTTAATTAGTTCAGGACCCGAACAGTGTCCGTAGAACATCAACGCGCATGCGCTAGCCAATCTCCGTGCATTTGGTGTCCTGCGGACATGCGCTTCCTTCGCGGACTTGTTCGCGAACGGATCATATGACCGCGCCCACGCTGATCGCGTGTTCTGAATGCGGACACTGTTCGGGTCCCCGAACAAATTAAAAGTTCACTTTCAATTAATCCATAATATTTTTCAAAAAAATCTCACCATGGCACAAGTCCCACATAGTAATCCTGAGTTTCTACATACCTTTTGAAACTTTTCAATCTTTTTTTTGTGTTTGATCTGTCCGCGGACAGCGCGCATGTCCGCGAACCGCGCACAAGCACCCCTATAAAAGACGGCGCCCTAGAGCTTATTCTCATTGTGTTTCTGGCTATTCTTCAGAGCACAGCTATTTCTCCAGCTACTTGCTGATTACGCCATCTCGATGGTATCCCTGGCTGCAGAACTGCCACCTGGTGCTGCACCTGCTTCAGCACCACCCCCACCCCCTCCACCATCACCACCTCCCCAAGGGCCTGAGGAGGGGAACAGGAGTGAGGATGCGGAGGAGGAAGAAGAGGATGATGAAAATGAGGTAGAGGAAAACCCTACTACCCGCACTAGGCGTGAGTCTTGGGTGTGGCGGTTATTTACCATTCATGGGAATGTTCCTAAGGCTCGTGCGAACCGTGTTACCTGCAATGAGTGCAAAATGATACTCAGTCGCGGGAAGCACGGTAAGTACAGCTTTGGGACCACTACTATGAAGCGACACCTGAGGTCATTTCACTCTGGGCTATTCGCAGGGTTGTACCTTGCGAAGAACGTAGCAGGTTGATTCCCTCTACTTCATCTTCTGTTTCTGATCCTGTCACCACAAGGACCACTTCTGTGGGACAGCGTCTTCCTCAAGCTGCCTCACAGGCCATACAGAATGCTGATGACCCTTACCTTTCGAGGGTCACAGTTGTATGTATGTACTGTGACACAGTACTCTGCAGGGGGGAGCGACTTCGTAGTGCTTTTGAGACTATTGTCTCAGAGCACGAGAAGATCTGCTCACTACCCAAATAAAACCCACTCTACATCTTCCTCTCTCAGGTCGCCCTTTCTTATCCCTGTGGTTGGTGTCCCCCCCTTTACCTTCCTTTCCCCTCCTCTCCTAGTGTGTCATGTATAAAAAACCAAAAAAAATACAAAATATCAAAAATAAAAAAAAAAATAAGGCTCTTTTCAGAGCCGCCTTTCACAGTTAAAAAATAGAAGTGAAAATAAATGAAGCAGGGCCCTTTGTATTTTTTAGAAGTCCGCTGACAGTTCGCGAACATTTAAAAAATTGGGTTGCTACCCCATCACAATCATTGCAATTTTCTCTGGGAGGAAGTGGTGGCTCTGAAAAGAGCCTTTGGGAGGTGTTTGTAATTCAAAAATTATAAATGCTTAACACCTACTTCAAAATGGTTGTTGTAATTCCAAAAAAGGTCGCAATGCATTTTGTACATTTTTCAGAAAAATCTGATTGCCAGCATAAGTAAGATGGACTCCATCTCTGCGAAAAATGTATGTACTACGAAACATAATATTTTCATTGTGAAAAGAGGACATGCCAAAATCTCTTAGAAAGGCACAAACAGCCTTATTAACATTGCGCTTTGCTTTTTCCATTTGTGGACCAAATGAAGAAGAACGAAGCCACATTTGTCTCTGCGCAATCCGTGATAATATCACTTGAGAATTAGGAAGCATGTCCATAACCTTCCCAAGTCCTTCTTTCACAGCAAATTGAAAAAAAAATCCAGTCACATGTCCTAAACTGTTCCCTCCACAATGAATTACAATTATGTCTAGATGTTGCTCTGTCTCCAAAGTACCACAGAGAGGTAGCAAGTCCAACCACTTAATTCCACGTACTCCATGCCAGTGTACTTCCACATGTGGGAATCTAAGATCTACAGCTACTCCACAGCTTTCTGCATGCACCTTCAACCAATGTATCCACGAATCTCCCAAAATCCAAACAATCTGTTTTCTGAAACACACAGCCATAGCCATCTTTTGTTCTCTCAGCAAAAAGAGTATCTGAGAAACTCTCTCCTGGCACAACACACCCACTTAACTTTCCTGACCAATCCCTTTCAGTGCTTATTCTCATTTGCATGACTTCTGAACCCAAAAATCCCCGGATGTAACTCCCGATGTCCGCGAACTACCGCCATGTCCGCGGACGTATCGTAACATGAACAGCCCTTCTACCATTTCCACTTCACTCTCTCTGCCATTCCCTCATTGGATGTAGCTAAGAAATCACATGACCATGCACCAATCACATTCAAGACCTCTACATCTAACTGCATCATCATAGATCAGCACTGCAAATGTACTGTGAATCTCTCTGAGTACAAGTATCATATCATTGGCAAACACCATCTATCAGAAATACTGTACACGTCTCCAAGATTTCTACTTGCAGCTCCATGCATATCCATATGCATGAACACAAACTTCAGGTATGCATATTTTCTGTACAGTAGATGAACACATTTTCAAACAGGCTTTTAGCTTGTGTAATCTGTAAAATGAATTTACTGTATTTTTTTCAATTTCCTAAAATCAACTATCACTTATAAACCTTTATACTATTTACTTTCTTTATACACACACACTCAAATCATGTTAAACTAACATTTTTTAAATGAAATATATAGACTACATATATTCAAACAAAATTGCATGGAAGCACAATCTATGTTTAAATCTTTAAAAAAATACTTATACAATTTCATATTTTTTTGTTTTTATTTATTTATTTACTTAATTACTTTAATTTAGACATGACATTGAGGCGCTATTACCTAGAACAGCTTACTTACAGAAACAGTGGTATACACTGGTATATTATAAATTTCACAAGGCATAGTAAAGATATTTTTTTTTGCTACAGTTAGTCATTCAATACAATTTGTTCATTAAGAACATATCATATGTACTGAACTGATGCAATGTATTTTATGTAAATAAATTAGTTTAATGGTTTTAAAGAAGGCACTGGGGATTTCAATTAAAAAAATCAATATCTAAATTAAAAACAGCGCTATATACAAACAAAGTTACTAATTTGAAGCTTTTACAATTGCAGTGAAGACCAGTCTCCTGAAAAGAAGCAGCCGAATTCGAAGAACAAAGAAGAACTAAGAAGTTACCTATTAATTTAAGAAAAAAAGTAAGTAGAATATCACCATAATATTTGTATTATTAATCAAACATACTATAACGTTAATACAAGCTATCCCTAAAAATAGAGATTGTGTACCATTTTGTCCAAAAATCTCCATGTCTTAAACAGCGATTTACAGCCAGAATGGCCCACAAATTCCTATTTTTGGACACACAAATTACCCAACTGAACCACTACAATTTTCATATTATAGAACAAACAACTGTTTTAATTGTATACATTAGATTTACTATTTGTACTTTTCCACACCACTAGCTTACTTTTTTTTGTCATCTGAACCCCGGTTTAGAAACACATAAATTCAAGAATACCTATCCCTACTAGTTGTAGTTCCCAATGCACAATCACAAACCATTACATCTTTATCATCTTACTCAAACACTCATGCACACAGCACACATACATTCCAGAACACCCCAACCCATATCTTCTTTATTTTTTTCAACAGACCCTAAAGAATGCCTACCAAAAGTCAAGTCCGTAGAAAGCAACGCAAAAGTAGAGCAAATGAAAATAAAAGTGTCCAACATAAGCATCCATCTCTAGCAGAATTTGTAAAAAAAAGTTGAAACAAAACAGCTAACACAGTCATTTAGTGAAACACAAGAAGTTTCAAGTACAAACACTTTGCCTCCTTTCTCAAAATGTAAAACAAACCAAAAAACAATCAACAGAAGACCAGCTATCACTACAGATAAAACTACTTCTTCAAATTTTAATATAGTGCAAAGTAAGCATACCAAGAAAAGTATTTTAGCCAAAATGTACCGTCACAAAGTCCTTCAAAATCTTATAAAAACAGGAGAGAAATCAGGTTCAATGCTTAAAACCTATCGTAGGAAATTAATCTTAGAAGCGTTGATGGACAGTGCAATTCTTCTCAAAAGAAAGTTATTTATTTTACTATTAAACAAAATGAAACCACTAACAAAACTAATAACTAAATTACAAAAAAGACTTCACAATAAGCGAAATGTCAACAGAAAGAACTTCTTAAGTATCTGCGGAGGTGAATGGAATCACACTACGAGCACAGAACCATATTTTAATGAAGAAGCGTACAAACAAAAGCAAACAAATACAATTGCCATACATAGCAGTGGTTGAGGTTATGAAAAAGTGAATAATACCATAATGGAACAAGAAGTACTCCTTACAAAAATATGCCCTGAAAACTTAGAATTACCCCTCCATTCAACTGAATCAGAACTTTTAGTGTACAAATGGCCATGCAGGTCAATGTGTAACATTCCCAAACAATGTTTCAAATCTTTACGCCAATTCCTCAATAAATATGTAAAAAGCAAAGACAAAATCAAAATTAAATTACTGCAAAATATGGATACCTGTCCAGTGCGCAAGTACACAGGACTACAAGGACATTCATTGGCCTGCATTACAGGAACTACTTGTAAAACCACTTTCCATGATATCAAAAGGATATTAACACATCATTCAACTATATGAAATCTAGTCTATAAACTGTACTATGCTAAAAGTCCTGCTTTAGCACTAGCAAAGTTAAATAACATCCTTCTACATGGTACAGCAAAAGACCTACTTGAAGAAATTCACTATATCCAGAAAAAATATTTTGGAAGTGAAAGCCATTTACAGAATGAAATAGCTTTAAACCAATTAAGCAACAATTCTACACATGGCAACATTTTGCTAAACACATACAAAAAAGAAATACTAAAATGTAAAAGTACATCAGCTGAAGTACCAAACCATGTATGTGTATGTTGCCGTAGAACTTTTTATAAAAGTAACACAAAAACTGTAGACCTATCATACAAAATAGAAGATAATGAAGATTCAAAATGGTTTGAATTAGCTCTCTACCTTGTAGCAGAAAACAAATACGAAATAACTCAGCCCTTAATACTTTGCAGTTACTGCACTACAAAACTTGACAACAACCAAACTCCTTCACGTGCTATCACAAATAGTTTGGAATTATACCCAGTACCAAAACCCCTACAACAACTTAATTTATATCAGAGCATCATAATTCAAACAGTACACCCATTTCAAGCAATAATACGCCTTCAACCAAAAACAGCAAAATTACCTCCCTCTGAATTGGTAAAAGGCATTCGTGGAAAAGTAGTTTATTTACCATTAGATCTAAAAGAAAATGTGCATACTCTAGGAGTGCAACGTCCAATGCAGCAATCTTTAATTATCTTAGTAAATGGAGTACCTACAAAAGACAAAAAAATATGGCAACAGCTGGTAGATTTATATAAAGTTAGACAAGCCTTCCAATATCTTAAAGAGAATAATGAATATTACAAAGAAATTAATATTGAAGAAAACTTGAAAGATACAACTGAAATAATTCAAGAAACACAAGAAGCTGGTCAATTTGAGCTACTAGATCCTGCTACAATATCGAATACTTTAGACCATTATACAATTCATACTTTGCACTGTAATGACACCATAGAAGATGTACTGGAAACTTACCAAATGCGTCAAACAAAAGGATCGCCAATCAGCATATGGGAAAAAAGTATAGATGCACATGCTTTTCCTCTACTCTTTCCTACTGGCAAAGGAGGAAGGTATGATGATAGACCTATTCAAATATCAGCTTCAGAATGCCGCTCATTCCGATGTATTCTGAAGATCCCAAATTTAGACAAAATGTGGAATACATATTCCACCTACTCTTTGAAAGTGAACTAGAAACTTTATGTTACGGAGTTGCACACATATTAAAATCAGGATCACACTTTCAAAATATGACAGCTACACAATTATTAGAAAAAGTGCAACAAAAGGATGAGGTTTTACAATCAAATATTACAAATCTATTAGCAAATATGCGTGGTACTAAAGAGTACTGGTTTCGACGTCATGGAGATGTACGTTGTATGATCAGAAACCTTGGCCCACCCACTTGGTTTGTTACATTAAGTTGTGCACAATATGCATGGGAAGATTTACATGATTTCCTACGCATATCAAATAAAAACAAAACAAACATAGATATACTAACACCTGGAGAACTTTGTTCTTTGGATCCTGTTAATGTTTCAAGATATTTTCACCATCGCTTCATTGCTATGCCACATTTTATTTGTAATAAAACTGTTCCTCCCCTTAGAGAAGTGCAACACTTCTTTTGGAGAAAAGAATACCAAGCCAGAGTAGCACCACATTTGGTCAAGACAATGATGCCACTGTTTTACAGTTTATTGAAAAATATGTCACTTGTGAAATTCCATCAGAAGCCACAAATAGTGATCTTCATGCACAAATTTTACAATTTCAAAGACACAAATGTGGAAAATATTGTCGTCGAAAATACAAAAACAAAGGGAAATACTACACCAAATGCTGATTTGGTTTCCCTAGACCAGTTACAAATACAGGTCAAGTGAACAACCTCATGTCTTCAGTTAGACATAGTGTTAAAGGTAAGTCACCTAAAAATAAATATTACATAAAAAGAAAAGAAGAAGAAAAATATATCAATGATTATAATGCAATCATTGCCCATTTATGGAATGCAAACATAGATGTGAAGTACATTGCAGATAATTCTACTGCAGTTGCACGATATGTCACAGCATACTTAACTAAAGCAGAAAAGACAGAGCTCCAAGACCTCTGGAATGACCTGTCATCAGATAAAACAGTATCTCAGAAATTATACAGCTTGGGCATAAAAATGCTCACCCATAGAGAATGTGGATCATATGAAGCATCTGATCGTTTAACTGGTACTGCATTGTATGGTAAATCTGAAAATATAGTATGGCTAAGTCTTGGTCCAGCTAAATCTAGAAAAAGAGTTCTAAAATCATATGAAGATATAGAAACAATAGCCAAACATGATCCCAACAGCCAAGACATTTTAAAAAACAATTTATTGGACACATACTACCCAAACAGAAGTAATACTTTGGAAAACATGTGTCTATACCACATAGCCCAAAACTACACATACAAAAATAATATGAAACCTGATGAAAAAAAGGTAAATATAGAGTGACAAACTGTGAAGGCAGCTCAGTTAAACTCACTAAACCAAATTTAATTAATCATATCAAATTGTCATTAAAGACTCCTCAACATAAAGAAGTGTATTTCATGTCCCTGCTACAACTCTTCAAACCATGGAGAAAAGAAGAACAATTACTAGATAACTATGACTCATATGAGGATGCTTTCAAAGCAAATGACAGCACTATAACTGATGTAAACTTTACACAGTACAAAACAATGTTGCACAATGAACACGAAGAAGAACTCCAAGCCCAACTAGATAAGTACACTCCTGACAGTAGTCAACCTTCTGTAACAGGAAGCCAAGAACCACTGGGAGAACCACTAATAATAAATGAGGCAGAATTAGCTATGATAGAAGTAGAAAACACCATGTGTCAGTATGAAGATAAGGAAGACTTAACTATACTACAATCAAAACTAAACAATGAGCAAAGTAGCATTTTTCAAGAAGTAACATAACAAATTGCACATGGTGTAAAACATGAAAATAAAGAATGTTCCTGCCATAATTATAAACCTATACTACTGTACGTCAGTGGTGAAGCTGGTTCTGGCAAAACATTCCTAATCAAATTCATTAGTAAGTTCCTTCAACAATTGACAAACAACACACTGTCAGCTGTTGTCACTGCCCCCACAGGTTTAGCTGCCTACAACATAGGTGGTGTTACATTACACCGATTACTACTATTACCAGTAGAACAACAGCACAAATTAGACTATTACATACTTTCTGCAGAAGCTGCAATGGAATTACGCAGAGTATTGAAACAAATGAAAATGCTACTAATAGATGAAGTGAGCATGGTCTCCAACCTGATGTTAGCTTTGATTCACCTCAGATTACAAGAAGTGCTCAAAACAGACTATGAAGAGCTCTTTGCAGGAAACCACATTATTGTTTTTGGAGATCTGCTTCAATTAACACCAGTAAAAGGTGAGCCTATTTTTAAAACATTAGGACACAAACTCTGCCGTAAAACTGTTGGCAGCATTGGAAATGTCAACCTTTGGCAACATTTCCAATACAGAGAATTAACAGAAAACATGCAGCAATCTGCAGATCTCACTTATGCCAACATTTTTAAAAGTATCAGAGTTGGTATACTTTCTAAAGAAGCAGACGCAATATTGAAAACCCGGCACATTAATGCACTTTATGGCGATAATGCATGTGCTATAGAAGTTATGGAACAATTAGCCCACAAAAATGTCAATTGTATGGCCTTAATGCCAACTCTTGCAAGCTGTTTCAAATTCAATGAAATCATGCTAAAAAAAGAAATGCAACCAATCATGGAAATTAGCGCCACAGACAAACTAGATGTACATGGTATGACACTACCCATGTGTGACCAAGCCACAACAAGACTAAATAGTTTAGAAAAATCAATCTCAAACACAGCAGGCTTAGAAAAGATATTAAAATGAAAATTATCCTTAAATTGCAGAGTAATGCTTAAACGTAACCTGGATGTTAATGGAACACTGGGTAGAGTTGTTGGCTTTCAAACATACCCACGCGACAACAAAATTCAGTTTGTCAATATACTCTTTGACAAACTTTCAGAAGTAAAAAGGATAGGACGCTCAACAGCTAGATTCCTTCTCTTCAAAGATATGTATGTACGCAGAGAACAATTTTCTCTAACTCTTGCATACGCAGTCACGATTCATAAATCACAAGGTCTTACCCTAGATAAAGCAATGATAGATATTGGTAACACAGTCTTTAAAGAAGGCATGAGCTATGTAGCACTATCACGCTTGCGTACACTTGATGGTCTATTTCTAATCAACTTTGATGCAAGTAAAATAAAAGCTGATATTCCTTGCATTTTAGAATACAATAGACTTCGCTCACTATACACCCCCCACCTAAACACATATTCTGTTCCACAAAAAGTAAAACGTTATAAAAGAAAAATAAATAAAACAGAAATGCAACAGGATGTCACTGCAAATCCTCCAAAGAGAGTAAAAGAAACTAATACTTCATCAAGTACCACAAGTAAAAAAGAATCAATTAGGGAAAGTAAACCAGGTACTTCTTTAAAGAAGGAAGACAAACTCCAAAAAAAGCAGTTAGATACAGAACTACCTGGACCATTTAAATTCTCAAATATAGTTGGTGTAAGTTGCTATGCAAATGTAGCAATGAATATTCTATTTCAATTACCACCAATTGTTGACAACATTTACTTACACAGTGCAGACCCATTGTGTTTGCAAATGTTAGTACTTCACAGAAATGCAGCAAACAATCCTGACAACACGTATAGTGTTTATGGAATAAGACAACAATTGGACTACTGTGCTGGAATGGTGAAATTCACAGGAAGATCCACAAGAATTTCTAATGTACTTACTACAAGTACTGGAAAACAAAAACATACCTATAAATGAAATCTTTCAGATTTCATACATGTGGAAACATACATGCACTCTCTGCAACAATGTGACACAAGAAGAAATCCCCAATAAACGCTTCATATATATATCAATACCAAATTGTGAATCCATTCCATTTCAGCGACTTGTACAAAATGCAAACCATGGTAGAATATGCTCTACCTGCAATTCAGATAATCGCTCCACGTTAGTAATACAAACACATAGTAAATACATAATACTAATGCTTCTACGTTACAATGCAGATGGTACCAAAAACAACTGCAAGCTGACCTGGATTCACACATGGTCAAATATCACTTGGTAAGAAAACCTTCACAACAATAGGTATAATCTACCACGCAGGAGCCACAACCAATTCAGGGCACTACACTGCATATATAAAAAAGAAATGTGGATGGTTTGAATGTAATGATAGTACCATTACTCTAAAGCAGAGATTATCAGGAAATCTTACAAACACTTATTTGATGTTCTTAAAACCAAAATTTGATAACTAAACTATATTTAAACCCTAAGTAAACTTGTGTTAAAAAAATATAAACTGTTAGAATACTCCAAAAGCTATCTAACTGCTCAAAGATTCTACAACAACTAATCAGATACATGAATACCACTAAATTAGACCAAAAAATACACAGTTAGAATACGCCAATTGGTATCTAACTGTCCCAAAATTTAACACTATCCAAATAGATAAATCAATACCACTAAAATATATAAAAAAAATAGACAGTTAGAATACGCCAATTGGTATCTAACTGCTCCAAAATTTTATAATATCAAAACAAATAAATAATATGTTACTGCTCCAAAAAAATACAACAAGCCAAAGTATAAAGCATTAGCCAGAAACAACAAGTGAACACTGAAAACAAACAAACAAATAAACTGTAGCATAACAGAAAAAGGTTTTTTTTTAATCCAACATGGATTTTTTTTTCTCCCACAGACCCAATGATTTTAACAACAAATACAGAAACTGAGCAAATTGCACAGTACTCTGATTTGTAATCTACTAAATATGAGGGTCCACAAAAAAAATAAGTATATTGATTATACAATGTAATAAGTCATTACAAAATACTAATACTAACATGCTATTTTCTTTTATCACAGAAATTAACAAGAAATACATGTACTCCGGTTACTAGACCAAACAGTAAGTATACAATAATAAGGAGAACCATAGCAGCATATCACATCCATAGTATCTAATACCTTTCTTCCTTATACATTTGTTTTTCACCCAAAGTTATAAGCAAATATGAATGTGATATGCTGTGGTGGTTGTTGCCAGGGCATAGAGTCTTGGGTGCATGACCAAGTGGCAATGCACCAAAGACTCTATGCCCTGGCAACAACCACCGCAGCATATCACATCCATAGAGTCAAACATTTCAACTATGGTCTATGGAAACTTTTAATGTCCGCGGACATTATGAGTGTTCTTAGAACACTTTCAACTTGCCAGCGAACAATACGGACAGCGTTTTCAGGACACCCCCCTAAGAACATTTCAGAACAATGCGATAGTACTTAGAACACTTTCAACTTGACAACGAACAATACGGACAGTGTCCTCTGGACACCCCCATTTTGTTTATTTGCGAACATTTCAGCACACTGCGAGTGTTCTTAGAACACATTCAACTTGCCAGCGAACAATACGGACTACGCCTTCAGGACACCCCCTACAAACATTCCCCGGACACCGCGAGTGTTCTTAGAAGCGTCTTCAGAACACCACCATCTTGTTTATTTGCGAACATTTCAGGACACCGCGAGTGTTCTTAGAACACATTCAACTTGACAACGAACAATACGGACAGTGTCCTCAGAACACCCCCATTTAGTTTATTTGCGAACATTTCAGGACACCATGAGTGTTCTAAGAACACATTCAACTTGACAGAGAACAATACGAACAGCATCTTCAGGACACCCCCTACGAACAGCATCTTCAGGACACCCCCTACGAACATTTCAGAACAACACAAGAGTTCTTAGAACACATTCAACTTGACAGAGAACAATACGGACAGCGTCCTCAGGACACCCCCATTTTGTTTATTTGCGAACATTTCAGGACACTGCGAGTGTTCTTAGAACACATTCAACTTGCCAGCGAACAATACGGAGTACGCCTTCAGGACAACCCCTACGAACATTCCAGGACACCGGGAGTGTTCTTAGAAACGTCTTCAGAACACCCCCATTTTGTTTATTTGCGAACATTTCAGGACACCGTGAGTGTTCTTAGAACACATTCAACTTGACAGAGAACAATACGGACAGCGTCTTCAGGACACCCCCTACGAACATTCCCCGGACACCGCGAGTGTTCTTAGAAGCGTCTTCAGAACACCACCATCTTGTTTATTTGCGAACATTTCAGGACACCGCGAGTGTTCTTAGAACACATTCAACTTGTCAGCCACAACCCCCATTCATATTTGCGAACATTTCAGGACACAGCGAGTGTTCGACAACGTCTTCAGAACACCCCCATTTTGTGTATTTGCGAACATTTCAGGACACCGCGGGTGTTCTTAGAACATATTCAACTTGACAAAGAACAATACGGACAGCGTCCTCAGGACATACCCATTTTGTTTATTTGCGAACATTTCAGGACACTGCGAGTGTTCTTAGAACAGTTTCAGTTTGCTTGCGAACAAAACGGACACATATTGAGTCCTCAGAACACCCCCCATTCAGTTTATTTAGAACATTTCAGAACACCTGTGATGTCCGCAGACAAATCGAACACAAAAAGAACGTCTAACACATAAAAAACACAACTTTCATCCTATCTCATAGACTCCCACCCTCCCCAAACACTCCTACACACCAACACACTCTAGTAAATACACATTTTGAACAAAGTTTCACTGTGCTGTCCACGGACGACCGCGAATCCAAGATGGCGGGCGCTACCGAAAATCTGACGCGCTTCACGCTCCACGCCGTCCAATCAGCGAACACGTTGCATGTCCGCGAACATCACCCAAGCCGATTGGCCAATCAGGACACTGTCCGCGGATCGAACAGGGCTGTAGATGCGAGCAATTTTTTTTTCCCATTCAGTCTATGGGAAAAAAAAAGTTTTGGGACCCCCCTATAACTTTGCCCCCCCCCCCGGACGAATCCTCACCAAACTTTGCAGAAAAATTCAGAGTGACCCAAATACTTTTTTTGCAAAGTTTGGTGAGGATCCTTCCAGGGAGAGCGAAGTTATGAGCCGCCCAAAAAGTGCTCTTCCTATGGAAACAGCAACTTAACCATAACTACATGCCACTACTGTGGCCCTGTAATATATATATATATATAAGTGTATATATGTCTATGGAGAGCTTGTATGCCTTCTTCTGGGTATCTAGTCATAGCCTCGAATGCCAAAGCATCGAATGCCTTACCATCTAAAAAAAAGCATCGAAAAAAAAGCATCTAATGCAGTTTTTTTAAGGTAAAGGGTTTATTTTAATTGTATTGGGTTTTTAAAGGTTCAAAAAAGAGGGTTGGGGAGGACCCCCCATTAAAAAAGAAAAAGAAAATGCATTCAATGCTTTTTGTTCGATGCTTCTTCTGCTGTCTCTCCTCTTCTTTTTTTTGTTTTAAGTAATGAAATGAGCAATAAAGCAGTTAAGGATCTCCTGCAGTGTCTCCGGCGCTCAGCAAACGTTAGTTTCCTTTGATTTCAAAGGAGATGCATCACCAAGCGCCGGAGAGGAACGGGAGAAATGAGGAAAGGACCGCTCGAGTCCGGGCTCCCTCTGCTGGCTGTGGCGAGGCGGTATGAGGAAGTAATACGCAGGTAGAAAGGGCTGCGAGGGTTCCCGCTCCTGGACACCGGATAAAGTGCGGGAATCCTGCGTGGCTTATAATACGCGCTGCGCTCTCTGAGGAGAGGGAGAGGAGGCGCCGTCGGGCTGTAAGCCTTCTCTCTCGTGCGCAGCAAAATTGAAGAGGCTCGTAACAGAGGCTCAGAGCGCTGCACTGAAATGCATGACAGCTGGCTGAGGAGGGTGGAGGCTCGTCATTACAGTAAAGTAATTGTAAACTTAATACAAATACAACCCCAATAAATGAAATACTATTTGACTAGAACAAACAGTTAAGGAGTTGAATAAAGGACTACTTATCTCTTGCTGTGAGCAGCAAAGAAAGAGGAAGTGGACTAAGAGCTGCTACCATTTGAAGGGACACAACCACACTCCATTGGCTGTTATGGGTCACATGTTCCGTGGCCATAGTTCATCGTTGCAAGGACCTATGGGAAACAGAGGTTTTTCTTAGGGAGCTCCAACATACTCGGACCATTTCTTTAAAACATTTTTTTGCTGGACATTTTATTCTTGGGATTTCAGAATTTATGCAACTTGTGGTGTTTATGAACCTTGGCATGCTAAAATCTTTCTGCTGAGCTTCTATTGTTAATCTTGAAATAAAGAAAGAGAAGCATAATGTGAGCCTGCGGTATTGACATAGAATTGAAGTGGAGAGAATAACTGGTAAGCTTAGGTAGATGGCGCCTCGTCAAGAAACCCCACTCACAGGGCTAGCCAAAGCCAGTCCACCAATCATAAGCAAAGATAGGCACCAATGAGTTTAGTGCCCAACCAATCTGATTAGCCCTACGGACTGCCACACCCAACCCAGACAAACCCCCCCCCCCCAAAGATGTAAAAGGAACAGACAAGTGACATATACTTGTCTAAGTAGAATATTTCAATGTGCCCCTTCTTTCTTGTTTGAAAAGGTTGACTGGGAAAGGGTTGATTAGTTTTGTAAAGAGGCACAGGCATACTTATAATAGTGAGATTGCTAATGCTAAAAGAGAGAAGAGAAGACAGTTAAGAGAGTTCTTAAGTAGGTTAGATGTAGATTACCATGATGTGACCTTAAAGAATAAGATCTCACATAAACATAGGAATTTAACAAAAAACCTGGAATATCAACTTCATATAGAGGGCAATCAGAATATTCTCTTGACTTTAAATAAAACGCCAACTGTTCCAAATTCTGGAATTTAACAAATTCTGTAACAGCGAACGTTACTCCATGTCATTCAAACAGCATTGACGAAATAACCTGGGTCCAGTTCTTTGAGAAATTGTACACCATCCCTTAGGAATTACACAGATGTTATTTATCTCAATGACTTTTTTTATGGGAATGTCTCACCTTCAGTGGTCAAGGGAAGATACTCATGCTGCCATTTGTAAAGCTAAACCTTCTAGGGTGCCAGGTCCAGATGGCGGCTCTCCTATTACTCTCAAAGATGATCCGGAACTCTGGTCGGGTGTCATGATTACTTTAGTCAAGGACATTTTGACAGCACTGCAATCTTCTAGTTCCTGGAAAACCTCTTTTATTCCCATTTTATAAAAGGTGACAGGTCAAATCTAGCAAATTGTTGACCTGTCACCATTTTACATGCTAACAGCAAAATATTTCCTTTGCTACTACTAAAAGACCCGAAACATTGGGTGGACGAGTTAGGCATTTTATGTCTGTCCCAGATAGGCTTCAGACAATTTTTTAGTACAATTCTGAATGGTACGAAAATGTCTCCTATCTTAGCAGAAGATCAAAGGGGGGGCGATCAGGTCCTACATGTATTGCTTCCATGGATTTGTCTCATGCATTTGATGGCATTTATCGTAATAAACTATGGGCAAACTTCTGTCATGGAATATTCCAACCCCCTCGTTTACATTTTCTCTCTCACCGGCTAAATACATTCAAGCTTTCAGTTCAATGTCTTTATCCTTCAACGCGTGGCTTTTTGTGCAACACTGTAGCTTTCCACAAGCATGCGTCTTACAAACTGGGCTCTCCCTTTCTTTGAACTCACCGGCTCTGATTGCTTTTGCGCGTCCTTCAGTTTTCAGCTCGTCGAGGTCACAGTCTTGCCCACCTGCCACTCGCTGCCCTGGGGAGGAAACAAGCAGTTTGCTGGTGCATGGAGGAAAGGGATTAGCCGGGCTCTCTGCTCCCTTCTCTGAACTCTCCCAGATTCTTGGAGACATAGCTCCCTCGCCACGCTTTCTCCTGCCTCAACTTGCAGCCTGTCAGCGTATCAGTGTCTAGTTCTCCCTGGCCTTGTTCTCAGCAGTTTTCTCTCAGCTGCTCCTCTGTCTCGCTATCCAGCTTGACTTCCTTCTTGGCCCCTGTCTTGCTCTCCGTGTCTTTCTGAGCTCCACCTTTAGTTTGGATAGCGGTCCATGATCTTCAGGTGTGTGTGATTATGACTGAGTGCCTGACCTTGCCTGACCTTATTAGTGGGACAAGGCCAGTACATGTTACTAGTGGTAATCTTCCTAGCCTCAGTCTTCCTTTTCTCGAATCAGTAGCTGGTCTGGTAAGGAAAGGAGGGGAATTATGGGAGTTGTAGTATCCCATAAAGATATAGGGAATATGGGTTAAATAACTGTCAGGAGATGGGGGATACCATATCTCACCTTCCGGTGTCTCCTCCCCACTCCCTGCAAACACCCTACCCAGGTGATCCTCCCTCACTTGTCCACCCCACGATCGGGATGCAATAGCGATGGCCCTTCCCTGGCTACCTGAATAAGGGATCCCCGGGGACTGAGTCATGAAACACCTTCAGATTTTTCACAGTATGTGAATACTCCTTGTTGCTGGTCTTCGTTTCTATCTGGACAAAATTGAGCCTGTTATAATTTACGGTCTAGATGTCACTGTGGTGGACCTTGGTTCTTATTTGAATACCGTCCAAAACTCTATGGGCCTCATTACACGGTAGGCGCTAAAAAATGTGATTTACCGTCATGGCGCTATTAGCGTGTCCGCCATCGTAGGAGACCGCTAATAGCGTTCCATTACGAATTAGCGGACACGCGCATAGGGCCATGCCGGTAAATGACCCTACCGCCATGGCGCAAAAGCACCTTACCGGCTCCGACCAAAGTGCTGATATCACCTCCGCCCTCATGCTGCACGCTATTAGCGGTCACCGCTGTTAGCGGTCACCGTAAAACACCGGAACCGGAAATAGCGTCATCGCACCGGAACGGGAAAGAGCCCGGCGGCCATCTTTAAAAACACAATCCATTGCCATCCCCTGCACTCAGGACCTGCAGCAACACCACGACTGGCAAAACCACATCCCACAAGAACAAACAATGCCCAAGGCCCTAAAGAAAGCCGATGCGCGCCAGCGCAAAGAACGCTTCTCAAACGAGGAATTGAAAATGCTGGCAGACACCCTGGCTGCAAATGCAGACGTAGTGTTCGCTAGCGACAGCGACATGCGGCGCCCGGCACTCCTGAGAAAAAAGGAAATCTGGGCTGAGGTGGCGCAGAAAGTCAGTACGGTGGGCTCCACCCCCCGCACCGTAAAGGACGTGCGCAAGCTGTGGGATGATCTGTGCCACCGTGTACGCAGCATTTTATCGGCCAACAGGAATCTGGCCATGGGCACAGGAGGCGGAGGTGGATCCCCGATGAAGATGCAGGAGTGGGAGGAGACATGTGCCAGCACCATTGGCATAGAATCCATCGAGGGAGTGGGCCGAATGGAGTGTGGTGTGGCAACAACGTCAGACGGAGGTGAGTGACCACGCAAAACCCAGCAATGCCAAGCATGAGTCCCTCCCCCAAATGTGAATTGGGAATCAGCTAATGGATGGGGTCATCACACACACACATGTACACAACCCTGCATATATGCCCTGCACATCCCCACACAACCACATGCATGCAGCACCTCACACACATGTCACCCTGACACATGTCCGGATGACCCACCCATCTGCCCAACAACCTGCAGGCCCAAACCAGATGTCCAAATCCAAAGAACTGCAGCAACAACAACATATGCATGATGCACGTTGACCCATCACTGATGTTATCCCTGTCTTGCTCCCCCACAGGGTCACAACCTGACAGTGAGGAGCTGGACTCTGCAACGCAGGCCCCACCACCCAAAAAGCAGGCCAAGGGAAAGGATGCAGGCACCAGGCCCAGTACATCGAGGGGCACTGGGATATCTGGAGTGGCCCAGCGTTCAAAAGCCACCCACGCAACGACCACACCAAGGGTCGAAATGCCATCCGACACTGTGGCAGCACCCCCACCACCCACCCCCACCACTCAGGAGCCAGTGCCAGAAGGCACGCCGTCCGCAGCCAATAGCTCCGTCGGGGAAGCAGCAGCCACAGCACCTATGAGTGATGTGGATGACCCATGTCCGACACCGGAAGGGCAGCGTACACCCAGCACCCAGCTGTCCCCACTCCACAGCCCATGCAACACATCCAATGGCAGCATCCATGAGGTGCATGCCGGAGATGCAATGGATGGGTCATTCAGTCCCGTGGCGAGCTCACCTGATGTCGGCCACATGCAGCAAGCTGCGCCGAGGAGTAACAGGGGCAGGGCCGCAGACGACACCATGAGCCTGATACGCCAGCGCCAGGAGGAGCTCAATGCCCTGGTTGCCCGGCAAGTGAGCGAGGCTGCCTCGACCAGGGAGGAGATCCGGGTGTTGTCAAGGGACATGAAAGCTGCCATGGACAGCAACACGACGCGCCTATGTGACGAGATGGCCGCTGTGAGGCAGGTCCTAACGCGCATTGCTGAGGCGATGGAGAGCATGCGTCACTCACAGGGAGCAGATCAACCAGCCACCCCCTCGTCTACTAGCTCAGACCAGACAACCATCCTGCGCAGGTCCAGCCGGTCCTTGCGGCGGTCAGACTCACAACCCCCCAATGGTGGTAGTGGAGGAGGGAAGTAGGGCCAGCCTGTCCCTGTTGACACTTGGGAACTAATGCAGCACTGATGTGCACACCATGTTCGGTGGAGTTGTGGGGGGAGGGGGGTGAGGGTGTTCGGTGGAGTTGTGGGGGGAGGGGGGTGAGGGTGTTCGGTGGAGTTGTGGGGGGGAGGGTGTTCGGTGGAGTTGTGGGGGGAGGGGGGGAGGGTGTTCGGTGGAGTTGTGGGGGGAGGGGGGTGAGGGTTGTTGGGGTGAAGGGTACATGCACGTTTGAATGTCATAATGCTCAATACACACGTAATGGCATGGATAATCACATGACTGGACATTGATCATTGTGTATGTGTGCTTTATTGTTGAAGGGTGCACTGTGTTTATGTCCTCCATACACCCCGTGCCCTGAGCTGAACACCAATTGCACCCTCCTAATCCATGTGCATCAGAAACAATGGTCTATCAGGTGCTGCCGCACAGCACGTCCCTCATGGGCATCGCCACCTGCATGACCTGCAGCCCCCTCTCCTCCATCCTCATCCCCGTCATCATCCTCAGACGGTGGTCGCAGTTCTATGTCAGGGGGCATTGGCACATTCCGTCTGATACACATATTGTGAAGCATGACACATGCCATGGTGATCTTGGCCACCTTCTCATGCCCGTACAGGAGTGCCCCGCCCGACCTGCTGAGGCACCGGAAGCGTTCCTTCAATAGGCCGAATGTCTGCTCGATCACCACGCGGGTACGGGTGTGTGCATGATTGTAGTCCTCTTCGTGCCTGTTCTGTGGGTTCCGCACAGGGGTAAGGAGCCACCTCTTCAGGGGATAACCTGCATCACCTGCATGGGTGCAACAATGGGTATGTGTAAGTGTCTACATAATGTGGAGCATGCACATATCACACAAACAAACATTGCATATTCAACGACATCCACTGATCCAAGCACGCATGGCAATCAGGGTAACTGCAATGTGGGAAGGTGAGGTGGTCCTTGCAAGTGGACATGCACCATGCATGCATACAGCAGGGATTGCCATGTCCCGCCAGAGTTTAAGTGATTTGTGTTTCCTGGCCCTGGCAACGTTAGGGCCACACTGCTAGTACACTGCCATTCCTTAGTTGATGTCCCCATGCTGTTTGATGGCAATTCTGTGGTGGGGTACGGGTGTGCCTCACCACAATGGCTACAGGGGATCCATTTGTATGCACTCATGTGCGCGGACCATTTCTGATGTTGTTCAGCGTACATTTCAGTTGTGATTTTGATATGCATGTTGCTGATTTGTGTAATGGGGGAATGGTGTGTTGTGCGGTGTGCATGTTGTTTGGAATGGCCTGTTTGGCGTAATGGATTGATATGTTTGCCGTGGCACTCACTTCCAGCATGTGGTTTTGTCTCTGGTCCATTGTGGGCTGCCTCACTGTACAGTGATGCAAATATGTATGTCCATTCTTCTCATGACACCAGTTCACGCCCAGTTGGAGTATGCATCTCCCCCCCCCCCATTCACGGCCAGTTGGAGTATGCATCCCCCCCCCCCATTCACGCCCAGTTGGAGTATGCATCTCCCCCCCCCATTCACGCCCAGTTGGAGTATGCATCTCCTCCCCTCCCCCCCATTCACGCCCAGTTGGAGTATGCATCTCCCCCCATGCCCCCCATTCACGCCCAGTTGGAGTATGCATCTCCCCCCCCACTCAGAATCCACATCACACTGACATGTGGTCGGCCTGCTACTCACCAAGTAGCCACGAACGTTGTCCAGCATGTCGCTCCATGTATCGTGGTATTGTCGAGTTCCGCAGGACCATTGCATCATGGGTTGAACCGGGATATCGGGCACAGCAATGTGTGATGATCTTATTGGAGTCACATACCATTTGGACGTTGATGGAGTGGTATTGCTTTCTGTTACGGTACACTACCTCATTGGCATGTGGGACCACCAGTTCTACATGGGTACAGTCGATGGCCCCGATGCAACTTGGGATGCCTGCCAGTGAATGGAAGCCAACTTTGGTGTTGGAGATCTCCTGGGCAGTCCGTGGCATGTATATGTGTTGACTTGTGTGCTGCAGGAGGGCATCGAGCACCTGGTTCAGTGTGCGTGAGAATACTGGTTGTGATATGCCATGCATCTGACCTACCGTATGCTGGTAGGTGCCTGTGGCCAAGAAGTGGAGCACTGTTACTACCTTCAGTAGAGGGGGGATGGCAGTACGGATGTCAATGAGACTCACAATGTCGTTGTATATCATGTCTACTATGGTGGTGATGGTATCCCAGTCCAGACGGTACAGGGTGTGTATTTGCTCAGGGGTTAGGTTGACTGGACTGGCTCTGATCCTGGGAATTGGTGGCTGCCTCTGTGGTATCACTAGGTGCACTGGTGGTGCTTGCTGCGCCTGTCTTGCCCTCCTCCTCCTCCTCCTGCGTCTCCTCTGTGCTGCCTGTTGTTGTAGCTGCTGCACAGCAATCATGTCCTCTAGCCCATGTAATGCTGCTAGTATTGCATCCATCTTGGTGTGGGAATGGGTGTGGGGAGGGGTGTGGTGTGCTCTTTTGTGCTGCCAGTCTCCATTGCCTCCACCTGTGCTGATTTTGTCCACCTGTGGCAGGTGGGAACTCTGCTGTGCTCTTTTAACGTGTGGTTCGCGATGCCGGTATTAGCGCCTTGCCGGTAAGGGTTCTTTGGGTCTACTACATGCCGGTATTGCCATGTACGCATGGCTCGTGATGCCGTGATATTAGCGCTATGCCGCTATTTCCGGTCTGAGGGGCCGCGCGCTCACGGACTTGCCGCTAATAGTGCCACCGTACTTTGCGGTGCCGCTAATAGCGGTATGTCCGGTTCCTGATTGGGGAGGGGATTTACCGATACCGGTAATCCCTTACCGGTAACGGTATGTCCCTACCGCCTACCGTGTAATGAGGCCCTATATGTATAAGAACCAGGAGACTTGCCCTATGAATCCCTACAGCATTATTAGGCACACATTTGGTCTGATTTCCTTAGCGTCAAGTGAGGTGGAAACTGTGCGTTTACACAAAAATGAGCAACCCACCTCAGTACTCACTTTATATAGATCTATATCTGGCCTTTATGTCTCGGGCAGTCTGCTCTATTAACAGGTTTAAGGATAGGATGAGTGATTCATTACACAAGATTGACTGCGATTCAGAAGAGTTATTTCTGAATCCCTGCTGGACTAAGAAAAGGTTATCAATTTGACTGGAGAATTACTATTGAGCAACTGGGAACATATCCCATGTATAAAGAATGTGCAGGTTTTATTTGTAAAAGGGTTAATTTATCGAAGCATATATATTTATTTCCCTGTCGTCGGGCTCAATCACTTTATTTGAGATTTAAACTGAACCAATCACCTATCCTTGACTGTACCGGACCAAGAATTGCTAAGGAACATTCTGAATGTTATTGCAGGTGGTGCCAAAGAAGAGAGATGACAGAGACTCTAAAACATATAGTTTTATATTGTACTTCTACTGTTAATCTGAGGAGATTGCATTTTGCTCATCATATATATGATGATTATGAGCCTGCAGCAGAGTGATTGTGGTCTTGTTTGATGGTAGGCAATAGTATTGCCCTACTGCTAGCACTTTATAGGTTCCTGATTACACTTTTTGATATGTTACAATTATAGATCTAAGTGGTCACTTATTCTTTTCATAGCACTTTAGCACTTTATCTAGAATTCAGTTTCAAGTCTGATGTGACACTGGTCTTTTTATGATGGATTGATTTTAGAGTACATTTGTTGATTTGATATTTTATGAGATTTTAAGGCCAGTTGATGCTTTACTGATTGTTTGTAACATATTTTCACCATTGTTATTAAGATTTTGTTGGATTAAATTATGTGAAAGGTTTTAATTGGAAACACAACACAATACATTTTTTTATATATATATATATTGTTGAGGCTTGTGGAATCTGCTTAGATCACATGCTGTGCATAGGCCGACATCTAGTGGAAGCTGCACAGTATTACAGTTGTTGTTTTTGAAATTTGAAAAGGAACCTTATTTGACCTATTGAGAAAGGATGGATTAAGATTCCATTCCTATGCTGATGATACCCAGATCTATGTGGAAACGGAGAATGTAGCTGAGGCATTTGAGAAGATTGATCAGTGCATGCAAGAGATCACAAGATGGATGACATGTAACCCGTTACAGCTCAACGCAGCCAAAACTGAGGTAATACTATTTGGACCAAGAAATAAGATGAGGGCTGAAAAACAAAATATAAGCCCGCAGATTCTGGGTGAAGAACTCCAGTTCTCAAAGAATGTAAGGAATCTGAGATGAATATGGCAGGAAAACCTGGGCAGTGAAGCCCAGGTAGGGGCTAAAGTGACGGCCGTCTACTACTCATAACGTATGCTCAGGAACGTACTTCCTTTTGTGACAATTGAAGATCAACCAGTAGTCATAGGGGCGTTAACTAACTCTCATCTAGACTACTGCAATAGTCTACTGGCAGGGATTCCAGCAAAACAGATGATGAGGCTTCATAGGGCCCAGAACGCGGCAGTTAGGTTAATTGCCCATCTGGAAAAAAGGAACCATGTCTCTACCCTTCCCCTCCGTAGATCGCTTCATTGGCTGATGGTGGAGGATCGGGTCAAGTTCAAGGTGGCATGTCTCATGTTCAAATGTTTCTATGACCTGGCACCAAAATATCTGAGTGCCAAGATCCACCGGCATCAACCAACTAGAGATCCCCGTTCGGGAGATAAATTGTTGATGAACATCCCTCGGTCTAAACAGACTTCGATGATAGGAGGTTCTCTGTGTTAGGCCCGAAGCTATGGAATCAGCTACCATTGACCATCTGGTCATGCCCATCATTAGAAAGCTTCAGAAAAGCTCTAAAGACCTTTCTATTCAAGTGAGCCAAAGTGATACAGGCCACAGCAGCTTCCTCAGTTAAAGTGCAAACTATAGCGAACATCTGTGCCCGAATGCAGTTGATTCTGCCTGGTACGCTTAGGAAATACACAAAATCGAAATCAACGTTGACAGGGGGTGCCAGTAATACTATCCATAGTGTGACGTCCACTGTACCCATGGTCCTTCACGCGTCGAGGTCCCTCAGATTGTTTTTTTCCGCCATTGTAAACTGACACTATTTCGCAGAGTTCCCCTTTTGGCATACCGCCATTGATTTATACAAATTAGAGTTTCTCTTTCCATCCTTTATGTTCTACATCACCGACTATCAAAAACATCAGAGAGTGGTGAAGAAACGACTGTGAAAAACCCATCGACAGATCTGTCCGGCCTTGGAAAGCCGCTTCGGGCTTCGGCCCACACAGTAGGGAGAGAGGGGGGAGGACATTTCAGAATGTATTTACCCCTTTTCAAACATTATTCTCGCCTAGCTGCCGTGTCATTCCATTATGGATAGAACCCCTTTTAAATTTTGACCTAAGTGCAACAAACAAATTCCCTTGGGTCGACAAGCACCTGGTGTGCAACCTTTGTCTCCCTTTTATCCCAAGGGACCTGTCGAGCCTGTAAGCTATTTAAACGCAAGACATTAAGGGACCGTTTAACCAAACACTGGGCCCACCACGCAATGCAGGTCGAGGCCCCCATGGACGTGTCGGAGACTTCCAGCGACGGCAGTAACGGTGTGTTATCTGACGGCAAAGGCGATGGGGATACTTCGGTTTCCCAAGCGAAGGCCCCCGACCCCATCAAACAGGCCGGCGGCCTTGTTACGGGGACAACACCCAGCGGCCATGGCGCTCTCACATGTCCTTCCACTAAGCACACAACCCACGGCCGAGACTCGACACGTGTGTCGAACAAAGGCCCACGCACGCCGTCTAGGGAGAGGTCCGTTGAATCACTGTCCTCTGGGCACTCGAGGTCCCGATCGCCACATGACAGGCCATGATTGTCCAAAGACAGAACAGACGTTGTGACTAAATCCATTCCCGAACATCGCATGTGAATAGACAAGACGTCTGATCATTCCATAGCCGAAGTTCGACGTTCTTCGTCGAAAATGGTAACCAACCCTATACAGGCGGGACTAGCCCATTTGGTAAAAAAACACGTCCCAGAAGGCCTAATAAAGATTAGGGAGTCCAAGAAGAAGTCTTCTAAGACCCCCCACAGGGAAAGGTCCCAGAAAGATAGGTCCCCACACAGGAGTAAGGACCCACAGAAACAGGTTTCCTTGTCTTCAGTCCTAAAGAAGAAGGCCCAGCCTTCACCTCAAGTCCCATTCACTCCTCAGGATCAGGAAGTTCCATTGGACCCTATGTCCATTCCTAGCTCTGCCCAATGGACATGTGTGGATATTGATGAGAAGGATGACCTTCATGGCAAACTTTTTTGAAAAGGACCCTGATTATTTCAAATGTCTTCAGTCCACCCCACCCACAACAGCAGCCTCTGGTTCTCAGATCCCTGTAGCAGCTACTGCTTCTCAACCCCCTTCAAAGAGGTCTCTCCCTGATACCCTAACTATTCCATCACAGCAAGATCCCCTAGTCATTGACCTGTATGACCCGGACACTGACACTGAGGACATGTATGTATCTCAAGAGTCTGCAGACCCTTACTATGGTGATGATGATGAAGAGCCTGATGTATAATATAGACTTTCCCATCAACCAGGATCCTCCTGTGGCGGATTCACCCATAGATAACCAGCCATTACTGAATGACATGCTCATCAAGGCGGCTGAGCATTTCCAGATAGCAACGCAGGAGACTCAACAAGACAAGGACTTTGTTGACAATATTTTGGGGGGTAAGTAGGCTGTCACTCAGCTCATTCCCCTCCTGCAGTCTATTCAGCGAAAGATACCACCCTTGCTGGAAACGCCTAACCAGATGTGGGCTGTTAACCCATGCATCGAGAAGCTGTTCCGACCTGCTACATCAGACCCTCTCTATATCAGGGGACAGCTCAAACCTGACTCTCTTGTAGTTACAACAAGGAAGAGAGCCGGAACACCCCTAGCCACCTCTGAGGCACCTCCGGACAAGTAGAGTAAGAAGCTGTATACAATGGGGAGGAAAGTGGCCTCTTTGGCAGCCTTAATTCCTTAAAACTCAGTTTGCCCTTGTGGCGGCAGAAAGCAGGGCAGTTTCAAGCTGCATGTTGAAAAGTAATCTGGACGCCGGAGACAATGCGGGCAGTATTATTGCAGAGGGAACATTTATTAAGCATCACGCTTGGTTACGCCAATCCGGCTTCAAGCAAGAGACACAAGCCACACTTCTCAATATGCCCATTGAGCCCAACATACTCTTTGGAAAGGCTGTTGAAGATGCCCTGAAAACTGCTAAAGAGGAATACGATACACTAAAGTTGTTGGGCCAGCTAACCATAAACCCACTGGCCAGAGGGGTAATAGTAATTTTTGTTGCTCACGGGGACAAAATTCCCAGAGGGGTTCAGGATACAATCAGAATCGAGGAACAACCTGAGGTAACAATCAAGGCCAGAGGGGCCCGCACAGATCCCGTGGCTGGGGGAGGGGCTCCTCGTCTAGAGGTGGTACCAAACCTCCAAAACAGTGACTACCCCGCTTCAGGTGGGGATCACCTCAGACAAATGAGTGCTGTCCACTGTGGCAAGCGGTTATTGTGTGGAGCTCCTCAAGCGACCCCGGAACTAACCCCCATGACAGAAAACTCACTCTAAAGAAGACCAACGCATCCTCCTCGAGGAAATCGCAAAGCTGCTTCAAAAGGATGCCATAGAAATTGTCTCAGCCAACCAGGTAAACAAGGGTATTTATTCAACCTACTTCCTTGTGCCAAAGAAAGATCTAACAATGCACCTAGTATTAGATATATGCCTTGCAAACAATTATGTCAAGCCACAAAAGTTCTGCATGACGGTGCAACAGGAAGAAATCCTTCTGCTAAAGCTGGAGGGACTACATGGCAATATTGGATATGAAAGATGCTTATTTTCATATTTCAATGTTCACAGCGCACATAAGTTTCTTGCGTTTCAAGATAGCAAACCAGCACTACCAATTCAAAGTGCTGCTTCTTCGGAATATCATCTGCTCCAAGGGTATGCACAAAGGTACTGGTGGCAGCACACGTGCGCAGGGAGGCAATCCCAGTGTACCCTTACCTGGACGACTGGCTGATTACAGGGGAGACTCCCCAAATTTGCAGGCAAACATTTTCAAAGAACTATCAATCTTCTCTTTCAATTAGGCTTCTCCATAAACGAGTAAAAATCAAGCCTGGTGCAGAGCACAACCAAGCGGTTCCTAGGAGCTGTAATAAAACTCAGAAGAGGGGTTGGTCTTTCCATCAGAGGAAAGAGTTCAAAACATGTTACTGCAAATACCTCATTATCAAGCCGGCTGCCAGATAAGCATATGCAAAGCTATGCGTTTGCTAGGCATGATGGCATCTTGCATTTACCTGCTACCAGACGCGCGCCATGCCGGAGTGGTTGACGAAACAGTGGTCTCAGGCAAGAGGTCAGTGGGACGATCTAGTGGTCGTTTCACCGACTCTAGTACAAAACCTTCATTGGTGGACAAGAGAAAATCTGTTGAAAGGAAAACCCTTCCACGATCCGGAACCGCAAGTGATTGTCACAACAGACGCCTCGCTCGCCGGGTGGGGGGCTCATTACCTTCATCACACAGCACAAGGTCTGTGGATTCATGCTACGGCACAGAACTACATCAATCTGCTGGAACTACTGGTGGTGTTCAAGGTCCTTCAGGCATTCGAGATACACCTAGTGCACCAGTCTGTGCAAGTCCTGACCGACAGCACTACAGCGATGTTTTACATCAACAAACAAGGGGGCACACATTCTCCAAATCAGTCCAAGCTAGCGCAACTAATTTGGAAATAGGCACTCAGATGGAAAATATTCCTATCATCACAGCACGTTCCAGGGGAACTCAACTCTCTGGCAGGCTCACTGAGCAGAGATCCCCTACCAGAGGAACATGAATGGCAACTAGACACAGGGGTCGTGGAGCACCTCTTCTCTCAATGGGGTTTCCCCACAATAGACTTGTTCGCTACAAGCGAAAACAGTCAATGCCCAGACTTTGTGTCCAGGTTCTCCCAGCCAGGCTCCAAGGGGAACACCCTATGGATGAACTGGTAAAGGAAATGTGCTTACGCTTTTCCCCGACCCCTCTCATGAACAAGGTGGTGAACAAGATCCACAAGGAACAAGTGACGCTCGTCCTAGTTGCTCCTATGTGGGCAAGACAGCCTTGGTATCCACATCTACGCAAACTGCCAATATGCAATCCCATCAAGCTCCCGTGCCTGACCAATCTGCTCACTCAGCACAGGGGATTAACAGTGCACCCTCAACCTCACTCAATGAACTTGGCAGCATGGCTCCTGAAGTCATAGAGTCCGGACATCTTAACCTATCACAAAGGTGTATGGATATCCTGAAGGAAGCACAAAAGCCTAACACTAGACACTTATTTCGACAAGTCGAGGAGATTCTTAATTTGGTGCCAGTCTAAACAAGTTAGCCTCATAGAATGTACCCCATCCCACATTCTAAATTATATGCTCCACTTGCTAGACTCAGGGTTAGTGTTCAACTCTTTAAAGGTCCACCTGGCGGCCTTGTCAGCCTACATCACCTCCCACAGTAGGATCTCATGGTAGAAGGTGCCAGTCATCAAGGCATTCATGGAGGGAGTATAGAGACTCCACCCTCCGATTACAAACCCGCCGCCAGGATGGGATCTCAATGTATTACTCGGTAAGCTCATGGGACCCCCTTTCGAGCCAATGAATAAGTCAAGTCTTAAACACCTCACTTACAATATTGCCTTCTTAGAGGCTATTGCTTTCATAGAAGAGTTAGTGAATTGCAAGCATAGTCAGTGCAGGGTCCTTTCTTTGTCATACACAAGGACAAACTGGTTTTATGTACGCATCCTAGGTTCTCCCCTAAGTTAATCTCTACATTTCATGTGAACCAGTCCATTGAGCTTCTGGCTTTCTTCCAGAACCCAAAAAGCTTAGCTGAGGTAAAACTCCACACACTAGATGTAATGAGGCCGGTCCTTTACTATGTAAACAAGACCAGACCGCTAAGATAAACAGACCAACTGTTTGTCTCCGTAGCCCCAGGCAAAGAAGGGGATTGCATTTTCAAGAATGCCATCTCCAGATGGATAGTCAGGTGCATACAACTGTGCTTTTCCCTGTCAGACAAGACACTGGGCCTCATTACGATCCAGGCGGTAAGTGGCAAACGATGCCGGTAAAGGATTACCGGCATCGTTTACCGCTCCGGCCGATTATGACTTGACAATGCGCTATTAACGGCACCATAATTAACGGTGCCGCTAAAAGCACCAAGGGCGCGGGCACGCGACCTCCCATGCCGTAAATGGCGCAAAGTGGGGAACATCACGAGTCGGGCGGACATGCAATTAACGCCATTGTGAAGGGCGTAAAGTACCTTACCGCCATGGTGCTAATACCGCCATCGCGGACCAACCGTAAACAGCCATGTGCAGTGTTCCCAACTGCCACAGGTGCACACAATCAGCACAGGTGGAGGCTATACAGACTGGGCAAGCACAGATGAGGCACACCCCACCCCTTCCCACACCCAGTCACACTCCACAATGATCCCAATACTACTAGCAATGCTGGGGCTGGAGGACCTGATTGCAGTGGAAGTGCTACAACAACAACAACAACAGGCCACACAGAGGAGACGCAGGAGGAGAAGGAGGGCAAGGCAGGGCCAGCATGCCCTACCAGTACAGCCAGTGGCACCACGCAGGCAGCCCCCAATCCCATGCATCAGAGCCAGTCCATTCAACCTAACCACTGAGCAGATCCCCACCCTGTACCGTCTGGACCGGGACACCATCACCACCATTGGGGACATGATACATGACGACATTGTCAGCCTGAATGAAACACGCAACGCCATCCCACCCCTACTGAAGGTAGTTGCTGTGCTCCACTTCCTGGCCACAGGCACCTACCAGCACATAGTGGGGCACTTGCATGGCATTTCACAACCATTTTTGTCACGTACGCTGAACCAAGTGCTTAATGCCCTCCTCAAGCACACAGATGACCACATTTCCTTACCACGGTCTGCCCAGGATATCTCAAACACCAAAGTAGGTTCCCATTCACTGGCTGGCACACCTAGTTGCATTGGCGCCATCGACTGCATCCATGTGCAATTGGTGATCCCACATGCCATGGAGGTAGCGTACAGCAACCGTAAGCTATACCACTCAATCAATGTGCAAATGGTATGTGACTCAAACAGGATCAGCACACATTGTTGTGGCCGATTCCCCGGATCTATCCATGATTCACTGATCCTGTGGAACTCGACGGTACCACACTACATGGAGCAACATGCAGGGCACAGATCCTGGCTTATCGGCGAGTTGCATGTCATGCCCATGGTAATGTGATGTGGGTAGGTGACTGATATATACATGCATACTTCACCTGGCTGCGAGTGCCAGAGGTTATGGAGCATGCTCATGCTGTCATGAACCATCAAACTCTCCCCTTCTGGGCCTCCTGGTCCCTGACACGTCGGGCCTTACACTCCATAATACTACCAACATGGCGGCAAGCTCAGAACGCTGCTCGCCAGTCTTCACATTCTACGCAGCGTCCTCTATAAATAAGCCACACCCCCGCGGCCCCGCGCGTCTCAACGCTGCATCTAGCTGTGATCGGACGTGTGCTCTGAACCTTCTCTATTGCTACTTGCTATCCCCTGGCCCCTGGATTCCCTTCTACCGACTTCTTCCCTCTTTCCTAACTTCCCGGAATCCCTGTGCCGCTTCCGTGTGTCCCCAACACCTTCTTAAATACTCCTGGAGTTTCCCGTGATCCTGGACATCGAAGCTGAACGTAATCTGGAAGCCGAGGACGGCCGATTGGGCTTATTTAAGTCCCGAACCATACGAAAGAAGACTCCACCTAAAGAGGACATCACGCAACATAGACAGGTGAGAAGGGGGGAAACCTGTGACAGATTGAGACGCCACCTGACCGAAGTCGATCCAGACATGGAGGCGGCCATCCAGGATCTTATGCATGGCATGCAAGAACTATCGACCGAAGTACAGAACTTGAAAGCGGAGAACGCCGCGCTGAAACAATTGGTGCTTTCACGCGACTCTGCCTCAAAGGACAGCGTGCTATTGGGCGGCATTGTTGACAAATATGACGGCTGTGCAAAAACCCTCTGAGGATTCCTGGATTCTTGTTTGGTCCACTTTACCTTTAAACCATCCCCAGGGCTAAAGTGGCCTTTATTATTTCTCACCTCTCCGGGAATGCCTTAGCCTGGGCCACACCATTAGTTAACACCAGAGATTCCCTTTTGGATGATTATGATGGATTCATTCAAGCACTAAAGACTATGTTTGACCGCCCAGAACAGGTCTTTAGTGCTCAAGAACGTTTACTCGATTTCCAGCAAGGCTCTCAGGACATGCTCACCTACGTAACTCGATTCAAGCAATTGGCTAAAGAAGCGGGTTGGCCTTCTGAAGCTTGCTTCACCCTCTTTCGAAGAGGGCTAAATGAAGATGTTAAGGATGAATTAGCCAGGGTAGCACGTCCTAGTTCTTACCAGGCACTTATGGATCTTGGTCTACAAATTGATTTCCGCATCCAGGAAAGAAAGGCAGAGAAAAGGAAGACCAAGTCAACCATCCAAAAAAATCCTCTTGTGAGCCCTTCAAAATACGAAGATTCTCCTGTTCCTACAAATGAACCCGAACCCATGCAGCTAGGGTCCTTCCGTGGACCCATATCCCCCCAAGAAAGGCTGAGAAGGATCCATACTGGCTTATGCATGTACTGTGCCTCGGACAAGCATTTAGTCAGAGAATGTCCCTTAGCCCCTCCACGGCGTTCGGGAAACGCCAGCTCCCGATCCTAGATGGAGCTCAGTTTCGGGAGAGAGATGCAGACTCCACATCTATACCATCCTTGAACTCTCCTGGACAAAACTCCCTGGTAGTCTTACAGGCTTTTCTATTGTCATCTAAGAAGGAATCCTGCCCCATTCTGGCACTAGTGGACTGTGGGGCCATGGGAATATTCATAGATCAGGAATGGGTCCTTAAACATCATATTCCTTACGAATCCCGGAACGTCCTGCAAGCTGTAGAAGCAATTGATGGAAGACCGCTTTCTTCTGGACCCATAACCCTTCAGACTAAGGAAATTGAGCTTGCTATAAACCATCACCGAGAAAGGATAAAGTTTGACATCATAAAATCTGCCCATTGCCCAATGGTTTTGGGAATGCCCTGGCTACAAAAACACAACCCATACATCAATTGGACAGCTGGTTCCCTGTTCCTAGGTTCCGAATTTTGCATGTCCCACTGTCTGGTCAAGGATCCTTCACCGACAACATCAGAAGAACATTCAACAACTCAGCAAGATCCTCTTATGGTCTCCAACATCATCCAGATTCCTAAAACCTACCAGGAATACGCCGATGTGTTCTCTTCTGCTATTGTCCAAGCCCTACCACCCCATAGGCCTGAGGACTGTGCTATTGAAACCGAACCTTCAGCCGTGATTCCCTTCAGAAGGATGTTTATCCTGTCTGAACCTGAGAAAAAGGCCCTTCGTGAATACCTAGATACTAACCTACAAAACGGCACCATACGCCCATCCAAGTCTCCGGCTGGAGCTTCATTATTTTTTGTTCCTAAAAAAGACACCAAGGAACTCAGACCTTGTCTTGATTATCGAGGTCTTAATCAGTGCACCCTTAAGGATCGTTAGCCATTAGCCTTGATCTCAGATATCCTGGAAGCTGTAAGAGGAGCCGTAATCTTCACCAAATTGGATCTCAGGGGTGCTTATCACTTGATTCGTATTAGAGAAGGTGACGAATGGAAGACAGCCTTCAGAACACCCTTTGGTCATTACGAATACTTGGTCATGCCCTTTGGACTCTCTAATGCTCCAGCAATCTTCCAACGCTTCATGGACCGGGTGTTTTCGGATATGCTATTTCTTTTCGTCATCGTCTACTTGGACGATATTTTGATATTCTCTAAGGATCCTCTCAAGCATGAAGAACATGTTAAATCAGTGTTAGAACGGCTACGTGAACACAAGCTTCTAGCAAAACCCGAGAAATGCCTTTTTCATGTTTCCACTGTTCACTATCTAGGATTTGTCCTTAGCCCAGATGGCATAGGCATGGATCAATCCAAGGTTAAAGCCATACTATCCTGGCCAACTCCGACCTCCGTAAAACAGATCCAATCTTTCCTGGGCTTGGCCAATTTCTATCGGAGGTTTATACCATCCTTCTCCGAGATTGTTCAACCGATCATCTCCTTGTTGAAGAAAGATACTCCCTATCATTGGACCCCAGCCCAGGAGAAGGCCTTCCAACGCCTGAAAACGGAATTTACACAAGCCCCCATCCTGGTTCAACCTGATATAAATCGACCATTCCTAGTGGAAACAGATGCCTCTAACTATGCCATCGGAGCAGTTCTGAAACAGGAACTAGATGACGGGCTGGAACATCCTATTGCCTATCTTTCACGGACATTGACCTCCAGTGAAACTCATTACTCAGTCTTAGAAAAGGAACTTTTAGCCATCCGTCAAGCCTTCACAGAGTGACATCATTTACTTCTAGGAGCTAAACATCCTGTCCAGGTTCGGACGGACCATCGAAATCTCCAAGTGTACAGACCCTGGAATGCAGGAACAGCCGTCAGGCCCGTTGGGCGTTCTTCTTTGCTCAATACCAGTTCCAAATTCACCATGTTCCGGGAACGCAAAACGTAATTGCTGACGCCTTGTCTCAACGCCCTGACTATGAACCTCCTGATGACCGAACATTTCCCAAGATGTTTCCCCACACAATAATTGTAGCCCAGGCGACCAGCCTCCTAGATGAAGTCCGCAGTCAGACTCAATCCTCGGAACTCTGGAAAGATATCTCGGACAAGAACCAGTGGAAACTGAAGACCAAAGATGGATACTTGTTCAAAGACAATGCCTTGGTCATCCAAACACAAAACAAAGGATAATAAATCTCTGTCACGATACTCTTTACTCCGGGCATCGTGGTATTATCAATACCCTCCGATTAATACAAAGGCAATTTTGGTGGCCTGGAGTGAAAGCTGATGTACAAAGGTATATCCAGGCATGCTCTGTCTGTAATCAAAACAAACATGACAACAAGAGACCAGCGGGTCTATTGCAGCAACCTCCACTTCCAACAAGGCTTTGGGAATTCATAGCAACAGACTTCATTGTGGAATTACCACCTTCCAGGGGATACACAACCATCATGGTCACCATTGATTTGTTCACCCATGTGGCCCATTTTACACCTCTGTTTAAACTGCCATCCTCGTCAGAACTTGCTGGAATTTTCCTGGAACACATATTCTGACTGCATAGACTTCCTTCCAAGAGCATATCAGACAGAGGGCCCCAATACATTTCTCAGTTCTGGAAACATCTTTGCCAAATACTAGGAATCCAACGCGCTCTTTCCTCAGGATATCATCCCCAAACCAACGGAGCCACGGAGCGCTTAAACCAAACCTTGGAACAATACCTTTGTTGCTTCGCTACCAAGGTCCAGGACGATTGGTCCCTCTTAATACCAGTGGCAGAATTCGCCTATAATAATTCGGACCACTCTGCTATTAAGACCAGTCCTTTTTTCTGTAGCCAAGGATTCCACCCTTCGGTTCTACCCTTCATCCTTCCTCATCGTACACCAGTTCCAACAGTCGATTCCTGGATTGAAATGCTCATTAATGTTCAAAGAGAAGCCAAAGAACAATTAGAAAAGGCCAGGACCCAGACCAAACTGTATGCGGACTCCAAACGAAGACCAAGCCCCTCCTACACAATAGGGGATAAGGTTTGGCTGTCCTCGAAACTGCTAGCACGGCATTTGCGACCAAATAAATTGGCTCCTCTATATTATGGGCCATTCCTTGTAAAGGAAATCATCAACCCAGTGGCCTACCGACTCAAGCTTCCAGACTCCTGGAAGAAAATCCACCCAGTCTTTCACACATCCTTAATAAAGCCATATGTTCAGACCTCTCGAACTAACCTTCGGCCCAAACCAGTACTCATCAATGACCAACTGGAGTATGAGGTCTCCAAGATTTGCGATTCTAGATATAGACGTGGCAAACTCCAGTACCTGGTGGAATGGAAAGGATATCCCCCCAGTGAACGCACTTGGGAACCTATCTCAAATCTAAATACCCCCAGGCTACTCAGAAGGTTCCATCTCATACACCCGGGCAAACCCGGTGGAACAAGTTTCCGGATGTGACTCAAACAGGATCAGCACACATTGTTGTGGCCGATTCCCCGGATCTATGCATGATTCACTGATCCTGTGGAACTCGACGGTACCACACTACATGGTGCAACATGCAGGGCAGAGATCCTGGCTTATCGGCGAGTTGCATGTCATGCCCATGGTAATGTGATGTGGGTAGGTGACTGATATATACATGCATACTTCACCTGGCTGCGAGTGCCAGAGGTTATGGAGCATGCTCATGCTGTCATGAACCATCAAACTCTCCCCTTCTGGGCCTCCTGGTCCCTGACATGTCGGGCCTTACACTCCATAATACTACCAACATGGCGGCAAGCTCAGAACGCTGCTCGCCAGTCTTCACGTTCTACGCAGCGTCCTCTATAAAGAAGCCACACCCCCGAACCTTCTCTAGTGCTACTTGCTATCCCCTGGCCCCTGGATTCCCTTCTACCGACTTCTTCCCTCTTTCCTAACTTCCCGGAATCCATGCGCCGCTTCCGCATGCCCCCAACTCCTTCTTGAATACTCCTGGAGTTTCCCGTGATCCTGGACATCGAAGATGAACGTAATCTGGAAGCCGAGGACGGCCGAGCGGGCTTATTTAAGTCCCGAACCATACGAAAGAAGACTCCACCTAAAGAGGACATCAGGCAACATAGACAGGTGAGAAGGGGGGAAACCTGTGACACATGCCCCAAAGCAGCCCACACTGGACCTGACACATGACCACATAATGCAAGATGTAAGCAGCCCTACCATGTAAATGAAGCAGTGTCACAACCATTCCACAGCCATCTGCATGTGCACTGTACGAAATCAGATTGCACCCCCCTCATCAAAATGCAGCTACAAGCAATAACTATGGCCAATACACAGCACCAAACACCATCAACTGAAAGGACAGTCCCCCATTACTGCGTACAAAGGAGTCACATGAGGGTCAAAAACATCAATACACCACTACACTGACACAGAGGCCCAACTGAATTGAACAACTCCTTTTGTTGTGCATAGTGAGATCATCATGAGGCTGACATCAACCGTGCCAGGATGAAAGCATACAAATCACCGGACATCTGCAACACCACAGAAACAACCACTGTGGACTAACACCGTGCATGGGCACTCACAAGGAACTTGACCGCCCTGCGCCCACTAGTAGATGGCATGCAAACCAGTCCATAAGAGGAATACACACATAGCAGTCACATCGTGTGTCTCCATCCATGCATGGAAATGGGCTTGAAAATAAGAAATGCATGCATGCCATATTGTCACTCAATGAGGTCAAATATGATGTGGTAACTTACACATACATCGTTGGCCACATGCAGATGATGCAGGCTATCTCTTGAAGAGGTGGCTCCTTACCACAGTCCGGAACCCGCAGAACAGGCACGAAGAGGACAATTGTGCGCATACACATACCCGTGTGGTGATTGAGCACACATTTGGCCTTTTGAAGGCACGTTTTCACTGCCTCAGCAGGTCTGGTGGGGCAATCCTGTACAGGCATCAGGAAGTGGGCAAGATCGTCATGGCATGTGTCATGCTACACAATATGTGCATCAGACGGAATGTGCCCCTGCCCCCTGACGCTGAACTGCAATCACCTGACAATGAGGATGAGGAGGTTGGGGATGGGGCAGCACCTCACTGACGTAACGATGCACAGGAGGGACGTGCCATGCGTCAGACTCTGATCAACCAATGTTTCTAGCAGACATGGACGGGGGGTTACATGGAGATGGCACTCGGGGCACAGGGTGTGTCCGGGACATGGACACTGTAGACTGTTAACCAATTAAGCAAACGTACGCAATAAGCAATGTCCACACATGTGAATTCTGATTAACCGAAAAGTGTATTGAATAAGCAAAACTAAGTGAACAGGCCCTCCTCCCCACACACCCACTCCCCCCTCAACTCCCCAACACACCCACTCCCCCCTCAACTCCCCAACACACCCACTCCCTCCTCCCCCTTCAACTCCCTAACACACCCACTCCCCCATGCCCCCACAACTCCCCAACACACCCACTCCCTCCTCCCCCCTCAACTCCCCAACACACCCACTCTCCCCTCCCCCTCAACTCCCCTACACATGGTGTGCAGTAAAGTGGACCACGTGGCACCAGTACACAAGGCTATGCCTACTGGCATCCCCCTCTCTCAGCAGCAGGTGCACCCCTGTCTGATCACTGCAGGTTCCTGCCCGACCTGCGCACAGGGCTGGTCCTGGTGGAACTGGCAGCCGAGGATGTACTCGGTTGCTCGGATGGACGCATGTCCTGCATTGCTTGCACCATCTCGGACAGTACGTGCCGCCCTGCGGCCAGTTCTGCGCATATTTCCTTTGAGCTGGACTCAATAGCTCATGAAAGCAGCACATTCATGCATCCCCTCCCTTGCACTACCACATTCTGTAATGTTCTGTGTCAAGAGACCAGTGAGCTGCTGCTGGTGCCTTATAATGTCCTGCATCCCCTCTTGGGTGTTTGGGGCTGGGGTGGATGGTTGAGAGGTGGCCAAAATACTGTGTTCCTCCTGCACAGGTGTGGTTGAGCTGGGAGTTGCCGGCCACAAGTTTGCCGGAGATAGCCCGTGTATGCTGGTGTCGGGCAGGCTGCATCGGGACAGGTGGGGGGAATGCAGGGGGCCAGTGGGGGGAGTATCAACATGCAGCACATCCCCTTCCTCGTCATCCGAGATTGCTGCTGTGGCAGCTGTTTCCCACTCTATTTAAGTGAAACCCAGTTTCCAATTGTATCGCATGCAATATTGTCTGTAAATTACTACTGTGTCATGGCTATGGTTCCTATGTAACCCTGGAACCACAGCCATTCCTGTAACCGATTCAACATGCCAAGTAAACCTTCTTGTAACAGGGCCACGATGCCCCAGGGCAGCTGCTGCGCTTTAAAAATGCAAATAAATAAAATAAAATAAATAAAATGGTGTTGCTTGCAGCCGATGCAGTTACTTTGGCCGCCGACACTTGGCTGATGCTGAGTTGTTGGTGCCAAAGTTGTGGACGTGGAGCACATTGGTGCTGTGGCCTGTGGTGTGCTCTTGGCCATTTCGTGTCATAGGGGTTTCCTTATGCCCCTTGAAGTGGAGGGCCGGTGTTGTCCCTCTTCGTCCCTGGCCTTCTTAGCTCGGGTGGCACCGGTGTCATCATCAGCGCTGTCTGATTGTGTGCCTGTGGGGGACCAAAGGAGGGAGAGGGTTAGTGATGGGTCTACGGGCATTGAGCATGCATTGTAGTGGCTGCATTCATATGGATCGGTGGATGAGTCACATTGAAGGGAGTGACATACAGGTTGTCTCACTCTTGGGTGGGTGATGCATGGAGGCATGTGGGTAGCAACAGAAATGGAGTGCATTATGCATGTGGAGAAGGTGATGCTCTGCACTGCCTGTAGGCAGTCTTGTGCTGGTGTGTCTGGTGGACCCTGGTATGCATCATTGCACTTCCCATTCATCTGGACATCATCGTGGTGGTATTGGCATAGTTAGATTTGAGACACCTACCTGCATTGGCTGATGACGGGGCTCCTCTCTCCATGTCCCCAACTCACTCTATGGACTCCATGCCTATGGTGGAGGCACATATCTCTTCCCATGGCTGGAGTTTTAGGGGCGACTCAGCACCTCCCCCTGTCGCCATCCCAAGATTCCTGTTTGCTGCCAGTATGCTCCTCACGTGGAGACGTAAATCGTCCCATCGCTTGCGGCATTGTTTTGGGGTGCGGGGTGTTGTGCCGACAGCACTGACCCTCTGGGCGACCACTGCCCAGATCTGCTTTTTCCGCAACAGCACCGGTCGGGTCATCTCTGTTGCAAACACGACGTCTGCATGCTCCTGAAGGGTTTCAGCCAACATGGTCAGCTCCTCTCTTGAGAAGCGCTCCTGGCGCAGCCGATCTCCACTTTTCTTCACAACTTTTGGCATCCTAATGTCAGACAGGTGGTGGTTGAGGTGTGTGGGAGTTCTGGGGGTCAGATGTCTCCTGGTTTTGGTGGATGACAATGCATTGTGTTTTTAAAGATGGCCGCCGTGTTCTTTCCCATTCCTGTGCGATGATGCCACTTCTGGATCCGCCTATTTACCATCACCGCTAATAGCGGTTCCCGTTATTTGCGGTTCCCACTATTAGCGGTGACCGCTAATGCCGATAGCTGGGATGCCAGAGGTGCTATATGCACTGCATACGATGCCGGTAAGTGGGATTTTTCGGCCTTTAGCGGCATGGCAGTGATTTCATTACCAGCATGGCGCAACGCTCGTGCCCGCGAACTCGTAATGGGCCGCTTTTAGCGGTCTATTGCCAGCACAGACACGATAATTGTGCCATGCCGGTAATGACCGATACTTACCGCCGGGGTCGTAATGAGGGCCAATGCCTTTCACGCCGAGAGCTCACTCCACAAGGAGCACAGGAGCTACTCTGGCATTTATTGCAAATGTCCCCTTAGACAGCATTTGCAAAGCAGCTACATGGAGCTCAATACAAACTTTCACTCAGCACTACTGCATTGACACTCATTCCAAGACAGATATACAGGTGGAACAAGCGGTTCTAAGACATCTGTACGCCCATGAACCTTCTCACAACCCACCGCCTTCTCCTGTCATGAGCCATAGAACTTGCCCTTTCTGGACTTCCTGGTCCTTATCGCGACGGGGCTTGTACTCCTTGTTACTCCCAACATGGCCGTGCCAAGTGACTTGCCTCGCACCAGCCTTTACGTCGGACACGGCACGTTCTATAAATTGGCCACGCCCCCGCGGCCCCGCACGTCTCAACGCTATCACTAGGTAGTGACTAGACGTGTGTGTGCTGTTCGGCGAATCCACTATTCCTAGTTCCTGGTCCTTTCTTCTTTCCTTCCACCTTTCCCCGCTAAATCTGCTCTTGGAATCCTCAAACCTAGCAACCGCTACTTCCTTCCTGGACATCCTGTGACTGCGACCTTCCTGGAACTCTAAACGCGCGCTGGCGTTGGACGAGACTCGTGCAAGCCTACATAAGACCCGATCCGCCCGCAAGAGGAATCCTCCCGCGGAACAGAGCAAGAATCGATCCCAGGTGAGACAGGGGGATATTTACGACAGTTTGAGACGCCAAACGACCGACACTGATACTGCTATGGAGAAAGCAGTCCAGGACCTCATGCGTGGCATGCAAGAACTAACAACTGAAGTGCAGAACTTAAAAGCGGAGAATGCCGCGTTAGAGCAACTTGTTTTGTCTTGTGACTCCGCTAACAAGGAGAGTGTGTTACTGGGTGGAGTGGTGGACAAATATGATGGCTCGGCAAAGTCCTTACGTGGATTCCTGGATTCCCGCTTGGTGCATTTTACTTTTAAGCCCTACTATTTTTCAACTTCCAGGGCCAAGGGGGGATTCATAATCTCGCATCTCACAGGGAACGCGTTGACCTGGGCCACTCCCCTAGTCAACACTGGAGATGCCCTCCTGGATGATTATGATGGATTTATTCAGGCACTCAAAACTATGTTCGACCGCCCAGAACAGGTTTATAGTGCTCAGGAACGGTTACTTGATTTCCGACAGGGATCCCAGTATATGCTAACGTATGTTACTAGATTCAAACTATTGGCCAAGGAAGCAGATTGGTCCTCAGAAGCAAGTTTCACTCTATTTCGCAGGGGTCTAAATGAGGTTATAAAGGATGAATTAGCCAGAGTGGCTCGTCCTAGCACATTCCAGGCTCTTATGGATCTAGCCATGCAAATAGACTTCCGAATCTAGGAAAAAAAGGCTGAAAGAAGAAAGACCAAGATACCCTTTCAAAAGAATTTCCTTGAGACTTCTGTAAAAACCGATCCTGCCCTAACCCCTGACATTGATCCGGAACCCATGCAAATAGGAGTCTTCCGTGGACCTATTTCCCCACAAGAAAGGATGAGAAGGATCCACACAGGCCTGTGCATGTATTGTGCCTCGGATAAACATCTTGTTAGAGAATGTCCTCTAGCCCCTCCACGGTGTTCGGGAAACGCCAGCTCCCGATCCTAGATGGAGCGAGGTGTCGGGAGAGAGATGTTTGCTCCACAAATATTCCATGCTTGAACTCGCCTGGACAGAACAATCTAGTGGTTCTCCAAGCCTTCATATCATTACCAAAGAAGGAGGCCTATCCCATTCTGGCTCTGGTGGATTGTGGGGCTATGGGAGTATTCATCGACCAAGATTGGGTTTTTAGGTACCATATTCCATATGAAGCTCGGGATACAATGCAACCTGTGGAGGCAATTGATGGTAGACCCCTCAGTTCAGGACCCATATCTTTACAGACCAAGGAAATGCGACTTTCAATAAATCATCACCAGGAGCTGCTCAAGTTTGATATTATCAAATCAGCCCATTACCCCATGGTATTGGGCATGCCCTGGTTACAGAAGCACAATCCATACATCAATTGGACAGTGGGATCCTTATTTCTGGGTTCAGAGTATTGTCTATCTCATTGTTTGTCCTCGAGTACTTCCTTGTCCTTCCAATGCTACTCCCACTGATTAATCAGAGACACTCAGGGTTTCCAACATTGTTCAGGTGCCAAGGGCTTATCAGGATTATGCTGATGTCTTTTCAAACGCCATAGTACAGGCCTTACCCCCTCATAGACTCGAAGACTGCACCATAGACACAGAGCCTGCAGCAGTGATTCCCTTTGGGAGGATGTTTATCCTATCCGGACTGGAAAAAAAGGCCCTCCGAGAATACTTGGATACCAACCTTGAAAACGGCACCATAAGATCATCGAAATCTCCAGCCGGAGCCTCGCTGTTCTTTGTTCCCAAAAAAGACACCAAGGAACTCAGTCCTTGCCTCGATTACCGTGGATTAAATCAGTGTACCCTCAAGGACCGTTACCCTTGATATCGGATATCCTGGAGGCAGTGAGAGGAGCTGTCATCTTCACGAAACTGGACCTCAGAGGTGCCTATCATTTGATTTGTATTAGGGAAGGAGACGAATGGAAGACAGCCTTTAGAACACCCTTTGGACATTGCAAATACCTGGTCATGCCTTTTGGACTTGCTAATGCCCCCGCAGTCTTCCAACGCTTCATGGATAGGGTGTTCTCTGACATGCTGTTTCTTTTCGTCATCGTCTACCTGGACGATATCTTGATTTTTTTCCAAAGATATGTTAAAGCATGAAGAACACGTGAAGGCAGTTTTACAACGACTACGAGAACACAGACTCCTGACCAAACCTGAGAAATGCCTCTTTCACGTTACTTCTGTTCATTACCTGGGGTTTGTCCTTAGTCCAGAAGGGATTGGTATGGATCACTCGAAGGTAAAGGCCATACTGTCCTGGCCGACCCCCACTTCCGTGAAACAGGTTCAATCCTTCCTGGGACTTGCCAACTTCTACTGGAAATTCATACCCACCTTTTTTTGAAATTGTACAACCTATCACCGCTCTCTTGAAAAAAGACACTCCCTTCCTCTGCTCTACATCACAAGACAAGGCCTTCCAACGCCTAAAAACAGAATTCACTCAAGCCCCCATCCTAGCTCAGCCCGATATTAATCGGCCATTTCTAGTAGAAACGGATGCCTCTAACTACGCCATAGGAGCAGTCTTAAAACAAGAGTTTGATGACAAATTGGAACACCCCATCGCTTATCTATCACAAACTCTGAACCCCAGTGAGACACATTATACCGTCTTGGAAAAAGAGCTATTAGCCATCCGCCAGGCCTTCACAGAATGGCGACATCTCCTCCGCCAGGCCTTCACAGAATGGCGACATCTCCTCCATCCAATTCCGATCACTCAGCAGTCAAGGTCAGCCCTTTCTATTGCAGTCAAGGATTTCACCCGTCCGTTTTACCTCCTGTTCTTCCACATCCCAAACCAGTACCTACTCTCGACTCATGGATTGGGACTCTCATCAACATACAGAAGGAAGCCAAGGAACAATTGGAAAAGGCCCAGACACGCACTAAGCGTTATGCGGACTCCAAAAGAAGACCAGCGCCTTCTTATTCCATTGGTGATCAAGTCTGGTTGTCCTCAAAGCTATTACCACGACATCTACTGCCAAACAAATTAGCCCCCGGTACTATGGACCATTTTCCATAAAGGAAATCACCAATCCTGTCACATTCCGGCTCATGCTACCAGACTCCTGGAAGAGAATACACCCAGTCTTTCACACTTCTCTATTGAAACCCTACATCCGATCCACCCGGAAAACCTCCAGACCCAGTCCAGTGATTGTGGACAATCAACTGGAATACGAAGTGTCCAGAATATGCGATTCCAGGTATAGACGGGGTTGACTTCAATACCTGGTTGAATGGAAATGATATCCTCCTAGCGAGAGAACCTGGGAACCAGTTTCTAACCTAAATACCCCTCGATTGCTTAGAAGATTCCATCTCATACACACGGCAAACCTGGTGGAACAGGTTTTCGGAGGAGGCATGCTGTCATGACCCATAGAACTTGCCCTTTCTGGACTTCCTGGTCCTTATCGCGACGGGGCTTGTACTCCTTGTTACTCCCAACGTGGCCATGCCAAGTGACTTGCCTCGCACCAGCCTTTACGTCGGACACGGCACGTTCTATAAATTGGCCACGCCCCCGCGGCCCTGCGCGTCTCAACGCTATCACTAGGTAGTGACTAGACGTGTGTGTGCTGTTCGGCGAATCCACTATTCCTAGTTCCTGGTCCCTTCTTGTTTCCTTCCACCTTTCCCGTCTAAATCTGTTCCTGGAATCCTCAAACCTAGCGACCTCTACTTCCTTCCTGGAAATCCTGTGACTGCGACCTTCCTGGAACTCTGAACGCGCGCTGGAGTCGGATGAGACTCGTGCGAGCCTATATAAAACCTGATCCGCCCGCAAGAGGAATCCTCCCGCGGAACAGAGCAAGAAGCGATCCCAGGTGAGACGGGGGGAGATTTACGACATCTCCTAACATTGCTCGCTAATCTATGCACAGCATGTGATCTAAGCAGATTCCACAAGCCTCAGAAGGGATATATTAGTCACCGTAATCGTATTTCTGATGCTTGTATCTGCTTAGATACACATGCACCCACCCTTCCTCCCCTCGGAGAGTAGGCACATGGATGCTTATGAGCTTGTCTGATAAGCCTCTGCTTGGATACAACTGTACTCACACTACACTTAATGCTGCCTCGTGTTAGAAAAATAACAAATCTGAGGGACCTCGACGCATGAAGGACCATGTTTACAGTGGATGTCACACTAGAGATAGTATTCCTGACACGCCCTGTCGACGTCCTTTTTCGAATTTCTAAACTAGTAAAAATCCAAGATCCCACATGTGCAGATCAGCCTTTTTAACCATACCTCGTGGTTACCTGGAACAAAGAAAGTCACTGAAACAAAATTGCTGAGAGCAGGACTTAAATACATTGGTACCGCAATGACTACCAAGTAGGTAGATTGGGGTTTCCAATGCTGTAAAATGATTTCATATGACGTCTGTCACCAACCAACTCGCCAAAGCCAATCAAGGGTTATACAATCACTGTAGGGCATCAGTGGTGTGCTTAACGACAGAGACATTTGGGAGATGGGAGTAGAGTAGAGTTCCTAAACCTGGATCCGGTACCCGAAGAAGCTAAGGACTCCTTGAAAGAGACAGTCAGAGGACCACCCAGTCAATGTCACTATAACCGAAGAAAACTCTGTCATGGCATAGGGGCTCAGCAGAAGTTTATTGGAGCAGATACAAGGAACAGAGAGAAGACCAGCCAGTGGTGAAGAGCCCAAGCTAGTAGAAGCTAGCTACCAGCTCTTGCCAGGGGTAGTGCCTTCAGACAGTAGAGGACCTCTAATAGCACAGATGAGGAAGAGGAAGAATTACATCAATGCCTCTTTCCCCCCACCCCACCCCAGTCCTTGAAGGCGAACCAACTCCAGAGAACCCGACCAGACACAGATGCAAGTCTAATCGCAGGCCCTAATGGATGGCCACTAACCATTGGCCACAATAGCATAAGCTCATTAATAACTGATGAGAAACCCATAAGCACTCACATGGGCATAAGAACCCAAACATATTTTCAAGTACATATTTCACACTTTTAATAGACAATAATTGATAAATCAACAATTTAAATCATCAGTAAATTTATTATATTTACATAACATGTATTATCAAAAAGGTCAATAATGTTTCCACAAAATTTCAGCAAAATTTCACATCGAAAGACATCCCTTCATTTCCTCCAAAAGTATGAGGCTCATGTAAACAACTTCTAGGTAACGAAAAGTCATCTCTTTTAGCAATATGTTCTCCTTAAGATATGCAGACTGTTCCAGGCTGATGGTAATCCATCTTGTTCCGTCTTGCCAGTTCAAAAAATTCCCAATGGGTTTTGGATCACTGATTCTTCTTCAGGGGAGGAAGAACATAGCTTCTTAAAATTATAAATATGAAGCTAAATTAGAGTTACAATGTATAACCTCATTTGATACAAAAATTAGGTACAATATAAAGTGACTGACTTGAGTTAGTCCTAGATCCTTCACTTTCCCATCTAACAATGCAAGCCTGTAACCCAATAGCACAAGTCTCACCAATCCAGGTTCTGATTATAACAAGTTTCAAGTCGCATCAAACCAATGTAATCCTACACACTGCTCAAACATATCATATATCCTTCAGGAAAGAGGAGATTACTTGTGTTCCAGCAGCAAAGGTAACAATATCCCACCAGCTCTCTAAGAATAATACAAATGATTACAATGTGGGCCAGATTATATTAACAGAGATCCTTACACAGACATTTTACCGTAATCATGTCATGCGAGCAATGGGGCCGACGATCTGGGAAAACCAGCAGCCGGCTCCATACTGGTATATTAAGGAAAGCCTCCCGGTCAACTGGCGGGATGCTTCTCTTCATGCCGTATCGTGTAACATGTTGCCGGCCACCATCTTGTGGTTCGAGCTGCATGCACAGTATATATGAAAATGTCCTAATACACTGAAAGTGTTGTAAAAAATACTGATGTGCACCTAACCATATTATCTTATAATGCCCTGACAAATAAAACGCACAAATCTAAATATGTTTCGATAAAACAACTGGTGCCATACCAAGTTGACTCCAAAATAATTCCATATTTAAATGCAAAACCCTTAACTAATCTTCATTCCGTTGCTTTAGCTTATCGAGAGCATGCAAACGCCCAATAGATTCAAAACAAGTACCAATCATATTCATGTAGTATGAGGTACACATTTGGCCATATATTGCGGTAAAGCAGCGTAGTTCACAAAAACAATTATCCATCTAACACATTATGATCATGAATTTGTCCTACAGATTCATATTTGTAAGTCAAGAAATGGACACGTTTTACACCAGTCATTTGACCATGTATATTGCATTATAGCAGCATAGTCCCACTGCTAAGTCAAACAAAACCAAATCGACCACCAAACCTCTCACCCACTTTAAGCCGCCCGGACCAACCCCCCTCTCCCTTATTCCCAACATCACAACCCGCAACGAAAGATTAGGCTCCAGGCTCCCCACCACAAACTCTAAACCTTACTCCAGACCTTACACCAAAACTAATACAAAGCACATTGCACCAAGCAAACCCACTCCTCCCCCACTAAAAGGCGCCCTTCTCAACGTCAGATCCCTGGCTGCCCACCCCACAGAAATTGCAGACATCATCCTTACCAATGACCTTGACTTCTTAGCCCTAACAGAAACTTGGCTTCATGAGGCGTCCGGACCTCACTTATTGCTAGCCATCCCAGACAAATACACTATCCTCAGAGCGGACAGACCTAACGCCAGAGGTGGAGGCGTAGCAATCATTTCCAAATCCGCTCTAGGCCTCAGACTAACCGACACAGTCGCATTCACTTCCTGCGAGTTACTCACAACCAAACTACAAACCTCCCCCACAGCCACGATAACTATCCACCTCATATACAGACCCCCAGGTCCCCCTGGGACCTTCGAAGAAGACATCACATCCCTCATCACCAAAATTTCCAAACCAACAGCACAATTCATGATCCTCGGAGACTTCAACCTCGGCTACCAAGACCCAAACGACGCACCTGCTGCATCCCTGGCCAATGCCCTAACCGATCACGGTCTCACTCAACTCATTGTACTCCCTACCCACCAAAAAGGCAGAACCCTTGATTGGGTAGCAACCCACAATTGCAACACAACCTGCAAAGACCCCCAACCTCTGGCATGGACCGATCACCACATGATCCCCCTTGAGGTTAACACCAATCAGGTACTGCCCAATAAGCACCCCATGGCGCCAGCATACCCCACCAGGAATAAACGCAACATCACTGCTGAAGCCCTCCTACCACTGGTCTTACCTACCCTCAATGCCCTCCCAGCTAACGCTGACTTAAACCTGCTGATTGACACCTTCAATGATTCCATGGCCAAAGCAATGGACACCGTTGCCCCCTTGAAAATATGCAAAGCTAAACCCAAAGCTCATCTGAACTCATGGTACACCCCTGAGCTCAAACTACTTAGAAAAAAGAAAGCTAAGGCTCACCTCACCTGGAAGACTAACCCCACTGCAGTAAACAAATCCAACCTCACTAACTTATCCTCACTTTACAAAAGCGAGATAATCCGGACCAAAAAAGATAATTACAACACCAGGATCACTCAGGCAGGATCCTCCACTAAAGAATTATTCAAAATTCTGAAGGAACTAGAAAACCCTATTTCGCCCCCGGAAACCTGCCTGAAAGACAAACCCTGGTGCACCAACATCCAGAACGCCCTCATCAATAAAATTTTAGGACTCCAAACTAAAATCGAAAACAAACGGCAACAACTCAACAACAATGTCACCAACCTTAGCCCACCCACACCTAACTACACTAGTGCAGGCTTCTCGTTCAAAAAAGTCACCATACCGGAAGTTCAAAAAATCATCACATCCCTGAAACCCTCTAACTGTAAAGGAGACAGCTGCCCGGCTCAAATCATAAAAGATGCAGCCAGAGAGCTCTCCCCCTTCATCACCAAACTCATCAACCTATCCTTCACCAGTAGCTCCATCCCCAGCAACTTAAAACAATCATGGGTTCTCCCCCTCCTGAAAAAACAATCCCTTGACCCGGCCACACCCACAAACTACAGGCCCATCACCACAGTCCCCTTCCTACTGAAAATCCTGGACAGAGTCGCCTACATCCAAATTCAGGAATACCTAGAATCCAACCAACTGCTAGGAATACGTCAATCTGGCTTCAGACCTCAACACGGAACTGAAACCGCCCTTGTTGATCTCAAAAGCCAGATTGATGAAATTAAAGACAAAGGCAATGCCGCTATCCTACTCCTCCTTGACCTCTCAGCGGCCTTTGACCTGGTCAGCCATGAGGTCCTCTGTAATCACCTTGCCACCGCAGCCCACTTCTCCTCCCCTGCCATCACATGGATACTTTCCTTCCTGGCTAACAGAACCATACGAGTCTTTTCCACCACAGCTGCAGCAGACCCCACCCCCATCACATGCGGGGTCCCACAAGGTTCCTGTGTATCCCCCACTTTGTATAACATATTTACAAAGCCCCTATTTGACCAACTGGATCATCTGGGTGTCACCTACACAAACTACGCAGATGACACCCAGATACTCCTCACTATCTCCGGTAATTACCAAGAAGACTCCGCCCGGATCAACAAAATATTCTCCATCATTCAGGCATGGATGGCCTCCCATGGTCTCTGCCTGAATGATGAGAAAACAGAGCTCCTAATTTTTGGCTCCCCCAACACTCTAACTAAACTTAACCCTTGCTATAATAACATCACCATCGATGGTCATCCCATTCCCATAGCCAAAAGCGTAAAAACCCTGGGTTTCTATCTAGATGCCAACTCCAACTTCAGCAAACACACCAATATGATCGCCTCAGCCGCTGCCTATACCGGCAAGCTCATTAGGGCCAGCAGACCCTTCCTATCAACCAACAGCTGCCTCACCCTTGCCAGGGCCCAAATACAATCCAAACTGGATTACTGTAACAGCCTGTACCTAGGCGCTAATCAATCCGTACTCAATAAATTGCAGGTAATACAAAATAACGCCTTACGCGCAGCCCTCAACATACCCAGACAAGAGCATGTCTCTGCCACTAGGAAAGCCTGCAAATGGCTTTCCATACGCCAAAAAATTGATCTAAAAATCATCTGCCTCACGTACAAAGCCCTCAATCACCTAGCACCACCTTATCTAGCTAATAAACTCACCCTGAAACCTGCCACCAGACTCACCAGATCCTCCAACACTCTTTGCCTACTAGTGCCCAGGTCCCACCTAAAAAGAGCGGGAGGGGTAAGCTTCACAGTGCTGGCCCCCCAACTCTGTAACTCCCTACCGCTTAACATCAAAACTGTCGAATCCTTCCAGATCTTTAGGAAGCAGGTCATCAGATGGCTGCTAAACAAAGAATAACACCACTAACTCTAGACCCGTGCGGATACTGGCTTAGACACTGTATTTATTCTGAAAATTGTATATTGTACGCACTGCATATGTTCTGTTTATTAACCACTGTATATATATGTATATATTATAAACCTGTACGAAGTATGCACACTGTAACCATATTCTTAAGCGCCCTTCTACCTCCGGGTTTGGAGCGCCATACAAATAAAATAAACAAACAAACAAACAAACATAGTTCACAAAAAGAAGGATCTCTCTAACACATTATGATCATGAATTTTGTCCTACATATTCATATTTGTAGGTCAAGAAATGTACATCTTTTACACCAGTCATATTGAATATTGTAGATCATTCCATTAATGTACCAAGATCTTCACTATGCATTATACATTGGTAAGTGAAGAGGAATACAAATTGGAATACCAAATGTAAACCTCCTTCCCTCTTGCAAAAAACATGTGAGATCCCACTCCATGTTCATCCACCTAGGAGTCATGGCGTCAAACCCCTCAATCCAGTATATTTCCTTTTGTAACAGAATCATGTTATGGTCACATCCCCTCTTTGGCATTTTAATCACTTCCAAAACTACCACTCTCATTTGTGAAATTGTATGACCAGCACCATGGAACTTTGTTCGCCTTGCAGGGGTTGGTTGGGGAATCATGGGAAAGAGCGATCACTGCTGCCATATTACAAAAAACTTGGAACAGGTGAAGACCCTGCTGCCTTCTTTACAAACTTTGAAAGGGTCACCGAAATTGCAGGATGGCACCGGGATTGTTTGCCTAGCTATGTTACTCCATTGCTTATCGGGTGGTGGCAAAGATTTTCTTTTGCACTTTTCTCCCCTAGACTTCAGTGAGACACAGTGCCTTTTGTCAGTTGTCTGCATCCTGACCTGACTTTTGCTCTCTTTTATAAACAATTGATCAGTCCCTGTCTCCCTTAGTGGAATTCTTGTAATTTTTATACTGCACGCATCACTTTACAGTGAAGTGCTATTGGGACATCTATAACATTTTCTTTTGCAACTTTACTGTTGCAGACACAATGTGTCCAGGATGGGCTGGTGGCAGCAGAGACGTTTGTTTCTTAATCTCATCATTTGTTTATTGAAAACAACCAATGGGTTACATATATTTAATTATAAAAGCACAGGGTACACTTGTATGCTAGCATATTGTCATTTGTTTTTTTAGTTAAATTATTTTTATTAATAATTTCATAAGCAAGGTAAGAACTTGAAGTGTAAATAAATAGATTTTTACAAAAGATATCATATAACAAAGTATAGTAGTTGAGCAACATTCTTGACAGTGAGTGCAACTTCAGAGCAGAGTCAAACATTCCAAGAAGAAGCTATCCAAATTGGCAACATTTGATGAATACATTTGGAGTAACAGGGAAGATGACAAACAAGACAAACTAGAGGATGTATAAGGAAAGAAGAGGGAGAGGAGAGCAGTAACTTTACATATATTCAATTTTGTTGTTAAATTTAGGTAAATTTCTTCAGGACAGAGCATACATTTTTTTGATTCTATGAAATGAGCAAATTGAGTTCCACCATAGGTTGTATGACCATTTTTGTGCATTCTTCCAGTTTGTAGCGATAAGATGGAATGCAATGTAGATAAAGAAAGAAAACAAATCTGGAGACTGTATATGTGACATGTAACGATTAACTAAAATGCCAATCATCAAACTGCATAAAGTCAGTGGTTCCTGAAATAAAAACATACTTCGAGTGGATTGTGTCCTCCAACGTATTCCCCATCTTAGATGTATTCCATCCAGCTTTGCTGCTCTTCGGAATTTTTTTCGGCAGAGGGCGCCGTGCGTCGATGTCGTCGAGTCGATGGTCCCTCGAAGGCCTCCGTCGAGGGTGACGTTATCGGGTATATAAGTAGCACGCGCAGCGCCCATTGGCTTCAGTTCTGTTTTTCCGCAGTATACTTTGCTTCGGAGATTCGGTGCGCCTCGAGTTCTGTGAAGAATAATAAATACAAACGAAATATGTCCTCGTCATTGACACCGACCACGACCCCGGGATCGGGATTCAAAAAGTGCAAGTCGTGCGGCTCAAAAATGTCGATCACGGACCCGCACCGAGAGTGTTTGTGGTGCCTCGGAGAAGGCCACGACATGGAGGCCTGTACGAAGTGTCAGGCGATGACGGTGAAGGCCTTGCGAGAAAGGAGAGGAAAGCTACAGGTAGGTCGCAAAACGATCGAAAAGCCTCTAGCGTCGAGATCCCGTGAGGAGAAATCTCCTCGACGCGAAAGGCATCGATCCAGGTCCCGAAGCGATTCCCATCGCTCGTCGTCTTCGCCAAAAAAATCAAAGAAACAACGCCACCGGTCTGCCTCCACCTCGTCGTCTGACGAGTCTCCGAAAAGGATGAAATGCCCCACGAAACATTTGTCTCCCGAAGAGTGTGAAGCATTCAGGGTCAAAATGATGGAGGTGTTTGAGAAAACGAAGCCTCGGTCCATGCCTTCTTCGGGAAGCCGGCCGGGAGCATCATCGGTCTGACACTCGCGCGCCCTCGAGCCCGGGTGATCGAAAAAGGAAGGATAGGGAACCTTCCAGGACGCCGAGCGAAAAACGCTCGAATCGAGTCGACCGTTCGAGGTCACCGACGCCGTCTGAGATCCATCACACCTCGAAGAGAAAATCTTCGAAGACAGCCTCGACGCCCTCGAAGCAGACCCTGTCAACGACCACTATGTCGTCGACGCCGTCGACGCCCTTATCGACGTCGACGCCGAAGCCCTCGGCGCCAAAGGCTCCAGCCAAGCCAGGAAAGCCAGAAAAAGTGAAGGCTAAAGTTACAAAACCTGTAATATCCTCAGAGCCCTGTAATGCACCTCTTCCTCCTCCTCTCCCAGAGAAGGTTTTCAAGTCTCTCCACAGGAAGGAGTTTTTCAAGTCCCTGACCTCAATTTTTGAGGAACAGGGGAGATCTGATGAGGAAAATGTACCTTTTGGGCTAGAATATGGCACCCCAAATGTCCCAGAATGCTTGATCTCAGAAGAAAGCAGAATGAGGGATTTGGTGGAATCTTTACACAATGCAAGTGGCATTGACACATCTCCTGAGAATGACTTTGGCAGACCAGAACCAGGAGAGCATGCCAGTCCATCATACCGTCAATTAATGACGAAAGGTAGTAGATTACTTAGGATGGGCTAGACCACCAGCCCAATTCATCCAGGATGATTTAACAGATATATTGGACCATGGTCCCCCCGAAGACCCAGTACTACCCTTTCATGTAGCCTTGCAAAAATAGGGTGGCCAAGAATTTGGAAACTCCGTATTCTATTCCTCCGGTAAATAAATCCCTCACCTCAAAATACCACCCGGCCAGTAGCGACCCCGGCTATCTGTCAAAACATCCAACTCCCGAGAGTCTGGTCATACAGGCAGCCACAGCTTCTAACAAACTTGCATACCCTTCTATCCCTCCAGACAGGGACGATAAGCATGTGGATGGCTGGGCATGGAAGGTATTTTCAGCTGGGAGTATGATTTTAAAATCGGCCAACTCCACATGTGCCTTGGCAAAATTTTCATACACTCTGTGGGAGTGCATCGCAATGGCGCGGAGCACATACCAGAAGGGGACGAAAAGGAAGGGTTCCTAGCCATCGTTAGAGATGGAAAGGAAGCCATGCAGGAATCCCTTCAATCTGGATTGGACACTGCGGATAGTGTAAGCAGGTCCATGGGCACTAGCATGGTAATGCACAGATTTGCGTGGTTACGGAAGTCGGGTTTTGCACCGGACGTACAGAAAGAACCTCCTTCTGAACATGCCTTTTGATGGGTCTCACCTTTTTGACAACAAGGCTGACGAGAGCCTTGAGAGGTTGCAGACCTCAAAAGCAGCTGCCAAATCTTTAGGAGCTACTATTAGGCAACCTCAGCCTTTTCGTGCGCAAGGACAATCGTGGAGGGGACAATCCTATCGTTACTACTCCTCATATGGAAAGGCGAGAGGAATGGCCAGTCAAAGGGGCCAGAAAAAGGCCACTTGCGGTGGACGAGGAAAACGTGCAAAGCCAGCTCCAGCTGCAGCCTTTCTGCCATCAGCGGCTACAAGAACCGCCACAATACCACTTTGAGGACTTGCATCACAAAACACCTGTAGGAGGCAGGTTGTCGCGGCATCTGCAAGAATGGCGAGCCATTACTTCAGATGTTTGGGCTCTAGAAATAATAGCCCAAGGCTACTGCCTTCCTTTTCTAACGCAACCTCAAAGCAATCCACCAGGGAGACACCCGTTGATGTCTTCAAACCCGCTCCTACAGAAGGAAGTTCTAACCCTACTGGAGAAAGGTGCTATAGAACCAGTACCTGCAGCGGAGAAGAACAAGGTATGGTACTCCCTGTATTTTTTGATCCCCAAAAAGGACAGAGGACTGAGACCCACCTTGGACTTAAGAAACTTGAACAAGTTCCTCAGGAAGGACAAGTTCAAGATTGTTACCCTTTCTTCAGGCCCTTCACCTTCAGTACTGGTTGGTGTCATTGGACGTCCAGGATGCTTATTTTCATGTGCCGATTCATCTCAAGCACAGAAAATACCTGAGGTTTGTAGATGGGAACTCACACTATCAGTTTTGAGTCCTGCCATTCGGGTTGACCTCCTCCCGAGGGTCTTCACAAAGTTAATGGTAGTGGTGGCAGCGCACCTCAGGAGAGGGGGGGGATTCATGTCTACCCCTACCTGGACGATTGGTTGATCAGAGCGCGCTCTGCCGAGCAAGCACTGGATCATCTTAAAGTCACCTGCCACTTCCTCCACAAACTGGGCTTCTCCCTCAATTTAAATAAGTCTCAAATGACACCTTCCCAACAGCTTCAGTACATAGGAGCTGTATTAGACACATCCTTGGGAAAGAGCTTGCCTCCCAAGACGAGGGCTTAAGACATTCCTCAGATGGTTTCCAAATTCCAAAATGCCCAAAATCTCCAGGCTTACGACTTTTTAAGGTTGCTCGGCCTCATGGCATCCTGCATCTTCCTGGTGCCAGACGCACGCTTGAGGATGAGATCCCTTCAATGGGCTCTAAAGACTCAGTGGTCCCAGTTCTCGGGTCAAATGACGGATCTTCTTCAGATTCCGAACAAGGTCCGACAAGATCTTCTATGGTGGACCTGTACAGAGAACATCCTAAAAGGAGAACCTTTTCGGCAACCATGGCCGGAGATCACAGTAGTGACGGACGCCTCACTCATGGGGTGGGGAGCTCATGCCAACGATTTGACAATCAACGGTCGTTGGTCTCCATCGGAGTCCAAACTACACATCAACCTTTTAGAGCTGAGGGCAATCAGACTAGCGCTGAAGGCCTTCCTGCCATCTGTCAGGGAAAGAATGTCCTGATAATGACGGACAACACAGTGGCCATGCATTACCTAAACAAAAGAGGAGGTGTGGGGTCACTACCTCTGTGCAGAGAAGCAATGCAGCTCTGGTATTGGGCAATTCAGGAGGGAATCTCTTTAACAGCAATTCATCTAGCCGGGGAAGAGAATATGACGGCAGATGCTTTGAGCAGGCAGAGCACGGTGTCCCACGAATGGGAACTGGCTCAGGAAGTCATTCAAGAGATCTTCGCCCTTTGGGGAACCCCTCAAGTAGACCTATTTGCAACTGGTATCAACCGAAAATGCGAAAGGTATTGCTCAAGGGAATTTCCCCCGAGAGGAGCCCTGGCAGACGTGTTCGTGGTAGACTGGAATTTCCCACTATTGTATGCGCTCCCTCCGATTCCCGTCATTCCTCAGGTCATCAGGAGGCTGAGACGCTTCGGGAGCCGCATGATCCTAATTGCCCCGGATTGGGCCAGGAGAACGTGGTACCCGGACCTTCTAGACATGTCCATCTATCCTCCAGTACGTCTTCCTCATAGAGAGAACCTTCTCTCTCAAATGGAGGGTCAGGTTCTCCATCCAGAGGTCAAAACGCTCAACCTTCATGCTTGGTATCTGAAAGACTGAGATACAGGGAATGGAACCTTCCAGATGATGTTATGGAGGTGTTGCTTTCGGCAAGAAGGCCAGCAACAAAGTCTCTATACCGTTGCCATTGGAAAAAGTTTTGCAACTGGCGAAGAGAAAAGAATGTCGATCCTTTTCTATGTTCTATTCCGGAAGTACTATCTTTCCTTCTGACCCTAGCACATAGAGGTCTGAATATTGGAACAATAAAAGGTTAACTTGTGGCGCTTTCCATTTTCAAGCGCTCGTCGGAAGAATGCTCCTACTTCAAAATTCCTTTGATAATACAATTCTTAAAAGTACTCACTAATGTGTTTCCTCCTCACCCATTTCAAGTACCGATTTGGGATCTCAATTTAGTCCTAAAATTCTTAATGTGTGCTCCTTTTGAGGCTATGCACACGTGTCCATTAAGATTACTAACATGGAAAACTGCCTTCTTAGTTGCTTTAACATCTGCAAGAAGAGTGAGCGAATTGCAGGCACTGTCTTCTGGGCCACCCTATACTTTGTTCCATAAGGACAGAGTTGTGTTGAGGGTTAAACCATCATTTTTACCGAAAGTAATATCTGATTTTCATTTAAGTCAGAAAATTGTTTTACCTGCATTCTATCCTCCACCCCATCCTACTAAGGAGGAGGAAAGATTACACAGGTTGGATCCAAAAAGAGCTTTAAGCTTTTACATCTCTAGACTTTCCAGACTTAGAGTGGACAACCAGCTGTTTATAGGTTACACAGGAAGGAAACTGGGTCAATCGGTGACAAAACAGACAATTTCACGCTGGATCGTGCTTTGCATTTCAGAATGCTACAGACTAGCACAAAAAGACCCACCAGAAGGGTTAAGGGCTCATTCCATCAGAGGCATCGCCTCTTCGACAGCCCTTCAAAGAGGTGTTCCAATAAGGTCCATTTGTGAAGCAGCAACTTGGTCTTCACTACACACCTTTTCAAAATTCTATAGCCTGGATGCTTCCCAGTCTAAGGAACTGACTTTTGGAAAACCAGTGCTTTATCCCGCCATCTAAGGGCATTGAAAAATCTAACCCCTCCTCCAGAGAAATTATACATACTGCTTTGGTCTATGTAAGATGAGGAATACGTTGGAGGACACAATCCACTCGAAGAACAAGTTACTTACCAACTGGTAATGTTCTTTCGATTGGATGTTCCTCCAACGTATTCCTCATAGCCCTCCCAGCCTACCCCTCTGTAGATTTTTTTCGGGTTATTGCCAACTCAAATCTCGCAAGGCTGATACCTGTCTGCCGGCACAATCTACACAGTACAAGATCAAAGATAAAAGGGGGAAAAACAGAACTGAGGCCAACTGGTGCCGCGCGTGCTACTTATATACCCGATGATATCACCCTCGACGGAGGCCTTCGAGGGACCATTGACTCGACGACATCGACGCATGGCACCCTCTGCCGAAAAAAATTCCGAAGAGCAGCAAGGCTGGATGGAATACATCTAAGATCAGGAATACGTTGGAGGAACATCCAATCGAAAGAACGTTATTGTTCTTTGCAAACATTTCCACATTTTTCCTAAAAAGAATAGACATATTTACATGTAACTATGGAATGAGTAAAGTCTGCGGAAGGGGATTGACAAGACCAGCATAAATTAGAAGTAGCGTTGGACATTTTTGAAATTCTAACTTGTGCTAGGTATGCTCTTTGTAGGATAAAATAGTGTGATTGTGTTAAATTAGCAGCAACAGAAGTGGAAAAATACTGCTATCAAATTTTTATCCAAGTATCTGATGAAGGTTGTAAATCCCAATAAAATTCCCATTGCTTAGTTTGTTTGTTTATTTCGGTAAAACAAAGCATAGCATAAAACACAGCAAAAAATAAGCAAACAGCAATATTACAAACAAAAATTGAAATAATTTGGACCTAACATGTCCCCCATAATAAAGCCCTTAAAAACAAAACCACAAAGTTCGGGATCCAACAAAACGTGATAAAAAGTCTCCCAAAGACAAGGCACATTTTGAATAAATTAATACGGTCCACCCAACCTATACAGAGCCCGCCCGCAGCAGATAATGCATTTCTGACTCATAACTGTCAGGAATTCAGCCACTTTGTGGTCTCTCTGGCAACAATGGCACAGAAGACACCCTCACAGGCTTTGTTCCACCGCAAGATGTCTGCAAATGTGCGCGCCTTTCAGGAACAACATCAGCATTGTAGTCATTCTCTAAGATGGCGCCCGAGAGCACTCCGATGCAGAGGACGCAACATCATCACCAAGAGCTGCATATAGCTCAGCTACTAGGTGAGATCTTTGCATCGCTTCGTCTCCACTAAGCACTGACTGCTTACCTGCTGTCTGGGGATTGCTGCTCTTCGAGGATCCTGCTGCTCCACTCCTCCTCATTCCTCGAACACTGTAACCCCGACTGTGAACCAGAAACGTTCTCTCCATCTACCTCTAGACATCACAGAAAGGTTTTCCCCTATGATGGGTTTCTCCCTTTAGGCTTAGCCCATAGAGCTCCTTCTGAGTCCTGTTCTCTATCAGAGCTCGGGGGAGGCTTTCTGGGCTCTGACCTGCACTCTTCACTTGTCATCTGCCACACTTTCCAACTTGTTCTCAGGTCGGTCCTTTGTTACTGTTACATTGAAAACCTAGACGCTGTAGAACAGGTTTCAATGTGTGCTGCTTTATCGCTGAAAAAGCGGGGCAGAAAAAAAAGAAATGTGCCGAATTTTCTTTAGGTGCCCCAGAGACCACACATGATTGATCCACGTGTCACGATTCGCCTACCATGGAAACTCGCGGCTCGCCTGCCATGGAGAGTCTGGAGGAAATAGAGGAAGGACTATTCCCTGAGAACGCTGTACGCGGTCTAGACGTTTGATGCTTGCCGGCCATGTCACCATGAGCAATAGAGGAAGGACTATTCGGCCTTTATCTTCCAGGAAGCAACTAACGCATTTGCGTTGCAACTTCCAGTGCTACGGAAGGTAATCCAGCGCTCCTGTGTGTGTGTACTCTTTGCCGCTCCCAAACGGCATACCCTTCGTTTCTGCCGTTCTCAGACGGCTTGTACTCCTTGTGCCCTCTACTTTGCCTACCTCTTGTATTCCCCTTCTTCCCCGTGCACGCTTGTTCTATCTACGCGAGGTGCACGCCACGCTACCTTTCCCTTTCACTTCCAGTCTCCGAGTTTCCATCTGTCAGTGTTATTCAAGCATTCGCATCTTCTCCCGGAGATATCACGGAACATTTCATCAACAACACTGTGCATTCTGGGATTCGTTGTCCATTCAGCCATAAACATCTGCCAGGGTTTTTTGGCAAGGCTTTTCCCTGGCCTGGGGTGGGCTCCCCCGGGTCCCCGCTGCCAGGCAAGCTGTATCTCTGGCAAAGTGGCCTCCGGTGGAGCTCACTCCCATCACTCCAAACACGGGAAAAGGATGTGTATGAAGCCCAGCGATAATTGGAGACAAATAAGGAAAGAGCTATCTTCGGACGACTCCAGGGACACAGATACAGACGATACCTTCAAGACATCAGGTGAGGAGGGGGTTGGTGAAGATATTAAAGATCATACAGAACCTGAGAGATTGCAACGCCAAATGAAAATGGCCTCCCTAGAACAATACCAAGAAATGGTAAACGCTATTCAAGCCTTGACAGCTGAAGTACAGTCTCTAAGAGCGGATAATACTACGTTGCAGCAACAGATCCAACAGGTGGGACAACAGGCTCCGCAGCGGGATGATATCAGAGGAGAACTGCCTCCCCTTTCTCTGTCATGGTGGAAATATGATGGGGACCCATAGAAGATAAAGGAGTTTTTGGACGCCTGTACCATTCAATTTACCTTTCGTCCTAAAACCTACGAACTAGACAGAACGAAGGCCGGGTTCCTAATATCCAATCTAACAGGCAATGCACTGGCATGGGCCACACCTCTAGTCACTACTTCGGACCCGGTCCTTACCAGTTATGACCCATTTGTGCAAACTCTGCGAGAGAAAGTTTCGAGAGACCGGAAGTCTTATATTCCACTTTCGAAAACTTGCTCGACATACGACAAGGATCAGCTGATGTCCAGACTTACGTTATGAAATTTCAAAGGATGGCAGCAGAGGCAGGATGGCCCGAAACTGCCCAACAGAATATATTCCGGAGAGGACTTCACGAAGACATTAAAGACGAGGTGGCGAGAGTAGCCATACCTACTACTTTCCAAGACCTGGTCTCTTTGGTCTTACAAATAGAGTACCGTATGGCGGAAAGAAAGGCAGAGAGGAGAAGACCACGCACCTTCGTATCAGGACCAAGCCCCCCCCTCGGTGCCTGAAAAGGGATCCACGGAAGAACCTATGCAGATTGGAACTACAAGAAGACCACTCTCTACCAGCGAACGTAAAAGAAGAAAAAGAACCTTGTTTTGTGTATGTATTGTGGATCAGACAGCCATTTATTGAGGGTTTGTCCAGAAGTACCCCCCAGAAGGCAGGGAAACGAAAGACCCCAACGTTAAACAGGGAAAGGGAAGGGGTGAATACCATAAATCCCTGTCGTATGACACAGCCTCCGATGTTGGACTGCTGCAGTCTTATGGTGATCAAGGTACTGATAGAATGGGTTCCAAAGGGTTCTGTGGAATGCATAGCCATGTTGGACTGTGGAGCAGCAGACAATTTTGTGGACGACAAGTGGGCGAAGGAACATCTAATACCCAAACACCCAAACGCCAAAAGATTAGGTCCATACCGGTGGAAGGAGTCGATGGTACCCCACTCACTTCAGGTCCCATTAGCCACGAAACACAGGAACTGAAGATAAGGATGGCTAACCATCAGGAATACCTTACCTTTGATCTGATCAGGGCAGCACATTTTCCAGTTATACTGGGAATTCCCTGGTTAAGAAAGCATAATCCTCACATCGACTGGAGTCTGAACACAGTAGACGTCATTTCACAATACTGTGATCAACATTGCTTGACTAAGGAGATCTCCCCGGTCATTCAAGCAACACTACATCCATCCTTCAGTGTCAACATGATACCAGCCCCATATAGGGAATTCATGGATGTGTTCACAGATGCACAACCACGTCTTTTGCCCCCACACCGTAAGGAAGATTGTAAGATTGATCTGATACCGGAAGCAGTTGTACCTGTCGGTAGAATGCTCCCACTTTCTCTACCCGAAAAAGAAGCTCTGAAAGAGTATCTTGCAATCAACTTAGAGAATGGGGTTATTAGAGAGTCGACTTCTTGAGCAGGAGCTTCACTATTCTTCATTTCCAAGAAAGGTACAACAGAACTACGTCCCTGTATAGATTACAGAGGTCTAAACAGCCTTACAGTGCAGGACAGATATCCTATGCCTTTGATGAAGGATATCATTGAAGCCATTCAGGGTGCTCGGGTGTTCACTAAGTTGGACTTGAGAGGGGCATATCACCTTTTGAGACTCCGCGAAGGAGATGAATGGAAGACGGCGTTCCGGACGCCACTAGGACACTACGAATACAGAGTAATGCCCTTTGAGCTTGTCAATGCACCAGCACAATTTCAAAGATTCATGGACAACCTTTTTCCAGACATGCTCTATTCCTCAGTGGTCGTTTACCTGGATGACATCCTTGTCTTCTCTACCACTTTGTCGGAACATCGCATCTTGGTTATAGAAAGTACATCCCTAATTTCTCTGAGATTATTCTTCCTATCACCCTTCTTTTGAAGAAAGGGGTGAAATTCCTCTGGGATTCCAGCACTGAACAGGCCTTCCAACTACTAAAAAGATCCTTTGTAACAGCTCCAGTTCGAAGACAACCAGACCAAACACGCCCATTCATAGTGGAAACCGACACTTCCCATGGTGCTATTGGGGCAGCTTTACTACAGAAAGAGGAAGACGGATTAGAAAATCCAGTCTCTTATTATTCCCGCACATTGACTACTAGTGAATGTAACTATTTCGTTCTAGAAAAGGAACTCCTGGCCATCCGACAGGCCTGCGAAGAATGGAGACATCTTCTACAAGGCTCTGTAGTTCCGTTTTTTTGGTCCGTACGGATCATCAGAACCTTAAAGTACTTCAAAAGATGGAATGTCGCAATTCACGACACGCCAGGTGGGCATATTTCTTCTCACAATTTGACTTTGAGATTACCTACCTTCCAGGAAAGGACAACACTCGGGCAGACGCCCTTTCTCGCAGCATGAGTGAGGAAACAGGAGATCCACCAGAAACGGAACTCATGTTGGCAGGAAAGACATTCATCAATATCATAAACATGTTTTTACAACAGGTAAAGATGTAACAACAGAACAAGAGAGGCGTAAGGACGGACTTAAACTGGAAGGGCAACCTTCTCTTCAAGAAGAATGCGTTGTATATACCAACTCTGAATCTCCAAGTACAAGCAATGTCCTGGTGTCATGATATTCCTTCTACAGGACATAAGGGCCAAAGAGCCACTTTGGACTTAACATCCCGTCAATTTTGGTGGCCTTCTCTGATTAAGGATATCAAGGAGTATGTTAAGGCTTGTCCGGTGTGTGCCCAAAACAAGTACAACCACCACAAACCCTTAGGACTCCTACAGCAAGAAACTCAACCTCAAGGACCTTGGCAACACATTTCTACTGATTTTATAGTAGATCTACCGGAGTCAAGTGGACACACTGCCATAATGGTCACTGGTGATTCCTTTAGCAAATTAGCTCATTTTTCACCTCTTAAAGGAATCCCTACAGCCAACATTACTGAAGAAGTCTTTCTTAAAGACATAGTCAGACTACATGGAATACCCATAAATATAGTGTCCGACAGAGGTCCTCAATTCACGTCCAAATTCTGGACTACTCTGTGCAGAACACTAGGAATCCGAAGATCTCTTTCCTCAGGGTTCCATCCGGAGAGTAATGGGCAAACCGAGCGTTTAAACCCCACACTAGAACAGTACATACAGTGTTTTTGTAACCAAGAGCAGGATGACTGGTTTCATCTTCTACCCATGGCGGAATTCTCATACAATAACACTACACATACCTCTCTAGGTATGAGTCCTTTCAAATGCACGTACGGTTATGACCTGAAACATATACCTCTCTCTGGTATTCCTCCTACAAATACGCCTTCAGTAGACCATCTATTAGATACCTTACAGAGGATGCATCGAGAATCCAAATCCAATCTCACAAAGGCTCGACAGGATTGTAAAAGATGGGCAGACAAGAAAAGAAGTCCAAACCCCCAGTGGGAAGTAGGGAATCGAGTGTGGCTAGCTACGAAGTACCTACCCAGATGGGTTCATTCAGGAAAATCTGCGCCCAGGTATTTAGGACCCTTTCGTATTACAGCCAAGATCAATCCTGTAGCTTATAGATTGGATCTTCCTCCAACTTTTAAAAGAATCCATCCTGTCTTTCATACCTCACTCCTCAAACCATATGTTAAGGACCCTCATTTTCGAAAGACAAAAGGACATCCTCCCAAGATCACAGAAATCGCTGAGGAATATGAAGTTTCCAACATCCTTGAATCCAGATACAAAAGAGGCGTTCTGCAATATCTGATATTTTGGAAAGGATATCCAAAGACAGAATGCACTTGGGAACCTGTTAAGAACATTACTGCTGCTCGGCTAATACAAAGGTTCCATCGCCTTCATCCCGGGAAACCAGGGGGAGGAAACCTAAGAAGGGGTCATACTGTCACGACTCGCCTACCATGGAAACTCACGGCTCGCCTGCCACGGAGACTATGGAGGAAATAGAGGAAGGACTATTCCCTGAGAATGCTGTACGCGGTCTAGACGTTTGATGCTTGCCGGCCATGTCACCATGAGCAATAGAGGAAGGACTATTCGGCCTTTATCTTCCAGGAAGCAACTAACGCATTTGCGTTGCAACTTTCAGTGCTACGGAAGGTAATCCAGCGCTCCTGTGTGTGTGTACTCTTTGCTGCTCCCAAACGTCATACCCTTCGTTTCTGCCGTTCTCAGATGGCTTGTACTCCTTGTGCCTTCTACTTTGCCTACCTCTTGTATTCCCCTTCTTCCCCATGCACGCTTGTTCCATCTACGCGAGGTGCACGCCATGCTACCTTTCCCTTTCACTTCCAGTCTCCGAGTTTCCATCTGTCAGTGTTATTCAAGCATTCGGATCTTCTCCCGGAGATATCACGGAACACTTCATCAACAACACTGTGCATTCTGGGATTCGTTGTCCATTCAGCCATAACCATCTGCCAGGGTTTTTCGGCAAGGCTTTTCCCTGGCCTGGGGTGGGCTCCCCGGGGTCCCAGCTGCCAGGCAAGCTGCATCTCTGGCAAAGTGGCCTCCGGTGGAGCTCACACACATCACTCCAAACAGGGGAAAAGGACGTGTATGAAGCCCAGCGATAATTGGAGACAAAGAAGGAAAGAGCTATCTTCGGACGACTCCGGGGACACAGATACAGACGATACCTTCAAGACATCAGGTGAGGAGGGGGTTGGTGACGATATTAAAGATCAGACAGAACCTGAGACCACATTCCCCTTAGACCAAGCTGCCACCACATCTCTTAAATTAATACAATTAAAGCGTGTCCTAGAAACAAGGATGCGCTGAAACGACTGCTGAACCCATCTCAGATACTTCTGCAAACCAGGGGACATAATGTTTGAATGCTTCCTATTGGCTGGTCTCATAAGCTCCAGGGACTCTCTCTTGTCCCGAATAAACTGGAGTACATTTGCCTTTGCAGATGTTACGGCCATAATAGATGAAAAAGCATTGGTAGAAAAATAGTGACCCTGACCCACACCTGCATCCACCAACACAATTTTTACATATCTAAACCAGGGGATCTTCAGATGGGGACCTCTAAGCACAAGAGAGCTAATTAATTCCTGCGTCAAGATAGCTTTAGTATTCCCCCAAATTCTAAACCAGTGTCTGATGGGTAAGGATGCAACCAGATCGTCAAGAAACCCGCAGCCCAGTTCTTGGTGGACTGCAAAATTGGGAACAGAACCAAGTAGCCCCAAAATGCTCTTACAAACGATGTTTTCAGATACCTGCGTAGGTTCAGTTTGGCCAAATCCCATACCATATCTTGCCACTGAAGAGGCTTTACCATGAAAATCCTTGCGCACCAGCTCAAATGGCTTTGTTTTAAACTAGCCCAAAGCTCTGGCTACTCCCCCACCCCAATCGCCTGTTTGAATCTTAGGGTCTGCTTCTCGATATGTGCCTCAGCCCCAAAGTTTGATGGAAATCTCACCCCAGGTAATCAAAATGGTCCACTCTAGGAATTAATCCCCCCTTGCAGGAGATGGCTGAAAACCTTGGGGGACGCTTCCCCCAAAAGCAGGCCATGAAAGCCAATTTCAGGGCATTGATCTTCAGCCCCATAGTAGCCATAAATCGGACATACTCGTCAACACAGCACTGTAGAGATCTGGGAGTGTGAACCAATAGAACTGTGTCATCTGCAAATGCAAGCAAACACCTATTGCCCAGCCTAGGAAAATCCGAGTTGGATTTAAGTAAGTGGTCATATACGTCATTTATATAAAGACAAAAAAAGAGATGGGCCAGAATACAGCCTTGGCGCACCCCTCGTTCAATCTGAAAAAAAGAGGTACAGTGTCCACTCCTCACGTAAGCCACAGTCGAGAGATGCAATCTCTCCAAAAGATCCACCAAGGGCAGTTCATGGATTCGAGCAGACTCCATAGCCCAGCACGATTAACCTTGTTAAACGCAATGCTCAGATCCATGAATGCCCAAAAGATAGGCTCATCCTTTATGAATAGTGAATTGCCACCACCAGGTAAAGATTCAAGGCCTGCTCTGCAGTTTCCAAGTCTGGTCTAAAACCCAGCTGGATAGGGGAGAAGATGTTTGTACTCTCCACCCAAGACTCCAATCTCCCAAGAAGGGCCCTCCCCAAGATCTTAAATACAGAATCTAAAAGAGAGATTGGCCTGTATGACGCTAGTTGTGCCCTTGCCCCCTTCTTATGAATTGGATGAATCACGGCGCGGTTCCAGGAAGCAGGTTGGTGCCTCCAATACATACAACATTGAACCCCAGTGCCAAGACTGGGGCCCACAGATTTGGTTCCGACAAAAACAAGTCCGTAGGAACATTGCCCAGACGTGGGGCCTTGTTTCTACCTTGACTCTTAATAGCCGACACGATTTCCTCAACAGTGAAAATAATATGGTCTTACATAGTGTTTGATGACTAATTAGAATCCAAAACAGAAGGCCAATCGGTCGTCCCATCCCCTGGACTGTTATTCTATAAAGAGGAGTAATGGGCTACCGAGTCCACGTAAGAAGCCCTCACAGAAGAGCTACCAACATCACATTTATATAAGGGCCCATTATTAACAAAATCCCTTAAAAGTTTGGCATCATTTGTAATAGAAGAATTGACCCATTCCTCCCAAGACTCTGTTTCAATTTCATGCTTTCTATGAGCTATGGCTTTCTTATAAATAGTTTGACCCGTAATAATATCAAACCTTGTAGACAAGGGATTCTTCAAAGTTCTCAGCAGGCAAGACTTCAGTTTCTTACACCCAGCATTAAACCTCCTAGGATGAGGACTGCTCTTCCTTCTAACCCTCCTCAGAGTAAATGAGGTCCAGAGGTTGGTCAGGAGTAGCGAGAAATTGGACCGAACATCACCCTGATTTAAATTGCCAGAGAAAAGACTTTCAAAAACCTTCCTATTCTTTAAGACAATATCCCTCTGCAGGCTCTCACAATCCACTAGCTGCCATTTGAACTGACGTTTCAAGCCCCCAAGGGACACGTTAGACAGACCTGGAGAGAAAGACCTACCCTGGAGCCTAAGCTCCACTCAGATAGGAAAATGATTGCTACATATATCATCCAGCACCCGAACCCAGTAACACTATACCAGAATTTTACTGGGACACAAAAATAATCAATCGTAGAGCGACCCAGCATTGAAAAAAAAGTAAAGTTCCCCGGAACATCTCCGGGGAATCGACCATTAACCGTCCGCATCACCCAAGAAAAGAGGAACTTCCATAGCCTGGGGCTCTCCCTACACATTTTAACATCTCTCATAGTAGGGGGCAAGATACCCGCCAAATCCTCTTCAATAGGATGAAATAGAATCACACTAACCCACTGCCCAACTTGACATTAAAGTCCCACCTACCCCTCAAAATAAGAAATAAGTCTTTTGCCGCAACTCTCAAGAGTGTCAGAAAGGTTGCCTTGCTCATCACCTGATCCTTCCTTAATTGAAGGAATGGCGGGAGAACCTTAGCCAGCAGCAGACAGATCAGGTAAGTCTCGAAGAATAAATGGAGGAGAAGCACACAGAAGAAATGAAAAGCAATGGGATCCGGAGAACAGAAAGAGAATCCAGGAGTGCCAGGGTGTGAGGGAGACGAAAAGGGCAATGAGGCACCAAACAGTAGACAGAAGGGTTGGGGGGCATGACAAGCAAAAGGCTTACAAGGAGGCACAGGGAATTGCAGGGAAAACCCTGACCTAGCGTCTTACCCATAGAGGAAAGTCAGTGGGTTGCAACGCGCCACACTGTGTCTTCCTTTATGATAGCCTGAATAGCATATCTGTGTTACTTGATATTCCTTGGGATCCGATGTGACAGGGACGCATGGTTTTGTCCGCTTTCGCAAATAGGGATCAAGTGCCCATGAACGAAGAAGAGAAGCGTGGAACACCGGATGCAACCGGCAGTGATTGTAGTAGCCTGAATTTGAAAGCAAACGGGTTGATCCTGGCTGAGATTTCGTAAGGGCCAATGTAGCGGGGTGAGAGCTTGGATGGACGGACCCATCTTGGAAGGTATCTGGTGGATAACCAGACTTTAGACCCTACTTCCCATTCAGGACCTCTCTCTGTTTATCTGATTGCAGTTTGTCTTCTTCTGCTCTCTTCAAGACTCTGGTATGCAGCCTTGTGGGCGCTGGAAATATCAGACAATAAAGAGTTGATAGAAGGGATCTTGGATGGAGGGTACACCGAGGTAGGTAGAATGCGGGGATGCATGCCGTAGGTGCAATAGGAAGGGCTAGCTTGGTAGAGATATGTATAGAATTATTGTAGAAGAATTTGGCAGCTGGCAGAAGATCCACCCAATTGTTCTGTTGGGAGTTGATGAAGCACCTTAGGTACTGTTCCATGGCAGCATTAAGTCTTTCCGTCTTTCCGTTGGTCTGTGGGTGGTAGCTAGATGACAATGCTCTCTTGATGCTCAGAATCTTGCATAATGCGGCCCAAAACATCGAAGTATACTATGATCCGTGATCAGAGACTATGCATTCTGGTAGGTCCTTGGACATCTCCGAGGCTGTAGGCAGTCCAGGAAGCGGAATGAAGTGTGCCATCTTGGTAAAGGAGTCGATGATAACCATAATGGTTCTAAATCCTTGGGAAGGGGGAATATCGACCACAAAATCTGTGGAAAGATGACTCCAAGGTTGTGTCGGAACTGGGCTTTGCTCCAGGAGGCCAATGGGTTTCTGTGTGCAGTACTTAAGCCGGATAAATACATGACAGGCTTGTGTATAGGTCTTGACATCAGAACGAATGGTAGGCCACCAGAAATTACGCTTGATGAGTTCCAAAGTACTGGACAACCCTTGATGACCTGCAACTTTACCTTCATGACACCAGGACAGCACAAGACCTTGAAAGGAAGCATTGGGCACGTACAATCGATGATTGATAAAGACCAAGCCCTCCTTCCTTTCGAGGTTGAGCCTCTTGTCCTTGTTGAGTTCTGGATGTTGTGTGATAGAGGTTTCCTTAACCTCTTGTAGAAATGAGGACACCAAAAAGACGAACTTATTGCTCCAAAGGAAATGTTCCTGAAAGCGACCTGAGGAGTTGCTTGAGATTTGACAATGTGATAAGGCATCCGCCAGGATGTTTTGACTCCCAGGTATGTAGGAGATGGAGAAGTCATATTGGGCAAAGTAATAAGCCCACCAAGCCTGTCTAGGGTTGAGGCATTCCATATGTTGCAGAATCCTTAAGTTCTAATGATCGGTATGTATGACAAAAGGATGGAAGGCCCCTTGCAGTAGATGCCGCCATTCTTTGCAAGCTAATTTCATTGCAAGGAGCTCCTATTCAATCACTGAGTAGTTTATCTCACTAGGAGACAAGGTCTTAGACAGGTAGGCAATGGGATGCTCTCTACCTTTCACTTCTTGTAAGAGGACCGCTCCTACTGCCGCAGCCGAAGCATCTGACTCTATTATGAAGGGAAGAGCCTGGTCGGGTTGCCGTAAGACTGGAGCAGAACAGAATAGGATTTTGCGACGTTGAAAGACGGATTCCGCCAAGTCACCCCATCTGAATGGAGTATCCTTCTTTAGGAGAGAAGTGATGGGGAGGACAACACCAGAGAATCGAGGGAAGAATATGCAATAAAGTTGGCAAGATCCAAGAACCGCTGATTATCCTTCACTGATGCAGGGGTTGGCCATTTCAGTATAGCCGTCACCTTACGGTGGTCCATCTCAATACCCTGATAGGACAATATATACCCTAGATATAGTGGTGACTTCAAATAGGCATTTCTTGGGTTTGACAAGAAGTTGGTCAAATAAGACTTCCCTGAGATGGATCCAGTGTTCTTGACGTGAAAAAGAGAATATCAGTATGTCGTCCAGGTAAACGATGACAGAATGGAACAACATATCTTAAAAGAGTCTGTCCATAAATTGCTGAAAGACGGCGGAGCGTTGACCAATCTGAATGGCATCACCTAATACTCATAGTGACCAAAAGGGGTCCGAAAGGCAGTCTTCCATTCATCACCTACTGGTATACGCAGGAGATGGTAAGCTCCACATAAGTTCAGTTTGGAAAATACCACTGCCCCTTATACGGACGCCAGGATGTCTCTGATGAGTGGCACTGGATATCGATCACGGATGGTAACACTGATGATACCCCGGTAATCAATACAGGGTCTGAGTTCATGGGCATCCCTCTTTGTTATAAAGAACAAAGATAGATGCTCCTGCAGGTGAATGAGATGGTCGGATGAGGCCATTTTGCAGGTTAGAGTCCAAATACTCCCTGAGAACCTTCTTTTCTGGAAGAGGGAGTGGGTACATGCGCCCAAACGGAAATGACGCCTCCGGGGTGAGGTCAATCACACAGTCTTCCTGTCAATGGGGTGGAATATCCTTGGGAATCTTGTCCTGGAAAATGTCAGTGAATTCCTTAAGTTCTGGCGGTATGCAGTGTATGCCCACCACACTGGTAGTAGACGCAGGAGGGCTAGCTTTCATGGGTGCTTTTGAAGTATCCCCTAAACATTGTTTCATGCAATATTCTGAGTCGAACTGCAGAAGGTTCTTCTCCTGAGTACAAAGTGGGCATGAAAGTCTGGCTGTCTACGCGCAATCTGAAGATCCCCGGAAAACGCTTGCTTCTACCCAAGTTTGTGGGTCCTTACGCCGTCACGGACGTGATTAATCCTGTGGCGGTGCGTATTTCTCTGCCGGCTTCTTGGAAGCTGCATCCTGTTTTTCACGTGAGTCTCTTGAAACCATGTCCTCCCTCCACTCGTCTACCTAATCGTCCTTCCCCGATTCGGGTGGATGGGGACGATGAATACGAAGTGGCAGGTATCTTGGATTTTCGGCTCCGCAGGGGTCGTCCATTCTATCTTGTTTATTGGAAGGGCTACAGTCCTGAGGATAGGACATGGAAACCTCTGTGCAACCTTCATGCAGCCGCGCTTCTGTGCCGCTTCCTTGCCCACAGGGGGTTGTTGCCACCTTTGGGGGTGGATGCTGTCACGCCTCAGCACCCGCTTCGTGCCACTTTTGCCTCTTCTCATCGGGGCAGATTTGTAGTTCTCCCCCGTGGTGTGCGGCACTTTGCGGCTCTGTTTTTCTCCCAATGGCAACTGTCATGGAGACTAGCAGCAGCAATACGACCAAACATGTTTCCCATGAACCCTGCTTCCGACGTGTAGTCAAAAGCCAATGACACGTTAGCCTCTGTTTCATGTGGTGCCGCGTCCTTGTTGAGACAATCCGCTGCAGCCGAAGTACTGCTGCTTTTGTTTGCATTTACTACCGGCATACAGAAGTTCTGTCTTCCATGCCTACTCCTACCTTGAAGACCTCTCGTGTATCAAACCTCATTTTTGCCTTACGGACTGCCTTTGCTTACTGTTTTACTTACGGTCGTCTGCTTACCCATGTACCGACCTCTGACCTGTCCACCGACTGCCTTTGCTTGCAGTTTAGCATACGGTCTTCTGCTTACTCATGTCGAACCTTTGACCTTTATATGGACTGCCTTTGCTTGCTGTAAAACATACGGTCTACTGCCTACCTGTGTACCGGACCTCTTGCCCGTCTATGGACCACATTACTGTCCGTGTGGACTTCAAACTCCCGAACCTTGTTTCACGGCAACCGCCACTTGCTGCCTACAACCGGTAAGTCTGCTTCTCTGTTGGTTCACCTCTGACTGTTGCTACCTGAGTGCTTACCTCCCAACCATTGGATTCTGAAACCTTAACTCTACTATTTACCATTGTTACCGTTTGTTGCAACCTGTGTTCTCCTGGCCCGGACTCCCTTCCTTATTTTGGATTACATACCTTTTTTTTTCCACACGTGCACGCAGGGACGCCTTGCTGATAGTGCACCTACCCGTACCTAGTGCGCTCCTCGTGCTGCCCGGGTATAGAACCCTTACTAACCTCCCTGTTTGTTGTTTTATACTACCGTCGTGTTCTTTATGGGATTACACAAGCTTCTTAATCCAACCCGTGGTAAGACATACTTATTATTCTATTTACCTGTGAGCTATCCCAACAGTTAGTAAAGAATGTAATATTCATTCTGCAATTACAGGAAGAATCCAGTGGGTGTCCCATTTGAAAATAAGGGAGAGTGTTGTCCTGGTACTACTCTTGATTGTGGTTGTCTGGTGATGGTTATATGATTGCCAGTGACTTACCACTTGTTTTTTCTTTCAGCTGGGTCTGTAGCTGTGCGTTCTATCCGCTCTTTCAGGTGATCGGTCTCTTTGTCTGGTACCATACACAGCAAAGGATCATATCATAGAAAAGAGTTATTTTTTCCCTCACAGAGAGGAGGCTCGATTGGCGGCTCCAACTGAAGCTCTTCATTTAACTACCGAGTCTGAGAAGTCCTTGTCTCATGTCTTGATTACTCTCTGTCTGGTGAGTAACACTTAAGGCATGGATTCTGGAGACATCGGGGAAGTTCCTCTACCCCTTCTTCTTTCTGCTTGTCTTTCTGTCAGGCGGTAGTCTATTTGCAGGACCAGGGAGAGCAAGTCGACAAATGAATTTGGATGGGGAGTATGGGCTGATTCATCCTTGATATCTTCACAAAGACCCCATCTGCATATGGTGTACTCAGCAGACTTCGGCCATCCAGCGTCAGCAGCCCTGCGTTTGAAGGTTGTAATGTAGGATACAAGATAAGACAACCCTTGTTGTATAGCCAACAAATTTTCGCAGGCTGGGTAGATCACTTCTGGTCTTCCAAAGGTTTGTTTGAGTAGATTCACAAAAGCCCCATAGTCCTGTAAGACGGGATTGGCAGAGGCAACCAGGGGAGTCGGCCAAGCCAGGGCATTACCAATCATGTTGAATACCATAAGCCCGTCTCGAGCATGGTCTGAAGCATAGGTTCCAGAGCAAAAAGTGAAGTGAACCACGCAAGCTTCAATAAATTCCTTAAGCTTCTTTGGGGAGCCATCATATTTTCCAGAGGCCAGTCCAATAGTAAGGAGATTAGAAGGATGGTGCTCTCTGGCTGTAACCAGTTGCCGCAACACAGTGTTCTCAGTGTTTGGTTCTGGACCTCAAGGGTTAGACCTTGGACTGCAGCAACTAGCTCCTGTACTTGTTCTTGTTATGACTTTAAACAAAACTTCACTGTATCACAATCAGAGAGACCCCGTGTGAGGATCACATAGAAACAAAAAGGTCTCACCTGGGGAATGGAGCAAGGATTGATGAGGATTAGAAGACAACGAATATCCAGGTGGAGATTGATGTCTCTTTTGATATTCTGATGACAATTAGAATTCCCCCCGAGAAACTCCCAGTGAACCGGCACAAAGGCCACGGCAGAGGAAGGTTCCCAGGGAAACCCTCTTGGGGAATAAAACCCTGTGGAGCTGCTAGGGAACGTAGACTCCTTGAGTCCCGTGGATGTAGATTACGCTATCCCGGGAGTTTTGAAGATGACTGGTTGTGTCTTTAGAGGATCAGGGCCACAGCAGTAATGCCCGGCCGGCTGATGAAAGATAGAGAGACAGAGTGATTAGTCTTAAGATTGCCTAGAAATTAGATGAACAACCCCTGAAGCAGGAATCTTACCAAAGGATCAGTTGGTAAAACGGTCTTGAGATGAGAATAGTAAAAGACCAGGGATGAACTAAGGGACTGGGCACACTAGACAAAGAAGAGCAAGGCACAATAAAGGTAAACAATCAAATGAAATGGAAACTAGGAACCACATATAATCAAGGAGAAGAACTGAAGGCAATCTTACCGAGAATGACCAGAAACCCTCTCCATAATTAGAGATAACGGATGTCCAAAAGGAAGGAAGGCAAAGGGTGATGGATCTGTGTATGAATAAACACTAAACTAAGAATCCACAGGTAAAGAAACCAAAAACCCCACTCAGAGCTCCAAACTAAGCAGATGCCTACCACTAGGAAACAAAACCGGTCGGAGACGGCTGCAGGAAACAAATTCTTCAAAGGTGAGTAGCTTAGAAAAACTCAGAGGACCCACGGGACTGAAAAGCATCGAGACGTCCTAAAACAACAAACACAATTCAACAACAAAGTTCTGTAAGGATCAAAGGAGCAAAGTCACAATTGTTAGATATGAACTAAGGCAAGTCTGAAGAGAGGGAGTAAGAGATTCCCTAACACGAACTCACGTAGCGTTCGCCAGCTCCTTGGAGAGTAGCAACGCGTTCTTGTCCGGGATGTGCAGGTTGATAAGCCGTCGGCGTTCTATCCCGGAAACATCGCAAAGCATGATGGGGCGCAACGACTAGACCGTTGCACACACTGTAGCGGTCCGCGAGGCCCGCCATGTTAGAGTCAGGCATGTCAGCGCCAACCGCCATGTTGAAGTCAGGCATCGCACTGTGGGCAAAACGAATAGTCGTGACAGTATGCCCCCCCTTAGGGTTGGCACCTCCTGGCTTGCCTGGATGTCTTGTATGAAATCTTTTAATCAGCCGAGGAGCGTGGATGGCAGATACTGGTTCCCAGGTACGATCAGCGGGAGTGTACCCCTTCCAATCAATTAAGTACTGAAGACGACCCCAGTGATATCGGGAGTCGCAAATTTCTTTGACTTCAAATTCTGGCCCTGAATCGGAGATTATGGGCGCAGGACAGTCTGTAACCGTGGGATGGGATGTACTGCGATTATCGGGCTTCAATTGAGACACATGAAATACTGGGTGTATTCTCGACCAGGAATTAGGTAAACCGAGTTTGAAAGCCGCGGATCCTATGGCGGCAATTACCCGGAAGGGACCAAAATATCGAGGAGAGAGTTTAGACGGAACAAGATGTTTAGGTATTTTATTTTGTAAACACGTGGGACATGAACTCACATATTCCTTGGTGTCTCTTTGAACAGCAGGCCACCAAAAGAAACGTGAAACAAGATCCAACGTGGAGGTGAAGCCTCGATGTCCTGCTATCTTGGATTTATGGCACATATCCAAAACCTCCTTCTGAAGAGGACGAGTCGGAATGCATGCCCTTTGTCCCATGAAATAACAACCATCCTCCTCTACCAGAATTGATCGATTAGATAATGAAAGTGACTTCTTCGCAATGGAATCAGATTGAGCTCTAAGGCGAGACAGAAAATCTGAAGCTGACACCAATCCCATGGTTAGTGGTGGAAATATAGGTTCTGATCTGAAAGGATTGTCAATAGGATGATCTTTGCGAGACAGAGCATCTGCTCTTAGATTCTCCCTTCCAGGAATAAATGAAAACGTAATCTTGAAGGGAGAAAAAAATGGGCCCATCTTGCCTGACGGATGTTACAAGTTTGAGCATATTGAAGAATTCGAAGATTATGATGGTCTGTCCTTACTTCGACCGGGAATTCGGCTCCTAAAAGTAAATGCCGCCATTCCTCAAAGGCACGCTTGATGGCGAGAAGTTCCTTCTCCAGGACTGTGTAGTTGATCTCAGAGGGCAAAAGAGTCTTGGAAAGAAATGCAACAGGCCTCTCCTGATCAAGGTCGTCCGGTTGAAGTAGGACGGCGCCTAGAGCATGTTGGGAAGCATCAGTCTCCACGATGAATCTTCGGTTCTGATTTGGCGTTAGAAGAATCGGTGCTGATGTAAATAACTTCTTAAGTCTGTCAAAGGCTTGATCAGTAGCTGATGACCAGACAAACATGACTCCTTTCTTAAGAAGATTGGTAAGTGGCTGAGTAAGTTTTGAGAATTCAGGTATGAATCTCTGATAGAAATTCGCGAATCCTATAAAGCGTTGAAACTCTCTCACAGAGGTGGGTGTAGGCCAGTCTCGTACAGCCGAGACCTTCTCTGGGTCCATTCCTATCCCCTTGGCGGATAAAACGTAACCCAAGTAAGTAACTTTGGATTGATGAAATGTACACTTCTCGGGGTTGCAGAACAAATGATTTTGTTGTAGACGTCAAAGAACCTCTTGAACATGTGGTATGTGGTCTTGTATGGAGGAGGAACAAATCAAAATGTCATCTAAGTACACCACCATACTGTGTAAGAGAAGGTCAGAAAAAAGATGGTCCATAAAGCGTTGGAATATAGCAGGGGCGTTAGATAGCCCAAATGGCATGACCCTGTACTGATAATGCCCAAACGGCGTTCTAAAAGCCGTCTTCCATTCGTCCCCGGACTTTATCCGTATCAGGTGGTATGCTCCTTTTAAGTCCAACTTAGTATATATAGTGGCTCCTTTTACTGCTTCAAGAATGTCAGGGATAAGTGGCATGGGGTATTTGTCGGGCACAGTGATCTTGTTCAAACCGCGGAAGTCTATACAGGGACGTAATTCCTTAGAATTCTTCTTGGCTACAAAGAACAAAGAGGCGGCAGCTGGGGATGTAGATTCTGTTATCAGCCCGTTCATCAAATTGGAGCGAAGATATTCACGCAGCACCTCTTTTTCTATGTTGGACAGAATATACATACGTCCAAAGGGAAGCGGTTGATCAGGTATCAAATCGATAGCACAGTCGTCTCTCCTGTGGGGAGGCAACTGGTTAAACTCAGAGGACGAAAATACGTCCTGAAACCTCTCGTAAACTTCAGGGAGACCCGCGATCTGATTGAGAGAATGTACCCCTTTAGTATTATTTGAGGAAGGAGACGATTCTATGGCGACCCTTTGGTGACTTCCTAGGCAGTGTGTTAAACAAAACTCCGAACCAAGAAAGAAGGACCCAGTGGTCCAGTTGATAAACGGATTATGTTTCCTGAGCCAAGGTATCCCTAAGATTACCGGATGGTGAGCTGCTCGTATTATATCTAGAGTCAGAATCTCCTGATGGGTAGAAATGGACATCCAGATTTCTGCGGTCTGATCTTTGATGGGACCCGAGATCAGAGGGCTTCCATCCACACTTTCGACAGTAATCGGTTCCTCCTTAGAGGAACGTGGAATCTTTAAAGAAGCAGCCCAGTGGTCGTCCACGAAATTACCCGCAGCCCCACTATCAATTAGGGCCGGAACATCTTGTAAGATGAGACTTCCTATGGTGAAGGAAACCTTTAATACCAACATATTGGTGGTTAAAAGGTTGGTGCAATAGAAAGAATGTGAAGTATGTGAGGAACCTTGATCAGACCTTGGTTCCCGGATCGTGGTTCCTCTTACGACCGGGCGTTGGCGTTTCCCGACCGCCGAACTGGAGCAATAGGACATTCTTGGACAGAGTGGGAGTTGGCGCCACAGTACATACACAGTCCCAGGCTTCGTCTATGATTTCTCTCCTCGGGACTCAAAGGTCCTCGAGATGCAGATCCCAGTTGCATAGGTTCATCCATTGGCGGAGGTTTAGAGGTTGAAGGGCCAAAGGATGTTCTTGTGATCCTACCCTTCCTCCTTTCAGCCATCCTCTCCTTCATACGATAGTCGATCTGCATCACTAGGGCGATAAACTCTGTGAGAGTGGTGGGACGTGGAACTCTGGAGACCTCATCCTTGAGATCTTCTGATAAACCCCTCCTAAATATTGTGACCTGCGCATCATCCGACCATGTGGTCTCACTGGCCATTTGTTTAAATTTTGTGATATATGCCAGTATGTCTAGATTGCCCTGCTTGAGATCCAAGAGATGTTCTTGTGAAGCAACCTTAATCTCCTGTCGCCCAAACATAGTACGAATGCTATTGCAGAAGGCTGTGTAGGAGTCTAATAATGGGTTGTTATTGGTAACTAAAGGAGTAACCCAAGCTAATGCGGGTCCTACCATCTGAGATACCATGTAGCCAACCCGATCCCGGTCCGTATGAAAAAAATGTGCTTTAAATGCGAATTGCACAGCACATGCCTCAAGAAACTCCTTCACCCTATGTGGGTTCCCATCAAATTGCCCACCCGGAAGAGGTCCGGGAGGGACCACGGAACAATGGGGAATGCGAGATATATTAGCTTGTTGTGCAATCTGTTGAGACGCATGCTGCTGCTGCTCTCTCAAGGAGGTGTTGTCTTGTTTCAATTGCTGAACTTCATTAGTTAGGGATTGCACTGCAGCCATCAATTGTTGAATCTGTTGCTGCTGTGGATCCATCCTAGCCTTATAGTCAAAATGTATTCCCCACCAGGGGCAACTGAAAGTGAAACAGAGACTCTTCTTCTTTTGGGCGTTGCTAACTGTTATGACTTTAAACAAAACTTCACTGTATCACAATCAGAGAGACCCCGTGTGAGGATCACATAGAAACAAAAAGTTCTCACCTGGGGAATGGAGCAAGGATTGATGAGGATTAGAAGACAACGAATATCCAGGTGGAGATTGATGTCTCTTTTGATATTCTGATGACAATTAGAATTCCCCCCGAGAAACTCCCAGTGAACCGGCACAAAGGCCAGGGCAGAGGAAGGTTCCCAGGGAAACCCTCTTGGGGAATAAAACCCTGTGGAGCTGCTAGGGAACGCAGACTCCTTGAGTCCCGTGGATGTAGATTACGCTATCCCGGGAGTTTTGAAGATGACTGGTTGTGTCTTTAGAGGATCGGGGCCACAGCAGTAATGCCCGGCCGGCTGATGAAAGATAGAGAGACAGAGTGATTAGTCTTAAGATTTCCTAGAAATGAGATGAACAACCCCTGAAGCAGGAATCTTACCAAAGGATCAGTTGGTAAAACGGTCTTGAGATGAGAATAGTAGAAGACCAGGGATGAACTAAGGGACTGGGCACACTAGACAAAGAAGAGCAAGGCACAATAAAGGTAAACAATCAAATGAAATGGAAACTAGGAACCACATATAATCAAGGAGAAGAACTGAAGGCAATCTTACCGAGAATGACCAGAAACCCTCTCCATAATTAGAGATAACGGATGTCCAAAAGGAAGGAAGGCAAAGGGTGATGGATCTGTGTATGAATAAACACTAAACTAAGAATCCACAGGTAAAGAAACCAAAAACCCCACTCAGAGCTCCAAACTAAGCAGAGGCCTACCACTAGGGAACAAAACCGGTCGGAGACGGCTGCAGGAAACAAATTCTTCAAAGGTGAGTAGCTTAGAAAAACTCAGAGGACCCACGGGACTGAAAAGCATCGAGACGTCCTAAAACAACAAACACAATTCAACAACAAAGTTCTGTAAGGATCAAAGGAGCAAAGTCACAATTGTTAGATATGAACTAAGGCAAGTCTGAAGAGAGGGAGTAAGAGATTCCCTAACACGAACTCACGTAGCGTTCGCCAGCTCTTTGGAGAGTAGCAACGCGTTCTTGTCTGGGATGTGGAGGTTGAGAAGCCGTCGGCGTTCTATCCCGGAAACATCGCAAAGCATGATGGGGCGCAACGACTAGACCGTTACACACACTGTAGCGGTCCGCGAGGCCCGCCATGTTAGAGTCAGGCATGTCAGCGCCAACCGCCATGTTGAAGTCAGGCATCGCACTGTGGGCAAAACGAATAGTCGTGACAGTTCTGCAGTGGCCATGCCTTTTTCTTGGCGTTGCAAACTGTCAAGAGTGTCGGAAAGGTTCCCTTGCTCCTCACCTAATCCTTCCTTAGTTGAAGAGGGGGATCCTTTCTTCACTTCCTATTTTCCTTTCTTCTTCTTTTTTGGTGTTTTTCTTTCCTTGAAGAGATACGGTCTGTCACGGAGGGAAGCCACTATGTTAGCCTGGAAGAACAGGCGGACTAGGGGCCCCTTCCCCGGTACAGCCGGCCTGGGGAAAATCCATTGAAGGCAAACACCCCTGGACTATTGCAGTGTGGTGTAGATCCAAAGGACGTACCGTGTAGGGACCCGGAAGAAAGAACCAAGTCTGTATGTCAGGTACAAGAACCTTAGCCAGCAGGAGACAGATCAGGTGCGTCTCGAGGAATAAATGGAGGAGAATCACACAGGAGAAATGAAGAGCAACGGGATCTGGAGAACAGAAAGAGAATCCAGTAGAGCCAGGGGGCGCGAGAGACCAAAAGGGCAATGAGGCACCAAACAGGAGACGGAAGGGGGGAGGCAGGACAAGCAAAAGGCATACGAGGAGGCGCTGGGAAATGCAGGGAAAACCCTGAACTAGTGTTTTACCCATAGAGGAAAGTCAGTGGGTTGCAACGCGCCGTGCTGTGTCTGGTGTGGAAGGATATTCCATCTGGCGGCAGCCAAGTTGGAAACAACTAGAGCATTACTGCACGTTTAGTTAGAAATGTGACGGGACGCTAATGGCGGAAAGACCATCTCCTCCAGAGGCGACGCGGGGTGAGTGCCATGACAGCCACCCAGCTGACCAAGCCCTCCATCGCAGTGGCTTTAATAGAAAGACAGTTTCTACCAAATTGGGCAAGGGTACTATTATAAAAATGACCACCAAAATGGCACTCCCACCCCCCCCTGCAGATTCTCACCGCCGGCAGGAAAGAGCAGGAAACCTCCAGTTGGAAGGGTTTGCTTGCTTAGGGGGACTTGACCAGGACATACAACCCTCCATGGCAATGCCCCCAGGAGCTACTGTGTGCCATGAACGACTAAGCCGTCAACCCTTCAACAGCCACATCATCCAAAGCCCAGGACTCATGGATTAGAATGATATCGGACCCCTCAAAAATAGACAGTCGTGATAGTCTAATCTAGATTTAATACCTGCCACATTCCAGGACAGGCTGTAGGGAAGGCATGGTATCACAAGTATGACACTGACACCTATAACTAAGATGGGAGTAGTCTCGACCATCAAATGATATGTCATGATTTACAAAGGTTACAAACGAGTTAAGGCAGGTGTGCCACAGATTAGACCACTTCACTCACTGTGCGTACAAAGTACACGGTTGCACATACGGTAAAGGCCAGGGTCAAAAGACAAAGTAAGACATTTACTGTAGACAATATATTTTCATTGATAAACAACGCTTGTGAGGGCCTCGGAAAGCGAGCACATGGCTTGGTCCGTGGCTCTAGCAAAAGCGATTAACAAGACATGATAGATGCCTCTTCCTAACCACAGAATAGCAGCCGTTGGTCTTCAACGACTTAATGCCTTGAAAATACACGTGGTCTTGACACCAGCATAGTAATAAGCTATGGATGTTCTTTGGGCAAAAAACACTCATTAACACACAATGCAAGTGTAGCTTTCAGGAGACAGAATCGGACACTAACTGTAAACCCAAAGGCACTTGCCGTTAGGGTCAGCTAAAGGGGAACAGTTTCCTCCTTAAGCCAACCACAAGTATCAGCTCCCTGTGTTAGATGGACTCTTAGCAGAAAGCAGCCATAGACAGGAAGCAGGGTACCAGAATACATGTGTGGTTAAAGCGTCCAAAGCAATAGTCACATTCAAACCCTTTCAGAAAATGCATTTGATATAATGGCAGTCGAAGTAGGCCAGGAGAAACACAGCACCTTGCCTGTTCGTCGAGCAGAAGACCATGCATTTCAATGGGAATAATCAAGGAGCAAGGACATCACCTTTCACCTGGGTTCTCACATAGGTAAATAATGGGTGCACTGCAAACCAGATCGAGGAAGTGACGCACATAGTACACGTAGGATGTCACGGGTGTTTAATATAAAAGCACAACAGACTAAGGCTGAGGAACATTCCACAGCAGGCTGACCACGATCGTGGGGGGTTGGGAAGAGCAGGTGCTAGCAGGTCGGAGCAGAAAGCCCAGGAGACCGTTAGTTTCAAGTGTGTTGGGTGAACCTCTCTTGCATATGTTAGACTGACGGCGTGTTTTATTATGTCACTCCACTCCTGATCATACCATAGTATAGCTTAGACAAACATAACATGAACTGCATGATGGCTCAAGCTGGTGTTTCAGAATGATGAATTGTTCTTTATCTTTGTTAAATGTGAATCATGCTTATAGCTTACGCTACAATGCTTGCTCTCTATCTAACAGTGTGCTATGTTTTTACTGCATTAATCATAGCTGGTGTAATGATGATCAAATCTGGTAGAGATCAGAAATTATATTAAATATATTGACTTGCTACCTTCCAGTGTCAGCTTCATATTTTTGAGTAATGCTTCAAATGAGGTCTCGCTGAGTCAGAACGAACTACACAATGAATTTTGGTCAATTATGACTAGAGGTGCAAACACTCAGGGAAACTGTCAAAGCACTAGGCCGGAACCCATGAAGCGCCTCTCATCATAATTTAAGACTTTTGATTCTGTGCCCACACCACGCAGCCCTACCTAGGGTCGAGGGGGGCGGTCAGGGAATCACGCCCTACGGGGCAATTAAGTCAGATGGCACCCCAGATGCGACGTCTTAAAGATGACCAGAGCATTACTACTATTTAAATACCCTCATGTCCCAGTCACTGGAGAAGGACAGGGCAGACATTTTTTTTTTCAAGTCAGATAAACAAAACAGTCCTAGTGGAGTCGGTCAAATGAAAATGTCCTATGCTCACAAAAGCCTAATACCTGCCCTATCTCTTGTACAAAAAGTATAAAATGGAGAAATGTATGCAAAGGAAAAATCAGTTTTCCAAAGAATAAAGATTGTTGAACCAGCTCTCCTCCTCACGGAGTAAGGTTGTCCTCGTAGGTAGGATGATACACTCTGGCTCAGTTTCTGACACTCTAAGCAGTTCCAAACCGTGGATTGAGGCCCGCCTGGCCTTCCAGGTTAAAGTCTCTTTTTTTACTTTCAAAATTGTCTTCCAACGTAAAGTTCACAAAGGTCCCCCTCTGCCGGGCTCAGACCTCTCACGTCACAGTTAAATACAAACTTGCTTGGGCTCACTTCCCCAAGCTTATTGTACTTCGAGTCTCCCTCAATCGGGCTCAGACCGCTTTCAGATGTCGAAGGCTTTTGAATGTGCGTGGCTCTCTTTCTTGACCACTGCAAGACCACTTAGACTCAAAGTTCACTTTATAACTTCAAGCAATGTACCTTTCACAGAGACTTTCGAATGGACTACTTGCTTTCGCCAGACCACTCCGTTACTTGGTGTCAGTGATCTCATAGCTGCCTTTTACTTCAAAGTTCATTCACTGGTCTGCTTTTCTTTGCGTCACATCCGCATGCATGCAGCCTTCACTTGTGATATAATGTTGCTACTTCAATCGTTTTAACACACACCGACCGGTCTCTTGTGTCACTTGCCAACTCACCGACTGTGTGCGCTTCTTTCTTGTTTTGCTATTTCCAATTCATGAGTTAAGGTTAGTACCACAGGCTTGGCCTTGCCTCCCCAACTCTGCCGTTCACCCGGGAGAGTCGCTGGCGTCCTTGAAACACAATGCAATCTTTACTTGTAGGATCTGTCCGTCTCCACGTGTCTTTCACAGTCTGTCAGAGGCAACAACCTGCAGTACGGAACCCTCTGGGTTTTGGCCCGCTGCTCTCGTCCCTTGGTCCGTTGCTCTGCTCCAGTAGGTGTGCCTTCCTCCCAGAGGTTCTGCTCGTACTCATGTTCCGACTTGCTCAGAGTGTGTTTTTAGGTGCTGCCTTTTATACATGTGAGGAGAGCTAACTGGTATAAGGTGTATGCACTTTTTGTAAAGTGCCTGACTTGGCCTGACCCGATTATCGGGACATGTCCAGTACGATGTGAGAGAGTTAGTCTGGTTACTCTGTCACCTTCTTCCTCTGCCCAGTTTTTGTGTACAAAATGGGGGGAGGGTTGGGACTTGAGCTAATCCTACAAAATAGGATGGGTAGGTGAACAAAAAAGTGGGGAATACCATGTTTCACCATCGGCTATTTCACCCCCACTCCCCGAAGACTCCTCATACAGGTGATCCTCTCGGACTGGTCCACCCCCAGGGTCTGGATCAAAAGGAGATGGCCATTCCCTGGCCACGTGGGAGAGAGATTGTAGGGGACTAGCGGGTGAGACACCCTTTGGTTTCTCACATACCCTTCCCATATGCGATGTAGCCACATCTGTTTCACAAAGAAACCGGTAACAGAAATCGACGTTCTCCTGTTCTTTTACCTTTTCAGTGTTCCACAGTAAAACAGTAGAGTTGCATGTCTAAGAACCATTGCATGACTCGAGGGTTAGATCCTTCCGTTGACGTATCCATTGACGTATCCATACTAGAGGTGAGTGGTCAGTGACAAGTGTGAACTTTCTCCATAGAAGGTAATATCTTAGACGGACATATGCCCATTTTATGGCAAGGGGCTCCAATTCCAACACAGAGTAATTATTCTCGCGTGGGAAGAGTTTACGACCAGTGAATAGGATGGAGTGTTCTATTCCATCGTCCATTTGCGATCACACTGCAACTAACCCTGAAGGCATCATTTTGTAACACAAATTCTTTTGAAAAGTCCACTACTTTTAGGATGGGGTTCTGACGAAAGGTTTGTTTAAGGTTATTATAACATGCATTGTCCTCATCAGTCCAATTAATCTTCTGGGGTTCGGCATTCCTGAGTTTGTCTGATTATCTGGCTGTTCTATCTGAATAGTTTGGGATAAACCTCCGATAATAACCAATCAATCCTAGGATGCCCTGAGGTCTTTCTTGGTCTTGGATGTGGGGGCATCTAGGACGACTTTCACTTTTTCTTGTTGCGCCTGGTCAGTGCCATTCCCTACAAAGAAGCATAGGCATTTCACGTCCGATTGAGCCAGCTTACATTTGGATGGATTTGCAGTTAAGCTGGACTCTCTGAGGGTTCTCATAATAGTAGAAAGATGGAAAAGATGGTCTTCCCAAGTTTTACTGTAATTGACTATGTCGTCAATATAAGCCGCACAGAAATCGGAGTGCTGTAATATCCTGTCCATGAGTCATTGGAAAGTGGCTAGCGCCCCATGCAGACCATTAAGGGAGGACTTTGAACTGGAATAGTCCCAGGGGTGTCGAGAAAGCTGTCTTTTCCTTATCAGGTCAATGTACTGGGACCTGCCAAAATCCCCTGGTTATATCAAGAGTTGATAGGAATGTGGTGTTGCCAAGTTTATCTATTAACTCATCAATGTGTGGCATGGGATAGGCATTGAAGGTGCAGATGGCGTTAACCTGCCTGAAGTCTATGCAAAATCTCCAAGAATGATCGAGTTTAGTTACTAACACAATAGGGGAGGACCATGGAGTGGAAGAGGGCTCGATAATGTTTGCCTTTCAGCATTGTTTTCACTTCCTCAACCACTATTTGTTTTGGTGCTACTGGCAGTCTATACGGTTTCAAATGGACCACTTTTCCCTTTGGAGTTCTGATATAATGATAAATGCCATGTTCTCTCCCTGGTTTCTCGCAGAATACATCAGGGAATGCCATAATAAGGTAGTTCCAATCTTCTTGTTTTTGTTTAGATATTTCTTGGGGAATAAGTTCAGAGATGTCTAGGGAAGGGTTTTCTTTCTACTCCTTTACATGGTAAAGGTGGGTCTTTTGTTTTCTATCAGGTTGGGCTATTATATAAGTACAGGTTCACGTAGCACCTCATATGGCCCATGCCACTTTGAGACAAGTTTATTTTCAGAGGTAGGTAAGAGGACTAATACCTACTGACCTACTGAAAACGATCTCAAATTCACCCTCTTGTCCTAGGTGGACTTCTGTTGGGCTTGAGCTTTCTGCATGTGAGTGTGGACTAGACTTCGGACGAGTCTTGTGTGTTCTTGCTGACTGTGAGAGGGGAATAGGTGCCTCTGCTCTCTCTTCCCAGGTCTCTCAGAGTATGGCTAAGACATCTCTTGGTTCTCTACTGTAAAGTAAGACAAAAAGAGAGAATCTGGTGGATGCCTGAGGGTCTTTCTTACTGCAAATAGGGCCCATGGGATCATGCAATCCCAGTCCTTCCCATATTCATCTACCTATTTCCTCAAAATCATTTTAAGGGTTTTGTTAAATCTCTCTACCAATCTGTCTGTTTGGGGGTGGTAAACTGAGGTTCTTAAGGTGGTAATGTGTAGTCAATCCTTCACTTCACCCATAAGTTTGCTCATGAAATTGGATCCCTGATCCGTTCAAATTTCCTTGAGAAAACCAAACCTAGAAAGAATGGCAGTAGGTGTTTTAAAATTTGCTGTGTTCTGTTCCACATGGGGAAGGCCGCTGGATACTGGGTATTGTAATCAACGATTACGGGAACATATTTATTACCCAGTCTAGAAGTTTCCAACGGTTCAATAATATTCATCCATATCTGGAGAAAGGGACTTCTATTATCTGTATGGGCTTTAGAGGGGCAGGTAAGGGAATATGTGCACTGGTTTTGTGGCATATTTCACATGTCTGAATGAAGTTCTTTATGTCAGCATGGATACACGGCCAGTAGAATTTTCCACTGATGTGAGCTCGGGTTTTAGACTGCCCTCAATGTACCCCTGTCAAATGAGAATGTCCAATCTCTAGCACGATCTTGCTCTGGGTTTTGGGTATTACTAACTGAGTTTTACTCTGGCCTTCTCTGGAGGTTTTTGTTTCTAGATAGTAATCCCTGTTTCCGGAAGAAAAAGGGGCTGCCTTTTTCTGGACCTTCTCCCTCCGGAATCACCTGTAAGAACGCCTCTGCGAGTCGTGGGTCATTTCGCTCAGCGAAGGCTAGATCTGGAAGGATGGTAGGTTCTCCTTCCCTTTTTGCCTCAGCGATAGGTCTTTCACCAGTCTCTCCAAAGCCTAAACTACCTCTCTCGGGTTCCTCTTGTTCACTTTCTTCCTTAGGGAAATAGAGCATTCTCAGAAATTCTCTATGCAATTTTGTCCCCACAGTGTATTTCAAATGGAGTTTCGTCCATGGTTCTATAGGAGTACCTTTATGTCTCCCCAAAAGTCTGGATCTATGACACCTGCTAGGACATCTAAACCAAACTTCCAGGCAAGGCTGGATTTTGGGGCCAATCATATATAACAAGCCGCAGAGAGTATTAGGGCTAGGTCAGTGGGAATCATCCCTCTTTTCCCAGGGAGGATAGTGACTTCTCTGCTGCTATAGATATCAAAGCCTATGGATTCTTTTGTGGCGGTAGAGGGGTTGGACGCTCTTTGACTATATTTCTGGAACTTTAGGATCCCTCAATTTGTCTCAATTGAGTTGCCTCTCACTGCTGACACCATATGTAGGGAAGGCATGGTATCACAAGTATGACACTGACACAATGGATACAATTTGTAAAACCTTTATTGAAAATGTTGAGGTCGTAGAAACTCCTATTTTGCCCTATAACTAAGATGGGAGTAGTCTCGACCATCAAACGATAAACAAAACAGTACTTCTGGAGTCTGTCAAATGAAAATGGCCTATAATAAAGCTAGTTGAACCAGATCTCCTCCTCACGTTAAACCTCACGGAGTAAGGTTGTCCTCGTAGGCAGGATGACACACTCTGGCTCAGTTTCTGACACTCTAAGCAGTTCCAAACTGTGGATTAAGGCTCGCCTGGCCTTCAACATTAAAGTCTCTTTCTTGTCTTTCAAATTGTGTTCCAACGTAAAGTTCACAAAGGTCCCCCTCTGCTGGGCTCAGACCTTACAGCACACAAATCACGTAGGTCCCCCTCTGTCGGGCTGAAAGCTCTCACATCACAGTTCAACACAAGCTTGCCGGGGCTCCCTTCCCCAAGCTTATTGTACTTCGGGTCTCCCTCGATCGGGCCCGGCCCCCCTTCGGATGTCAAAGACTTTCAAATGTGCGTGGCTCTCTTTCTTGACCACCGAAGGACCACTTTGACTCAAAGTTCACTTTATAACTGCAAACAATGTACCTTTCAGAGAGACCTTTGAATGGGCTACTTCCTTTCGCCGGACCACTCTGTTACTTAGTATCGCTGATCTCATAGCTGCCTTTTACTTCAAAGTTCATTCACGGGTCTGCCTTTCTTCGTGTCTCATCTGCACGCATGCAGCCTTCACTTGTAATATATTGTTGCTACTTCATTCGCTTTAACACACACCGGTCTCTCCGGTCACTTGCCAACTCACCGGCTGTGTGCGCTTCTTTCTTGTTTTCCTATTTCCAATTCACAAGTCAAGGGTAGTACCACAGGCTTGGCCTCGCCTTCCCAACTCAGCCGTTACCCCAGGAGGGTCGCTGGCGTCTTTGAAACCCAATGCAATCTTTATTTGTGGGATCTGGCATTCTCCACCTGTCTTTCGCGGTCTGTCAGAGGCAACAACCTCAGGTAGGGAACCCTTGGGCGTTTTTGGCACGCTGCTCTCGTCCCTTGGTCCGTTGCTCTGCTCCAGTAGGTGTGCCTTCATCCCGGAAGTTCTGCTCATACTCATGTTCCGCCTTGCTCAGAGTGTGTCTTTAGGTGCTGCCTTTTATTCATGTGAGGAGAGCTAACTGGTATCAGGTGTATGCACTTAGTGTAAAGTGCCTGACTTTGCCTGATCCGATTAACAGTACATGTCCATTACGATGTGAGAGAGTTAGTCTGGTAACTCTGTCACCCTCTTCCTCGGGCCAGTGTTTGTGTAAAAAGGGGGCAGGGTTAAGACTTTGGATAATCCTACAAAATGGGATGGGGTAGATGAACAAAAAAGGGGGGAATACCCTGTCTAACCATTGGCTGTCTCACCCCACACTCCGAAGACTCCTCACCTTGGTGATCCTCCGGCACTTGTCCACCCCCAGGGTCTGGATCCAAAGGCGATGGCCATGCCCTGGCCACCTGAGAGAGAGGTCCTAGGGGACGAGCAGGAGAGACACCCTTTGGTTTCTCACAACGCGCAGCAACAATTCCCCAGGCTTCGAGCGATGGGAATGCGCACATAAAGCTTCTGAAAAAGGAGGACCTGTTAGGGAGGATTCTCTCTTTAGGCTGAATTTCCTAACCTAGTGAGTCCCCCAGCAGCTTTGTTGGATTTCCGGAGTTTGTTTTTTTCTCCTGCCAAGAGTGAGACCCTTTTTCTCCCACTCTTGGACATGATTTATGGTGTTCCTTTGACTGTTAACGTGTTTTATGGGCTATGGGGTCCTTTACTCCATATGGCCTCATGTGTTTTTACTATGTGTGTTACACAGCACCCTCCGTGCAGTGACACAGGGGTGTCATAGTGACACCTCACCATATACTCCATACCCTGGGACTGACTACTATCTCTCAGGGCATGTAAAGTCACCATTGGCTTTACTAGTCCCAAATTATTAACAGAAACCGGTACAAACCATCATATTGTTGACGTACTGGTCGGGGCAATTCGATTGCCCCGGGGTCTGTTAGTCAAGGGGGCACGTCTCCGTCCCCCCTGATCGAGTTTTGGCTGGTGGCAGTGGATACTACTTTTTATATTCGACCAGCAATATATCCCTATGGGATTTTCCCATTGTTCGAGGCTACCAACTTTAATTATTTAATTCTCATAGCCTCGAACATACCGCCGGTTTATTTATTTAATATTAATTTGCCGGTTGGTATTTTTTGCCAGGACTCGATTCTAAAATGGCGTTTGTGTTCTCTTCTGTGACTCCAACCCAAGTCGAGCCCTTTGTTCCACTTTTTGCCGGTCTTCTCCACAGAAGCCTTCAAAAGTGGTGCCACTCTGTCTGGGTACCACAGGGGATGTGGGAGGGGGTTTAGGCACCCTGGACTGAGTTACCTTGGTAACTCAAGTCGCACTCTTGTGTGATTGGCCCAAGTGGTGAGCCGGCTGGCACACCACTTAGCATGTTTGATTGACAGCTAGGCTGAGTGAATGGGGGTGTGCTGCATAAAAGCAGGGCTTTGGGGACTGGAACTTCAGAAGTCGCCACAGGACCTGAGAATCCGACGAGGGAGAAGCTGAGCCGACATACCACGACGACACCACCGGTGGAGCCCTGCAGAACCGACTCACCACTTCCCGACGTCAGAGAAGATCTCCAGCTGGAGAGGCTTCTTCCCCTGACTGGTGGGCACAACCAGTTTACCTTCTTCTCTTCGCATCCCAGGCCGTCCTGTGGTCGAATTGCCCGTGCCAAGCACCCCAGCAACCGGATAGCCACTTACCACTGGACCGCGAATAAAAGGACCGCTCCTTTTACCTGAGAACTACGCGGCTGGTTTCTTCCCTGGCAGTGCAACGGACTCCTGTCTTCCTGTAACGCTCACCTGATTCCCGTAGAGGCGCCGGTCTTGACTGGGCGTATACCGTATCTTCAAAGGTGATGTGTAACACACGGCTGGCTCTTTGGGCTGGACCTCTGTGCACTGTATGTCTGACTCGAAGGGTAAGATGTCTGCAGATAGAAAATATGGGATTAAGGAACTGGGTTATTGAATGTCTCTCTCTTCTTCCCTTTCTCTTCTCCTGTAGAACCCCAAAGGTTAACGCTCTCACCTTAGGTAAGTGAACGCCGTGCTCTCCATCTGCCTCGGGGCAGGGTGCTGTAACCAGTTTCTTCACTGGATAAGGGGAGCAGGCCTCTTGACTTCAGAGGACTGCTGTCCGTCGTTTACTGCACGAACGGTAAGTTTCGAGTAATTCTTTAAAGTCTTTAGTAATGATGTCTCTTGTTTTGCAGGGTTCCGGCGATGGCGGATGACGGGCTGAAGTGAGTTGAAGATGGAGCCCGTGTGATGAATAGAAGCGCCTGGAAGCACGTAAGTAAGCGCTTGTTGCCTGCTTCACGATGCGCTCTAACTGTCTTTTTATTTTGCAGGTACAAGTTCGGAGCGGCTGCAGGGTGCCGGAATACCCACTGGGTTAGATGTGGAAAGGAGTAATGGCACGTGAGTATTAAAGTTCCCCAATGTCTTTAAACGCACCTTGTTTTGTCTTTCAGATGCGGGATGCAGCGCCAAAGGCCTCCGGAGCGTGCGAAGAGTTGGTAAGCTTTTGTCTTTCAGATGCAGGAATGCAGTGTGAAGACCTCTGGAGCGCACGAAGAGTAGGTAAGCCTTTGTCTTTCAGATGCCGGAATGCAGCGCGAGGCGTTGGTGACAGCCGATGGACCAGGTAAGTGAAGAGCTGTCACTGAAGACCGTAATGCTAACCTGTTCTTTCTTGTCTTTATAGGTGTTGCTGAAGACTGGATTCAGGATGGTAAGCCTTTTTCCTTAGGCCCAGGATCAGATGCAGAAGACACGATGAGCGTTCTGCTGCAGAGGATGCAGAATAACGCAAAGCAAGATTCATCCATCGGGTGTGGTTTAAATAGCCTCTTGTAGTGCTTAGGTGTCTCCTTCAACAGCCACGCCTAGGTAAGAAAAGAGTTCCTGCTTTCCAGAAGAGTTCCAGTGTTCTGAATCTAGGGAGTGGCTCCTGCCCCACCCAACATTAAAAGTAGTTCCAAACAGAAGAGGATCAGAGGCTCAACTGGCAGGCAAGTAAGCAGCATGTAAGTAAGCAGCATGGTCTGCTGCAGGTAAGTCCACCCAAGCATTATGAGCCCGGCGCTTCCAGCGCTGGGACTGGGCATATTTATGAGCCTGGTGCCACTGGCGCCAGGACTGGGTCCAAAAGGTCCCAATTGGGACTGGTTGGCACTCGGAACCTGGGTTATGGATCTGCTTCCAAGGGAGTTGGGAAAACCCTGACCTTTTGGAAGCAGAGATCATGACAGTACCCCCCCTCAAGGCCCCTCCCAAACCGGGCTCCTCCGGGCGTTTTGGCTTGTCAGGAAATGTTCGGTGAAATCTTTTGATTAGGCGAGGAGCGTGGACATATTCAGCAGGTTCCCAGGATCTCTCTTGGGGGCCGTAGCCTTTCCAGTCAATTAGGTAAAATAGTTTAGATTTGGAGATTTGCAGAATGCTTTTGACTTCAAACTCGAGTTCTCCATCAACTAGGATAGGTTTTGGAGATTTAGTTAGTCAGGTTTGAGGTTGCACAGGTTTTAATAGAGAGATGTGGAAGACCGGATGTATCTTCATGTGCGGGGGCAAGTCCAACTTGACCGCTACTGGGTTTACTATGGTAGTGATGGAATAGGGACCAAGGTATCTTGGGTTGAATGTGCATGGCCCTTTTAGAGGTAGATATTTGGTGGATAACCAGACTTGATCCCCTACTTGATATTGAGGGGCTTCCTTCCGATGTTGATCTGCTCCTTTCTTGTATTGTTCTTCAGCACTTTGAAGGTGAGAAACAGCTTCCTTAAAGGCTTGGGTGATTGTAGAATGCAGGTAGTCTACTGCTGGTGTTTCAAGATCTTGGAGGGGATCCAACTCCGAGGTTCGAGGGTGACTGCCGTACAAAAGAAAAAACGGGGTTTTCCCAGTTCCCGAATGGACAGAGTTATTGTAGGCATATTCGGCTATCCAAAGGATGTCTTTCCAAGTTTTTTCAGTTTGTTGCAGCATGCAGCGTAAATACTGTTCCAGAGTTTGATTGGTCCTCTCGGTTTGTCCGTCGGTCTGAGGGTGGTGACTGGTCGATAGTCTCACATCAATTTGAGCCGACCGACAGCAACTTCGCCAAAAATGAGAAATAAATTGACTACCTCGATCCGAAATTAGAACCGAAGGAAAACCGTGCAGTCGGACGATGTTTTCGAGAAATTCTCGGGCCAGAGTTGCTGCTGTTGGCAAGCCTTTGAGCGGAATGAAATGCGCCATCTTGGAGAATAAGTCCACGATTACTAGAATCGTATTGTATCCGGAGCATGGAGGTAGATCGGTGATGAAGTCCATAGAAAGCGTATGCCAAGGGCGAGGTGGGATGTCAATAGGGCGTAAGAGGCCTGCTGGTCTTTCCTTTTGACTCTTGTTTTGGGCGCATACTCCACAGGACATTATAAAGTCTCTGATATCTTTTTTCCAAGACGGCCACCAGAAGTAGCGCTTGATCTTTTCTGAGGTCTTGGCCATACCGGGATGTCCTTCCATTAAAGAATCGTGATAACAAGAGATTACTTTTTTCTGTAAATCTGTGCTGGGTAGGTATAATCGTTCTTGGAAATACAATAAGTTGTCCTTTACTGCAAAGTCCTTTCCCTGCAGATGCCAATTCTGTATGTCTGCTGGAGTTATAAGTTGCCTGGCTTTATCCTTAACTTCCTCTATGGATTCTGTGGCGATTACACCCAGAATTCTTTGTTCGGGAATGATTGGTACAGGTTTAGGGTTGATCAAGTGTTCTTCCACTCCCATCCGAGAAAGGGCATAAGCTTTACCGTTCTTTGTACCAGGTCGATAGGTAATTATGAAGTCAAACTCAGCAAAGAATAATGTCCAATGTAGTAGTCTAGAGGATTGGGCTTTTGCGGTTTTCAAATATTGCAGGTTTCGGTGATCCGTAATCACAGTAACGGTGTGTCAGGCCCCCAGCAGATAATGCCGCCAAGCCTTAAAGGCAGACTTGATAGCCAGAAGTTCCTTGTCAGTAATCGTGTAATTGATTTCAGGAGGCGAGAATTTGCGGGACCAAAATGCCACGGGATGCAACTGATTGGTTACCGGGTCCTTTTGTGATAGAACTGCCCCCATGGCAAGGCTTGAAGCATCAGTTTCCACGATGTAGGGGAGTTCGGGGCGAGGGTGTTTTAAGATTGGTGCAGAGATAAATTTAGTCTTCAAATCCTGGAAAGCTTGTTCCGCCTCGGTAGACCATTCAAAACGTTTGTTTTTCTTTAACAAGGCAGTGATGGGCTGGACTATTCGAGAGAATTCGGGGATAAACCTGCGGTAAAAGTTAGAGAAGCCTAACATGCTTTGCACACCTTTTACGGAGGATGGTGATGGCCATTTGAGAACTGCATCGACCTTCTTTGAATCCATACGCACTCCGCCAGGTGATAATATGAATCCCAAGAATTCAACTTCAGTCACGTTGAAAACACATTTTTCCAACTTAGCGAAAAGTTTGTGTTGACGCAATCTTTCGAGGACCATTTTCACGTGTTTCCGATGTTCAGATTCCGATGAAGAATAAACGAGGATGTCGTCAATGTAAACAACAACACACACATCTATGAGCTCTCTGAGGACATCGTTCATAAAATATTGAAAGGCGGCCGGGGCATTGCAAAGTCCGAAGGGCATGACCTGATATTCAAATAGCCCATACTTGGTGCGGAAGGCCGTCTTCCATTCATCGCCCTCTTTTACTCGTACCAAGTGGTAAGCTCCTCTAAGATCCAGCTTTGTATATATACATGCTTTTCTGACTTGGTCCAGGAGTTCAGGGATCAAAGGTAACGGATATCTATTCTTAACGGTGATCTGGTTCAGGGAGCGATAATCTATACAAGTTCTAAGGTCTCCTTCCTTTTTTGGAACGAAGAACAAAGCTGAAGAAGCAGGGGACTTGGAAGGACGAATAAACCCATTTGCCAGGTATTGATCCAGGTATTGTCGAAGGTGAAGGTTCTCAGGCTCGGTGAGGGCATAAATTCTACTACAAGGAGTAGAACATCCAGGTATCAGGTCTATCTGGCAGTCATAAGACCTATGAGGAGGTAGAGAGTTAGCCTGATCCTTCCGGAAAACATCTTGGTATTCTAGGTATTCAGGAGGTAACTGGGGAGTCTCTGAAGAAATTGCTGCCAGTGCAACACCAGGTGGAGGGTGACAAGTAGAGACACATTCTGGAAACTGGACCGTTCTTGCTCGCCAATCGATCAGAGGATTGTGTTTCTCTAACCAAGGTATGCCTAGAATAATCTGAAACTGAGGGGCCTTGATCACATCGAACACGATCTTCTCATGGTGTCCATCTTGACTTACTAGCGTCACCTCTTGAGTGGTATGCGTTACTGGCCCGGAGGCTATCTCCGTACCATCCACCGTAGTAATGACGTCCTTTACAGCCTTGGGACAAAGAGTTAGATTCATCCTCAAAACCATTTCATGATCCACATAATTGCCGATGGCACCGCTGTCGACGTAAGCTTCAATTGCATGTAATCGATCCGGATTATCAGGGCTAATGAGGACCATAGGTATCACGAAATGCGAGGTCACGGAACTGGTTTTCACGCTCGGCAAGAGGACCTCTATTCTTGTCGGGCGAGGTTGTTTCCCTGCTCAGAGTTTGTAACTTTGGTAACTGCAGCTCCTACTGCCTTCTTGGCAGGTTTCACCGGACAGTCTCGAAGAAAGTGCCCTGAGTTTCCGCAATAGAGGCATAATTGCAACTGTTTTCTCCTTTCCCGCTCCTTTTGTGTTAGAGGACTTTTCAGACCCCCTATTTGCATGGGTTCCCCGGAGTCTACTCCTTTGGAAGGAGTTGGCGGTTTGGAAAATACTCGAGCATCAAACTTGGAACTATCGGCCTTCCTGTTCTGCAGTCTGTGATCTATTTGAACGACTAAGTCTATATAGTCCGAACAATCTTGTGGGGGATTCACTACTTGGGCTAACACATCTTTGAGCTCTCCACGTAGACCTCTATAAAACAGCGTAATCCTTTTGTCCTCAGGCCATTGAGTTTCCACTATCAGTCTGTTGAAAGACGCAATATAAGCCAAAAGGTCTTGATTACCTTGTCGCAACGAAAGAAGCTCATTGTCCAAGGCCTGCCCCTGTGAATGTCTTGCGAACAGTTTTTTCCATACTGAGCTGAAAAGCTTGAAAATCATGGAGGACCGGATCATCTTGATTTACTAGAGGGATCGACCAGTCTGCCGCATTGCCACTAAGGTACGAAAGCTACTTTAGCTTGATCAGTTGGAAAGGCTGCTGGCCGGCATAAGAAATGCAACCGGCACTGATTGATAAATACTGCAAACCTCTTTGGGTCACCAGAAAATCGTTCGGGCAGAGCCAGAGGTACATTCCCAGGTAGGTTGATCTGCACTGGATTCATAGAGGATGTAGAAGGAAGATTTCCCCCAGATGCGGGTAACGGGGTCTGTCCGGCTTGTGACTGTAGCAATTGTCTAGCGAGATCATCTGTTCGCTCCTTGGAAATAATCAGTTCCCTTCTTAGAGCGTTCGTTTCCTGACGGGCTGCATGCACTTCTGCCCTTAGTTCCCCAAGTAACTGGGCTAGCTGGTCGGTATCCGAGGTTTCCATAGCGCCTGGACGGGAGTTTTGTGGTAGGCTTTGCGTTCTGTAACGCTCACCTGATTCCCGTAGAGGCGCCGGTCTTGACTGGGCGTATACCGTATCTTCAAAGGTGATGTGTAACACACGGCTGGCTCTTTGGGCTGGACCTCTGTGCACTGTATGTCTGACTCGAAGGGTAAGATGTCTGCAGATAGAAAATATGGGATTAAGGAACTGGGTTATTGAATGTCTCTCTCTTCTTCCCTTTCTCTTCTCCTGTAGAACCCCAAAGGTCAACGCTCTCACCTTAGGTAAGTGAACGCCGTGCTCTCCATCTGCCTCGGGGCAGGGTGCTGTAACCAGTTTCTTCACTGGATAAGGGGAGCAGGCCTCTTGACTTCAGAGGACTGCTGTCCGTCGTTTACTGCACGAACGGTAAGTTTCGAGTAATTCTAATGTCTTTAAAGTCTTTAGTAATGATGTCTCTTGTTTTGCAGGGTTCCGGCGATGGCGGATGACGGGCTGAAGTGAGTTGAAGATGGAGCCCGTGTGATGAATAGAAGCGCCTGGAAGCACGTAAGTAAGCGCTTGTTGCCTGCTTCACGATGCGCTCTAACTGTCTTTTTATTTTGCAGGTACAAGTTCGGAGCGGCTGCAGGGTGCCGGAATACCCACTGGGTTAGATGTGGAAAGGAGTAATGGCACGTGAGTATTAAAGTTCCCCAATGTCTTTAAACGCACCTTGTTTTGTCTTTCAGATGCGGGATGCAGCGCCGAAGGCCTCCGGAGCGTGCGAAGAGTTGGTAAGCTTTTGTCTTTCAGATGCAGGAATGCAGTGTGAAGAACTCCGGAGCGCACGAAGAGTAGGTAAGCCTTTGTCTTTCAGATGCCGGAATGCAGCGCGAGGCGTTGGTGACAGCCGATGGACCAGGTAAGTGAAGAGCTGTCACTGAAGACCGTAATGCTAACCTGTTCTTTCTTGTCTTTATAGGTGTTGCTGAAGACTGGATTCAGGATGGTAAGCCTTTTTCCTTAGGCCCAGGATCAGATGCAGAAGACACAACAAGCGTTCTGCTGCAGAGGATGCAGAATAACGCAAAGCAAGATTCATCCATCGGGTGTGGTTTAAATAGCCTCCTGTAGTGCTTAGGTGTCTCCTTCCACAGCCACGCCTAGGTAAGAAAAGAGTTCCTGCTTTCCAGAAGAGTTCCAGTGTTCTGAATCTAGGGAGTGGCTCCTGCCCCACCCAACAGGAAAAGCAGTTCCAAACAGAAGAGGATCAGAGGCTCAACTGGCAGGCAAGTAAGCAGCATGGTCTGCTGCAGGTAAGTCCACCCAAGCATTATGAGCCCGGCGCTTCCAGCGCTGGGACTGGGCATATTTATGAGCCTGGTGCCACTGGCGCCAGGACTGGGTCCAAAAGGTCCCAATTGGGACTGGTTGGCACTCGGAACCTGGGTTATGGATCTGCTTCCAAGGGAGTTGGGAAAACCCTGACCTTTTGGAAGCAGAGATCATGACACTTCCTCCCCGACGAGATCCTCTCTTCCCCCGGACGAAGCACCGACTTGCATCCGCTGCCAGGAACAACTGCCCCCGCTGGAGTATTCTCACCACTTTAAGGTATTGTGTCCGCCAGGCCTCCCTTTCTAAAGATTGCTACAAGGTAATAATAACCCCTTAACCTTCTGGACTGGGCTGGCCGCCTTGACCTTCTAACTGGTCCCTTTCTTTTGGTCCAACTCTTTTTGAACCTTTGCAAGACTCTTGTGCACTTCAACCGTGTGACCTTGGACACATTTCGTTCTGATCCTCTTAAAGTGGATCCGGCCTTCTGAACTCTAACTTCACGGTTTTACTTGCCTTCCTCTCTTGTTTTGATCTTATGAAAGTGTTGGGATCTGTTTCATATTATACTCTGCTTTTCTCTCCCTTTTTAAACGAATTATTAGAGTGCCATCTGCGCTAAGCGCTTCCGCTGTCTGAAAATAAGTGGGGGCTTTACTTAAGACTTGTCTAAAATTCTTCTAAGGGAGTGTATATCTTTTAGTGAGCGTGTTTTTGAATTGCTTACTATTAGTGCCTGTGTGTTTTTCTAGATGTGGTTTTAAATAAATAATGATATCTCTTTTACACCAAGCCCTGGTCAGTGTTTACTTGTTCTACTGTGCTCTTCTGACCTATTGTGAATACTCTGTATACTGCCTAACTCTTCTTGAGGGAAGTCTGACTGCTCAGCCACAGCTACCAAGTGAATCTGTGTGGTACAGACTGCTACCAAGTGGGTTTACTGCCAAACACCTGTAGTCTTAAATCTTTTGCAGTGGTCCCAGAAGGAACTGCACAGGTTTCTGCCTAACAGGACCTTTGGCTACAAAGCACTCACTAGGGCCATGCTGGGCCTCCCTTTCCAATAACACCCCATGAACCCTAAAATAGCTTCAAGGGAAGGGCCTGAATGGCAAAGGCATACACCTTATCCTGGGCCTCCCGTGAGACTTGAAAGGGAGCTTAAGAAATCTGCCTCAGCCTCTGTTCTAGTTCAGATCTGGTTATGTCGATAATAGGACTCAGAATAAGGATACTTAGAAAGAGAACCTTCCTTGACTCCCCCACCTCCTGCCACTGATACCAGGAATCATGTACGTGACAGAGCTCAGCCTTCACAACTTCAAAAACCTCAATCCCATTGGAAGCCAAAGCCTCACGACAATTCCAGATACACGTGCCAAAATTGGCATTCACAAAAGAAAAACAAACATTGCACCACTTACAGAGCATGCAGTCAGACAAAATTCGGGGAACATTTTAAGAGGCATATCATTCACCCCCAACGCTTCTGACAGGCCCTTTGCTAATAGTCTTTTGTAGGCATTTTAGTTGCCCTGAGGAGGCCCTTAAAACAGCAAATCAGATTTAAGTCATGCTAGCCCCCACAGGGATCTTCCTTTGCGGTTCTTTGACCCATAACATCACAATGAGTATCCTTGGAGACCCGGGGGGGCACAGAGGTTTAAGTATAGGTTCCACAAAGACCTTACACAGTGTTGTTGGGCCTGACTAAAGCCCCAGAGCCAGATTAACAACAGCCGACCCTGGGCCCGCAGAGCAGGGGGGCTCATTATGAAACTTCACCAAGCCATCAAACTGGGTCGAGATAGACCTCTGCATTCTCAAAGGCCTCTGGGCCACAGATGGAATGGCCACCCCAGCACATGCCGTGCAATCCTTCCCAGCCTTTATTGGGGGGAGCGTCAAGCTAGGCTCTGCAGCTGTCTAAGTTGCATACCAAGGAGTAACCTGGTCAAAACTATCTTTACAGCATTCAAAGCTTCAGGAGCTCTAGGCGCTATTACGGCAAAGTCGGACAAGGATTTTTCCAGCATATTGATCACCCCCAGACAGGAGTCAAATCTCTCTGCATCTCGTTAACACTGATCAGTAAGCATCCTAAACGCCTCTCTCAATTCCATAAAGGCTGTGACAAGTCTATTAAAATGTTGAGCAAAAAAAGAAATGTGATCAGCACTTGGGCCCAACAGGGTCTCTGCGACTGACCCAGCGGCCGAAGCATCGGTCGCATACAGCCCAGAGGCCTCAACATTCAAAGGAAGGGAGGGCAAAGGTCTATAACCAGTGTGTGAGTGTTCAAATAAAGAGCTGCATTTTTCCCTTACAACCAATGCAATGTACAGAGGTTCTCTGAACCGGCTGCTCCCTAACCGGCTGCTCCCCTGAATATCAGCATGGCCAATACCATTAGCCGGGTATCCCTGTAGACATGACATACTTGACTGACCATCTGCTCGGAGGGAACTATGCCGCCTGACACCCCCAGAGACCACCAAGCTGGAGGAATCTGCATCAGCAATAACAATGACGGACTGGGACCCACAATCCCCTGTCTCATGCACTTCGTCCCCAGAGCCAAGCAGCCCAGGCAAGCATTTCTCAGCATAATAGCGATCTATAGAAGGTCCTAATGCCTCCAGCAAAGCTCTGGACAAGAGATCAACAGCAGGGCCTAAGGGGGCAACAGAGCCTCTATCAATTGCAAACCTTGACCCCGAAAGCTCCTGGAGACCACTGCAAGTAATTCCCATGCCTGGAGTAGAAGCTTGAGTAGAGGCTTGAGTAGTAGAATCAAGAACCCAGGCATCCAAAACAGCTCCCAAATCATTCAATGCTAGTCCTGGAGCTTTAGGAACTTCTTTAGAGATTACACCAGACTGCCCCGAGGAGGACTTTTCCAGGGCGAGCAAGGCAACCATCTCTTCTGCAAATGACACTCCCAGACCATTTAGGCCCAGGCCATTTGAGCACCTTCAACCTGGGTCGCTTAAGCCTGGCCCGCCCACAGCACCCCTACAAGGATCACTAGGTACAACAGCCAAAGTTTCACTTCTGTTTGCGCATTTTCATTAGTAGTAGGTCCGATTGGCGGGAAGCCAGAAGCATCACAAGCATCATGGACCCCTATGGGAGCTCCTGCGGCTCGCTAACTGAGAACCAGCCAGTCAATCGTGATCTGCCTAGGCGACTTGCAAGTACCAGAAGCCTTGCAGCTCAGGGTGCTTACTTCAATGCACCCCTTCTTGGGGGCCTTGCAAGTATGAAGTCTGGCCACCATGAGCACTCAGCTGCTATTTGATTTTATCAAAGTAAATAGGATACAGGTGCAAAATGCTAACCCAGTCACTCAAGACTCACAAGCTGCTTAGTAATTTTGGGAGTTAAACAGTCATTATCTTTGGCCTGGTTAAGAATGGAATATAACTTAGATGCTTTAGTGTGTAAACAAGAGAGTGTAGAGTGTATCAACAAATCTATATTCTTAGAAGGTATATTTTGGTAACTGATAGGAAGGGCTTCAGTAACAGAGTTTACAAGGATAGCATTACCCTTATTGTCGGCATTGTTAAGATTTAATTGAGTACAAAGCAGGGAAAGTGGAATAGCTATATTATTGAAGAATAAATATTTAGTCTGAAAAATTCCAGCACAATGCCACCTCAGCAGCATATCATGTTTGGCTTTTAACAGGAAGAGTTTGTTGAACCATAAAAAGGTGTTGATGGGATCTTGACAATCACAAGAGCAATTTAATAAGCTAGGCCAAGCATTTTTAAAAGAATGTAGAAGAGGGTGTTTCCTGATGGCAGGCCAGAATGAGTTTTGAAGAAGAAGGCAGATAGAAAGTAGGGCAATAAACTTAGATTCGAATGTAATCCAAGTAGAACATTGATCAATTGAGATTCATTACACGATTTGCTGCAGTAAAAAGGATCTGTGATATTAATGAAAATCTGAATCTTACCACCCCACAAACCTTTATTTGCTTTGGAGTTTTTCTTATGCCAAAGGAAATTCATTGTTTTTGTTTGTTTTTGTTTATTAGTGTATTTGGTTATATTGCAAAACCTTTTAGACAATACATCAATAAACATAACAATACATTCATCAAGCACTTTGACTCCATCTCTCTGTGTCTCAATTATTTTAGATAAGAAAAGTTCATAAAAAAATATAAAATCACTACTAGTTAAGGTTCAATTTTTAAAAACTCTAAAAATCTCAGTGTGTCCAATATCAGACCTGTGTATGTTCCTCTAAAAAGTTTCGTCCAGGCTAGGTCCACTGTGATATTAGAATAGTCTTTAAAATGTTTCATTAAGAAGGTATTCCTCACTGTGCTTAGCTCAGTGCATCCTGTAATCAAATGTCTTAGGGATTCGATCTTTGTATTACAAAAACGACTAAGCTTAGACATCAAGTTCCCATTATTTCTAGTTGCTTTGACTTCTCACGTCTTCCACAAATTCAAACGCAGTCTTAAAAACTTTCTTCGGGTGGGGCGCTGTTGCGCGGCTAGCAAAATGGCCGTGGCCTGATAGCGCTCTGGCAGAGGCTCAGATATATGGCAAAGGAATCAATATTAAACTTGAGTTGCCGTCTCATGGAAGCTAGGTAAAATGAATCGGAACATTTGCTGCACACAATGGTTGGAGTCTGGGACCCGAGGACCGCCTAACATTTGAGAATCCAGCGATCGTCGTGTCCTCATTTCGGCGCCAAACCCATCCCCCACCAACGGCTGCTGATCCCGGACGGGAGGCTCGGTAACTTGTGGCTGGGCACACACCATTGCTTCATTCACCCCCGCCCGGGGAGAATCCAGATTGCATCCTGCGGCTTGGAAGTCCCACAAAGTCTGAGACGATCATATTGCTACCCCTGGGGCATGACAACCTGCGGATTACAGCCCCCAATCTCCTACCAGACACGCACTGGGTGCGCAGGGCATCCTCTCCTGAGCAGGGGCTCCTGGGGAGGCTCTGCCCAGCTGCTCCACCGGATCGTCTTCCTGATCCCGTTCAAGCCCTCATCTGAAGTATAGGCGCGGAGTGGGACCCCACCGGACAGCGGACACAGACCCTGCTCCGCCCGGCAGCCTATAATCTCCCTACATGCCTGCAGAGTGGGGGGATGTGGCTGCGGCGGCGGAGGTCTCTCCATAGGTCCAACAACCTCCGGGTGATTCCCCCGGACCGGGGTGCAGGCGAGGAGCCACATCGAAGTACTACATACGGTGAGTGGGAGGGGGGACCACTGGCGCTGCCCCGCCCTCCCCTGCCCTAGTAATCAGAGTGCTGGGGTCCCCGGACTCCATCTGGCGGGCCTCGGCCTCACTCCATTGTTGAGCTGCCCCCTGGCTGGTCGTGCGGAGCGGGCTGAGCCGCGGCGCAGTTGACCCCGGCTCCATTGGCGCCCCAGACGGTTTGCAGCCTGCTGGGGACCCAGCCTGGAGGGGTGCTTGAGAATCCCCCTCTTCACCCCATTCTCCACCTCCCTATCTCTAAAAGGCTGCCACAACGTGGATACCTCCCATAACTATCACGCTTGAAACACAGGAGGTGGGCCATCTATCTCTGCTGCCTGGATGGATCCAACAAGGGCTGCATAGTCGGGTTGCAGTACTGACATCCTTAACACCTCACAGACTCTGTTTCTCAAGATTTGGATCCCCCATAACTTCCTGCAGGGCCCTGACAGGCATGCCCAGAGCCTTACAGACACTTGCTTCCCTTATTCTAACCTGCATTGTGCTGCAAGCTACATACTACTTGGTTGACGTTGCCTTGTTGATCTGGGGGGCTCCAGAAGTCTCAGCATTGACGATCCTCCACTGCCACCAGTGGGCAGCCTCAGCATCTCCCCCCTGCCCCTCCAACTCGGTAGCCCTTGGGGCGCTTGGAACTTAAATCACTATCCATTGGTGGGGGTCCCCTGTAATGGGGAACCAGAAGAGGCAATCAAAAATGGAACAATATGCTAAATCAGACCCGCCACAACAGGGAGTTGATGCCGGCCCCTTCCAGCTGGATATTACATCCCTCAACCAAACATTGCTGATACCAAAAGTATCATAGACAACCTGGGTGCTAAAATTGACGCAATAACTTGCAAAGTGGACGTCTCTATGGTCCAAATTGAGAAACTGTGTGGCAGGATGTCAGAGGCGGAACACCGGATTGGGGACAGCGAGGATAAAATAGCTGAACTTCAGCGCGAAGTATCCTCATTACATCAAATGGTTAAAAAAGTGGTAGCTAAGAACGACGATCTAGAAGGAAGATCGAGAAGAAATAATATAAGGATAACAGGAATTGCTGAATCCACCCCGATAGACAACATGGAGTTATTTTTGGAGAAATTGCTCAGGGAGATCCTCGATAACCCACCAGTCACAGATCTGTTTATGGTGGAATGGGCCCACCGGTCTTTGGCAGTCAGACCTCCTTCTGGAGCCTCAGAGAGGGCTATAATCGCCCGCAATTTTTCCTATCAAGATCGAGACACTCTACTCCTGGCTGCACGGGACAAGGGGACCCTATGTTGTGGATCTGCAACAATTAGACTATTTCTGGATTTCAGCCAACAGGTTCAACACCTAAGGATACCCTTTCAGGCAGCGAAAAACACCCTGAAAAAGAAAAACATACGCTATTCAATGATGTTCCCTGCTAAACTCAGGGTGGTGCATCAAAGGAAAACCTTATTCTTCACATCGCCTGAGTCAGCTGAGAGATTCGCCTCTGAATCCCAGATCCGGGTGTCTCACCCCCCCACTCTCCACAGCCGACCTTATGGGCCTTTTTCCTCTGTATATTCATATTACAGCCCCGGGTTTCGGGGTTGCCCAGGGCACCGCCTGACATAGGCTGGATCTTAAACTGAGGTTGGCAACATTAGGCAATATGATATATGTGGTACACAAGCCTCTCGCCTAAGGGAGGCACAGCGGCCGCCGGCACCCCCCATGCCAAGCGGCACCTGATCGTTTTGTTTCTGATGTTATGTGGGTTGTGGGTGCGTAAAATGTGTAGCCCGTACTCTCAGAGGGGGTCTGGATGTTCCCAACCTTTTCTTATACTATTTAGTAGCTCAGATACAATATTCCATTTGGTGGTGGTCCCCCACGAGCAATTTCCCTCACTCACGTCTTGAGCGATCTGTTACCCAGCCTGATGACCTTAGAGGCCTCCTGTGGGCTGTCCGCGGGCGTCACTTGAGGGCAGAGGTGCAGCCCTTAGAGGTAACCCTTAGGGCATGGGATCAATTGGCAAAGTGGGCAGGGTTGGGACCCTGGTATTCACCCTCGAAGGCCATATACAGAGTTTGTGACATTCCCCTTACACATGAACATATTTTTATTCAGCACTTTCAAAACCTTCAGATCCACACATTGGGAGACGTGGCTCCGGGTGGCAAATTTATAGCATGGGACGACCTTAAGGTCAGGGGCAAATACTCTCCAGTCACCCTGTTGTTATACTTCCGCCTCCGAGAGGTATTAAGGGCAAAATGGCCCGACTTTCCAAACGCGCCCCTGGTATCCCCCGTGATGGAATTCGCTAAAGCATCAAACCCCACCCCAGTACAAGGTTAAATGGGAGGGTTGCCTGGCAAAGTCATTATCAGAGGTTCAATGGTGTTCTATCCTTGCCCAGACCAAAAATGTTTCCATAAACAGGTTCCGCCTGATTCATTATAAATGTATCCATCAGTTATATTACTCTCCTCTGTATTTGCACAAATTGTTCCCACTTAAGTCCCCGACCTGCAAGAGGTGTCGTCAGGCCTCTGATGACTTTTATCATGTGGCATGGCTCTGTCCTCGGTTTCAATCTTATTGGCAAGCTGTAGCAGACGTCATGGAGAGAATAGTGGAAGACCTGATCCCATTTACACCCGAGACATGGCTACTGGCATTGATTGAACTAGATTCCCGTTGCAAAAACGCTTGGTTGGCATGGCCTCCGTTGTTGCTAGATCATTGGTGGCACGTACCTGGGGGGCGGCTGCAGCTCGTACAGTACAACACTGGCTCAATAATATGTTGATCTGTGAGCGAAGGGAGACACAGAATAATCAGAGGCTTCCTCCTAGCAGTAGACCTAGAGACTACTGGCTGGCTTTTAGAAGTTACATGACCAATGAGTCGGACCGTATGGGTGTATCCCCGACACGTGATAGCAGGGAGGTCACTCCTACAACCCACACAGGGTTGTAATCACCAGGAACTGTCTACGAACAATGTCATGGTGTAGTTATAGTGGGCTCTTGTGCACTATAAAGATTGGGTTGAGGGTATTTGTATTCTGTTTATTTGTAAAGCACACCGGGGCCCAAAAGCACCTGGTCATGGTATGGGTCACGAGGTAACTGAGGTGGTTATGGTACACTGTTGTGCAAATGTTCACTAAATTTATAATGCGGAAGAAGGCAGGGGTTTGGAGGGCCTGTTGCCCTATGCTGGGGCTTTGATTTATATTTGGGATTGTGTTTTCTTTCTTGTTTTATCTTTGCACTGGCTGTATTGCAAAAGTTAATAAAAACAGTTTAAAAAATAAAAAATAAACTTTCTTTGGCTATGGCGACAGGGAAAATACTGTAAATATCGTGGAATAACTCCTAGCTTTTAGTTCAAACCGACCGTTTATGAAGGTTTTGTATTTGTTACATTCTTCGATTGTATTGCACCAATCAGCTCTCCATACATTTAGTTTTACTGAGTCGGGTCTATTGAATAGACATTCCCAGGAGCATCCAATTTCATGAAGCCAAGTATCACACTGGGATTTCCAATTATTCAGTACGAATGATTAATTATTTTTAAGGGCAACTGCCATATATGGCAGAACAGTGTCCTGCGGGCCGTCAGTTATCTTTCTCAGAAATGCTAACGCTTTCCATTTGACAGTGGCCTGTAGAGATGTTAAGCCAAATTCATACCTTAGGATCTGGATAGGCTGCTTTTTGGCACACTGCATAGTTTTTTCCAGAATATGCCTTCAATCAGATTCCAATCTATTTTTGTTCCAAATATTTTTGCCTCTGTTCTATAGGTGAGGGTTGGCACACATTTTTGTTTATAATAGGATATGATAGTTAAACAAGAGAAAGGCCAATATTTATTTTGAATTATTAAGGCTTGTGATGTAGCTGTTCTCATTTTTATCTTTAAGCCATTTTCATATGGAGTCTCAGATTGCGTGGTATTTTTTAAAGTTCCGAGGTATTTCTATTCAGATGTTAATGTTAACGGGCTTTTATCAATTTTCCATAATAATTGTTCTAATTTTCTTTGTTTACCTGGAGTAAAGATCATAATATTAGATGTATTTACATTGATTGTCAAGTTGTTACTTTGACAGTAATTATAAAGTGCGTTCCATTGTCTCTGGATCCTAATTGGCGTTTGGTCCATAAGGACAAGGTCATCTGCATAAAGGAGCCATTGACAAGCATAAGCAGAACATTTTATTGAGACGTTCTTTATGGTAATTCCTTTAATATTGTCATTTAATGTAATGTTCTGAAGAAGAGGCTCCAAGGCCAGAATAAAAATGCATCTGCTATTTTTGGTGGAGAAGCGCGCGTTTTCACTAGATGTAAGCCCATATATTTAATAAATAAGTCAAAAAGAGTTGCCGCCAATATACAACCTTGCTTTAAACCTTGCATTGTTAGTATGGGGAGCGTTTTTAAACCATGTTGGTTCATACGGATTTGCACGGTTGTATCCAAATAGAGTACTTTTATCATTTCAAGCAAGTCCGCCGGGCATCCCCATCTGATCATTTTGTTCCACAGCATGTTCCGATCAACTGCATCGAAAGCAAATTTAAAATCAATAAACGCTAAAAAGATTGGTTGGGCAGAGGTCATTGCAGTTTCTTTAATTGCTGCTAAGGTTGCTAGGTTAGGTATGGTTCCAAGACCTTTCCTAAATCCTGATTGGAATACATCATACACTTCTTTTTGTTTTATCCAGCTCTGTAGTTCTCTCAGTATCAATCTCGCAAACACTTTCCCCATTACGTTAAGTCGGGCTATTGGATGATAGTTCCTTGGATTTTGGCGATCTCCATTTTTGAAGATAGGGATAATAATCGATTCTTTCCAAGATTTTGGAATTATCTGGGTATATATTGTATAATAACATTTTGTAAACATGATTTTACTCCATTCTTTCACATGCTTTTTTTTAACATTGTATTGGTCATTCCGTCAGGACCTGGTGCACGCAAATTTGAAAGTCCACATATTATTGTTTGAAGTTCTTGAAGATTAAAATGTAAATTCCAGGTTACAGCTGAGGATCGTTTTTCACCGTTTATTTGCACACGTATGTTCATAAATTGCTTTTCAAAGTGCGCAATCCATGGTTCTTCTGATATTGGATTAGTCTGGTAATCAATTTGTATAGAGTTGCAAGCTTGTTTTAAATATGCCCATGTGGCAGCACTGTTTTTCGAGTTCAGTGCAGTCTGCATTTGCTCTGCTTGTTTTTGTAACATCAGAGACTAATGATTTTTCAACCTTTTTTTTTTGTTTCCGCTTATTCCTCTTTATTTCTTATGCTATTTGGTTCTCTGTTTTGTTTTAGTTTCCTAATTTCTCATCTGGATTCTATTTTTTGTTTCGAATTTCAATATCAAAGATAATGTTATGTTTTTTTTTTTACTGTACCAGGAGTGGTATTCTGGTACATAAACTGCCGCAATATAATTAGGTATGTTGCTGTGTTTGTTGGAATCCTCCCTAAGTGGCACTCAACCAGATTTAGGGATGCAATTGTACAGCGTAGTCGATTGCCGCCTGATGAGAACGCAACGGTTTCATCATAATATGTATTTAGTCTGTATCTTAAAGGCAACCACCATTTGGAAGTGAGTAAGTAGTTGTCACTATTGAGTTGACATATGCTAGTCATATTATTCACAATATATCTCTTGTGAAGCATATATATAATCAAGAGTAGACTGCTGGTTACCGCGTAACCAAGTAGGAGCTGCTGGTATATCTCCAGGTAAAGAGCCATTTAGAGCTATCAAACCTCTTGACTCCATCAAATCTCTCCAACGGCTTTTCCTTGATGAATAGTTATTGTCAGGGTTTTCTAATTCAGAGATATTAAGGTCACCCAGTATAATTATGCCTTCTAAATCTGGCTCAAGAGTACATATGTCGATAAGGGTGAGTAAGTCTTTCAGAAATCATATTGTAGATATTCCCATGGGGTTCCAATATACATTTATTAGGCCTAAATATTTGTTTTCCTTGTTTGTAATTTGCTTGGGTATTGTTAACTGTCCATGATAGTTTTCACAACTGGGTAAAATCATTTGGGGCCAACCATGATGTTAGTTCTAGGCCCTGACCGTTTCTACATGCCGTTAGTAATCCTGCCATTTGTCGTCCTTTTTTACCTTTAAGCACTGGTAAATGGTTATATGTGAGCCCATCAATTGGAGGAGGAGCTAACAACCATGTCTCTTGCAGGCAAATATATATCCAAGCCTCTGAGAGGGTTATCCACCGCCTGCAACAGGTGTTTGTGGCCTCTGGTATTCCAACTTCCTATTTGTATTTGTGCATTGTAGTCTGGTTTTATTGGCTAGATGTTGTCTGAAGATGTTGCTAAGGCACTTGCTAGCCATGACCCTTCGTCTGATTTCTCAATGTGCTCCTTAGATTGAAAGAATTCGACTTGACGTGTGTAATTGTTATCATTAGAAGGGCAGGTTATTTTTAGTGGATTGTACTTTGGATGATAATCCCTGGTTGATACTGGTTTTATTGGTTAATTTGTGTTATGTTTGTCTCTGTTGTCACAAATTCTCCATCTTTCTTATTTACTTGAGTTAATTCCAGTCAATGAGGGAGGATCATTAAAATATGAGCTCTCTTAGATATGCGCATTTGGATGGTATGTAAGATCTTGTATCCGTGGTATTTGAGTGTTTCGCTGTAATGCAGATGCTACAAATTTGGTGAAATATGGCATCGATGCAGATCTCACTTGATACAGCTCGTCTTCAGTATTTTCAAATATTACATATCCAAGCAATCTCAGATGTTTACTCTCCATCATAATTGTTTGTTTTATTACTTTTGATAGGATATGTAGTAAGACACGATCTGATTCTTTGTCTGTAACAAATTCAACTTGTTGTATGCCACTAGTTATTATCGCTTTCAGGCTTGACATTTGTTGAAATAAATGTATGATGTTTGTTTTGTTCAAAATTTCATATTTAGAAGTTTTGTTCCAGTCTTCCAGTAGTAATTAATGCATTGCTGGGTTGGTCAAAGATTTAATTTGTTCTACTTTGTAATTCTTGTGAGTCATTTCAAGATGCACAGGGTAAGTATTTTCATTAATGTCCTAGTTATCGTAATTTTGATCTGTAGAGGTGGGGAAATTCTGCCAGTTTTGATTATTATTGCTTTCCATATTGTTCATTCTTGTGTCGGTGACATCAAGATTCAGAGGCAGTAATGTTTTCTGTGCAGCAAATCTTTTTTCTTCTAAAGTTCTGAATGATCTAGTTAAGTTAGTTGCAGCTGGAGCATTAACGGATGTAGCTCCTAATGGTACAGTTTTGTTAGTGATGATTTCATCATCTATTGTGTATGTGGTTAATTGGGCTAATTCAATTATCGAGGATCTGATGGATATATTCGCCAACTGCTTAGAATTTTCATCAGCCTTTATGGGTTCTGTACCTGCTCTTTGAAGAGTTAATTTGGGGTTCTTTTTCTTGCCTTTTAGATGCTTTCCTTTCTTGAATGTGATGTTTTGTTCCGTCTGCAAGGTACGCATTGCTTGCAGACATTTTCTTGATCCTTTCTGTGCACCCCTGCATGCTGATTTTACATTTTTGTTTTCTTAGCTACTTTGGCAGTACATTTTATTTACTTCTTGTTTTGAAAGATGTCGAAGAGTGGTTGAATGGGGACGAGTGCATCACTGCCTGTTGGTCTTATAGAGGGGGTTGTTGTTTCCTGATCATTCACCACATCAATCCCATCTGGAACAGGTAATTCTGGAAGCAGGACTGGGGGGTAAACTTCCAATGGCTGTCGTCTCCTTGATATTATCTTTGGTGATTGCATCACCAATTGAACAATCTCTGTTTCAAGGGAGTCTACCTTTGAGATCAGTGCCGTTAATGCATTTGTTTGCAGTGTTATTTTATTATTTAATGCTTGATACAGTTCTAAAAGTGAAGTCAAGGATGTATTGATTGCTGCAAGTGTAATTTGGAAAGAAGGTGATGGTGGATTGGATAAGCCAAAAGAGCGTCTCGGGGTGGGATGTATGTATGAAACTGATGATGAGGAGGACCTAGATGAGGAGCTTAAAGAGCTTCGCCCTATTATTGGAGAAGCTGATACGTTCTCATTTGATTCCTTTATATTGGGTCGAGTTTTATGAGGCTCTTGTTGATCTGGAAGAACACACTCATCATGATCGTACAGCAAATCGCTTATATCCATCTGTAGAGGCAAGAGTGCAACCAACTTCTTTTCTTCTTTATTTCCATTTTGTGCAGCCTGTATAATTATGCTTGGGTTTATGCTTATCATTATGGATTTGTACAGTTGTAACCAATGGTATGAGGCATATCCGTGGTGGTAGATTTATATTTGTTTTTTCTATTGTAGGAATCTCAGAGCATTCTTTCATTGAGTCACCTATATTTTGACCTGATAGACAACATGGAGTTATTTGTGGAGAAATTGTTCAGGGAGATCCTCGATAACCCACCAGTCACAGATATGTTTATGGTGGAATGGGCCCACCGGTCTTTGGCAGTCAGACCTCCTTCTGGAGCCTCAGAGAGGGCTATAATCGGCCGCAATTATTCCTATCAAGATCGAGACACTCTGCTCCTGGCTGCACGGGACAAGGGGACCCTATGTTGTGGATCTGCAACAATTAGACTATTTCCGGATTTCAGCCAACAAGTTCAACACCTAAGGATACCCTTTCAGGCAGCGAAAAACACCCTGAAAAAGAAAAACATACGCTATTCAATGATGTTCCCTGCTAAACTCAGGGTGGTGCATCAAAGGAAAACCTTATTCTTCACATCGCCTGAGTCAGCTGAGAGATTCGCCTCTGAATCACAGATCCGGGTGTCTCACCCCCCCACTCTCCACAGCCGACCTTATGGGCCTTTTTCCTCTGCATATTCATATTACAGCCCCGGGTCTCGGGGTTGCCCAGGGCACCGCCTGACATAGGCTGGATCTTAAACTGAGGTTGGCAACATTAGGCAATATGATATATGTGGTACACAAGCCTCTCGCCTAAGGGAGGCACAGCGGCTGCCGGCACCCCCCATGCCCAGCGGCACCTGATCGTTTTGTTTCCGATGTTATGTGGGTGGTGGGTGCGTAAAATGTGTAGCCCGTACTCTCAGGGGGTCTGGATGTTCCCAACCTTTTCTTATACTATTTAGTAGCTCAGATACAATATTCCATTTGGTGGTGGTCCCCCACGAGCAATTTCCCTCACTCACGTCTTGAGCGATCTGTTACCCAGCCTGATGACCTTAGAGGCCTCCTGTGGGCTGTCCGCGGGTGTCACTTGATGGCAGAGGTGCAGTCCTTAGAGGTAACCCTTAGGGCATGGGATCAATTGCCAAAGTGGGCAGGGTTGGGACCCTGGTATTCACCCTTGAAGGCCATATACAGAGTTTGTGACATTCCCCTTACACATGAACATATTTTTATTCAGCACTTTCAAAACCTTCAGATCCACACATTGGGAGATGTGGCTCCGGGTGGCAAATTTATAGCATGGGACGACCTTAAGGTCAGGGGCAAATACTCCCCAGTCACCCTGTTGTTATACTTCCGCCTCCGAGAGGTATTAAGGGCAAAATGGCCCGACTTTCCAAACGCGCCCCTGGTAACTCCCGTGATGGAATTCGCTATAGCATCAAACCCCACCCCAGTACAAGGTTAAATGGGAGGGTTGCCTGGCAAAGTCATTATCGGAGGTTCAATAGTGTTCTATCCTTGCCCAGACCAAAAATGTTTCCATAAACAGGTTCCGCCTGATTCATTATAAATGTATCCATCAGTTATATTACTCTCCTCTGTATTTGCACAAATTGTTCCCACTTAAGTCCCCGACCTGCAAGAGGTGTCATCAGGCCTCGGATGACTTTTATCATGTGGCATGGCTCTGTCCTCGGTTTCAATCTTATTGGTCAGCTGTAGCAGACGTCATGGAGAGAATAGTGGAAGACCTGATCCCATTTACACCCGAGACATGGCTACTGGCATTGATTGAACTAGATTCCCGTTGCAAAAACGCTTGGTTGGCATGGCCTCTGTTGTTGCTAGATCATTGGTGGCACGTACCTGGGGGGCGGCTGCAGCTCGAACAGTACAACACTGGTTCAATAATATGTCGATCTGTGAGCGAAGGGAGACACAGAATAATCAGCTGCTTCCTCCTAGCAGTATACCTAGAGACTACTGGCTGGCTTTCAGAAGTTACATGACCAATGAGTCGGACCGTATGGGTGTATCCCCGACACGTGATAGCAGGGAGGTCACTCCCACAACCCACACAGGGTTGTAATCACCAGGAACTGTCTACGAACAATGTCATGGTGTAGTTATAATGGGCTCTTGTGCACTATAAAGATTGGGTTCAGGGTATTTGTATTCTGTTTATTTGTAAAGCGCTCCGGGCCCAAAAGCACCTGGTCATGGTATGGGTCACGAGGTAACGGAGGTGGTTATGGTACACTGTTGTGCAAATGTTCACTGAATTTATAATGCGGAAGAAGGCAGGGGTTTGGAGGGCCTGTTGCCCTATGCTGGGGCTTTGATTTATATTTGGGATTGTGTTTTCTTTCTTGTTTTATCTTTGCACTGGCTGTATTGCAAAAGTTAATAAAAACAGTTTAAAAAATAAAAAATAAACTTACTTTGGCTATGGCGACAGGGAAAATACTGTAAATATCGTGGAATAACTCCTAGCTTTTAGTTCAAACCGACCGTTTATGAAGGTTTTGTATTTATTACATTCTTCGATTGTATTGCACCAATCAGCTCTCCATACGTTTAGTTTTACTGAGTCGGGTCTATTGAATAGATATACCCAGGAGCATCCAATTTCATGAAGCCAAGTATCACACTGGGATTTCCAATTATTCAGTACGAATGATTAATTATTTTTAAGGGCAACTGCCATATATGGCAGAACAGTGTCCTGCGGGCCGTCAGTTATCTTTCTCAGAAATGCTAACGCTTTCCATTTGACAGTGGCCTGTAGAGATGTTAAGCCAAATTCATACCTTAGGATCTGGATCGGCGTGCTTTTTGGCACACTGCATAGTTTTTTCCAGAATATGCCTTCAATCAGATTCCAATCTATTTTTGTTCCAAATATTTTTGCCTCTGTTCCATAGGTGAGGGTTGGCACACATTTTTGTTTATAATAGGATATGATAGTTAAACAAGAGAAAGGCCAATATTTATTTTGAATTATTAAGGCTTGTGATGTAGCTGTTCTCATTTTTATCTTTAAGCCATTTTCATATGGATTCTCAGATTGCGTGGTATTTTTTAAAGTTCCGAGGTATTTCTATTCAGATGTTAATGTTAACGGGCTTTTATCAATTTTCCATAATAATTGTTCTAATTTTCTTTGTTTACCTGGAGTCAAGATCATAATATTAGATGTATTTACATTGATTGTCAAGTTGTTACTTTGACAGTAATTATAAAGTGCGTTCCATTGTCTCTGGAGCCTAATTGGCGTTTGGTCCATAAGGACAAGGTCATCTGCATAAAGGAGCCATTGACAAGCATAAGCAGAACATTTTATTGGGACGTTCTTTATGGTAATTCCTTTAATATTGTCATTTAATGTAATGCTCTGAAGAAGAGGCTCCAAGGCCAGAATAAAAATGCATCTGCTATTTTTGGTGAAGAAGCGCGCGTTTTCACTAGATGTAAGCCCATATATTTAATAAATAAGTCAAAAAGAGTTGCCGCCAATATACAACCTTGCTTTAAACCTTGCATTGTTAGTATGGGGAGCGTTTTTAAACCATGTTGGTTCATACGGATTTGCACGGTTGTATCCAAATAGAGTACTTTTATCATTTCAAGCAAGTCCGCCGGGCATCCCCATCTGATCATTTTGTTCCACAGCATGTTCCGATCAACTGCATCGAAAGCAAATTTAAAATCAATAAATGCTAAAAAGATTGGTTGGGCAGAGGTCATTGCAGTTTCTTTAATTGCCGCTAAGGTTGCTAGGTTAGGTATGGTTCCAAGACCTTCCCTAAATCCTGATTGGAATACATCATACACTTCTTTTTGTTTTATCCAGCTCTGTAGTTCTCTCAGTATCAATCTCGCAAACACTTTCCCCATTACGTTAAGTCGGGCTATTGGATGATAGTTCCTTGGATTTTGGCGATCTCCATTTTTGAAGATAGGGATAATAATCGATTCTTTTACAAGATTTTGGAATTATCTGGGTGTATATTGTATAATTAAATTTTGTAAACATGATTTTACTCCATTCTTTCACATGCTTTTTTTAACATTGTATTGGTCATTCCGTCAGGACCTGGTGCACGCAAATTTGAAAGTCCACATATTATTGTTTGAAGTTCTTGAAGATTAAAATGTAAATTCCAGGTTACAGCTGAGGATTGTTTTTCACCGTTTATTTGCACACGTATGTTTATAAATTGCTTTTCAAAGAGCGCAATCCATGGTTCTTCTGATATTGGATTAGTCTGGTAGTCAATTTGTATAGAGTTGCAAGCTTGTTTTAAATATGCCCATGTGGCAGCACTGTTTTTCGAGTTCAGTGCAGTCTGCATTTGCTCTGCTTGTTTTTGTAACATCAGAGATCTATGATTTTTCAACCTTTTTTTTTGTTTCCGCTTATTCCTCTTTATTTCGTATGCTATTTGGTTCTCTGTTTTGTTTTAGTTTCCTAATTTCTCGTCTGGATTCTATTTTTTGTTTTGAATTTCAATATCAAAGATAATGTTATGTTTTTTACTGTACCAGGAGTGGTATTCTGGTACATAGACTGCCGCAATATAATTGGGTATGTTGCTGTGTTTGTTGGAATCCTCCTTAAGTGGCACTCAACCAGATTTAAGGATGCAATTTTACAGCGTAGTCGATTGCCGCCTGATGAGAACGCAACGGTTTCATCATAATATGTATTTAGTCTGTATCTTAAAGGCAACCACCATTTGGAAGTGAGTAAGTAGTTGTCACTATTGAGTTGACGTATGCTAGTCATATTATTCACAATATATCAAGAGTAGACTGCTGGTTACCGCGTAACCAAGTAGGAGCTGCTGGTATATCTCCAGGTAAAGAGCCATTTAGAGCTATCAAACCTCTTGACTCCATCAAATCTCTCCAACTGCTTTTCCTTGATGAATAGTTATTGTCAGGGTTTTCTAATTAAGAGATATTAAGGTCACCCAGTATAATTATGCCTTCTAAATCTGGCTCAAGAGTACATATGTCGATAAGGGTGAGTACGTCTTTCAGAAATCATATTGTAGATATTCCCATGGGATTCCAATATACATTTATTAGGCCTAAATATTTGTTTTCCTTGTTTGTAATTTGCTTGGATATTGTTAACTGTCCATGATAGTTTTCACAACTGGGTAAAATCATTTGGGGCCAACCATGATGTTAGTTCTAGGCCCTGACCGTTTCTACATGCCGTTAGTAATCCTGCCATTTGTCGTCCTTTTTTACCTTTAAGCACTGGTAAATGGTTACATGTGAGCCCATCAATTGGAGGAGGAGCTAACAACCATGTCTCTTGCAGGCAAAATATATCCAAGCCTCTGAGAGGGTTATCCACCGCCTGCAACAGGTGTTTGTGGCCTCTGGTATTCCAACTTCCTATTTGTATTTGTGCATTGCAGTCTGGTTTTATTGGCTAGATGTTGTCTGAGGATGTTGCTAAGGCACTTGCTAGCCATGACCCTTCGTCTGATTTCTCAATGTGCTCCTTAGATTGAAAGAATTCGACTTGACGAGTGGAATTGTTATCATTACAAGGGCAGGTTATTTTAGTGGATTGTACTTTAGAAGATAATCTCTGGTTGATACTGGTTTTATTGGGTAATTTGTGTTATGTTTGTCTCTGTTGTCACAAATTCTCCATCTTTCTTATTTACTTGAGTTAATTCCAGTCAATGAGGGAGGATCATTAAAATATGAGCTCTCTTGGATATGCGCATTTGGATGGTATGTAAAATCTTGTATCCGTGGTATTTGAGTGTTTCGCTGTAATGCAGATGCTACAAATTTGGTGAAATATGGCATCGATGCAGATCTCACTTGATACAGCTCGTCTTCAGTATTTTCAAATATTACATATCCAAGCAATCTCAGATGTTTACTCTCCATCATAATTGTTTGTTTTATTACTTTTGATAGGATATGTAGTAAGACACGATCTGATTCTTTGTCTGTAACAAATTCAACTTGTTGTATGCCACTAGTTATTATCGCTTTCAGGCTTGACATTTGTTGAAATAAATGTATGATGTTTGTTTTGTTCAAAATTTCATATTTAGAAGTTTTGTTCCAGTCTTCCAGTAGTAATTAATGCATTGCTGGGTTGGTCAAAGATTTAATTTGTTCTACTTTGTAATTCTTGTGAGTCATTTCAAGATGCACAGGGTAAGTATTTTCATCAATGTCCTAGTTATCGAAATTTTGATCTGTAGAGGTGAGGAAATTCTGCCAGTTTTGATTATTATTGCTTTCCATATTGTTCATTCTTGTGTCGGTGACATCAAGATTCAGAGGCAGTAATGTTTTCTGTGCAGCAAATCTTTTTTCTAATAAAGTTCTGAATTATCTAGTTAAGTTAGTTGCAGCTGGAGCATTAACGGATGTAGCTCCTAATGGTACAGTTTTGTTAGTGATGATTTCATCATCTATTGTGTATGTGGTTAATTGGGCTAATTCAATTATGGAGGATCTGATGGATGTATTCGCCAACTGCTTAGAATTTTCATCAGCCTTTATGGGTTCTGTACCTGCTCTTTGAAGAGTTAATTTGGGGTCCTTTTTCTTGCCTTTTATATGCTTTCCTTTCTTGAATGTGATGTTTTGTTCCGTCTGCAAGGTACGCATTGCTTGCAGACATTTTCTTGATCCTTTCTGTGCACCCCTGCATGCTGATTTTACATTTTTGTTTTCTTAGCTACTTTGGCAGTACATTTTATTTACTTCTTGTTTTGAAAGATGTCGAAGAGTGGTTGAATGGGGACAAGTGCATCACTGCCTGTTGGTTTTATAGAGGGGGTTGTTGTTTCCTGATCATTCACCACATCAATCCCATCTGGAACAGGTAATTCTGGAAGCAGGACTGGGGGGTAAACTTCCAATGGCTGTCGTCTCCTTGATATTATCTTTGGTGATTGCATCACCAATTGAACAATCTCTGTTTCAAGGGAGTCTACCTTTGAGATCAGTGCCGTTAATACATTTGTTTGCAGTGTTATTTTATTATTTAATGCTTGATACAGTTCTAAAAGTGAAGTCAAGGATGTATTGATCGCTGCAAGTGTAATTTGGAAAGAAGGTGATGGTGGATTGGGTAAGCCAAAAGAGCGTCTCGGGGTGGGATGTATGTATGAAACTGATGCTGAGGAGGACCTAGATGAGGAGCTTAAAGAGCTTCGCCCTATTATTGGAGTAGCTGATAAGTTCTGATTTGATTCCTTTATATTGGGTCGAGTTTTATGAGGCTCTTGTTGATCTGGAAGAACACACTCATCATGATCGTACAGCAAATCGCTTATATCCATCTGTAGAGGCAAGAGTGCAACCAACTTCTTTTCTTCTTTATTTCCATTTTGTGCAGCCTGTATAATTATGCTTGGGTTTATGCTTATCATTATGGATTTGTACAGTTGTAACCAATGGTATGAGGCATATCCGTGGTGGTAGATTTATATTTGTTTTTTCTATTGTAGGAATCTCAGAGCATTCTTTCATTGAGTCACCTATATTTTGATTTCTTGCTTTTTTGGCTGTTAAGGTTCTAAAATCAGATTTCAAACTTATTTCAGTGTTAGGAATTTCCATAAAGGCAGAATCTAGTATTTCGTCAAATGATCCCAGTTGGGCAACCGGCAGGTAGTCTAGATTTGAGACTGTATTTCCTGGATCATCTAGTTTGAATTCATTTGTTTGTTTACTCATGTTGGTTGATGAGCCGCGCAGGTCGCCTCAGCCTGAGGCTCTATTTCGTGGTCCAACAGAATTGTGCTTATTTGCTGTTGTCCTTTTAATGGTCTTTTGTTTGTAGATAAACAATTTCTGGTGTTTTTTAGTCTTCTGACTGGGAAGGTTACTACTCTTTCTTGGTAACGCAGTTGTTTTTTTGCTGATAACTGTTTGTTCACCAGGCATCTGCAATTTGTCAGGGGCTGGCATGTTTATTTTTAAGGAGTAAGTATGGAACATTTGATACTTTTGAATTAGTATATGCAGGATCGATTCCTGGTGTTCTTCTCTTCTGTCGATTCACATCAAGTAATGGATGTTTCCAATGTTTTTTAGTGGAGAAATAACGGCTCAAAGGTTATAACCTGCAATCACTATTACTGTCACATTTGTACCTCCAACCAATCACAAAGAGCCAATGGATGTCCGCTGCTCCTTACGGGTAGTTGGTGTAATCTGCGTCAATTCTCGCGTTCCCTTGACAGAGGAAAAGATCAGTGTCTTGTGAAGATTTAACAATAAAACATGGAAGTCAGTGGATCAAAGGTTATACCCACAGTCATCAGCACTTCCACTTCAATTCTCACAGGACATTTGTCAGAAGACAGAATCAAAATGTTATGAGGATTGAGCAAAAATATGGAGGTGCACGGCTCAAAGGTTAAAACCTACAGGCGCCCGCACTTCCATAAACATGCAGTCCAGTGTTAGCAACAGTTAGTTTTCAAATACACTTTGGTACTAAGCTGAGCGGTTCAAAGTTTATTACTCACAGGTACCAATGATTATTCAACAATATCGTTTCGTGACACACTATGTGTAGCGGATGTATACTAATTGACCTTTCCACAATTGACCTCGCCAACATTGACCTTGGGAGGATTTACCTAATTTAAAAAGTCAATTAGGACATATATGTAGGGGGAAACCCCCCGCAACCTCCCACCAAATCCAAAACCCGCTGCAACCCCCCACCCAATCCCTTTATATTATTTATAATCCAAAACCAACCCAATACATATATAAAATAACTAAAATAATATAAAGGTCAATTGTGCAGAAGGTCAATTAGGACCACTATAATTAGGTCAATTAGGACAAAAGGTCAATTGTAAAAGGTTAATTTGGGTAATACCCGTGTAGCGTGTAGCGGTACGGACCGTTGTGCATGAAGGGAGCTGCGGGAAGCTCAAGGCAGTTATTGTTGTGTTAACCACTAAGGGAGTAAATGCACAGGTGCTCTCTCTCCTGGTGAAGTGAGCCCACCCAGCAAGAGAAAACTGGTCCAAAGCCTGCAGCCTCTCCTGCAGCTGGTATAAAATTAATGCTTTCTGCAGTGATTGATTGAGAAATGTCAAGACAGGGGCAGTAGGAGATCAAAGGCACTAAACCCACAGTTTCTCCTGCTACCTTGTTGCAACGGTTGATTATTCAGTATAGTTAGTCAAATCAAGACTTTTTCCAGGTACAGTTCATAAGGGATCAAAGGCTATTGAGCCCACAGTTTCTCCTACGGAATCAGGCAGAGGCCAGATGCTATAGCAAAAAGGATGAATTAGGAGTTACACCATTCATGTAGTGCCAGCCAGAAATTACAGTATCTTTGGGCCACAGTTTGTTTAGCGCGTTTCTCGCTCGCAATGTTAAAAGTAATACTGAATGCGTTCACAACATGATAATTACACTGATTTTCAGATGATGTTGCACGCAGCTGAGTTTGTCAAACAAATACAGGCTCATGAGTTATCTCTCAGTTTCTGTTAGAGAGTGGACCAGTTGGTAGAAATTGCCAAAAATAGTACAATGTGTTCACTGGACAGGATTTGTCATTATTAAACAATCGATTATTCGGATGAAATTGTATAAATATCAAAAGCACGCTTGCCACATTAGAGGAGTCCAAAGCAGCTATGCAGAGCAGATGATACGGGTTGCAGGGGAATTGAAGGCTCGGGGCGAATGGTCCTAGAAAGCAAACTCAGTCACACCAGAACCGAACACCCAAATAACACAACACTCCCTGCACTCTGCTCGCTCCGCTAGTATGGGAGTTTTTAACGGCAAAGTCCTTCTCTATAGAATGAAAGGCTGCCAGTGAAGAAAGACTTCCGTTTTGCACAACTTTAGAAGGGTAGGAGCCAAACACCACAACATTCTCTGCACTCCGCTTGCACCGCTAGTATGGGAGTTTTTAAAGGCAAGGTCCGCCTCTGTAGAATGAAAGGCTGACACTGAAGAAAGACTTTTTGCACAGCTTCAGAAGGGTAGGAGCCTTAATTAGATTACATATTATTTTTTAAATCGACAAACTGTTGTTGGGAATCGAAGTGGAAACATTGAAAGAAAATAGAGGACAAATGGTCCAAGTGTCATTTTGATGGAATCCAGACGGCCCCACCAAGAAAGATAAAGAGGGAACCACTGGTTAATTAAAGAGTTTATTTTTATCTAAAATAACATTTTGATTTAGATTTAAAGTGGAAATAATATCCTTATATATAAGGATATTTAAATATGTAATGGAAGAGGAGCACCATTTAATCCAAAATAAAGGGTTATCAGCTATTATGCAAGAATTAGTAAAAGGTTAAATTTCCAATTGATCATAATTTAAGTTATATCCAGAAACTATAAAATATTGATGAATAGTGACCATTAACGCAGAAATGTATGTGGAAGGGTCTGAGACATAAAGAAGAATATATCAGCATAAGCAGAACATTTTATTGGGACGTTCTTTATGGTAATTCCTTTAATATTGTCATTTAATGTAATGCTCTGAAGAAGAGGCTCCAAGGCCAGAATAAAAAGCAATGGAGAAAGAGGGCAGCCTTGCCTAGTCCCACGAGAGATGGGAAATGATTGAGAAAAATAAATGATTCATGAAAAGTCTGGCAGAAGGTGAAGAGTATAAACGTTTAATACATTTAGAGAATGCAGGACTAAACCTATGCCATTTTAAGGACTCAAATAAAAAAAGGCCAGGAGACACGATCAAAAGCTTTTTCCGCATCAAGTGCAAGAAGAATGAGAGGATCAGAGGATTTCTGTGCATGAGAGAGAACATCAAACAGAAGTGTGGTATTAGAAGATGCATATCTTCCTTTAATCAAACCTAATTGGTCTATATTGACAACCTTAGGCATAATCCCATCTAATATGTTGGCAATAACGTTGGCCAACATTTTTGATTCAGAGTTTATAAGGGAGATTGGATGATCATGTTGAACATATGAGGGGTCCTTATCAGGTTTAAGGGATAACATTAAAATAGCTTCTCCAAATGTTCCAAAGCTTTGATCCTTTGAAACAAAATAATTAAATAAATCAAGGAGTTTGGGAGCTTGGGAGCAAGTAAGTTTGGGAAGGACTCGTAGGAATCAATGGGAGAACCATCAGGCCCAGGAGCCTTACCAGTCTGAAGATCAAGAATAGCTATTGGAATTTCCTGTATCGTAAACGGGGTATCTATAAAAGAGAAATCTAGTGGGTTATCAATTCATTTTTTATTGTTACATAAGAAACAAAGAGTATTGTTATTAAGTATAGTATGATCAGGTGAATACAGCTCTGAGTAGAAATCCAAAAATGCACTATTAACTTGGTGAGGGCTAGAGACTCTAATGCCTTGCTGATTAATAGTAGAAGTAATCGTTTTTTCTTTTCTTTTTTTTTTAGATATAAAGCAGGGTTCGAAATTGAGGGGATCTGGGAGCTATTTAGCTCCTGCTTCTAGTATAGTAGAGCCTGGTTAGCTTGAAGACAACAGCTACCAGGTGATACTTTTGCCTCCTAGGCCCAAGGGGTGCGTTTCAAACATGTAAATGTGACATTAACTTTGAGTATTTGAGAATGTTAATGAAGAATTAGAAAACATCTAATATACATTTAAACACAATAGTTCATACAAAATGGACAAAAAGTTAAAGGAGCATCTCTGGTAGCACCTCGTTCCCTTGCGATAGCTCCTGCCCACAGGGTGATGTCTGACACCCAGGAGCTGGTTTTAGCTCCTGCTCATCGAATCTCTATTTCGAACCCTGTAAAGCTAATAACTTGCCAGACATATTAGATCCTCTATAAAATGTGGCTTTTGTTCTTAGTATATAGGAACAAGCTTTATTTGTTTTCAATTTATTAAATTCAATAAGCCTCATCACGAGTTGGGCGGTATCCCAACTGGGATACTGCCCAACTGTATTTGCGTTACCGCCCAACCATCCGGCGTTATTACCGCTGGATCACGGGTTGGGCGGTAACTGTAATTCCCCATTCCCCATTGGGTCCAATGATGGGGAATTTTCGGCGCAAAATCAGAATTTTTGCAGCTCATTTACCCCCAGCTTAGAGCTGGAGGTAAATGCTGCCAGCTCGGGATTGGGCGGACCTTAACTGCGGCGGTAACAGCATTTAAGGGCTACCGCCCAACTCATGATGAGGCCCAATGTGTATAGACATTGGGGATTTGAAAAGTAGGAGGATTCAAGAAGCTTAATAGACTGGAGCACGTCATCAGCTAGCTTATTATTTTGTTTCTTCTTAAATGCAATATATTGTATAATAAAACCTTGTAAGGTAGCCTGGAATGCATCCAAGTTATTATGTTGAGAAACGTCATGCGGGTTATTATAGATGAAAAATTCAGTACAGAAGTAATTTATTTGTTGAATAAAAGGGGGATCATTTAATAAAAAGGAATTAAACCTCCACCGAGAAGAGAAATTAAGTTGAGGTTCCCATTCAAAGACAGTTAGGACCAGCCATGATCAGATATAACGATAGGGCCAATGTCTGAGTGAAAATGATTAGAAGCCAGTGATGAATTGATAACAATATGATCAAGTCTAGGTAGAGAATTATGTGGGAGAGAGTAAAATGTGAATTCTTTCAAATAAGGGCGACAAAAGCGCCATGTATCAATAAGTTTGAGATCTTCTTGAAGCTAATACAACATTGATTATGTGATATGAATTTATTGTCCTTTTTTTCAATCCAGAGTGAAGTCACACATTTGGTCACAATCACCACACACAATAAGACGATCATCATTTTTCAGAAAAAGAGTTTGTTTAGAACAAAGCCAAAAAGAGGGATTAGTGGCATTCGGACCAAAAACACTGAAAATTGTAACTTGTAATTTATTAACAATTGCTTCAATAATCGACCAGCATCCTAAGGGATCACGTTGTTTGCTGATTAGTTGAAAGGGGGTTCTTTTGTGGACGAGTATACTAAGACTGCCTTTTTTCCCTGGGGCTGGACAAAAAAGGCATGCTTTACCCATAATCTAATCAATTTATTATATTCTTCATTTGAATATATGTGGGACTCTTGAATCCAAATAATGTTTGGACTACTTCTCCCAAGATGGCTCAAGACTTTTTGCCTTCTTAGCGGATTGTTAAGCCGTTTCACATTCCATGAAATTAATGTAATGCTCATTATAACTGAGGTCAGGCATATTGATACTCAGGCAAACACTCTGAATTGTAACCAAGTATAAGTAACCTAAATAATAACAAGATAAATTGAGGCATATATTATGCGTGTAAAACAAAATCACAGCATATCGAAATTTAATGGAAAATAATGATAAAATGAAAGGTGAGTAAAAATCATAAGGAAAGGGAACATACAAAGATGCCGACAAACGCTGTTGGCTCACTTGACAGCGTTTGCCGGATATATAACGAGTAAGAGCCCTGTAATTTATTTATTGGTCATGTGTTAGGCGTTTATTAGCAAAACTGTTTCAAAGCGCACACAGGGCAACCGGGTGGGGACAGGGGAAGGTAGACAAAGAATACAACAAAGATAACTTATAAATAATTGAATTAATAAAACAAACAAATAATGGGAATAACAGGGAGGTGAGACAAACCTACTATGCCTTGTGAGTATTCAGAACGTGCAAGTGCAGAAGGAAGGGGGTAAGGGATAGGTGCTTTGATGCTTATGGAGAAGTGCTTGGGGTGAAGTGCTAAGAAGAGAAGAACGTAAGTGCAACCTCCCGTGGTGAGGGTGCGCCTAAGTAAGTGCAGTAAATAGACAGCGGCTGGGATGAGCGATGTGGTGGGTTATGGCCCAGAGGATACATAAGGCCCCTGCACATCAGACATACTACTGTATGAATTAGCGGGGAGGAGAGGAGGAGAAGGACGAGGTAAACAGAAAGGTCTTGATGCTTTTTAGGAACTTAAGGAGGTCCTGCTCAAGACGCAGATGGAGAGGGAGGCTATTGCACAGGAGGGCGCCCTCAGAAGAAAATGATCGACCACCAGCTCTCTGTTAAGCAAACCGCTTCACACGCATGGAGTTGGTGCCGGAGGAACGTAGGGGTCTGGAAGGGGAGTATATGGTCAGGAAGCTTTGAAGATTGAGTGGTCCCCGGCCCCAGATAGCCTTGTGGATGATACAGAGGAATGTGAATTTAATCCGTGCTGAGACCGGGAGCCAGTGAAGGCTTTGCAGGGCAGGAGAGATGCAGTCCCTGGGTTTGAGGCCAATGATGAGTCTCGCTGCCCTATTCTTGGTTAGCTGGAGGGGTCGCAGGAGGAGGCTGTTTTAATAGTCTAGCCTGGAGAGAACCAGAGCACGGGTCACATTGCGTCTCTGGGGGAAGGTGAGGAAGGTTAGAGTTCCTTTGAGAAGGAATAGCTGAAAGTGGGACTTCTTCACAATGTCCTGAATATGAGGGATGAAGGAGCGGGAGAAGTCGAAGATGACTCCGAGATTCCTGGCTTCAGAGGAGGAGGTAGGGGGGGAGCCCATGCAGTAAGGCCAGAGTGAAGGGAAGAAGTACGGTCCAAGGGTCCCAATAGGGAGGATCTCTGTTTTGCTGGCATTGAGGGAGAGGTCATTAGCAGTGCACCAGGCCTGGATGGCAGAGAGGCAGACAGTGATGAAGGAAGGTGCAAGGGCTTCAGTAGGAAGTTTGTAGAAGAGTTGTGCATCGTCAGCATAGCACTGGAAGTTAGGGGGAGAAGGAGGAAATGAGGCGTGCCAGCAGAGAAAGGTATATGTTAAAGAGCCAGGGTGAAAGAATCGAGCCCTGGGGGACGCCACAGGTCGAGGAGGAAGTAGGGGAGGAGAACGGGCCCAGAATGATTTTGGAGGAACGGTCAGTTAGGAAGGAGGTAAGCCATTCCAGCGCCCGCTCCAAGATACCAAGGGTATCATGGAGCCTTTTTATGAGGATGGAGTGGTTCACTGTGTCAAATGTGGAAGAGAGATCAGGGAGAATGAGGACAGCAGAGGAGGTTGCTTCTCAACGCTCCTGCTGTTACTTTGTTTCTCCTCTTGCTGATCGTCTTCTGTGATTCTGGGTTCTGTTTTTACTTATTCCCTGCTGTGCCTTTCCTCTTCCCCGCCTTTCCTTCTGCTTGCTCAGCTGCCCCCTTCCCCTCCGGCTTGGAATCCTTCCTTCAGTAAATTCTTGGAACTCCAGTTATTCTTCTGTACTGTGTTCTTCCTGCTGTTGCCTTCTTCATCATTGTAGTGCTAATGCCTTATTGCCATTGCACCCTACCGAAGACCTACCATCTATTCAACTGACAATCAGCCCAAGGTTTTCTTCCCCACAAGGATTTTCCCATGGCTATCGCTCTAGGGGGTCACTAGTTCCCCAGTTTCACTATTTAGGAACATAGTGGCTTCCGGAAGTGATGGATCCTATCTCTTCAAGCAACAAGAACAAGTCAAACAGGTATGTCCAATCAGTGACACAAGCTCCTGCTCTCTCGGGCAAAGTGGTGGTCTGTGTGTATGACTGGATATGGGAGCTAGGTCTGTATGGACTGTAAGAAACCTGAAGGTTTCCCACCTGCCAGTCCCCTGGGATCTGTCCTTCAGGTGGCCAGGACACGGCCATCACTTTTGGATCCAGTTCCTGGGGGTGGACCTATGCGGGAGGCTCACCTGGATGAGGTGTCTTTGGGGAGTGGAAGTGGGACACAGGAAGGTGAGATATGATATGATATGGCATTTGTAACGCGCCTATACACAAGTGTTTCAAGGCGCGACGAAGCAGGGAGGGGAGAAACAAGGGGAAGACAGACAACGATCCTACTAGGCCAGGTGTCATTCTGATTGCGCAGGTGCAGGGGTAGGGGGAAGGGAAAAGTGCAAGGGGAAGGGGAGGGGGGAAGTGCAGTACAAGTAAGTAGAATAAAATAAATAAATAAATAGGGCCAGCTGGTGGCAAGTGCAAAGTAAGTGCAGACAAGTGCTGGGAAGGGGGGGGGGCTGTAGGGATACAGAGACAGTCCCGCAGTGCAGAGGTTGCCAGGGAGGCAGTGCAAGTGGAGAGTGGCTGGGCCCAGGACCGAGGTCGGTGAGAGTGGCCCAGTTGCAGATTCAGTGCAGTTTCAATTAAGGATTTAGCAAGGGAGAGGGAGAGAGAAAGCAGAGGCAAAGAGGAAGGTTTTGAGGTGCTTCCGGAACCGGAGATGGTTCTCCTCAAGTTTCAGGGAGGCAGGAAGGCTGTTCCAGAGGGAGGACCCTGCCGCGGAGAGAGATCTACCCCCAGCTTGTTGCTTCGAGAAGCGGCTAACCCTGAGGGAGTTGGAGACGGATGAGCGAAGGGCTCAGGAAGGAAGATATTTAGGAAGAGAGAGTTGAAGGTATTTAGGCCCCAGCCCCCAGAAGGCCTTGTGGACAATGCAGATGGTTTTGAACTTAATCCTCGCAGCCACTGGGAGCCAGTGTAGAGATTTCAGTCCTGGAGAGATACAGTCCCTGGGCTTGAGGCCAAGGACAAGTCTTGCAGTTCTGTTCTGGATGAGTTGCAGAGGGCGGAGAGTGGAAGCAGGCAGATTAAGATAGAGGCTGTTACAGTGGTCCAGCTTCGAGAGAACCAGGGCTCGGGAGACAGTGAGCTTCTGGGGGAAGGAGAGGAAGGGAAGAATACCTCTGAGGAGGTGCAGCTGGTACTGTGACTTCTTAGAGACGTCAGATATATGAGGAGAGAAGGAGAGTGTGGAGTCGAAGATGACCCCGAGGTTTTTTGCAGGTAGGAGCAGGAAGAGGGCCAAGAGAGGCTGGCCAGAGAGCTGCAGGGAAGGAGGGAGTGGGTGTGCCGATGAGTAGAATCTCAGTCTTACTGGCATTAAGGCAGAGGTCATTGGCGGCACACCATTCCTGGATAGCAGACAGACAGTCAGAGATGAGGGAAGGAGGAGAGGAGGCCGAGGGTAGCCTGAAAATGAGCTGGGTATCGTCCGCAAAGCACTGAAAGTTGGGGCAGAGAGCGGCGATGCGGTGGGCAAGGAGTGCCAGATACTGGTTGAACAGCCAGGGAGAGAGATTAGATCCCTGGGGGACACCACAGGTGGAGAAAAAGCTGTCAGAGAGGAAGGACCCCAGTTGGACCTGGGAGGGTCGATTGGAAAGGAAAGAGGTCAGCCACGCCAGAGCCTGACCAGTGATACCCAGGTTATCCCCTGCAGTATCCCCTTCCCTGTAACACCCTTTCCCCATCCTACCAGGTAGGATACCTAGGAACCTAATCCTCCACCCCTTTCCAGAAACAAAAACGTTCTCACTGACAGCTCACCGTGAGCAAAAAAGTACTAACAACAGAGCCGTATACCTGACATGTCCCAATACAATGGTCGGGCAATGTCATCACACATACAGCTGACTTCCATCACACTTCCCCACACGGAAAAAAGGCGGAGCACGAAAGCACACTCTGAGCGAGGCAAAGCACATGAGGAAACAGCAGTTCCAAGATGGCAGTTTAATACAAGCAGAAAGACGGCGAGTCCAGAGAGGGTGGCAAGGAGGGAAGTGCCCTTGACCTTTTCAGACCGGTACTTTCGCGAACCTTGGAAAGTAAGAAACTTATGACCGGGAACTAAAGCTGAACAAGCCTGCATTGTGTGTCAGAGGTACCCAGGGCTCTTCCACGTCGATTACCATGGTGGCAGACCCACGTCGATTACCACAGTGGCAGCCCCGCCATGGTAATGTCCTTGGCTCCAACAACAAAGCAGCTCAAGAAAAGACAGCACAGCCGGTGAGTCAGAGAGACTGATACCAAACCAGCAAGTAGCAACATTGCATTAAGAAATCTAAAGAGAATAGCATGTGAGACGTATGTGACGAACAACACAAATATAATTGAAAACCAGAGGAGTGATTGAACTTTGGGAGGCCAAATAAGATACCATAGACAGAGTGGTCCAGCACCATGTGGGTGCTCACTCGAAGGTCTCTGTCAGGTATCCAATTAATTGCAACTATTGAAAGGGGAAATATAAGATTGAAGTGGTCCGGCAATGGCTCTACCTAAATCCTGTGCACATTCGAAAGTCTGCGATAGTTGAATGCGTGTTTCAATTGATCCGAGTCCAGCTGAGGGAGACTAATTGTGAAGGAGAAAGGATCTGAGCCCAGCTGAGCGGGATCCAGGGTACACCGTGAGTCACCCGAGAAAGATTATTCTCTAAACATTGGAAAAGGGGGATCTGATCCCAGAAGAGGGGGATCGACGATACTGGCTGTGATATAAAAAGGGATCTGAGCCCGGCTGAGGAGATCCAGGGTGAGACACCCGAATTGAACACTCGAAAGAGGAGAGGAACTTGTGTTTATTTGGTTCTTGTACATCAGGCCCTCTGAGTCAAGAGACTTTGGAAAAGCAAATAGACTTATATCGCAGAAGGCCCAGATGCTGGTAATGGTACTGTGTCCTCATGCAGAAGAAGCCAAAGTGTGTGCTTTGCTCGAGTGAACCGCCTTGTCCTGTGCTGAAAACGTGGGGAAGGGAGGCCAATGACCTGATCATCCCAACATATCATTTTGTGAACACTTCTTTCTTTTTCTTGAACATTACCCCTCACTATCTATGTGTATCAGTAAGGATTGGCAATAGTTATATTTAGTATAGGCCTTTTTATTTTGACGACACTCAACTAGGACTTCATTATTATTATTTGATGGTCGTAGCTTGCTCCCATCTGTAGAGTTAGGTTTAGATAGGTGTTTATCACACCCTTGTTAAAGTTCAATAAACACCCTTGAAGTGTGGTCACTTTTTGTCTGTCTTGCTGTTGATACCATGCCTTCCTTATGGGACCCAGTTCACATCCAAGCCAGAGTGTTTGTTGCTAGCAAGATGTGTTGGTAAGAGGCTGTCTGTGATTGGACAGACCCCATCATTTTGAATGTTGCAGATCCTTACCATTGGTGGGCTTGGAGGCCGACTCCAATTCAAATTCCGAACGAAAGGAGGACTCCTGCAGCAATTCGACAGATCATCTTTGGAGCCAAACCCTCTATGAGGAAGTGCAGCCCGCTGCCAAACTGTGGATGACCGTGGAACCAGCCACAATTGCCTCTAATCAAGTCCCAGTGATGCCCTGCTCCTCTCTACAGATCTCCAGAAGGCCCTTGTCGTTGCTTGGACCCAGGGACTGGTGGGAACAACCTGTCCTGACTCCCGCTCAAGGTCTGTGCCCCATTCACCTCCCAAAAATTTCCCTGTATCACACAGTGGTCTGACCAGCTTTCTCCTGGGTTACCTCGCTTCACTGTTGTGAGCTCAGCATTGGGAATCTACAGATCTTTATACGAAGGGACAACACGCCTTCCCCTGCAGTTTCTGCCTTCCTGACTGAAGAAGAGCTGTGCAGGGCCTGTTCTTTTGTTCTCACCATGAGGATCACAGACGCACGGTGACAATTGCTGCAACCCCCCTTCTTTGCATGGTGGAGGGCCCCTGAGGTAGCCTCCTCCGTGGAGGTCTTCACCCTGTCGTGCCAACGGTGAGCAGCTCTCAAAGCTACAGTGCTTTCGTTCGTGCACCCATGAAGTGTATGTTATAGAAATCAGGGTAAGGGGGTTAAATTGCATATCGTTTCCTTCCCACCATAAATTTGTATGAGCATTGTGATGAATCTGGACAATTCGCCCCTTCTTCACAGAGGGGAACCACCAACTTGGAGGCTAGGAAGGTGAGCCCGCTCAGCAAGACCCTCCCTAGGGGTCTGAGCAAGTGGTACCTCACTAGGAGCGACTCCCCTATTAGGGATAAAGAACTCCCAGTCCAGCGTACACTATTTGCCTACATGACAATTGGAAAGTCTGTTTCTTCTGTTTTAAATCCACCGAATAATGACATTTCTTCAATCTCTTTGGCTTCAAGTAATGCTGGATCTCGCCTGAACACCACAGTCAAAGCAGAAGGACAGACTCGTTTTGTTTGTGATGACGTATATAAAAACAAGAGGAACTTTGAATCAGAGAGGAACTCCTACCAGGGAGGATAAAGACTCTCTTACGCCACGGCTAGCCTCTAACGAAAAGACATTGTGGAGGGGCAGAGCGACGCTAGACTACGGCGCCAGCGGTACCATGGAAAGACAGCGAATTGCTAGTCTGATGCCGGTAAGCTGGTGTCCTACCCGACCGAGAAGCCAAGGTCGGGAAAGAGACAGAGATGGGAGAGCAACCGTCTCGTCTGGTGGCATGTCCACAGGGAAGCAGTGATGGGCCTGGGGCCCGGTAACCGACGCAGAGACCACACTGCAGAGAAGCGCCCAGATCCCCGAGCTTTGCAAGAGAAGTACAGGAACTGTCGAGACAAGCAGCAAAAGGGAAGCAAACGCTCCCGAGGTGATAGTGCCATTGAGAGGGATGAACATTGATAAATGCTGGGGATGCCGGCAACGTTATAGGAAACTGTTAAACTCGAGCAGGGAGAAAGCAAGCCCAACAGAGGGCTATAGGGCTTCGGAGAGTCCCATGAAACTAAGAGGCTGGAGAAGCTCTGAAGAAACTACAGAGGTTATAGGAGCCTGATAAACCAGAGCAGAGAGAAAACAAGCCTACAAAAGGGTCAGAGGATTTCAGAGAGTCCTGGGAAACTGGGAGACTTTCAAGGCTGGGAAAGTTGACAAGGATGTGGGAGCCTAATAAACCCGACTGGGCAGCCACCCTGTTCAAACCAAGTTGCAACAAGGCTAATAGAAGGCTAGATGACTTTGGGGTAGTCCTGAGAAACAAATAGATTGTAACATTCGAGGCTGGGAGAGTGTCATGATTCCTGCCCTCCAAGATGTCAGGCTGGAGCAAGGCCACAACCACCTACATGTCCCTCAAGGGCCTCTCCATTCCTCCAAAGACCCACTTGGAGTCAGACTTGGCGCTTGTGGCACCAGACTCACTCACTCCCATAGGATAAATTGGGGATTGGACTTGTAGTGCATTGATGGGGACAAGATGGATGCCCCCACATATTTTGGTTCCCAGAACTGCATGTGCAGTCTAGTCATTTGGGTGTGGTTCAGCCCACAGACACCTAGGATACCCAGAGACTATTTAAGCCATGCCCAGGCTGAGAAACAGCTTTGTGTTTTCTGCACCTGCAGCGTGACACTCACCGTGTTCGGATCGGTCTCCACTAGGCCTGCATCTTTCTTCTGTGCTCAGCTCCTGCAAGAACACCGTTAGGAACAGCCTTACCTTGCGGCGCTTCTGCCCATCATTCATCACTTCTTCTGTTCTGCGGGCATCTTCGGCGGTGTCATTCCCATCCCGGCACGCCACTTCCTAAGGAAAAGGGAAAAGAACAGAAAAAAGGCATTATTAAGCATTCAGCAAATATTTGTTTATTTTTAACGACTGTACGAGCTTCAAACGCTTACCTGAATCCCAGCCGCTCTGAGGGAACTCTGTCTCCGGAACTTCTCATCCATCTGCAAGAAGGAAAAGACACTCCAGGTTAGCGTGGAAACATCTAGAGGCGCTGCATACCGCGCTTACTCACCGCATTTCTTCTTCATAACCGGCATCCACGCTGAAAACGTTGCGGCACCTAAAAGACACAGAAAAATAACTCAGTTCAATACAAATACGAAAGGGTCGCATCGCGCATCGCGCTCTCACTCACCTTCAGTGCTACTCATCTCAGCAGCACGTCGCCATCCCCGGACGCCGGCCATCATCTAAGGAAGGAAAGGAACAAAGTTAGAGAACTGTTCAAACTCATTATACTTACCTGTCGTACTCTTGCCAGTGAAGTAACTAGGCAGCAACGAGCCCACATCAATCAACGCGCCCCTGCGCTGAAAGCAGGACGGAGAGCACACTTTCCAAGAAAACAAGGTGAGCTGTGGATTAAAGGGAAGGGTTGTACCCCGGGGAAGAAGGGGTTCAAGCACACAGAGACAATAGGGAGTTAAATTCTACCAATCCTGTGTTTCAGGCCCAGTCTCCAGTCGAGTGGACTCCAGGGAAGGGCTTGAGGTCGTAAGAGGTCAGAACAGGCTGAGTGACATCCCCGTGGATACCAGGTGAGAGTTACAGAGAGCCATCATGGTTGCGCAACCGAGAAAACCCGAATGGGATGAGGCCCACGAGACCGAAAGTAAGCCTGTCAGAGGACCAGAGTCTGAGATTGACAATGTTGAATAAAGAGACCTTAAACCAAGAACGGGTTGCGGCAACCTGGACATCGGCAGTGATTATCCCCATATTTAAGAAGGGTGACAGGGCAGACCCTAGAAATTACCAGCCAATTTCGCTGCTGAACGCTGCAGGGAAAACATTGGCAAAGGTATTGTAGCAGCTTTTGCCTGTTAGCATGGGTTGAAGAGACCAATCAATTTAGCCATCTCTAAGCCGGATTTCAAGTAGGTAAAAGTGCAGTTGATCAGAGCTTTAGGTTTCGCCTAGTGATCGAAAAACATATAATGATCGCAAAGGTTAGCCTCTATAGAGTATTTGTCGACCTCAAGGCCGCGTTTGACAGCGTACCAAGAGATATTCTTTGGGCTGTTCTGCGGGCAAAAAATATCCCTGATGAATTGCTTCGACCAATCCAACTCCTACATGGAAATAACAGGGCGGTTGTCCGATGGGGCCTGGGAGGCGGAGTCACTGAACAATTCCAGGTAAACAGGGGGGTCTGCCAGGGTTACGTCCTAGCACCCTTCCTATTTTGTCTCCCCATTAATTCCATCATCGAGAGGATGCTGGTGGAGGGCATGGACCCACCAAGGATGGGCAGTGACCGCATTCCTGTCCTTTTCTTTGCGGTCAATGCAGTTTTACTATCCACATCACCGATGGGACTGCACCGTGCCCTGTGTATGTTTGCGGATGAGTGTGGCAAGTTGGACTTGGAGATAAACACCACAAAAAGCAAGGACATGGTCTTCGCACCAAAGAAGTCAAGGATTAAGCCATTGTTAGGGGGGAAATGTCATTTCTGTGCCAATTCCCCTTAACCTTAGAGATCCCCAACTCTTTTGCTGAACTCTGGGCTTTTTAATTTTAACTCCTGGGTGAGTGGGACTTTTTTCTCACTCTCATGTGTTCTTTTTATTAGGATTTTTGTGTTTCTTACTGTTTTATGGAGTCTGGTAAACTCCATAGGCATCTGCTTTTTGCATGGTGACACACACTAATTAATCGTTGTAACGTATGCCTCGCCAGATTAACCCACTGCACAAGGGTCCATTGTACCGCCAGCATCACTTAACAGAATTATGTCGATTCATATTAGGTATCACCATATAATGGAGGTGCTGCACCCCATCATATAAACCATCTCAACGTTTATTATGTTCCTGTATCACCAAACCTCGGCTCGCTCTCCCAGTTGTATCAACGCTGCTCTCCTAGCCTTGCTCTAATGCACCACTTGACCACCTTTGTCCTACGATGACATTGCCTGTCACTGCCCCATTTGTGTCCTCTATCTGCTAAACTGAACCTACCTACCTATTGCTGCATTATATTAGCAAAGCCGACTTTGCGTGTGTTAGCCTAGTAAGTCCTAGGTTTTTGCACTACCATAGTAAAACTGAATCTGTTTATCTTTGCATGCTACTTGCATAACTGAACCAGCTTACTTATCAGACCTGAATCCATCCACTCTACTAAATACACAGCACCAGTCGCAACTGCCCACTGTACTTACCTGCAAGTGCCCAGCCCAGAGCACCCCCCACCATCCACAGCTCAACAGCCCAATCTACACCGTTGTCACAACTATGCCCGTCTGGCTCATCCTCATTATGTTCTCTTTTGTTGTTGTGCACCACAATATGCCTTGCAGAAGAAACGGCTACATACTGATTAGCAATGGACTTGCCAAACTCGCCTGCCCAAGACACCACCCTATCCCGTGCCCCACAGCATTCCTGCCTACCCTGCCACCATTCCCCCACGATGCCCACTCACATCACACCGCCAAAGTCAGCGCCTCACCAAACAACCCCCTATCCAACCTTCCCAACACCGCCAAATATGCCCATACTGACACCACTCCTAACCCCCTCAAGCCTCCTGAATACGGGCCATCAGCCATTCCGAACCTCACGACCCGGAATAACAGATTAGGCTCTAGACTTCATACCCTACCCAGTAAATCACCAACAACTCTCAGGACTAAGACCATCAACAAGACTACCACCAACACCACTTCGCTAAAAGGTGCGTTACTCAATGTCAGATCCCTTGTTGCTCATCCTACTGAAATCGCTGACACCATCCTCTCAGAAGATCTCGACTTCCTCACCATCACAGAGACCTGGCTACATGATGCAGCAAGTCCCTACCTAACCCTCGCGGTTCCCGACAAATACACCATCCTCAGGGCTGATAGACCCAAGGCTCGTGGAGGAGGTGTAGCTATTATATACAGATCCTCACTCAACATTAGAACTGTTACCTCCCCTCCACTAAAATCTTGCGAGCACCTCACCAATAAAATACAAACTACCCCGAAGAGTACTATCACGTTGGAACTAATATATAGACCCCCAGGTCCTACAGGTACATTTGAGGAAGACATCACTTCTCTTATAGCCGAAAACTCTAAGCCTCTTTCACAAAACATCATCCTAGGTGAATTCAACCTGGGGCACAACGACCCCAACAACACCCATGCGTCCTCCCTTACCAATGCCCTCTCTGAACACGACTTTACACAACTCATTACTTTACCTACCCATCAGAAAGGCAGAACCATCCATTGGCTCGCTGCCCATAATTGCAACATCACCTGCAAAGCCCCCCAACCTCTCCTGTGGACTGACAATTTCCTCATATCATTTGACATTAGCATTAACAACCAGAACCCGAAGCAGTGCCCCCTCGCACCTGCCTGACTGACCAGAAACAAGCGCAACATCACCGCGGAAACCCTTACACATCTGGTTCTCCCTATCCTCAACACAATCCCTGCCAATACTGACCTCAACCTTCTAGTTAGCACCTACAATAACGCCATGACCAATGCCATCGACACTGTTGCCTCACTAAAGTTACGCAAAGCCAAACCTAGAGCTCATCTGAATTCTTGGTACACACCTGAACTCAAATTACTTAGAAAAAAGAAAGCCAAATTGGAAACCCTATGGAAAACAACCCCATCAGCTGAAAACAAATCCAACCTCATAACCATTTCCTCCCTCTACAAAAAAGAGATAATCCGTACCAAGAAGGAAGCCTATAACGTCAGAATAAACAATGCAGGATCCTGCCCTAAAGAACTCTTTACCATCCTAAAGGAGTTAGTAAATCCCAACCCTCCAACAGATACGTCTATGAAAGACAAACCTTGGTGCACCAGTATCCAAAATGCCCTTGCTAACAAAATTACTGGCCTCCAAACTAAAATTAAGGCCAAGCGACTTCAACTCTCCAAAAGCAACCCCTCCAACCCGAGCACTCCTACCTCCACTAACACCACCACTGGCTTCACATTCAAAAAGGTAACCATACTAGAAGTCCAAAGAATTAGAACATCCCACAAACCGTCTAATTGCAAAGGGGACAGCTGCCCCGCCCAGATCATCAAAGATGCGGCAAGAGACCTATCCCCCTTCATATCCAAGTTAATAAACCTATCCTTCTCCACCAACTCAGTACCCAATAACCTGAAACAATCATGGGTTCTCCCTCTTCTAAAAAAACCTCTAGACCCAGCTATCCCACTAATTACAGGCCTATCACTACGGTTCCATTCTTGCTAAAAATCCTCGACAGAGTTGCCTACTTGCAAATTCAGGATTACTTAGAGACCAACCAACTGTTAGGACTGCGTCAATCCGGCTTTCGACCTCAACATGGAACAGAAACTGCCCTTGTTGACCTCAAAAGTCAGATCGATGACATTAAAGACAAAGGCAAGGCTGCCATACTACTCCTCTTAGACCTCTCAGCAGCCTTCGACCTGGTCGACCATGAAATACTCTGTAACCACCTCTCTTCCGCTGCCCATTTCTCCTCTGCTGCTGTCATGTGGATACAATCCTTTTTGGCCAACAGAACCATGAGGGTTTTCTCATCCGTGGCAGCAGCAGACCCACAAGGATCCTGTGTTTCCCCCACCTTATATGCCATCTTTACAAAGCCTCTCTTTGAGAAACTGGACCATCTGGGTGTCATCTACACCAATTATGCAGATGACACCCAGATATTCCTCACCATCTCTGGTAACTACAGTACTGACGTCACTAGGATTAACAAAATCTTCTCCATTATTCAGGCATGGATGGCTACACATGGCCTATGCTTGAATGATGAGAAGACTGAACTCCTCCTTGTCGGATCACCTAATAACTTACATAAACTTAGCCCGGACTACACCAATATTATTATCGATGGCAACACTATCCCCATCGCGAAAAATGTGAAAACCGTTGGCTTTTATCTTGACGCCAATACCAACCTCACTAAACAAGTAAACACTACTGCTTCAGCCACCGCCTACACCGGGAAACTAATTAGAGCCTGCAGACCTTTTTTATCCACCAGCAGCTGCCTCACGCTGGCTAGGGCTCTCATACAATCCAAGTTAGACTATTGCAACAGCCTCTACCTAGGCGTCAACCAATCTATCATCAATAAACTCCAGGTCCTCCAAAATAATGCGCTACGAGCCGCACTAAACATTTCTAGACGTGAGCACATATCTGCCATTAGAATTTCATGCAAATGGCTCTCCATTCAACAAAAAATTGACTTAAAACCCTCTGCCTTACCTATAAAGCCCTAAACCACCTAGCACCTCCCTACCTCACGAGCAAATTCACCATGAAGCCAGCCACAAGAAATACCAGATCCTCCAACACGCTATGCCTTACAGTACTTAGATTCACCTCTAAAAGAGCCGGCGGCTCGAGCTTCATGGTCCTCGCGCTCAACTTTGGAACACCCTGCCCCTGAACATCAAACTGACCAAATCCTTCCAACCATTTAGGAAACTTGCCATTGGATGGTTACTGAACAAAAACCAACCTTAGCTTGATTCAGCCCATTTCTAAATGTATATTTTACACATGCATAATGGTCGCAACTGTATGTTCCAACTACCTCTGACTGTATATACTGTACATATCTTTACAAATGTATCACTGTAACTTTTATTTTGCCTTGTATCTTTCCCTAAGCGCCCTCTTACTCCCGGGTCTGGAGTGCTATATAAATAAAATAAACAAACAAACAAATACCACCTTTTGTGCAGCGCCACTCAGAAGTCGCTTGGATTTCTCTTAATGTTTAACTACATTTTCTTGGGTGAATTACTGTTCCCAAGAATAGTAAGATGACCCCTGTCTTACTTACCTTTTCCTTTGTGGGTCCAGCACACACCAGCCTATGTGGAGTGCTGGAGGGTTACATAGTAACTCCTTTAACCCATTTCTCATGCAACATTCTGTTACACTAACTCACTTGAATGGCTGGGGGCAGTGCTTTCTTTTTTGCTACCTGGTGTCATGTATCTGCAGGCTGATACCTCAGCTGCAGTACAGCACCCAAGGGTGACCATTTTCCCAAAATGGCCACTGTCTTCTTTTTTCGCCATTTCTTGTCAGTTAGTTTCTTTTGGGCTTTGACTCTCTTGTTTGAATCAGGTTTGAGTCCTTTGTGTGTTTTCTCTTTGGCGGGCTTCAGCCCTGAAGCCCGCCCAGGCTCCAGTGTGTCTGGAAAGGCAGGAAGTGAGAGCGGGATCCCGATAACTTCCCTGTCCTTTGTCTCTAGGTGTGCCTTAGTAAAACCAGTGCCGATTAGCTGACTGGCTGTCCTGAAGGACAGCCACCCGCTGGGTGATTGACAGCCTAGGGCTGTGAATGAATGGGAACTTGCTTAAAAGGCGAGGATTTTGGGACTAGAGGCAGAGCCAACCACTGGAGGACAACATCCAATGAAGAAGACGTGGAGAGACGCGAGCAGCACACTCCTGGACCGCAAAGTGCCCGGTGAAGCCTTGCAGCTGTGCTCTCCTCGTTTTCGTTTTGACTGGGAAGATCTGTAGGGGACCACTTCCTCCCTTAGGCTGGTGGGACCAGCTAGCCTCAAGACAAACTCTATTTTGGCACAACCCCCGACTTGCTGTGACTTTCCAAGGCTGCAGAATCCCAATACTTGAGGTCCCCTGGCCATCTGCGAGTGCATTGTCTTCCAAAGTGCGAATCCGGCCAAAACTTTGTGGGCATACAGAAGACCCTACAGAAGCAGGAAATCATCGTCCAGAGTCCCCTCACCAGAGTCCAGGACCGAGGGATAGAGGAACTTCTAACCGAAGCTGTTCGCTCTTCGTTGGCGCTGAGAAAAGGGTGCCAAAACCACAGAGAGCCGCTAAATAAAGGAGAGTCCCTCTCTCGAGTGCTGCCGCAGGAGCCTGACAGACGTCCTCCCTTTCGTCACCACGCCCAAGGACCAGGAACAAGGGTCTGCTGCACTGCAACCAGAAGGCATCCAGCTGGAAAAAATTCTTGAGTACACAGGTACTGTGGGTTTTGGGGTACAGTAACCTTTTGCCATTTCGGGTGCTTCCTACCTTGGGGAGTGCTATTCTTCCCTACTCTGAGTTGACCCGAACTCACTTCCACTGGCCTTTCAGCTTGTGCTTCTTCAAGGTGACTCCTCCTGAGTTGCTGTGATTTTCTATTTGAACAACTGACTATTTAAGAACATTTTCTAAGAGAACATCAGCACTTTGAACTGGCCCATTGACTTTGTCTGTCCTGGCTCCCTAAAGGCCCCCTACTGAACCTATTGGCTTTGGTAGTGCTTGTTCTCTTACAGGTCTTAATTGTTGACCTCTATTATTGCTGGGATAAAAGACTGCCTGCATCCCTAGAATACCAGTATGTTCTGATCTAACCCTAACCTTTACCTCCCTTGTAACTCAATACTGCAAAGGTGATACAAAATAAGTGTTATTACTGACATCAAGTGACGGTACCCTTGGTGCCGGAAAATGTATGACATAGGAAAGAATTAGTCACCTGCTTTATTGTTCACTTTTTGAATTGAATCCTAACTTGGGATTAATGTTGTTACTATTAGTTGCTGCTTTTTTAAAGAATGCTTTTAATATCTTTGTGTATATATAAATACATATGTATAGTATAACTTTAAGTGTGTAAGTGTTTACTTGGATAGCTGTTTTTAATGATTTCATAGTACAACTCTACAGCTCACATTACCCCTCTTAAAATGAGCCTGGCTGCTCAAGCACACTACCAACTTGTGTAGTACAGGCATATATTAGAAGGTGGGTTACCTAATCCAGAACAGGACTGCAAGACATGTCCTTGGCCTCAAGCCCAGGGATCATATCTCTCCAGCACTGAAATCTCTGCATTGGCTCCCAGTGGCTACAAGGATTAATTTCAAGAACCTCTGCATTGTCCACAAGGCCTTCTGGGGCCTGGGTCCTCAATACCTCCAACTCTATCTTCGTAAATACCTTCCTATTCAAGCTCTTCGCTCCTCCACCTCAAACTCCCTCAGGGTCAGTCGCTTCTCCAAGCAACGAGTTGGTGGTAGATCTCTTTCATCGGCTGGGCCCTCCCTCTGGAACAGCCTCTCTGCCTCTCCGAAACTTGAGGAGATCCATCTCCGGTTCAGGAAGCACCTCAAGACCGTCCTCTTTGCTTCTGCCTTCTCTTTTCCTCTCCCCTGCTGATGTCCTGTCTGATACTGCACTGGTCACCTGGCTACCCTCTGATTTCAGGACCATGTCCCTGCCTGCCCAGTTGCACACCGCACTGGCTCCCGGCAACCCTTTTGGGTCTGTATCTGTAACCCTACCGTCCCCCTACCTGCACTTTTGGACACCTGCTGTCTGCACTTACCCTTGCACCTGCCACCTGCTGACCGCACTTGTTATTGTTTTGATCCCATGTACAGCACTGCCCCCTGGCACTTTTACCCTCACCTCTCCCTTGCACTTGAGCGATCTCAATGTCACGTGGCCTAGTAAGATCGTTGTCTCTCTCCTCTCTCTGTTCCCCTTTCCTTGCCTCATCGCGCCTTGAAACACTTGTGTATAGGCGCGTTACAAATGCCATACAATATGATACCAGGAGATGAGTCTTGTGTAGTCCCACACCAGTTGGACTGCACCAATTCTTACCTAACAGCCATTGAATCTGAAGGTAAAGGGCAGTATCTTAGAACAGGTAGACTGGTATGATTACCTGGGGATCTGGTTTTCGAATAGGAGTCGCTGGGAGAATCAGGTTACCAAGGCTGACATCATGCTACAGAAATCCATTGGGGCAATAAAGGCCTACTATGTAACACATGGCAGAGGTGCCGTAGAACCAGTGTTAACCTGTACAAGGCGCAGGCCAAAGCGTCGCCTATGTAAGGGGCAGAGGTCTGTGGATATGCGGATGCATCTCCTTTGAAGGCACCAGAGAATAAGATCTTGAAAGCAACCCTATCCCTTCCTCATAATACTCCAAATAGTACTATCCATTTGGAGTGCAATCTTCCACCCATTGATGAAGAAATAGCACTCAGACCCGGATATTACTGGGTCCATATATAAGGGAACCAGGGCCTGGAGAAATACTGCAATGTCCTTGTGTATGTATTATCTTTGGGTGGCTGGCAGATGATTGCCTGGCTTGTTCATGTCAAAGAATGGCTGGCACAGCTGGGCCTATATCCCTACTGGTATAATCCACATGCAGTTGGGCGAGCCCCGAAGGGTAGGGTGAAAACAGCTTTGCAAAGGCATAAATTAACTAGAACAGTCACAACAGTGGTGGCTCTAAAAACAGGACCTGGCTATCTAACTGAAAAAGAAACGCAGGGCTTTGAAAGCTATTTGAACACAACCAACCCAGCATATGCTCGCGCTTTAGATATTTGACTGCGTTTAGACTCCCTACTACTACGAGAATACACAAGAAATTCTGACGATAATGATAACATTGATTGCCCACTGTGTGGCAAGGGGTTGGAAACTATAGTTCAATTCTTGTTATTTTGTGAAAGCTTGAAGGGCCTCTGAGCTAGGTATCTGAAACTCTTGTTTCAGCTACATTGAGTTCTAACAGTAAGGAACTACCTGCAGTTTTGCAGGGTGTCCACAGATTTGAATATGGTCCACTTTGTCTCTAAGTACTTCCATAAAGCCTGGCTTAAAAGGAATACAACGATACTAGGTAATACCTAAAGACTTGTGACCAACCTTTAATACTGTAAATGGGAATGTCGAGAATAGCTATGGAGTACTAGAGATACAAGTTGCTTTCCTTTCACAATACATTTTTGACTTGCACTGAATGCTTGATATTAATTTTGTGAATTTTGTTTTAAGTGATTTTACAGCCAAATTAGTGATATGTGATAAATATGTTAACATCCTGTATTCTATTTTTACATCTACACTATTGTTAATAAGTATTTATTATTGTTGTATTGGTGTACCTAAAAGGCTTATGCCGAATAAAGGTTAATGAATGAATGAATAATGTGAACTGTAGAGGAAGAGAAACGGGAGGGTTTCAAGCATCTAGTCGAATTTGGAGAAATTATATGAAAAAATATATATTTTTCCTGAGGAAGAGGAAACCTTATGAAAGATATTAACATTTAATCAACAGAAACGGTGTAGAGGTTGTGAACTGTGTTTTGAGACATGGACGAATTTTGTAAACCTGCTGGAAAGAGAACCACTTGATTGGGCCTGGCAGAAGCTGAAGACAGAGGCTATTATCTGGCCTCCTTTTTATTATTTTTCTAAGTGGTAGGGCTAGTTAGGTGTTCTTCTTTTTTATAAAAACCCTGCAACATGGCACTTAGTAGCAGAGTCCTCCTTCTGGTTCGTCATAGCATACAGTCCTACCATTCCCTTGCCTGGCTAACATTAGTGGTGATCTGGTCACAGAACTCTCCCTTTCCCTCCACCCTCACCCCCCGGGCTTCCCCTGGAGTGGTGTAAAAGAAATGTACTTGCTTTGTCCTCTTTCTGGAACACTTGCCTGCAACCGTTAGATTTGCCAACTCTTGTTTGTGAATACATAGGAAACCCTCCAGACTCTCTGCAAAGTGAATTTTGTGGCACTGGTGACTTTCGGGCACTAGGCCCCATCTGCTAGCAGGGCATGACTCATTTAAGAACTAGGGACCTGAATCCAAGTTTCAATGTGGGTGTTCTGGCTGTTAACTAACAATTTACCTACCTGTCTCCAACTGGTTCTAAATTGCTATTGTTCTCTTCTTCACTTGCTTTATCGTAAACAGTTGCTTAAAGTATTGCTTTGATACTTAATATTGCCTCATTGTTGCAAAGGTAAAGTACTGGTGTTCTGTTAGCAGAACCCACAAATAGTGAATGTGTATATATGTGTAAGTAGTAGTTGTGTGACTCTAATTACCTGAGGTTTTCCTTGCTTAGAGTGTATTCAAAGGCCTAATACGTAATTGTATATGTTTGTATACCTTCTGTTTGACTTTATTGAAGTACTCTGTGTGTGTCTCATTGTAGCACTGTACCACTGTCCCACTTCCATGAGTCTTAAGCCTTACTGTTCTGCTAGCGTGCCTTATTTGAGTTTGGGTGGACATCAGTGTCTTCTCCCTGTTAGCTATAATATGGTGGCCCCCCAGAAACCGGTGTTGGGTCAAATTATAGGGTTTTTTTCCAAAAGGAAAAAAAAGAGTTAGAAAGACCACTTTGTGAGCGCACAAAGCGGTCTTTCTAAATTGAACTGTTACGCCCCTGCCGCACACAAGTGCATTCAGGGACTGACAGGCTCTGTGAGCCCCAGCTGATTCGTTGCAGGAGTGAGAGGTGATTTTGTGTCTGTATGTGTGTGTGTGCGTGGAGATTTGGTGGGTTAAATCCCTGATTAACGAGAGAATCAGCTGGAGAGGGTGGGGGTCGGGAAGGAGGGGCCAAAGAAATCAGTCCTTTATGTGTTTGGGCTTTAAAATGGGGGGATATGACAAAGAACTAAGAATCCTCCCCAGGGTGGATTCTAAAAATCCATCTTAACACCTACAAAGCCCAATAGGCCTTTCAGGTACTTAACCCAGATGGGGGTGCACCTTATGAAGAACTTAAGGTGTATTCTAGAATGATTGGGACAGGACCGAGAACCCAATCTGTTTCGGCAAAGACATCTACATCAAGGTGAAACTCCCAAACAACTCTCTGATAGGGTGAGGGATACTCAACAAGTGGCTTGTGGACACAACCTGTGAGTAGGTGTAGCAGATGCTGGTGCAGGAACAATTCATAGACTACATACCCACATATGAGCAGAAGATCATATGGCAGCTTCATGAACGCACTTTGGAAGAAGCTATACAACCTGCCAATGCATACCAAAGAGGCTAGTGTGGGACCTAAGAAACCTGGTGTTGAACCATCGGGGCACGGAAGGGAACAATCCAACCATTCAGAGGCCGGTCCCAGCATCCCACCCAAGCTTGAGAATAAAACAAGAACACCCACTCCCAAAGACTGGTGGAAATCTGGACTACCCCAAACCTGTCTGAAAGTCATACGATTATATGCCTGTAGGAATTCAGGACACTTGAAACAATTATTTCCAGAAAAACCAAATGAAGAACCAGTGGTGATTGGGCTGCTCTACACAGGAAGCAATGCAGCCCTGGGACCAGAAGAGCACATCCATTGGTCAAAAGAGTATCTGGAAACTGAATACCTCATGGATCTATTCCCTGAGGAAGAGTCGAAACCAGAACTGAGTGCCTGGGCAGTATGCACCACCAGAGAAACCAACTATATGCTCCACCTTCCTGTCTGAGTTGATTGTATTCCGGGCCCGGGCCCATCTGGCCTCATGGAGCAAGACAAACGGCCATTTGGGCGAGTCTGATAAAACAAGAAGACCTACACCCTGACCATTTAACACAGATCCGTTGCATAGCGGGGGAAATGGACTTCCTACATGTGAGAAACCTGAAGGTGTCTCACTTACTGGTCCCCGGGGATTTGTCATCCAGGTGGCCAGGACAAGTCCATCGCTATTGGATTCAGCTCCTGGGGTTTGACCAGTGTGGGAGGATCACCTGAATGAGGGGTCTTCAGGAGTGGAAGTGGGACACCGAAGGTTGAGATGCTGTACCCCCTTCCCATTTCAACAGTTCTCCATCCTATCCTGTAGGATATTCAAACACTTGACCCCCCCCCCTTTTCAACACAAACACTTTCGCACACCACAAAAGACTACGGACAAACACCAAAGCCGTTTATTTAACATGTCCCATGGATATTTAGAAGCTCTATTTCCCCCTCCCCCCTTTTCCGACACAAACACTTTCTAACACTGTGAAAGACAACAGACTAACTCCAGGGCCGTTATCTGACATGTCCAATACAAGGGTCAGGCAAAGTCAGGCAATTGACACAACTACACACACCTGATGGCCCTTTCCTTAAAATAAGGCGGAGCACGAAAGCGCACGACGTGCAAGGCCGAATGCACGAGGAAGCAGCTATTCTGGACCGCCAGTTCAAAAGAAGGGGAAAGGCGGCGAGACCTGAAAGGATGACGAGCAGGGAAGTGCCCTTGCCCTTTTCAACCCAGACCCGCAAAGCCTCTGTCAAAAGAATTATAAGACTGGGATTTACAGCTGGGGTGTGGTGTAGCAGAAGGAAACGGTGCACGGGGGCCTCCTGCTCCGATAACCCAGGCGTGGAGGCACACTTACTACCGTGGTACCATCCTTGACTCCACCATCCTTGACTCCAGAAACAAGACACCAGGAGCAGCACAGCTGGTGAGTCGGGGAGAGCTGATGGCAAAACTGGACTGTGTTGAGCCCACGTTTGCCAACGGTAACATTGTATCAACTTGTGAAAAAAGAACCTATGTGTGTTTAAGCTTGGAAGAAAGTACAGTGAAGGACCAGTTGCAGAGGATCGCCACGTGAGCACTCATTAGAAGGACTCTTGCTGTTCCCCTTTGTTGAAACTACAAGGCCCTCTGAGAGGCCGGCGTGAGGAGTCAGAAGGGTCATACAAGGGTCGAGTCAAACCCCTTGTACAATCGAAAGTCTCTGACACATTGACAAGAAGGAAAGCAAAGTAAAGTGTGTTAACAGAACTGTGTGTAGCCTGCGTTGGGGCTTTGAGGAAAGCCTGACTGGGGGCTAAGACCCGGACTTGGGTAAAGGGAAGAACCGAAGGGGTCTAAAGAGACTGTCCTGAGACTGTGGCTATGTGAACCCGACAGAGGGATGCCAAGAGAAAGCTATGGGAAGGGAAACCCCTGCTTACTAAAAGTATTGGGAAAATTGTAAACTAAGGCAAGTGTGAAGCCGACGGAGGGATGCCAAGAGAAAACCAAGGGAGTGAATCATGCATTGTGATAAAGCAAAGTGAACTGTGGTATATTTGGCAAATGTGAACCCCGGCTGAGGGATGCCTGCGAATTAGGGTGAACCATAATGCACCTGTGAACATTGTGTCGACAACAGTGATCCCGGCGGAGGGTTGTCTACAGTGAATGGTTGTTTAAAAAGACATTAAGACTCTTGAATATTACAAGCTGTTCGCAGAGTTTAGCAGTCCTGCAATACCGGCTCTACTGTCTGCCTTCGAGTGCCATTGATTTGTGGGAGGTCCTACAAGACAGCAGTTGTTTCCGCGGAGCGGAACACGGAGTTCGCAGAGTTTAGCAGGCCTGCAGTCCTCTGCAGGCAGAAGCAGGTGGATGCAGGGGGCTGCCCTTGCCGGCTCACCGGACCAGAGCGAGTCTGAGCCGACACAATGCCTCTGGAGCAATTCGAAGGCTCTCCCCCAGTCGGAAAAAAGGTCTCCGCCTAGGAGAGGTAAGAGCTCTGGGGCCTCTATAGAGACTTTGCCCTCGCCCTTAGAGACACACATCAGTGTCTAGACTTATGGCTTAATTAGACCGGACAATGGGCACAACGCTCAAACCGTACACATCTCACCTGCCACTGGGGCCGACCGGCCCAGCCTGGCCACCGCTGCTACGACTACATCGTCTGCTTTTCCCGCGACAGCTGATTTTGGGGTGTGTGTTAACACAGGCCGGAGTCCCACTTCGGCGAGAGGCTTGCGAGGCGAGCCCGCGAAAGGGCGGGTTGGGCTGGCCCTTTCTCCGGCCCCGCCCGTCAGCGCAGGAGGCTTCTGCATTCCCAGAACTAACTGCCAGCAGGGAAGTGGCGCCAAGCAGCCACTCAGCAATTCTGAGAACGCCACCATGGATCTTACGCGTGGCGACTTCACCAATCGGACAATGCCCGTACCTCCTCCTGAGCTCAGGGCCAATATTCAATCGTGCGATCAGCAAACGGACCCTGTTCCCCGTAAAGTACATTCGGTAAAAGATGCTGCAAAAGACTCTGTCCACCTTGCTTGCCAGCCCCACCCTGAAACTCGACCAGGAGTGTAGAAGAAGGTGCACATTCTGGCAACGGCTGTAATACATGCTGAAAAAAATGCGTTGGCTAGACGAGACATACGTACTGATTTAACTAGCCCAGTCCAAACAACAAGTGATCTGGTGAGTCTTTAGCTCTCCCAGGCAAGGAAGCCCGAGCATGGATTTAGAAATTCTCCCCGCCGTCGATGAGTCAAACAGTGGCCCTGTTCAGACGGACATATCAGGAACTGTTACGGAAGTCCCTAAAACCAAAAAAAGGGCTTCTCCACTAACTTTGAAAAAAATAACATACAACAAAAAACAAAATGGAAAGAGCCAAGGAGTAAAAGGGATAGAAAGACCAATATCTAGAGAAAAAAGAAAAAAATGTATGTACTAAAGACATGAAGAAAAGTAAACTGACAGCAAACAAGAAAGCTGACGTTGGGACAAACATGTTGCCGAATCCTTTGATCTCAAACGCTCTTTTCAACTTTTTCAAGAAGCAACAATGCAAGCGAAAATTAAACTCAGATTTGGAACTTTCAGATGCAGAAATATTGGAGGTTTCGGATGGTACTCTACCAGCAAACAAAGCCATGAAAACAGACACAACAAAAAACAATTACATAATTCTGCAGTCACTGGGCCTTCTTTGGCTAACATGCCAAATGCCTTGCTAAAGGATACTCTACCAGGTCCGGAATAACAAAGCGAAAATGCTGATCTATCACCTTCTCAATCAAAATTAAGCGTAAACGCGCAATCACAGAGCAACTGATAACATCAGTACATATAGAGACCACTGAAGGGCGTGAGAATCAAGCTACAAGTGAGTCAAACGTCCCAATCCATCAGCAACGTAAACAACAGGCAACACAAGAAGACATAGAGCCCAGTTTAGGGCCAGACAACCAAGCTGTCAGCTTTTTAAGTGAGCAACCTATCGGAAGCGTGACCAGGAAGCCTGCTCAACGGCCTCAATGAGTGCCCAACCTTGGGCTAAAAATACATCTTCAACGCCCAGAAAGAGGTGGTAAGCCATCAAATTTGAGCATAGATGTGGCAGCTTTGAACATAAGTGGCAGCAGAATCCAGCCTGAGTGTCCAAAAGCATCGACACCGCTGTCGGGGAGTGTGACACGTGAAACACCAGCGGCTTACTATCATCCGCTTCATTGTTTTGAATCACAACAAACGCCTATTAAACACAGGAGACACAGCGAACTCGCTGCTGAAACACACAAAGCTTCTCCAAACAAAAAACAGATATGACGACAATTATGTCCGCAATCAAAAATGCGCTGGCTCCATTTGGCAAGCTTTATGAAACTATAAATGAATCAACAAAAGACAACACAACGATTCTGTCTAAGATTCAATCGAAACTTAACTTCATTGAGGGATACATAACAGCCGTAGAGGCAAAAACCGCCGAGCATGAAGCCACATGGGAAGCCAAATGGGCCCTTATGGAGGCAAAACTCAAGGACTCCAACTTCGCGAGTAAGACCCACAAAAAGGGATTTGAAAAAGCAAGGCAGACATGTGCTGACAAAGCACAAGGAGGATTGGCCGCAATCTTTAACAAATCCAATACGACAGAACCTCGGGAGGCTTAACCAGTAGCCACAAAGTCCTCCAGTCCTCATTAAAAAAAATCTGCGTTAGTGCTCAATAAAAAGCAGAGTATAGGACTACGGCTGACAGGATCCGGCAGCGAAGCCCATACAAACAGTCCTCAGGGCCCAGCAGGGGGGAGGACATAATTGAACTGATCTCAATACCAGCGACTCCCAAACTGAAATCATCGACAGCCCCTCAAGTCCTTCCGCTAGCGAAGAACTGCGGTGGAATTCCTTACGTCGAGTACATTAATTGATCTATCTGTTAAAGATGGCGTCTCTAGGGCGCTGAGTACCTGGGCTTCCGGTAGTAGTTCGTGGTGAGGTCGCCAGGCTGTCCGATAGGTTATTGTAGATTATGAAACGCGAGAAACCAGCGCACCCCTTCCCCTGAAGTAAACAGGGTTAGAGGTGGACCAGCTCCCAACGCCCCAAAAGTGCACCTTCCTTGTTCTTGCAGAATGTAACAATATGCCAGGTAGGATTGCAGACTGATTGCAGTAGTATATTACAGAAGACGCAATCTGGAGGCAGCAGGTAGGCGGAAAGGAAGAGGCAGGCAGGTCTTGGAAGGCGAGCCAGATGAGCAGGACTGAAGAGTAGATTTGAGGCAGGTAAGGACTGGAAGGCTGGCTGAGGCAGGTAAGGACTGGAAGGCAGGCTGAGGCAGGTAGGACTGGAAGGCAGGCTGAGGCAGGTAAGGACTGGAAGGCAGGCTGAGGCAGGTAAGGACTGGAAGGCAGGCTGAGGCAGGTAAGACTGGAAGGCAGGCTGAGGCAGGTAAGGACTGGAAGGCAGGCTGAGGCAGGTAAGGACTGGAAGGCAGGCTGAGGCAGGTAAGGAACTGAAGCAGCAAGGCTTCAGGAGCGAGGACACGATCCGCAAAACAAACCGCGTTGAGACGCGTTGAGTTTCGAGATCTCGCTGCTTAAATAGGACCGGCAGCACTCAGGAGGCTTGGAACGCAAGCCGTGCTGTCCCGAGTGCCGTCGCGTCCGGAACGAGGCTTGGGAAGCAAGCTTGTGGATTGCGCATGCGCGGAGACCGAGACGCGGCTTTCCGCGCATGCGCAGACCCCGGGACACAGAAACCCCGGAAACGCTGGGTGCCGCGATCCCCCCAACCGGTATCGGGGATAACAACGCCAGGAGGGGGCGCGTCGGAACCCATAACCGCGCCCCCTCTGACAGGTAAGTGAGGTGGTAACACTATCAGAGCACTTTGATTCCGATACATCACCGGATAAAGTGCAAATCCAAAGAAGCCGAACGATCGCTTCAGGAGCAAGCACTGAAGGAATTCAGAAGGATCTGGCTCCGCCTATGTTGTTAAGTGGCCAGATTCTTTTGGATAAAACGGATCAACACAAACTGGCAGGGAATCACCAAGAACGTGCTCAGAGTGGCAGGACTCAAGAATCAGGTGCCCCTCAGCCAGGGACAGTGCCTAGAGGTGGGCCTACTTCACAGAAAAGACGATCCTGGCCACAATCAGACGAAAGAATAATAAATATGCAAAGACGGGATCGACCATCTAAACCAGACAAACCCGTAAAGGAAACCCGAGTCTTCAAATTAGAACAAGCATCCTGCAGAAGTAACTACACGATCTTAAACAGGAAAACCGTTCTAAAAACACTAAGTAAAATAGAGACTCTACAGTATCTGAGAACGGACAATTTCGCCTTGATTGAGCCTTATCATCGAGATCAAAAGGCAAAAGCCTACCTGCACATCAAAGCAAAGGCTCTCAAAGGAGTCTCGGCAGAGGCATATAAAGATCAGAAGTACGCAGGTTTTATCTTGACTGAAATGCAAACACCAAAAGAAGATTCAAGAATACTGACCAAGACGGCCGTTGACGTCCAAAAACGCCACTATATATCAAAAACCCAAGACCTTTACAATCGAAAAAGACAAGGTGCAAGAAAGCACTTTCAAGATTACGATTACCAGCAACGACCACATGGCCAACTAGCTGAAATACGCCAGTGAAAAAGAAAACATATCAACAGCACAGAGCTCTGACAAAATCTATGACCAGAGTGACTTCTCAAGAGCCCAAGAACGCATTCGGAGTAGGACCCCACACGGGGAACAAATAAGAGCGGAGAAAGAACGTAAAACAGCCTCGTTGGAGGGAGCAAAATCTTCTGACATCACCGAAACAAGGACCCCTAAAGGCCCATGGAAATGGCTGAAAGCGGTGCTAAACCCCAACCATGACAAATAGCAATCACTACTGGAGGCGACCGCAGAACGGCTACCCTCGATCTGCTCACAAGAAGTCCATCCGCCAACCTGTTTGACAATGGCCTATTGGAACACGAGAGGCCATCGCCACCTAACTAATCCAGATAATCAGGACCTGGGGGCTTTTGATATATTATGCCTCCAGGAAACCTGGTTAATGGAAAAACCATATCTGAATGGTTTTGAGATTGAATTTTCCCCGGCGTCAAAAGGCTACTTTGGCCGACCGTCATCAGGTCTCCTAGTGGCAATACAGCTGGGTTCTTGGATTAAGATCATTCAAAAATAACAGAGACGTACGGCATCTTAGCAGTACTAACTGCATCGACTCAACAAGATCTCGGTCGCAGAGGCGGTGCAACATCACAGCTAGCTATCATAAACATATACTGGAACCCCCAAAAAACCTCTACAGTAAATTTCTGCAAACAACTAGCAGAGGTGATTGATGACATCTTTGTGGAACAACCTACAACACATATAATTATATGTGGAGATTTGAATGCAGATTGCTACACTAGGGGGGACAAAATAAACGCGAAGACTATACAAAGTACTGTGGAAGAAAGAGGAATAGCATGGATGGCTCTAATGAACTCTAGAAACCTACAGAACGTGGCTTTGGTGAAAGCATGGGAGGTTACTATTCCTACATGTGAAAGAGGCAATTCCAGCGCAACTCTCAATTACTTCTTTGTATCTCACAGCCTACTAACATACACAGAAGAATATTCAGTCTCTAGAACCATAGAGAGTGATCACAACCTTCTCACAATATCATGGACATAGGCCCACCCTTTGGTTAAAAGATACAACCAATCGGTGGAGGCAAATAATCAACAAACCCGTCTACGCCTGACAGCCGCTTACATCAAAAGTATCACTGATAAATACAGAAGCAGCACACTGAAAAATATAGACCAGGAAAAAAAGAAGGAACGGCCAGACTACTTACCCTTTGTACTACAGTACAGGGTGATGCCGAAGGGTGGAAAACCATCCGGACTCAAAAACTGCCACGACTTTGATAGAACTCTGGTTGAAAAAAGAAGAGTGGTGAGACAATTGAAAAGACAAGCGAAGACAGTCAACACAGATATGGCGTGGAGAATATGGCAAATGGAAGTCAAAAACTATAAATCATAGCTCCGATGGCATAGACATACGATGTATCAAAACGACGCAGAGTCAATTCTGCGGACACTCAGTACTAAAAAACAAGTGACTTCTGGGCCCTTATCAAAAAGTCAGAGAAGTCCCTGGATAATCAACTCATGAATTCAGTCACTGAAGAAGCATTGTTTAAATTCTTTGAAAATCTATACACGGTCCCGCCAGATCACAAACCAGCGTCTCAAACTGATGCAGTGACCCCATGGATCAATTTAGCCCCAAAAGATGACATAAAGAACGTCATTAAAAAACTCAAGAGCTCCGGTTCCCGACGGCCTAACCAACATTGACCTCAAACAGAATGTCAAGGAATGGACAAATTTCATCAGTATTCTCTTCGATCAATGTAGCCGAACAAGATCAATTCCAACTTCATGGACTCATTCAGTGGTGGTACCCATATTCAAGCGAGGCAATAGGGAAGAGCCGAACAATTACCGCCCGATTGCGCTACTTGACATAATAGGAAACATTTTTGCAACCCTCCTTCTAGGTCATTTCCCGATTTGGGCCAAAACGTCACTGGCCAATGACCTGTTTCAAATGGGATTCTTAAAAAACGGAAGTACCACAGTCAACATCTTACTGCTAAACCTAATAAAATCTAAGGTAAAGCAAGGTTCCCCAACAGTCTTTTTGGCATTTGTAGACCTCTCACAGGCCTTTGACAAAGTGGACAAAAAAATCCTGTGGACTAAATTGAAAAAATTGAAGTGCCCAAGGGAAGTGCTTGATCCAGTGATGGCTCTGCACACGAACACCAAAATAAGAGTCAGCTTAAACCATCAAAGCTTGCTATCAAAAGAAATTCCATCTGAATGTGGGGTAAAACAGGGGTGCCCACTACCGCCAGCGCTATTTATCGCTTTTCTGGGGGACTACAAAGAAGCAGAATTGCCTATTAGATCCTTCCTGCCCAAGCTGGGAAATGTCAATGTGTCGCGCATACGATACGCAGACGATATGATCCTCCTGGATCAGACCCAAATTGGCCTGCAGCGCCAACTTACCAACTTGGCTCACTACATGGAACTAAACAATCTGAAAATAAACAAAGTAAAAACAAAGATAATGATCCTTGGAAAGCCTCGTTCAAAAAACAAGTCTAACTAAAATTGGTCTCTGGACAAGGTGAACATTGAAGTCGTTCCACATTTTAAATATTTGGGAGTCTTTATTGACCACTCCGCGAAAGAATCAAAAATGCAAGAAACACTATGAAAAAAGGCAAAGAATCTTGTGGCACAAATGAAGCCAATTGACAGAAAATATGGCAAATTCTCACTAGTGCCAGTGATTCAGTTTTACAAAGGAAAAGTTGTGCCAACTCTGACCTACGGAATGGGCGCAACGCTGAATATGCCGGCTCCAATCTGGCATAAACTAGAAGGTTACTTATGGAAATCAGTGCTGGGCATCCCAAACTCGGTCTCGATAGCGACCATAAGGCGAGACCTAGCTCTGTTATCCCTGGAAGCAACGGTAGAGCAAAGCTCAATGCAATTATTTAGGAACACACTTCTTTCGGACACCCCTCCAATATATAAGATCATTGCGACAGAAATAGCGAACCGGCATTTGACCATTCTAAACATCTGGGTGGACAAGCTAAAGGCAAAGTTGTCTGAGATTGCATGTACAGAAGATGACTTAAAAACCAACCCCATGAGAGTTAAGTACAAAATGGAAGGCCAAGATTGGATTGATACCTCCCTCCAAAGTTCAACAGATTGAAAATGCCACTGGCCTATTGTATCAAATTTCCGAAAAAACATCTAAGGAAAATGTATATGAGAGCACGTTTGAATTTGCTCTCCACCCGTAAAATTCAGGCAATCAGGCTGCAGACAAACAATAAAGAATGCAGACTATGCGCCCAGCCAAATCAAATCGAAACCCTAAGGCACCTCCTGTTACAATGCCCCGATATAAGAGAGGAAAGAGCAGCTTACTTGAACAGCTTGAGCACAGACCTCGCAGGTGCAGAAGAATCAATATGGTGGAATAGGCTGATGTCCGGGGAAAAAACTAAATGGAGCATTGCTACGGCAAACACTTTAGAAAGTGCCTTTCAAAAGATCAACTCACAGGCAAAAGGAGTGAACTGAACTGACCGTTGTTACCCTTAAGAATGTCATGCTCTCCACCGTACTGAGCATCATGTTACGGTTTAGCACATCAAGTAGTATCTTCCTCGAAAAAATCGCAACGCGATTACACACAAGTAAATATATTTTTTTTTTGTTTTAATTACAAGCTGTTTATAATTTTGAAGAAAGGCCGTAGTGAACCCAACAGAGGGAGGCCCACGTTGTACGAAGGATCAGAGCCCGGCAGAGGGGGATCCTAAGGTGAAGAGTAATCGCCCGTGAAGATTTATTGAAGGAAAGTGTGTTTTTGTTGGTAGCGAAACATCGGTCCGCTGAGGCAAAGACTTTGTATGAAAGAGACTTGGCCCCAGAAGGCCCTGATATTTTGAAAACAAACTATAACCTTGTGCTGGCGAGGCCGAGGAGTGTGCTGTGCTCGAGAGTCCCGCCTTGTCCCATGCTAAAAACGTGGGGAAGGGAGACCCCAGCTGTACCATCCTGACCTATCATTTTGTGAACACTTCTTTCTTTTCCTGTGAACATTATCCCATGCTATTTTGGTAACATACCAGTAAGGAATTGCTATTTTTTTTTTAGCATAGGCTCTTTTGATTTGACTACACTCCACTTGGACAGTGTTATTATTATTTGATGATCGTAGCTTGCTCCCATCTTAGATTTAGGTTTAAATTAGCTGTTTTTCTAATGGATTGTGTCCTCCAACATATTCCACATCTTTGACATGTAATGGCCACAGCTGTGTACTTCTGAAACTTTTTCGGAAGAGGACGTCCTGCGTCGATGGCGATGTCCCCGGATGTCATAAATAGGATGCACAGGGCCCGTAACCTCAGTTCCATTTTTTCCGCGAACGTGTTGCTTCGTTGAACTCGGTGCGCCTCATTTGTTATCCTTGTGAAGATGTCTTTCTCTTCTACCCCTCCGACTCCGCGGCCTGGTTTCAAGACCTGCCGGGACTGCAAGTCGAAAATGTCGATCACCGACCCGCATCGCATTTGTTTGTGGTGCCTGGGCGAGTCGCACGACACAGACGACTGCTCAAAATGCCAGTCGTTGACTGCCAAGGCCTTGGGGGAGCAGAAGGGGAAGCTCCAGGTAGGTAGGGGCCCTAAGCCTGTTACGTCCCGAAAATCCAAATCTAAGTCCAAGGGGGTTTCCACCGACGACTCGAGGGCCGACTCTCTGCGTCGGAAGGAGTCCCGGGGATCTCGGTCCCGGAGTGGTTCCAGCCATTCTTCTTCCTCGTCCCGGCACTCTAGGAAGCGCCATCACCCGTCACCTTCCCAGTCCTCCTTGGAGGATGGTGCCTCGAGGAAGGCAACGTGCCCAACAAAGTCTTCGACTCCGGAGTATTGGGCGATGTTTAAAGAACATATGTTAGCGATTTTTCAATCACAGGGCACGGGTCTGGTCGCGCCTTCTTTCGAAGTCGGCCAGGATCGGTCTCGTACCGTGGCCCGCACGCCTTTGGGCTCAGGTCCATGGCGCGACTCGCATCGGGAGTCTTCGAGGTCCTGTACGGACAAGGATTTGGAGGAGTCATTTGGGAGGAGTTGGATGTCAGGAATTCAAATGTGCCAAGTTTACAAAAGCACCCTGAAAAGTGAGCAAAAAAACCCTCACTTTTTTGGTTTCCTCATTTATGATGTTGAGGCTTGTGATTGTGTGCAAAGTGCTTAAGGGCACAAAGCAGGTCTGTGGCTTAGCTGTGGTCAGACGGTTGAGCCTTCCACAGTGTCCATATGCAGTGAGTCAGGGCATGTAGAAACCACACCCAAAAAAACCAGGGGGTGGGCTTTCAACCATGGCTTCCATTGGCGCAGACGTCCCAGCACCAGTCCATCATTAATGGAGGTTCATGAGTCCTGCTAGGGCCTTAAAGGTAATGTTATATTAGTGTGTGAGGCAGCAATCCTCTTAGGCTGAGGTTTGGCGCTTGTGAGTGTTGATTTATATAACCTACCTGTTGACTAACCTCTCACCCTGGCTGCAGTTACTGTGTCCTGTTAATAGCGGGCATCAAGTGAATGTTAAGTCAAAACAGGGGTCTATGGCCTAGTTAACCGATTAGATTTCCAAGTCTACCCCTCTAATTCTTCTTTTTTTAGTATTTTTTTGTTATGCTTTGGAGGGAGGGAGTAGTGCTTTGGAGGGTGAAGTAGTGTACCAGAAGGAGGAGTAACATCAAAGGGAAGACCTAGGACCTAGGAAGAGTGAGCACATCGAAGGGACAGAAGATTGGAGGCAGGTGGAGGGAGTAAGAGGAAAGGGTAGGAAAAGAGGAGGAAAACGAGTGGGTGAGAGTGAGCCTGAATCAAACGGTATTTATAAGATACAATCCCGAATCCCCGTAGGACACTAACCACTGGATAGTGTTGGGAAAGTTAGGAATTCCCTGATGGAGTTTAGTGAGAAAAGGCATTCTGCCTTTAGGTACTCGCCACTAGCTGAAGATAGAACCAGACAGTAGGGGTCAATCTTTTGCATCTACTAACCTGTGTTCAAGGACGCCTGGGTTAGGGTGGAGGTGCCGGATAAGAAAACAAGGGACAGCCCTAGCGCCTACAAAATCTTTAATTAAACCCTTGCACCCACTCTGAGACAGAAGTGATAATTGTGCCATCTGTTATGCTACTCTCCTTCATGCCTTAGACAGGTGATTCATGAATCTGCAGCGGTAGATATCCAATGGCTATCCTTTGTGGAGAGGAATTATATGATATGGCATTTATAACGCGCATGTACACCAGTGTTTCTAGGCACGACTAGACAAGGGAGGGTAGACATAGGGAGGACAAGACAAACGATCCTACTAGGTCTTTTGTCATTCGGAACGTGCAAGTGTGACAACGAGAAGTGCAGTGGGAAGGAGAGGGGCATGCATGGCTCTGAGTGAATGCAGCCATGGCAACACAGCTCTGGGTACGTGCAAGGAGGCAGGGGGGCTGTAGTGGTTACAGCCCTAAGTGTGAGGTAGGCCAGGAGGCAGTGCAATGGAAGACTGGTCGTGGAAGAGCCTGCTACCCATTGAGACTCTGCGGGAATACAAGCAGCCAGTTGGCACAGCAAACAGTTAAGTTAGCAAGGGAGCGAGAGAGAGAGAAGGCAGAGTAGTAGAGGAGGGTCTTGAGCTGTTTCTGGAACTTCAGGTGGTCTGGCTCAAGTCTGAGAGGGGCAGGGAGGCTGTTCCAGAGGGAGGCACCTGCAGAGGAGAGAGATCTACCCCCACTCTCTGCCTGGAGAAGCGTCTGACCCTCAAAGAGTTGGAGGTAGCTGAGTGAAGGGCTCTAGAAGGAAGGTATTTCAGAAGAGAGAGTTGGATGTAGTGCGGGCCCCAGCCCCAGAAAGCCTTGTGGACGAGGCAGAGGGTCTTGAACTTGATTCTTGCAGCCACCGGGAGCCAGTGGAGAGATTTCAGGGCAGGAGAGATGCGCTCCCTGGGCTTGAGGCCAAGGATAAGACTTGCACTCCTGTTCTGCTTTAGTTGCACGGGCGAAGAGTAGAGGTAGACAGATTAAGAAAGAGGCTGTTGCAGTAGTCCAGCCTGAAGAGAACCAGGGTTCTGAAGACAGTGAGCTTCTTGGGGGGAAGTGAGAAAAGGTAGAATACCTCTGAGGAGGTGCAGTTGAAAGTGGGCCTTTTTGGCAAGGTTTGTGATGTGAGGAGAGAAGGAGAGTGTAGTTGAAGATGACACCAAGGTTTTTTGCCTCACAAGAAGGCGAGGATAGAGGGCCCAAGGAGGGCGGCCAGAGTAAGAGAGGGAAAGCGAGAGGGAAAGCGGGGGCGGGGGGTCATATGAGAAGGATCTCTGTCTTACTGGCATTAAGCCAAAGATTGTTGTAGGCGCACCGATACTGAATTGCGAATAGACTGTCACAAATGAACGAGGGAGGAGAGGAGGCTGAGGGAAGTCTAAAAGAGAGTGGAGTGTCATTCCTACAACACCTTGAAGAGAAGATGGAGATCAGGTGGGCCAAAGGGGCCAGATAGACATTGAAGAGCTAGGGTGAGAGGATAGAGCCCTGGGGAACATCGCATGTGGAGAGAGAGGTGGTGGAGAGAAAGGAGCCAAGTTGCACCTGGGAGGGACGGTCCAGGAGGAGGGAGAGGTGGCCAAAGGGGGCCTGAGAGAGGTAGAGGGAAAGGAAGAGGAAAGCAAGGACAGACTATCCTGAGTTTTAGTGGCGAAATGAGAGACCAGAGCCGTACAGAGGTCCTGGGAGGGAACAGGAGAGGTGGAGACTGCAGTAGGATTGGCCAGCCCCTTGCAGATTTTAAAGAGTTTGGCCGTGTTGTTGGAGACCACAGCTTGGATATGGACCCTCTTCTTGGAGAGGACAGAGAGTCTGTATTGCCTTTGGAGCAGGCAGCAGGCCAGTTTGTTATAGAATGCGCCTTAAGCCCTCCATTTCCTCTCAGCTACCCTGCACTTGCGTTTTAGGGCTGCGAGGATGGAGTCGTACCAAGAGTTGCACCTGGAGGTAGGCTTCAGATGGATTCTCATGACCGGGCAAGACTTTCCAGAGTGTTGGAGATAGAAAATTGCAGGTTAGAGAGGGCTGTGTCAGGGTGTGAGTCAGTCGCTGGAGTAGGAATAGCAGAGAAAGTAGAGGCAAAGGCGACCACTGACACTCGCTTCATGGGCCGAATAACCAAGAAGGAAGGTGGCAGTGCTGGGGTAGGCTTTGCTCGAGGCTCAAGAGGTTTCAGGTGAGAGGAGAGCAGACAGTTGGCAGTCCAAGAGAGAGGAGTGGTGAGAGGGTTAGAGAGAGGGGTGTCTGAAGAGATGAGCCATGCAGGCTGTGACTGCCAGTGTATGTAGGCCCAGAGGGTAGATTGGAAAGAGAGCGGGAGAGAGAGAATTGCATGGGTTGTGGAAGAGCCCAGAAGGAGGGATTAGAAGCATCCAAGTGGATGTTGAGGTCTCCAGAGAGGAGAGGTCGAGGCAAGGAGAGAAGAGAGATAAGCCCATTCTGAGAGGTACAGGGGGACCTGGCCAGGTGGCCTGTAGATGGTGGCCACAGTCGGAGAGCGGCCAGGAGAGATAGAGAGCCTACAGACTAGGCATTCAAAGGAATAGTAGGCCTGTGTCGGAATGGCAGAGGCAGGGATTCACTCCGGAAAGATCAGGGCCACTCCACCTCTGGGCCGGTTAGTTCTGGGCTTAGAGAGGATCTTGTAGCCTTCAGGCAGGAGAGTGTCAAAACTCGTGACAGAGCTGCCGATGAACCATGTCTCGGTGAGAGCGAGGACATCCAGGCCAAGGACTTTTAGGAGGTGGCAGATGTCAGAGGAATGTTTGATAGCAGAGCGAGAGTTGAGAGTAGCTAAGTGGAGCAGGTTGCAATATTTGAAAGAGCCCCGGGTGAAGTGCAGGGGTTAGGCACACCCAGCACAGGTGGAAGAAGGGCCAGGGAGTGGGCAGAGGCGGTAGAAAGAAGTGGCATAGGGGCCAGAGGAGAGGTGGTGGGTACCAGAGAGGTGATGGAGAAGGAAGGAGTAGGCAGAGTGGCAGGAGAAGGGAGAAAATTGATGAGACGCAGGAGACGCCTATCAAGACGGAGGAGATTGGGCTGGGAGCCCTGGACATCGATGGTACCATTTAGACATTAATGATGGTCTTGGAGGAGTGGAAGGGGGCCACGAGGATCTCACACCGGGTGCCACCATTAATGGGAGAGGACAAGAAAGGAGAGAGAACAGAGACCATATGGGGGGTCCATAGGTCTGGAGAGGGAACGTCAGTGAGAATCTGTCTGGAGGAAGTGCTGATGACGGTATCAGCGATAGGGAGGCCTGGGTTGGAGCCAGGATATCCCTCTTGAAATGTTTCCTTCCAGACTTAGTTAGAGGGATAGGATAGGACAAGGTTGTCCAACGTACGGCCCGCGGGCCACAATGCGGCCCGCCAACCCATTTTATGTGGCCCGCCAGGCCGTATGTTGGACAATGCTTGAGTAAAAAAAAAAAAAAAACATTTTTTTTTTTTTTAAATGTGCCTGTGCGCAAAACTACTCTGTGCTCTATTTGGGACACATAAAAGAACAAGACGAATGAGAATTCTGAGCGCACACTCACTCTACTAGACTGCTATCAGCATCATCAGTCACAATATTTTTGGGGGGAGACTTGGAAACATTGGAACAAAAGGAGCCGCTCTGTGCTAGATCACCATCCTTTCACCAGTAAACCCGATTCAATCACCATGGCCCCCTTACAAATCCCAGCCATGCTGTGATTGACCTGTGGACACATAAATAATCGTATCAATAAACTTTCTCTGCCTTTTTTATGGCGAATGCCAATTTCGCCACATTCATTTGGGTCAATTTTATTGCTTTTTTTACCACAAAAACCGGTGGCAGAACCCCTGCACCCTCACTTTCTATATACCTTACCCAAAATTACCATCTATATTTTTTTGGTAAAAAAGCGTAAAAAAATGCGGCAAAAAAATGTTTTGTCGAAATTGCCATTCAGCAAAAGTGGGCAATAGCAAATAATCTACACACTCAAGAACAACCTTTCAAAAAATGCTCTCCAGAAATGTATAGAAAGGAAACAAAATCCAAATCCAAATCAATGGGAACCAAAGTTTTCGTTTGTTAGTGGATTGAGTTTGTTCACAAAATGGATCGGAGTACACTTCGAATAGTTGCTGCAGCTCTGGAGAAAATACGAGTGGTATGATAGGTTATTTATAACGCGCTTAATACCCATGCAGCAGTGATCCCAATCATAAAAGTGAAACAGGCAAGCCCAACAGGTATAACTTATTTTCACGGAAGCGCAGTCTGAGGGCAGCCTATACCCTTCAGGAGAGGTGTGAGCGGATACAGTTGCAACACAAAAAACAATAGTACTATGTTCCCAAAATACCTTAGTTCTTGTCTTTCGGATCTCAGCAGAGCCAGGCTTTTCAGCATCAGACCAGAAGCATGGGTGCCTTTGCGCTGGGCTGGGGTCAAATCGGAGAGCAGCAGCGATGGGCCCCAATGATGCAGTTCTGTTTGGCAGTGGTGCTAATTTGTGGGTAGAAAACGCTGGGAACAGTAGGCCGTGCCAAGTGGATGGCACTGGAAGACTCAGTGACCTCTGGGCCCTGACAAGGGAATACTTGCCTTTGGCGCTGTGCAGGCTCGGCTGACACAACACAGCATATGGTTACGGCAAAGATGTCAAAGCTTCAGCATTGTCATTGAGCAGAACTCTGAGATTCAGGGGTGGTGGAGCGTCGAGGTCCAGGATGATTATGATGGTGTGAATGGGGCCAGCGCTGAGCAGCTATGCTCAGGAGGGCCATGGGCCCGTGTGGGGCTGACAGGCCAGTGGGCAGACTGCAACAGGCCTGCTCAAGCCATCCTGCTATTTATACAAATCTCGGGCCGAGCAGCACCTGATGGGAGAAAGGAACTGCGCTACAATCTGCTCTTCTGCTGGGCTCTGCCTGCTGGAGCTTCCCCCTACACGCGGGACAGGCAGCTCTGCAGACGCTCAGAGCTTCATGGGATTGGGGGGTTGGGGCTGGGTCAGGGCCTGCCTTCTCACCCTCGCTTAGCGGGGCTTCCCAGAACTGACCCAACCCCTGCCCTCTTGCATGCAACTCATACTTAGCTGGCAGGGGAGAATGTGATCTCAAGGGCAGATCTCCCAGGGTGAGGCTTACCCATTGCACATCGGATTTGCTGACCCCTGTTATGTTCCCAAATGCGGGATACACAACTGCATTATTTCTGGTAGTGGGGGACTGCGTTCGCGCTCCCCCCCCCCAATTTATTGGTGAAAGAAAAGGTAAAGTGTACACTAGGCCTGCTAGGTTGCATACTTTTAGATTGTGCTCACATTGCGTTTCTTCGATTAGGTTCACCTTTGGGTGATCGCTTTTCCACATTTTATCTGTTGAATTGAATTATGCTTCTTTCATCACCACAGAAGTAATGTCTATTACAGAGATAAGCTGCCATATGTATTGGGCACACTGCACATGCTCAGGCAGCATCAATCATGCTTTGTACAGGACAATGCTGGCCTAAATTGGGAACAGCCAGCATGGACATGTTACTACAGAGGCATATTTTGGATACAACCAGCATGACAATGTGTTACATAAGTAACAGTGCTGTCTTACACTGTGGACACATTGATCATTAAAATGTGTTGTGTTGTAAAATCTTCTTTTCTGCTGTTGGTGACATGGAATTTTCATGTTCCCCTTTAGAACTGATTGTACACTTATGGCTTTTTGGTCACCTTTTCTGCTGTAAAATGCACCATTTCAACCCCATATTTGAAAAAAAATTCTTGGGGGGGGGAACACCCCCAAACCCTCCCTAGAACCTTGTAGCTCCCTCGCTACGCTCGGTCACCCCCACTATTTCAGAAAAATATTAACACATAGACACTGAAAGAAATCACAAGCAACTAACCTTTGATCACTGCCCATGACACCAAAAGCTATCCTTGGGACTGCATGGCTATCACTGCCTGTGATGCTATTGTGTCAAAGGTCACACAATATCGCTTTTTAATATACTGCTTTGGGTGAGGTTGTTGACTTTTGGCTCGCCGGCCCACTGGGTGACAAAAAGTTAATGCTTCGGCCCCACATTCAAAAAGGTTGGACAAGCCTGGGATAGGAGATAAGAGTAGCAGTTTGCAAAGATGGGAGAGATTGAGAGCACCATAGGGGGTGCGAGGAGGCAAGAGGGGAGTATTAGGATGGAGAAGAAGCACAGCACACAGCCACGCACAGATGGAGCACCAGAAGAGGAGGGTTCACAGAGAAACCGGGGGCGGGGGAGCGCACTGAAACAATCCCAGATTCGACTTTCCTTAAAGGAGGGAAAAAAGCCTAGTTAACACAGCAGCAATGCAAATAATGTGATTTTCCTAGAGAGATGCTTAGGTGTAGTGCGATAATAGAATAAGAGCAGTGGAGGGGTGGGTCAGTTTAGTGGGGGGGCAGTTATTGTTGCCCCCCCTCCCGTCCGCACCACACCTACCTTGTCAGCCGTAGCAGGTTGATGGCTGCAGAACTTCTTGATTCCCCGGCTGACACCGGCAGACACCATCTGGAGCTGCTTCTGTGGGAGCAGTCCTTTGCCTTGCGGTCCTTCGCCCGAAGGGAGTTGTGACGGGCAGTGGGGCTGCCCCGGGTGCTACAATTCTATAGGGCCTAGTGCCCAATCAGGGTCCACTCTTCTCTTCGACCCTCTGGTTATTCTTTCCTGAACACCAAATCCACCTTCACAAAACCCAGCCAATCCCGTCCCTCTGATTATCATTTCCTGCAATCCCAACCTGCTCAGACAAACCACTACAGTTTCCACAAACCTCCGTTTGTCTTTCAACAATAATTCTGGTCATTCCAGTTTGTTCCACACATCCCACAAATCTCACCCTTGCGAATATACCCAAATCCCTAGCAGGAGAACTATAATCCCATACAACACCTCTTCCTCTATGTACCCCATAGGATACTCAAAATCTCTTACCCCCCCCCTTCTGACGCGAACACCTTTACACAACAGACTTGTAATGAAACTGTTTACCTGACATGTCCCCACACAAGGGTCAGGCAAAGTCAGGCAATTGACTTAAATCACACACACCTGACGGCCCTTTCTTTTCCCCACAGGGATAAAAGCTGGAGTAAGAGAGCACAGTACGAGCTTGGCGGACAGCACGACAAGACGGCCAACCAGGCGCAGCAGTTCAAGAGAAAGGTGGCAGGAATCGACAGGGTGGCGAGGCGAGAAGTGACCTTGCCCTTTTTCGTGCCAGGCCTGCTGAACTTTCATGGAAGAGAGCCTAAGACTGCGAACAATAGCACAAGTGTCTTGCCGCAGATGTCAATGGTACACAGGGCAAGCCTACGCCGATAAGCAGGAGCAACGGAAGCTTCCGCGGTACCAGCCTTGACTCCAATGAAGAGGAAAGCCAAACGGTTCCTCACAGCCAAGTCAAGGTGAGTCAAGGGGAGAACCGATAAGAACCAGGCTGTGTTAATGGAGAATCGCAAAGTGGCAAGTTTATTTATTTAATTAATTTATGTATTTACTATGAAAGAACTGTAAAAGGGTTAAGGGAAGACCAGCTGCCGAGGGAAACCATCACCATGTGGGTGCTACCTCAAGACACTCTGATCGATCCCCATCTGAGAGAAACTACTCTGAGAGACACTACAGATACCAGAGGGCCATAGGAGAGCCACCGAAATAGGTCAAAGTGGTCATACTGAGGGTCAAGCAAAATCCCTGTACAATTGAAAGACTTTGATCCACAAACTGTGTGAAAGAAAGGGAAATAAGTCCCACAGTGAGAGGAAATAAGGGAAGCAAATCCCACCAACATTGAACTGTGTAAGAAAACGGCAAGATTGAACCTGATCGAGGGATGCCAGTGAGAGGGGCAAAGTCTAAAGTCCCAGGAAACAGTGTGCTGACGGATGTGAACCAGGCCTAGGGATGTCAGATTAACTGTTTGAAAAGACATTGAAAAACGAAGTGAAGTGAAATCCAGCTAAAGAGAAGAGAAAGCCATAGTGAAGCCGGTGGAGGGAGGCTGAGATTAAGAGAGTCTGAGCCTGACTGAGGGAGATCCGGAGGTGAAGCTATCACCCTAGTCCTGCAGTCGACAGAGGTCAGAGCCTGAGCAATGGAGATCCAGGGGTGAAGCCATCACTCAAGTACTGGCAGTCGAGGGGTCCGAGACCGACCGAGGGAGATATGAGGGTGAAGCTGTCATCCATAATTCATTGAGAAAAGAACTGATATGTAAATTGAGTAATATGAGAAGTGACTGGTCAGCCGCCCAGAAGAGGGGCACCCAGGGGTGAGGCCATCACCCTACATGAACTGTGGTTAGCAATTGAGAAGGGCCAGCGCCCATAAGAGGGTTACCCAGGGGTGAACCACTATCACCCTAAAGAACATTTATTTGATTAAAGGAACTTTTGGTTTTGTTAGCTGAACACGTCAGGCCCTCAAAGACAAGAGACTTTCAGGTGAAATGAGACTTGGCCATCGACGGCCCTGATAGCTGAAAGCTGAACGGTCATCTTGTGCTGGGAAAGCTTGAGAGGGTGCTGTGCTCCACAATCCCAATTTACCTGTGCTCAAAACGTGGAGAAGGGAGACCAAGGCTACCGCATCCTAAAATATTATTTGAGAACACTTCTTTCTTTTCTTGAAAACTATCCCACACCCTTTTTTGTATTAGTTGTAAGGTTTTGCAATAGGTTTTTTAGTATTGGCCCTTTTATTTACCACAACACCACTAAGACTGCTTTGTTTTTCATTTGATGGTCGACGCTTGCTCCCATCTTAGATTTAGTTTTAGATTAGGGGGTTTTCCAACCTGCATTCATTGTTCAATTAACACCCTTGAACTGTGATCACTTGTGTCTTACTTGTTGCCACCATGAGTTCCTTGCAAAGGCAGTCCTCCGAACACACCCTAGGTTCTCACCTAAGTTCATTTCAAAGGTCCATGTAAACCAATCCATAGAACTTCCCACCTTCTTTCAAAATCCATCAAACTCAGCAGCAAGAAGCCTCCATACACTTGATGTACGGAGGGCGGTCGTGTACTATGTGAACCAAACGAAACCCCTAAGGAAAACAGACCAACTCTTTGTTTCCATAGCGCTTGTTAGAGTAGGCGATCACATATCAAAGAACACCATCTCCAGATGGATAGTCAAGTGCATACAGCTTTGCTATTTCCTATCCAAGAAGGTTCTAACTTTTACACCAGGAGCACACTCTACCAGAGGTACAGGAGCTACCTTAGCTTTCGTTGCAAACGTCCCTCTGGACGCCATCTGCAAGGCTGCTACATGGAACTCCATACGTTCACACAGCATTATTGCATTGACACACACTCTAAAGTAGATTCACAGGTGGCACAAGCGGTCCTAAAACATCTCTTTGCCGCAGTACCTTCCAACTTCCCACCTCCTTGTACAGATACTGCTCGCTAATCTATGCAGAGCATGTGATCTAAGCAGATCCACAAGCTCCAGAAGGGATACATTACTCACTGTAATTGTATTTCACGTGCTTGTATATGCTTAGATTCACATGCGCCCACCCTTCTTCCCCTACTGGAGTAGAAGGCACACAGATGTTTTCTGGTTTATCACTGTTTCTGCTTTATCATATCTGTACTCAAGCTAAACTTCATGCAACCTCATGTCAGAAACAAACAATCTGAGGGGCCTCGCCGCGTGAAGGACCGTGGGTACAGTACACATCACACTAGGGATAGTATTACTAAACACGCCATGTCGACATTTTTGAGTTTCAAAAACAAATCTTGTAATACTCACTGACTTCCACTAGATGTCGGACTATGCAGAGCATGTGAATCTAACCAGATACAAGCACTAGAATTACGATTACGGTGAGTAATGTATGCCATATATGTTGTGTGTTTGTTTCCTGTATGAGTATATTGTGGAAGTGGAACGGGTCTGCCTAACTCAAAATGCACCATTCACTCCGATCTGTCTTTAAGCTTAGCAAGGTGTTCTACTACCGCCTTGCATCTTCCCTCTCTATTTCTCTCTCCATAATCTGTTATCCTGAAAGTTTCAGATTCATTCCATGGCTATTGCCTTTCTCTGAAAAACATATGTTGCGCCTTTGTGGTAGACACGGTACCCTTAGTACCCTTAAGCCGGTTTGGTTAGTTCATGTCGTTGTGGCATATGGTCTGGAAGGGAGCCTTCGAGGGAGTTGTTCTCCTCTCATCCTGTATTTAACAGTCTGAATAAAGGGACGACGGCGCTTTTCACTGCAGTAGAATTGGGCAACACGTTCTTCCTTGCAACAACTGGGACCTTTGTCTGTGCATCTGTCTGGTGTGATTGTCCTAATTATTTCTGGCCTTGCAGTGCAGGATGTGCTGGCAGATGTGCGGGGCAGGAGGCTGAAAGGTGCCTTTCCAAGCTTCGTCCGTATTGTATGCGAGTGTAAGGCGTATAAGGCGTATAAGGCGTATGCAAATTTGATGTTAAGTCATATTAACTGCAATGTCCTATATGCCTCCAACTCACATTAAAGTAAAGTCTAACTTTGATGTGTGTTTTTATACATATAGGAGGTGTATTAGAGTGCTTCATTTCGTACTTGTATGCAGTTTACATTTCTTATGTCTCTTCTACTTTTGAAAACTCACATCAGTCAAACCTTACTTTGATATGTTTTCATACCTCTAGTAGTGTACTTGTATGAAATGTACATATCCAGTTTGTATAGAAGATGTACATTAATTATGCACATGTGTGAAAGGTAGATACATCTTTCAAACTTAAATATCTCAAAATTGGCCAGCTTGGTTTTGGAATCTTTTTTAGGACACCAGATCCTGAAAAGGGCTTCATTTTTTTTTTTTAATGAATCAGTCCTTGAAAAATTCGGACTTTTTTTTCCATGTGGGGACGGATAGCTCTAAAATCTTCTGTGGCATTATTTTCTTTTTTAGAATTTTCCATGGAAGGGTTCAGAAATTATTGAAAGTTGATTAAAATGTTTGGAAAATCTGTTTTTTGAAATTCCATAGACAATTCATCCTAACCTTTTACTATGTTGTACAATAGCGTAAAGCATACTTAAAGTTAAGAAGAATTTTATAATGTGCATCATCTACATGTATATACATATGCACTAGCAGTGTATGCCACCTCACAACAAAAGGTACCATGGTGAAAAGTGTCAGTGGTCAAGACATATGTAGAAAGGGTAAAGAGCTGTTATCCACCAGTCGGACAGCCCCCACCTAGTTGTATCTAAATAGGTTCTTTCAGAAATTAATAGGACCTCCTTTTGAACCAATGTATAAAGCTTCTCTGAAGGAGCTCAAGTACAAGGTAGCTTTCGTCATTGCCATAATGTCCATCACAATTGTGATGCCGTCAGTCTGTATGACGCAGCCCTGGAAGCCCGGGGCATAAACATGTGCTGTGCCCCGGGCTTCTGGCACTGTGGCACCCAAACTGACAGCTGAGGAGAGGCGCAGGCAGCCTGAGCCCGCATAAGGTAAGTGGGTGGCAGAGGTGGCACGATGGGGCTAGGGGGGCACGTAGTGGCTGGGGGCTTGGGGGTTGGGGACCCCTCGACATGGACCAGGACGGGTCACACACAAAAGGTTGCACCTGTGGAATTGCGACCTTTTGTCAAGCAATCACGGTTGCAACCATGTGTGCGCAACCGATATACCATCATCATCATCATCATCATCATTCATAACTGTATTTTTTACCTGCTGGAATCACTTCAAAATCCAACCGGCTCCCCCGCGAGGGTGAAGCCAGCGGGAGGTCTACGACGCAGGGTGTTGGCGTCCCGCAAGGGGGCGATGGTGTCAACCAACATTTGTGCTTCACGCTGGAAATGAGGGACTGCGTTATCTCCAGTGAGCCAGGTAGCGAAGTGGAACCAATGGATCTTTTTTTATTATACGGTCTGCTCCAATTGTATCACTACAATCCTAAAGCTGTGAAGCCATTATGAAGCCATCCGCACCCTTTATTGACTTTACTGACTGTATTGATTTACTGGGGGTGTTTCCCAAGCCCCTTAAGTAGAAGGGTGAACCGTAGCCCGAATTTGGCTAATGATCATGTCAGTCCCACTCAACCAGCAATCTGCTCAGGAAACCTAGGAGCCATCTGCACTAGCTCCTGTACGTGGCCCTGGGCTTGGCATGCTTGCACTGTGCTCAAAACGGAAAATACTGACCCTTAAAAGGACTAAAACATATCTAAATTTGAACCCAGTCACCTCAGCTTCCTTAAGCACTGTCGATCCAGTGGCTCACAGCATAGTTAATCCTGCCAACACCTTTGGTAAGGTCCATTTGCTGATTGGCGAGATTCGTCAATTTCTGGGTGCACGCAGCGCCGTGTCATGCGCTGCATTCAATCTTGGCGCATGTGGCCCAGGTTCCGTTTTCGTGCCCACTGAAGCCTTTCACATCCGCTTCTACGCTGTATAGTCTTTTTTGCCTGCTTCCGGATGTACGTAGGTTTACTTTAGCCACGCCTTTCATTCAGCGCATCACATTGCAACCGCTATGGTCAGCTACTCTGATTCGCTGCAGCTGTTACGTTTACCCTTGTGCCTTTACTTTCTCTTTCGCTCCGGTCATTCTAGGAGCACGTTTCTTTTCCCAGTACTTACCTTCTCCCTCTCTTGTCCTCCTCCCTTCTGTTCCGCTTCCCTCTCTTTCTTCCTTGGTTTTCGGTCCTGTCTCTTCCCTCCTACTTTGCTTCCTTTGGCTCCTTCGGGCCCGTTCTGCTTGTGTTGCTGTTTTGGGTATTTTGCTGGTGACCGCTAATCCTGTTCCGGGCACCTTGGATTTCTTCGCCCATCTTTCATCCTTCAAAGAGGAGCCCATTTTCCAAGAGGATTCCTGTCTGCCATCAGCAGGGTTTTTTACTGCCGTCAACGGCTTTTTCCCCTCATTGTCCCTCCCAGGAACGGGGTCACAGTGGGGTGCTTTTTGCCAGCCTTTATTGTGGCTTCCTCCCGTGTGAGACATACACGTCCGACCAAAAAGGAAAAGGACTACAGATCCCGAAGATCCCTCAGTCCAGAGAACGGGGATTACTACAGTACAGGTGAGGAGGAGGAAGAGGGGAGTTGGGACATAACTCAGAACACAGAGTCTGACAGTTTGCAACGGCTTTTCACTACAATGGCTACTCCAGAGCAAGTGCAGGAATTAGTAGCCTCTGTTCAAAATCTCTTGCTAGAGATGCAAAACATGAAGGCTGAAAACACCCTGTTGAAACAGATGGTAGCAGCCCGGGAACCACCGCCCACCGATTTACCCCCTATGGCTCTTTCTTCAGGCAAGTTTGAAGGGTCGCCAAAAAAACTAAAGGAATTTTTGGATGCTCGCAAGGTGTACTTTACATTCAGATCCCGCACCTATGCCTCAGACCACGCCAAGGTGGCTTCCTGATCTCTAATATGTCAGGAAATGCCCTAGCCTGGGCTACCCCTCTGGTGACAAGTGCAGACCCAGTGCTTCAGGACTATGGGGCTTTTGTGGACCTCCTAAAATGCACTTTTGAGAGGCCCGAGATTGCCATGGCAGCTGGTGAAGATCTGCTAGACGTTCGCCAGGGTCAGGCCGACGTACTTTCTTACATATCCTCATTTAAAAGACTGGCCATGGATACAGGCTGTTCAGAACAGTCCCAATTTATCTTGTTTCGACGCGGTCTTAGAGAAGATCTGAAAGACGAACTGGCTTGTTCTCCACGTTCTGATTCTCTCGCAGATTTGATGACCGCTGCACTTCAAATGGAATTCAATATGCAAGAAAGACGACATGAGAGACGTCGGACTCGGCCTTTTTTCTCTAGGAACCCCTCTCCTCCTCCTCCTTCTACAGTCAAATTGACTGAAGAACCCATGCAAATTGGTGCAGCTCGTCGTTCTCTTACTCCAGAAGAAAGGAAGAGAAGGAGGGACCAAGGGTTATGTGCTTACTGTGGATCTGATCAACATTCAGTAAGAAACTGCACTGAGCTACCAGGTAAGCAGCCGGAAAACGAAAGATCTCGATCCTTGAAGGGACGGGATATCAAGGGAGACCCAGTAGTCCCTACGTCTCGATGTCAATCGGCTCTACCGATACTTCAGAGGACTCTCGCCTCATGGTTGTGACTGTACAGGTTACCATCAGTGGTAACCAAATTGAGGCATTGGCATTGCTTGATTGCGGAGCTGCAGGCAATTTTGCCGACACTCTTTGGGTGAATAAAGTTGGAGCTAAGCGCATTGATCGCTTGGAAGGCCAGAAAGTGAAGGGCGTGGATGGTAAACCTTTGAGCTCTGGCCCAATCACCCAAATCACTGAACCACTGCAACTCATCATCCACTAACATTCAGAAACCATAACATTTGATATCATCCATGCTGCGCATTTTCCACTCATTTTGGGAATTACTTGGCTACGTCAACACAATCCATATATTGACTGGGCATCCAACCATCTAGATTTCAACTCCACTTATTGTCATAAGAACTGTTGTCAGGCAGTACAATACCAGACAGTAAAAACAGTTCCCAGTACTCTCAATACAACTGTTGGTGTTCATTCCATTACGCAGATTCTTGAGGATTATGACGCGGTGTTTGCTGAAACTACTCCCATGGAATTACCACCTCATAGGCCGGAGGACTGTTCCGTAGATCTGGTACCAAATGCCCTGGTACCTTTTGGCAGAATGTTTGCCCTATCCAACAAAGAGAAAAAAACTCTTAGGAAGTACCTGGACGACAACTTATGTAACGGTCTGATCAGGCCCTCTAAATCACCTGCCGGAGCCCTACTGTTTTTTATACCTAAACGGGGTTCCACGGATCTACAACCTTGCATCGACTACAGAGGCCTTAATAAAGTAACAAAAAAAGACCGTTATCCTATGCCCTTGATTCCAGATATACTGGAAGCCGTTCAGGGAGCTTCAGTTTTTTCGAAACTGGACTTACGAAACGCCTATCATTTACTCAGAATGAGATCAGGAGACGAATGGGAGACCGCGTTCAGAACTCTGTTCGTTCTCTTTGAGTACCACGTGATGCCTTTCGGGCTCGTTAATGCTCCAGCAATCTTCCAGAGGTTTATGGACCGCATCTTATCTGACCTTTTGTTTCTCTCAGTCGTTGTATACCTCGATGATATCCTGATTTTTTCCAGTAATATGCAAGACCATTTAAAGCACCTTGCAGAAGTCTTAACTCGACTCAAAAGTCGCCACCTTCTGGCAAAAAGGGAAAAGTGTTTTTTGGGGTTTCTTCAGTTCCCTATTTGGGGTTTATTTTATCACCTCAAGGGGTTCAGATGGACAAGAACAAGATAGAAGCCATCCTTCGATGGCCGGCTCTGACTTCAATCAAGGAGGTACAACAATTTTTGGGGCTGGCAAATTTTTACCGACGCTTCATTTCTGTTTTTTCTGAAATTGTTCTGCCTATAACTAGTCTCCTAAAAAAAATCATCTATGCCTTTTTCCTGGAATGCATAGGCAGAAGATAGTTTTCGTCGCCTGAAAGAGCAATTTTGTCGTGCGCCAATATTGCGACAACCTGATCAGAGAAAACAATTTATACTGGAAACTGACGCATCAGCTGCCCGCTAAAGGGGCAGCCCCCTTGTGACTATCTTTTTTTATTATAATGGTTTTGTAGCAAGATGTAGAGCATCCGGTTGCCTATTTGTCCAAAACTCTCACTGAAAGTCAGCGCAACTACTCAGTCATTGAAAGAGAGCTTCCAGCAATGAAAAAGGCATGCGAAGAATGGAGGCATTTGCTGCAGGGGAACAGTCACCCATTCATCATAAGAACTGATCATAAGAACCTGCAGGTGCTGCAATCAATGGAGTGAATCAACTCAAGGCAAGTTCGCTGGGCGCCTTTTTTCTCCCAGTATGATTTCCTAATCACCTACATTCCTGGTAGCCAGAATACTTTGGCGGATACTCTCTCTAGGAAATCTTATGCTTCAGGTACTTCTCCCAGTTCTCCAGAAAGAATGTTTCTGAGAAACAAGATCATCAGCAACGTTTCCTCATTTCTGCAACAAATCAGAGGGGCGACCATCAATCATCATGAGCCCAAAGGTTTGACCAAGGTGGATGGTTTAATGTTCAGAAGGAAGCAATTGTGGGTACCTTCCAAATATCTTCAGGAAAAGGTTCTGTCATGGTGCCACGATCATAAGACGGCAGGTCATAGAGGGCAGAGTGGTACGCTGGACTTGGTCAAAAGAGCTTTCTATTGGCCCGGTTTGTCCAAAGATGTCAAACAATATGTACAAACATGTAGTATCTGCAACCAAAGCAAATACAGCTCCAAGAGACCTGTAGGTCTATTGAAACAAGATGTAATCCCCACTCATCCGTGGAGTCATGTCACTAAAGACTTCATTGTGAATCTACTGGTTTTGCAAGGTTGTTCTTGCATCCTTGTAACCATAGATTCTCTCACTAAGATGGCTCACTTTTCTCCTCTCCCTCGATTACCGACTGCAGAAGGTATGGCTCAGATTTTCATCAGGAATATATTCAGACTTCATGGTCTCCCGGACAAAATTCTCTCAGACCGCGGGAGCCAATTTATGTCCAAATTCTTGAAATCACTTTGTCAGTGATTTCAAGTGCTTTGTCTTCGAAAGAGCTTTGTCTTCGGGCTATCACCCTCAGACAAATGGACAAACGGAGCGGCTGAACTCCACTTTAGAACAGTATTTACGTGCCTATACCAATTCAGAACAAGACAACTGGTTATCTCTATTGCCCACGGCAGAATTTGCGTATAACAATGCAAGGCATTCTGCCATTAAGATTACGCTATTCTACTGTTCGTATGGATATCATCATCCTTGTTCCATTCTCCCGCTTTCTCCCATACACTCTTATCTTCCAGCTGTGGAGGAAGTACTGTTTCGGATAAGAGAAGCCCAGAAGACAGCGAAACTCAGTTTGTCGGAGAGCCTCCAAGCATACAAACATCAGGCTGACAGGCATCATCAGGATATTCCTGATTGGAAGTGGGCTCCAAAGTATGTCTTTCCACTAAATTTCTACAACGATGGTCTCATCCTTCCAAACTCTCACCACGGTTTATTGGTCCCTTTTCTATCATCACTGCCAAGATCAACCCAGTGGCGTTTCGCCTTAAGCTACCCTCTTCTCTGAAACGTGTCCACCCCGTCTTTCATGCTTCATTGTTAAGAAGTGCTGATCAGTCATGTGTTACTCGACCTATCCCAATTCCAGATCCCACTGTTAGTGATATCGAATATGAGGTCTCGCACTTACGTGATTCCAGATACAGTAGGGGTCGGTTGGAGTACCTCGTTCACTGGAAGGGGTTCGCTAGTGCCGAGGATTCATGGGAACCTCTTTCCCACATCCATGCCCCCGTCCTACTTAGGAGGTTTCATAGGGCTCATCCTGGCAAGCCAGGGGGTTCAGTGTTGAGAGGGGGGCATACTGTCATGCGCCGCATTCAATCTTGGCACATGTGGTCCACTGAAGCCTTTCACGTCCGCTTCTACGCAGTCTAGACTTTATTCCCGCTCCCGGATGTACGTAGGTTTACTTTAGCCACGCCTTTCATTCAGCACATTGCGTTGCAACCGCTACGGTCAGCTTACTCTGCTTTGCTGCCGCTGTTGCGTTTACGCTTGTGCCTTTACTTTCTCTTTCGCTCCGGTCATCCTAGGAGCACGTTTCTTTTCCCGGTACTTACCTTCTCCCTCTCCCTTGCTCTCTCTTGTCCTCCTCCCTTCTGTTCCGCTTCCCTCTATTTCTTCCTTGCTTTTCAGTCCCGTCTCTTCCCTCCTACTTTGCTTCCTTTGGCTCCTTCGGGCCCGTTCTGCTTGTGTTGCTGATTTGGGTATTTTGCTGGTGACCGCTAATCCTGTTCCGGGCGCCTTGGATTTCTTTGCCCATCTTTCATCCTTCAAAGAGGAGCCCAGTTTTCAAGAGGATTCCTGTCTGCCATCAGCAGGGTTTTTTTCTGCCGTCAATGGCTTTTTCTCCTCATTGTCCTTCCCGGGAACGGGGTCACAGTGGGGTGCTTTTTGCCAGCCTTCATTTTGGCTTCCTCCCGTGTGAGACATACACGTCCAACCAAAAAGGGAAAGGACTACAGATCCCGAAGATCCCTAGGTCCAGAGGACGGCGATTACTACAGTACAGGTGAGGAGGAGGAAGAAGGGAGTTGGGACATAACAAACACTCAGAACACAGAGTCTGACACGCCGTTGTTCACCTTATACTTAGAGAGGGGGCACATGTTGTTCCCACTGACACTGTTACGGCCACAGAGACCTCCGACATCTCACCCTCCCCTACCGTAGTTATTTGGGGCTCAGAGAGTCAGAGGGGGGTGATAGCCGGCAAGTCCCTGTAGGCCACCCGACACATCAACAACACCTGGAGGGGCCTCTAAGCGTTTCAAGGCCAGCAGCCCTTTTTTCAACTTCTGCACCAAGCCTCCTTGATCCCACACAGCGTACAATTCTTGCTGTCCTCCCCTCCCCCGCCCCCAAGTTCGATTGGCTGAAGGGCCACCGTACTTGGGCCCAACCTAAAATTCTGCGAACAAATGGGGGTCCAACTGCCATCTAAAATGACTGTCACCGATGTGGCCATCAGCCAGCTCACAGCAGTATTGTCACAGCTCCACTGGCAAGCTCACTTAATCTAGAAACTTATGCCGGGGAAACAGTCACTGCCACCCTTCAGCAAAAAGGGGAGGATGGCCAAGGGTCAGGGGAGTGCCACTGTAGTTGCAGTAAAGTTACGTCGGAACTCATGCTAATTAAATACATCCTAATGTCCCTATTTGAAGTTGCTAGAAAGGGGACCTTACTAAGATAAATGATTTGAGGATGGGTGGACTCTCCACCCAAGAGTTTTGTGCTAACCAGCCCCAGTCTAATCAGGGTTTCAAAATGTGACAAGACCTGTCATTGCCAACAACAAAAAGGGCAAAGGGTCATTTTATAATCCAGAACCTGCTGGCCCTGTCCACAGAGACACCCTGTATTGTCCCTCTTCGACTCTTTCTAGGTGGACCTGTAGCACGCAGACAGTCAGACATCCTAGTACAAATGTGCTACCCAAGATAGCTAGTGTGCTGGCCCAGTATTTACCAAACCTGCCTAACACCTCTAATAGGTTATTTGCTTCCCAGACAATCTCTATGCATGGAGTTCCCAAACCGTCCACAAAAAGGCCCGAACCAAAGCCAGCACTTCTTAATACATGTCTACATTGGTTGAATCATGTGAGGGGTATTCGATTTGTAACTTTGTAACTATGGAACAAATTGTTGACTGTGCCAGGATCACTAAAGCGAAGGAAGCTGTTCCTAATTTTGACACTGTTGAGCTTAAATTCTGTGATCCCAGATTGGTTAGGGATCTAATGCACATTAACATGGCATGTAATCCCCTGGTAAAAACTGCAATTAATCTGAGTGCGTATTCCTGGGGCCCAATGATGTAGGACTCTGTTCTGACTGGAGCGAATGCTGTCCCTTTAGGGGAAAGATAGGCAGGCCCTCCACCCCCCGGACATGGGTATTGTTGCCCGTTGATGTTTAATCCACTCTAGGAAGTTCCTACATTGCCATGAACCTAGAAGTTGCTAGTCACTTATTCTCGCGCACCTTCAATTTGTCCTCACAATCGGTCAATGATTTTCATAAGACTTGATTCATTTGTCAAGAAATATTTAATTAATCAAAATTTCAATGTTGCCCTCGACACGTGTTAAATATTTCTTGACAAATGAATCAAGTTTTATGAAAATCATTAACCGATTGTGAGGACAAATTGAAGGTGCGCGAGAATAAGTGACTAGCAACTTCAAATTTTTCCTCAAATTTGATACACTCAGCAGTCTGAGTGACACTAGTCATCTCCGAGCAGCACCTAAATACATCAGCCAATAAATGGACAACATTTTTTTAAGACCAGCTCGCCAATAATTGTATCTTAGACTGCGAAGTTAAGTAAAATTAAAAATTGCCATGAACCTATACTGGATGCTAAGATTTAATTGCTTTAGTTTGTTCCTCTGCACTACATTTTGTAAATTGGATTAGTTTTGAAATGTATTACTGATGTTGTTGTGTAAACTTTTATGGCTCTTAGCTGAAATAAAGTTATGAATGATGATGATGAAGACCTGTATACATAGAACCAACCGTAAGCGAGATGGAAGCTCTCTGTGGAGGAGCCTTTTGCCACTATTCTAACCACTATCTGGACATATCTGCGGTTCCCTCCTAAATACATTTCAAAATTTCATTTTAACCATTCAGTAGAATGGCCAACCATCTTCTCAAATCCACAGAAACACTTGTGTATAGGCGCGTTATAAATGCCATATCATATCATATCATATATCACACAAAAGAAGAGGACCAGCCCTGTGTGTGCGCACTATGTTTGTAGAGCAGTAATGTTTTATGTCCGTAAAACCAAGGTACTGCATAAAATAAGCCAGTTGTTTGTTTCTCTTGCAATAGGTAGAGAGGGTGATCCAGTGACTAATTCCACCATTTCAAGATGGGTTGTATGCTCTATTCAACTTTGATACACATTAGCTCATATACGTCTTCCTTTCACTTCCAAAGCACATTCCACACTTCGCACTGGAGCCACATTGGCTTTCATTGCAGACGTGCCGTTAGATGCTATTTGCAAGTAGGTAACATGACGTACAGCTCATATGTTCACACACACTATTGTTTAGATAAGCAAGGAAAGGCTGTTTTAGAGGTGATCAAATCAATACTAAAACATCTGTTTTTGACTGTTCCTTCCATTCATCCTCCCACCATCAAAAGGCACTGATAGCTGGTCTACCCAAAGCATGCAAATCCAAGCAGATTCAAAAACCTGACATGGCAAGTATTACTTACCTGGTAATCATCTTTCTGTGGCTTGTATCTGTTTAGTCATGGGAACCCCTACGTGGAAGCTGAAACACTGCACTTTCATGCAATATCGTATGTCATGACAGGAAAACAATCAATCTGACGATGTGAATGCGAGAGAGATCAAGGGTGCCTTCACACATCAAATGGGGCTAATGTGACAGGAATACCCCCTGGTGACGCCCCTTTTTCAATTCCCAAAATACAAAGTGTAATACTCTGAAACAAACACTAGATGCTGACCTATGCAAAGCAAATCCAAGTCACACAAAGACTATTATTTCTGGGTAAGTAATGCTCATCATATGCACAGAATTTATTGTGTTGTGTATTTTATTGTGTGTGCATCAGATGAATTGTACTTCGTAACAAGTCCATCCCCTCCTACAGTGCAGCCTTACTGCTCTGCCTCCGATTTAGAGCATTTTGGCCTAGCATAATGAACTTGCTTGTTTACTACTTAGATTAAGCATGTCTTCTCCTCTTACCAGAGATGTGTGCAGTGCCTTTGCCACAAGGCTAAGAAATACTCACTGAACCAAATACTCCAATAGGCAAGGGTTCATAGAATCCTTGCTGTGCTAAAGTGTTACTTTCTGCTACAGGCTATGTGGTGATTTTTGTGATCTTGTTTTTTTTTGTGCCATCCTCTTTTGCTCTTTCAAGAGGTCCTATCTTAATAATATAAAAGGTCAGATGTATGTTTGGCCGATACGGTCATGCACAGTAGAGACTGCCTGAATGCACAGAATGCTCCGCTACAGGGAGCTGTTGCCTTGGGATATATAGCGGTCCTACTGTGTTAATATTTTTACGTAATGATCTTGCATGTTATACATTTATATTTTTTTCATCAGGCTCTAATTGTTCAATTAAGTGTATTTGATTGACTCATGGATGTTCAATGTGTTAGCTTCATCAAATGAAGCAATTACAATGAAAATAATTTTAACATTTATTTAATGTTCAATTGTAATTGTAGACTGGTTTGTTCATTAAAGCTGTGCATACAACAACCATGTGCAAGGGTTCTTAACACCTTCCTAGTTAAGAGTCAGATGAGAAATGGGAATTAACAGTGTTGAATTTATTATAAAAAACCGTAAAACAATCAACCATGTGGATGTTTAGTTACCTTATAACTGCAGAGACTTCTTAATCTGGGAGCAAAATAGAGGGCTACCTGAATCCCATACATTTGTTGTTATCCACTTAGCTGAAGTATTCTTTTTTACTTATTATTTTGCATATTTATGAAATGTGATTTGTATTACAGGTGGGACAATCCTGTTCCAAACGTAAGTATTACATTAATTCTTAAAATATCAAAGTATCTCTAGTCTTCTGGTTTAATGTATAATTGTGTTTACAGTTCATTTCTCGCAATCAGCAGGTACTTTTGCCGACCATATGGTATTTGTTCCACCAAAGCAGTGATGACTTACAGAATGATAGTTTGAAATCATTGTCGGGGCAAATCATTATATTTTTGTCCTGTCTCCCTTTAGTTACATGATTGTCCAAGCCGAGCTAGTGGCTGCAGATATTTTTCTACTGTGTTTTCACATTTTCAAGTGCACATTTGCATTTTACCGCATAATGCCTTTTAGTCTACCTTATACTCTAAAATGGCTGTGGCACAAGATTTTATCCTGCTGTATTGCCATCTTGTCTTTGTTCCTGCCTCCCTCCACCCCTACCCCCGAGCCATATTGGCCATGTAGGGTACGCCCATTTTGAGGCAAAACCTCAGCTTTCCCGGACAAAACTGTGAGGTGTTTGTGGCTGGATGTGGGGGCTGGGACTATTTAGTCCCAGTCCATACCCTGGCCAAAGTATGTCTGCTGCTGGGCAGATGTGCTGGCCAGAAGCTGTCATTGAATGGTGTAGATCTGTTAGATGGAGGTGTTCGCAGAGCTTTCTCTGTACTAAACTGTTCATATTTCTATTTTTATTGGAGCAGTTAGGTGCTGCCACCAAGAAGGTTTCTTAATGCTCCGAAAGACCCTGTAAAGAAAGAAATGTGATTCTCAAATGCATTTGACAGAGAGGCACTGTGTCATGATGCCTACCCCTGGGCATCCGGATCAAGCCCATCAGCCCCGGGAGCAGGCATCCAGGTATTTAATAAAACCCCAGCAGCCCCGGCTGGGGACTGTCTGGGTTCAGTCCTGGCGCCTTAGGCGCCAGGCTCATAATAGAAATCAGTCCTGGCGCCATAGGCGCCAGGCTCATAGTCTTTACTTACCTCATGCAGACCATGCTGCAAATGAATCCAAGCCAACGTGAGGCCTGCATGGGACTATTTTACTACAGGGACTATTTTTTTTACTCTGGTGTGGTTCTAGGGACTTCTTACCTGGAACTACTTTGGAGGCTATTTAAACCACGCCCGAACAGCAGCACATGCTTCGCGTTATTCTGCATCCAGCAGCGTAACGCTCACCGTGCCTGCAGTCAGCATCCAATCTTCAGCCACGCCCGTCTCGAATCCAGAGCTCCTAGCAATAGAAGAAAGAAGAAGGAAAGTTTAGAAAACAGATATTAATTCAATCCTTACCTGAATTCCGGATCTATCACGTCTTCGAACTTGAAAAGGATATTATTCTACATGCGTCGCATCGCCAACTGCAGCGCCGTGCCATACTCACCAGTCCTCACAGCATTTTTCGATCCGGCGCAGCCTCCATCATTTTCTCTGCCGAATTCCACCATCTAGGGGACAAAAGAAACATAAGGTGAGCCGAAAAAGCCAACAAATACAACCTCTCCACTATAGACTTACCTGATTAACAAACAGAGGCATTATTCTGTAACAAACCGCAACTCCTTACGCCGCACCTGTAAGGAGAGAGAAACCAGCAATTTAAACACACGCATCTTTTGCCGGACAGTGTTGGGTAATACAGACTCTTACCTGAACACCATCAGCTGCCACAAGACAATCTTCCCTTGGACTCAGCTGCAACACAAGAAAGGAATGTACAAGAGTGAACATCGGACATATTGAACTCTTTGAACTTTATACTTACGGGTTCTCGGCTGGAACCTCGGAGTCAATATTCATCCGGAACTCTTCCAACGCCTTCAAACCAGTGAAGTAACTTGTATCTACGCGCCCCTGCATTCCGCGCAGGATGGAGAGCTCATTTACAAACATAAGGTGAGCTTACTGAAAGTGAATATCGGTGGTGATTAGTGGGGAGAACAGTGGGGTGCCATTACTAGAATCCACGGGTGGCTAAATCCCTTTCTCCACTTGCAGGAGAATACTTCTACGGGTCAAGCAGACGAGGTTAGGCGGTCCAGTCCAGTCTGTCATCTCTGAACTATGCTTCACGTTGGAGGAGGTTGCAGCTGTCCGGGTCCGATCGACACCCCTGTGGGAGCCAGGTGAGCGTAACACTCTGACACTCACATTTAATTTACCATTGGTGTCAAAGAAGTGGTTGTCAGTCTCTTTCTGAATTGTTGGAGATCTGCAATCTTTCTAGTGTCCATTGGCAAATACGTTCTGTTTGAATTATACCAAGCAAATCGCTGATTCAAGTATGTGGGAGCTGTGAGGAACCTGGAATAAGACACAGACACAGAGGACTCATAGTGATTGCTACAAATATGTATTGAAATAATAAAAGGGTTGGAAAATGCCTCACTATCCCTACTCTAGGAGGTATTTCTCTAACTCAACCAAAACCAAGGGTCTGTCTTGCGTCAAGATGTCCAAAGCAAAATGTGCTGTGTCCAAAATCTGATCCTAGCCCTCACAATCTAAAAGTAACTATAAGGTGCTAAGGGTATTGTCTCTGGCCTTGAAAGTGCACAAATGTTCAAGTTCAAAGGAAAAGTTTAACTCCAACAAAAGGTTTCCAAATGGATAATATTCACAGTTCCAGTGGATGACTTCTTCCCTTCCCCAGGTTTCTTTGCACAACACAAACATTTCAAAACAATTACAAATCTCAAGGGCATACAACTTGGGTGCAGTTCCCCGACTTGCAGAACACCTGGTATACTCTCCTGCCAGGCTTCTTTTACTTTCAATGTACTTCAAAGCTCTAAGAGCATTGGTCTTCCTTATGATTCTCTTTCTACCCTTGTCTTTTCCTGGTGTACTCTCTTTCCAGGGCTTTCACATTTGGGTGTGGGTTCCAGGTTTGTAACACTTTTCTCATTACTTCACTCTTCCACCTGGTTTCTCTTTTCCCCAGATATTGGGCCCCCGACCCATTCTCACATTCATCAGTTCTACACCTTGTCCCCAGCATCTCAAATCCCTGCTGTGGACTTTCTTCCACTTGCTTAGTGATTTGCGTTTGTACAGTATGCTTCCAGAAGGGTGTCCCAGCTCCCTCTATGGGCTTACTGACTGTTGTTTGGCTGCTGCAGAGCGTCTCTCGGTCTTCGGCATAGAAAAGACCACCACAAAGTGAACTTGATTGGATACGGTGCGGCAAGGCCAAACACTGGCAAGAAGTGTGTGACACATAATGTTAGTGTTATGTTAATTTTAAAAGTATTTGTACCGTGCACCATCGCCACCAGAGAGGTCCACAGGCGCTCTGGCAAATCTGAAAAGGAGGGTGTGAAAAAAGGGGGAATGGGGGTGGAGGGTTAGTTGGGTGTAGTGGGATTGGAAAGCGAGAGTTGTGATGTCCTGTTGGCAGCCTCAGTTGGGTTTTCACCGTTCGTTGAACTTAAGTTCTGTTTCGGGTCGGTGAGAGTTCCCATGTGCTGTTGTGCCGGGTTATGTGTTGTTAGTCTGTTGTTGCAGTGTGCTGAAGTATGTGTGGATTGCTGTGCTGAGAGGTGGTTCTGTGAGTTTCTGTATGGGAGGTGTATGCGGAAGGTTGAGGTATTAGAGTTGGGTTAGCAGGTTTTCCTTACCTCTTTGTCTTTGCGTTTCTGTGCTCAAATATCTCTGATTATCCTGTGTGTTTGGTATTGTAGTTTGTCCTCCTAGTTGGCAGGCATGTTGAGGAGTGGCAGCATTCCTCCCTGTTACTCTAGTGGTATGTCTACCTGGCTGATGCAGGCGTGTACCTCGCCCTGGGTTGGTGATGTTTGGGATAGAGGTTCTTATCCTCTTGCAATGCGATAGCTGGATGCCTTCTATGGGTGGTTGTCCAATTAGTGGGTTCGGACCTGTGTTCCTCTATCTTTGGATGGCCTGTCTAAGCAGGGCCCGGGTGGGGTACTATGCGTTGGAAGAGGGCAGCACGGTTGGGAGGAGGATGACTGGTTCCTAGTTAACTTGGACAGTGACCTGTCTATTGTTACTTGCGTTCAGTGGTTGCTGGGTGTTCCTAGGTGACGGGGGTACTAGGAGTTGCAGATGGCAGGCAATGGGGGAACACACTTAGATTTGAGATTCCTAGATAGCGGGAGAAAATGCCTAGGTTTCACAAAATGGCAGTCAATTGAGAGACATACACCTAGAACTGAGATTCCTAGATAGTGTGAGAAAAGGCTGGGTTTCACCATACAATGGACGCTTCAATGTGTGCCTGAAGAGTGCTTTAAAGGTCAGGCATGTCCCTTTAATAATAGTAAGGCAAGCCCAATTGAGAGTCCACACCTGCAACCTGTCAAGTGATTGCAGGTGTATAAAGAGAGGCCAAAGAAGCAGCAAGAGCAACAACAGGGAGGCCTGTGTGGGAGAGGCCAGCAGGGGACTCTTCTTGTGATGAGGCAGCTGTGGTGGGACCTGAGAGGAAGCCAGGATGCCGACCGAAGTCCGAGGACCTGTGGAGCACAGGACGAGCAGGGCCATTAAGCTGCCACAGGAGTGGGAGCCTCCGTCTTGGAGAGAGAGCAGCCGGAGCTGTGAGCGAGGAAGAAAGAAGAAAGGACACTGTTGAAAGGACAGTGTCCGCGTCCGTACCAAGGTAGCAGAGCCACTGGCGTGTGGAGGACAGCATCCGGAGTGCAAGCGAGGCTCTCAGAGGCTGGCCTGCTGACCTGGGAGGTAGAAAGGAAGTAGCAAAGCCACCGGAGAGGAACGCTGAGGACCGGTGAGTGTCAGGGAAAGTCATTCAAAACAGGGGCGCTCATAGAGGGCTCCGCACAGGCTGCATGGGTTATATTGAATCCCGAAATGAATGAAACTTGAAACAAAGCTAATTGAATACCGAACTGAATGAAACTTTGAAACAAAGCTGAATTACATATATTTAATACAGAACTGAATGAAACTTTGAAACAAAGCAGAATTACGTATATTGAATACCGAACTGAATGAAACCTTGAAACCAAGCTAAAGTAAGCTTATTGAATACGGAACTGAATAAAACGTTATGGGCAGAGCTAATAGAGGATTAAATCCAAAAGGTAAAGTGCCCATTTTGAAAGCAAAATGCGGAAAAGAGTGCAAGTGTGAAAGAATGCAACAGAAGGGTGGGACCTAGAAAAGACTACCACAAAGTTAACTTTAAGAATGGATACAGTGCGGCAAGGCCAAAGACTGGCAAGAAGTGTGTGACACATTATGTTAATGTTATGTTAATGTTAAAGGTATTTGTACCGCGCTCCGTCACCACCGGAGTTGTCCCCAGGCACTCTGGCGGATCTAAAAAGAAGGGTGTAAAAAAGGGGGACTGGGGTGGGCGGTTAGTAGGGTGTAGTGGGAATAGGAATGCGAGAGTTGTGATGTCCTGTTGGCAGCTTCAGTTCGGTTTGTACCGTTCGCTGAGTTTAAGTGCTGTTTTCGGGTCGGTGCAACTTTCCATGTGCTGTTGTGCCGTGTTATGTGTTGTTAGTCTGTTGTTGCAGTGTGGTGAAGTATGTGCAGATTTCTGTGTAGAGAGGTGGTTGTGTGAGTTTCTGTATGGGAGTTGTATGCAGAAGGTTGAGGTGTTAGAGTTGGGTTAGTGGGTTTTCCTTAACTCTTTGTCTTAGCGTTTCTGTGCTCAAACATCGTCGATTATCCTGCATGTTTGGTATTGTAATTTGTCCTCCTAGTTGGCAGGCATGTTGAGGAGTGGCAATATTCCTCTGTGTTACTCTAGTGGTATCTCTACCTGGCTAATGCAGGCGTGTACCCTGCCCTGGGTTGGTGATGTTTGGGTTAGAAGCTCTTATCCTTTTGCAATGCGATAGCTGGATGCCCTCTATGGGTGGTTGTCCAATTAGTGGGTTAGGTACCAGTGTTCCACTGTCTATGGATGGCCTGTCTAAGCAGAGCTCTGGTGCGGTGTACTATGTGTTGGAAGAGGGAAGCGTGGTTGGGAGGAAGGTGACTGGTTCCTAGTAAACTTGGGCAGTAACCTGGCTATCGTTACTTGCTTTCAGTGGTTACTGGGTGTTCCTGGGCGAAGGGGGTACTAGGAGTTGCAGTAGGCAGGCAATGGGGGAACTCACTTAGATTTGAGATTCCTAGATAGTGGGAGAAAATGCCTAGGTTTCACAAAATGGAAATCAATTTAGAGAAACACAACTAGATCTGTGTCAGTACTCTCTCAGTATCCGAGATGACGAAGCACACTGGATCCCTGCAAGCCAGGTAATCATAGAACCCAGGCTAGTCCTAGCCCGTGTCTCCTCACATGAGGGAGATCTTTCTTTAGATCCGCCCCTTTGCTGACACAAGAATCGCCAGAACAAAAGGGAAAATCGAACGAAAGAGTGGAAGCACAGCACCGCTGTAACCCAGGCTACAAAGGAAATGAACAATTATTAGAGACCCAAGGATGATTTGCACACACAAAATATATAAGAACAATTGAAAAGCCAACCTACGCAATGTGGATCGCTCTTGGGTCAGACTGTGGGAAGGGTACGCTAGCTCTCCAACCTGGTTTATAGTGATTCATCGAATTAAAAGCATCGAATCACTAAACCATCGAAAACAAAGTATTGAGAAAAAAAGCATTGAAAACCTATATTTAACATGCAAAAATGCATTTCCATCAAAACCAATCCACCGACAATAGACATGGATTGGTTTCAATGGAAACACACTTTTACATGTTAAAAGTAGCATTTCAATGCTTTTTTGTTTACTTTAAAATTTTACATGGAGCTGTCCAGTGCTGGGATTTCAGCACTGGCCAGCCCCTTGTAACGTTTTTAGGTTTTTGTGTACATTGGGGGGGGGTTCCCCCCACCAGCCCCCCGATCCCCCACGCCACCGCACCACCCCCCAACCCTAACCCAAGCCCCAACCCTAACCCTAGCCCTGGCCCCAACCTTAACCCTAATGTAACCCTTAAACTAACCCAAACCCCAACCCTAACCCTATTTTAACACTTTAAACTAACCCTAGCCCCAACCCTATCCCTAATTTAACCCCTAAACTAACCCAAGCCCAACCAAAACCCTGAATAGAGTCTGACGAAGAAGGAGCTGAAAAACAGTGGGTCTTACCAGAATGGGGCAGTAGTCAAAGGAAGGATATGGTGTTACAATCCAGAGAAAACAAACGACATACGATAGGGAAGGTTAGTATGGGAACTGCACCCGAAAGGCACAAGGGACGCACTAGAGTCGATAGGTGCACTGTTTTACTTCCTGCAGAGCTTCCTGGTATAGTGCACTGTTCTGTTCTTTGTCTGTATTCAGAAGATAGATCACAGATCGTAGTGGATAGTTATTGTGGCGAGGTAGAAGGTTTGAAAATAGCTAGCGGACAATGATGTCCGGAAACAGCTATGGTGTGGTTGCAGTGCGAAGAAACAACAACAGCGAAGAGCTTCAACAGCACCCAACCACAATGTTATGGATGAATAAAACTGCAAACGAGGGAGTCTGCGTGCAGTACACAAAGGATTCAGAACTGAATCAAGAGGAGAAACAGGCAGAGATAGTACTGTGTTTCTCCTAGCAGCAGTCGTCTGGGAGCTCAGGAAGGCAGTCCGATGAGCGAGCGTGGGTTTGTTATTGTGCGGTTGGAAGAAGTACAAAATCGGCAGGCTAAGGAACGTTAGGGACAAGGCATAGAATCGAAGCTTCAAAAGGAGTTAGGAAACACAGAAGGATGCAGTACTCGACCTTAATCAGAAGCAGCGTTTCGCAGGAAGGCATTACACAGACATCAAGGGAGGAGTATTCCGGCTGGAATAATATGTGAAAATCACGTGACACATCGCAAATCGACGGATCTTACTGGAACGCAATGTAATCAGATACGGTTTACGCGGAGAACGTCTCCATGGTAACTTCCATTGTTGGTAGAATGGAGTAGCTATGTAACGGGGAAAGCGGGATACCTGTTTCGTTTTCTTTTGGGATGATGCGGCGCTCTCAGAGGATTCACGGCCCACCAGGGCCGTGACAATCTGAGATTCCTACATAGTGGGATAAAGGCCTCGGTTTCACAAAATGGCAGTCAATTTAGAGAAACACACCTAGATCTGAGATTCCTAGATAGTGGGATAAAGGCCTAGGTTTCACAAAATGGCAGTCAATTGTGAGAAAGACACCCAGAACTGAGATTCCTAGATAGTGGGAGAAAAGGCCTGGGTTTCGCCATACAATGGACGCTTCAATGTATGCCTGTAAATTGGGTGCACAATGGACTCCTCAGAGTATGTTCTAGGTGTGTGTGTTTAGTGGGTGAAGTACTCAATGTGACGCAAACTAATCTTCACAACTCTGTCTCGATGTGATGCTTAAGGTGATTATCCTTTATTAATACACAGAAGGATTTAATTAGGCACCGTAAGCCAATTTGTGGGCAAATAGAACAAAATATCATCCACATGCCAACCAAATACATTTAAATGCAGCTAGCTTCCATGAAATAAATGCCACTCAGAATAGTCAATATCTGACATACTGCTTGAAGAAGCAAGGCCCAGAACACACCCCTGCCTCAACCCAGTATACGTAGGAATATTTTAAGAGGGTTGGCCTGCTTGATTGAGCCTGGCCTCTACGTTTGAATCTGTGAAGATTGATTATTATGTTCAAAAGTCCCCCTCGAGCCAATTTAAGCCAAGGCAAATCCATTAACTAGATCGAATGTGGTCCCCAGATCTATTGACGCTATGTTTAGATTGTTCAACCCAGGCAGTTTCTAGCATGCAATGTACTATGAAGGAAGTCATTAAGTGAGATTCCAATGTTTGTATAGAAACCACTCACTGGTATTTTCCAAGACATCCACAACCAATTACCCAATTTTCTAGCTCCTTCAAAATGAGTGCCAAAAATATTTTGCTATCGACATCCATGGTTATTGGTCTATAATTTCTAGGAGAATCAATTCCTTTTGTGAATATAGCAACCACATGAGGTTTTCAATAAGGGGGATAGGGCCTGGGTTCAGGACAGATTGTATGCATGACCTGTTAAAATAAAATGCAAAGCATTGATTCCCAATTTTAAGGGTGCCCGTTTAAACAAACTATTGCAGGTTATTAGGTCCAGCAGCTCGTGATCCAATGGCATTTCTAATAAGCAGTATATCCTCAAACTCAAAATTGTCTAGTCATTCCCAATGTTACTCTCCAACTCTACTTCAGATGTCCTTCTTGCGTACAATTGCCCAAAATAGTTCACCCACTCATGTCCCAAAATAGAGTTTGTTTCTTACTCCACCCGATTTGTTTTATAAAAATAGGTCCTAAAGTTAGTTTCAGATTTCCTGCAACCATTTCCAACATATTTTCACCATCCCGTTGACGGACCAGATTTCCCTAGTTTGGTGTGTTGGGTCCACCACACTTGTGTTTAATACTTCTGATCCTTTTTCTCAGTACCATCTTCTGTTAAAATCCCTGCACATCAAATGCATGTGGGTGTTTTCTATAAATATGTTTAGATGTAGATGTAGCAACCCTCAAATTACTTTGGATAACGAGATACATTTCTTCGGGGTCAAACTTATGTCCAGTCAACTTTTTTTTTCTTTTTCCCTTTCCTTAATTTTTAAGTGTTTCAGAATTCTACCATTAAATGTTATGACCTAGTTTTCATTCAACTTGAACAATTCCCAGGCTTGATGACCTTAGTTGGTCCCCCAACCGATTCTAATCCTAATGTGCAAGTGAAAAATAGAAGACAGCAGGTCATGATCACTGATGTAGTTTGCAACACCTTAATAACTTGACATCTTGTATAGACCCATACTGACAAAGATGTAATCAAATGTTTAAACAGTTTCACCTCCATGCCATGTGGACTTACCAGGGAGCTCACCTGCAATGTTGCCATTAAACATACAGAGCCGCCATAAATTCATACTAACGGCCCACAGTCACCCTGTAGGTTTGTGATTGCTCTACTGGTCCATTTATATTCTACACCATTACAACTCAATGTGAACGCCATGTTTGATTTTTCCATTGGCCCATTTTACATGACCCCTAAAAATGTTGCTCCACATGTACACTTTAGTTAGCCATTGGGGTACCAAGTCCTCCACTGCCATTTTGATGGGGGTCATTTCTTTGTTTGTGGGAAACTAAAATGGCTGGTGTGCAAGAACAGGATCTGAGCCTAGTTGTGTACCCTCTACAGTGATTTACATCAATTGGTTGGCAGACCAATAACGAGTGCCTTGTGCGATTCCAGCCCAGATGTTAACTACTATATATTCAGGGAAGGCCCTCACGTCTCCACGACCTCCCTAATGAGCTGGGATTTAGCTGATGTACTTACCAGTACGACTGGAAGATTTTGCCAGACGGTTTGCCCATACTACCTGGGCCCAGTGTCCCACCCCTTTTCAGTACTTTTTTTTTGGTTGCTAGACTTTCTTCCTGGAGTTTCTCTTAGTCACCCTCCCTGGTGGTCACCGTATGAACCAATGTCCTCTTCTGCTGCCATTTCTGGGGCTACTTTCCGTTTTCTCTACCCGGTTGCAGTATCTCAAGGTAGGAAGCCTCATTAAGAAGTCTGATGGCACACCCACCACTACACAATGGGCCTCATTACGAGTGCGGCGGTAAGGGGTTAACGGCACCGGTAAGGATGCCGGTGCCGTTAACCCCTTACCGCCGCATTCCGAGGTCCCTTAGCAGGTCCCACTAAGGCCGGCTGGCTTTACCTGCCGCCCTTAGCGGGAGCCGCTAAGGGACCAGGGAGCTAATAACGGGCCCGCTATTTGCAGGCCCGTTATTAGCTCCTTCCCCATTCTCATTGAGCCCTATGGGGGCTCAAAATGGGAATGGGGATGGGTTTTCAGAATGGGGACTTAACGGATCCTCCAAGGGTGGAATGACTCGGTAAGTCCCTATTCCGACAACCCGGACCCGGTATGCGGTATGAGGGTAGCCATGGCGCTAATAGCAACATGGCTACCTCCATACTCGTAATGAGGCCCAATGTCTGCTCCGTGTCTCAGCTGCTTGTGCTGCCTTGACTGTGTCCGTAATTGTGTGACTTTTTCCTGCTGGTGCTTTATACCCCTCCAAGCCAGATTGATCCACGTGGTTGGGTACCTACACTGTGTGGGTGCAATCTTGGTTGTTGCCTTCACACCTGGTTTGTGGGTCACCCTCCTAGGAGGGCAGATTTGTTAGGGTCATTTCTGAGCCAGGGGTTAGGTCTGTGGTGACTGGAACATATAACTGCCTTCAAAAAGTCTTTAATGGGTTGTTGACGCACCGTGAGTACACAAAGGATTATGCTTTGGATTTACTCCCTGGGTCCATAGTTGTAGATTTCTGCAGACCTACTATAGTTCATGCCATGGACTTTTATTGGCTTGAATACTGCATTGCTTCCTTGCTGGGGCTTTTGGGGGGTCTGTACTGGACCTCTAAAAGGATCTCTGGTGTCCTATGGTAGGTTGCTGCCTTTGCGGCAAAAGTGAGCTAGATTAGACATACCAGACGTTTTCTCATAAATGCAGCGGTGCCTATTGGATTTGTGACAAGAGGGTGATTATCGAACCATGAATATTTTTCCTGGATTCCCTTTTGGTGGTCCGCAGGGCGTGATTTGCTAATTTGTAACCCCCTTTAATCCCTCCAGGTGCTACATATGATAGCATAGTTTTTGTATCCTTCTTTAATACTGTTATGTACTAAAGGTGTGGGGGAATAGTACAAGCATTAGTGTTGCATCTTATTGGGGTCAGTGATCACTCGTTACATGCAAAATCTTAGTATGATTAAGTCTGTATACATTATTTTCTCGGATTGCTCATGATTTGGGATTGCTTGTGAACGAAACCTATTGACGAATACCTGCATGTTGTCCCAGAAACCCTACACGTCGATAGGTGGGAACGTGAAATCGATTCCAATACATACCTCCAAAGAAGCCACACTGGTTTAGTCCACCAATCAATGAACATGAAAGACAAGATGCCTCAAATAAACAGTCATAGTGCTGATCTGCACCGGCATTGAGGACAAACGTCATCCCCTCTGAAAGTGTACCATGGTGGACTGTGGTGTCAAGAAAGGGCACCCATTGGAGAATAGGCCCAGAACTATGACAACTGCAGTTGGTTCTGGATAAAAGGATAAAACCGATCAAGAGCTGTAAGAGGATGAAAACACCTGCTTGAATGAATGGAACTGTTGCAACCAAGGAGATCCTGAAGGCAGTCATAAATCATATGTGAATAGGCCAGCTGACAGTGATTGAACTGGTGCAGTAGAGGCAGGGCACTGCAAAGCTTCCAAAAGAAATAATGAGAAGAAACCCAGTCAGAGGGAGAGAACGGCCTTCAAGTTACGACAATCTAATTTATGTCTCCACAGAGGTATGGATGTGAAGCACTAGCCGCTTTGGGCAATAACCCTCTACATAAGTATGGTGTCTAGTTATGTCTAATTAGGAACAAACAAGGTTCATTCATGGAAATTGATTATATGCCATTACAGTATAGAAAGCTTGCATACCACAAGCCTAAGAATGTTAGGTTAACTCATTCCTTCAATAGGAATGCTGCTCTTCACAAATACCATCTTTGGCAAAGGATGTCAGTTTTTTTTTAAAGTAAGTTCCTATGGTCCAGGAACATGCCCCAATTTTCCTTTCTTTTTTACAAGATTTTACCAGAAAAAGGAATTCTGCTGTGATGGAGGCACACTTCAAGTGACCCTTTGGCAAGAAAGCAAAGCTCTGACTAGACGTTAACAGTTGTACAAACCTTTGCTTTTGGGACGTTAACCAATAGCAATACACTAGCAGGATTCCCATTAAAAGAATGGGTTTATAAAATCAGATCTGGTAATCATTGCTTTCAAGAATACCTCAAGACAAACACCAAAGCCATAAATAGCTAGTCAACAGCATTGAAGGAGATCTACAATAGAGGCCTCTCATAAGAGAGTCAATACAGCAACTAAAAAAGTAAAATGCTACGGATCGTTGCGCCAAGAAAAATATGAGGCCAATGGTTGCTTCAACCGTAATGGTAGAGTGGACCATCTGGCTTTTATGGTGTACTTTCCCTGGAGGAAAGCAGGATATGCACTTTTTTGATAGGTGGGGAAGCAGTGATTGTAGGTTTCCACTCCAGACCCACCTTGTCCTGTCCATTAGCAAATTCCACTCATAGAAGATGTCATAGGAATGGCATGCTCTTTTAACTACATTTTTCAGCAATCCAGAAACATGCAAGTAATTGGACATTAAAAGTGGGCACTTCCAGCATAAACCTACTTGTCTAAAGCACGGAAGCCCGACTTTTCAATTAATAGTGGTAGCCAACCCTGTTTTACCGAACTGCTCCTTCTGGAGAAGATCTAAGGAACTTCCAAGGTTTTTCTGTGTGCAGAATTCCCAACAAGATTTTTTCTGGGCAAGTTCCTATGTATTCTTTTCATGGAGTATCAAGTTCAATGCAGCACCACATGGTTATTAGCAGGTTTGTGTTGGCTGTACGTAAAAACATCTGGACCAATAAGACCTACTTCCAGGAAATACATTACTGGCTAGTTAAGCATCACACCATGATTTTTACCAATAGCGACCAATGTATACCCAAACCAGCCACTCGCACATTGTGGATGCATTTCAAAATTAAGTCTTTCTTACAATAAGGTTACTGCCGGGCCTTCAAATTCTTCATTTTCCCAGCACATAACATCCCTTTGATCCTCCTTACTCAGTCTCACTCATCCCCACCTTCTCGAGTCTCCTGAAGTATCACCCACTTTGAAGCCATCATTATGGCAAAGCCAAGAGGCTAACCACGAGAAGCCATGAGAGTGTGAAACTGCACACTGAGCCAATATGCTGACAAAGAGAAGCTAAGTGAGTGTGAATCTGTACACAGGGACAAGTGCAGAAGAACCTGTGGGTGTTGGAGACCCTAGGGTTCCAGGTTGCGCACCTGTGATGGGTGGACTGTATGGTCTGATAACCACGACTAGACCAGTGAGCCCTAAATTGTGAAAGTCAAATACATTGTGAAATACACCAAGAAGAAGCACTGTGAGTGAACTGGTAAGCCGAACCAGAAGGCGGGTCAAGTGGACCTAGATTTGTGTTGAACTTTGAAAGATTGAAGCCAGTAAATGTTGCTACGTTGACATTTTGGGGAAGCGAACCCTGAGATTTGATGAACTGCAAATGCTATCTTGAGAACAGAGATTCAAGATCCTTTTTCTTTTGAACTGTGTTGCCTGGAACTTGGGGAACGGAACCCAGAGGAGTGTGTGGAACTGTATTGCCTTGAACTTGGAGAAGGGAACGTCAAGGATTTGTGGAAATGTTTTGAACTTGGGAAAGGTAATCCCAAGACTTTTCCAGAACTTGGGGAGGGGAGATGAAAAGGAAGCTAAGAGCTGGAAGAAGCTCAGAACTTTGTGTTGATCACCATTTATTTTATTATCGATATCCCTACACATTGTTTAGCATTAGTTGTGAGGGCAAGCATAGGTTTTGGACACAGACAGACATTTAAGTTGAACTCTTTGACTCAGACTTTTTTTAGTTTCATTCAGGTAGTTAAATCCCACCTTAGCATAGGGCAAGTTAGGCCTTCTACCATCCTGACATATGATTTAATCATTTTGTTTTGAACTTTGAATCTGTTGTCTGTGTCTTGCTTCATGATTCCTTCACAAGTGGTAGAGGCTAGCAGATCGCACCGGGAGAGGCTACCCTGATGGAGACAAAGTCTCCCATTCCGACGAGGAACCCCCTTCCCTCCTCAATCAGCAACCCACCAATGTCAAGCTTGTTGGGATAAAACAAGAAGAATCCTTGTACATCTGTTATTGTGATGTTCTGTCTGAAGCCAAGTGCCTCCCTGATACTGAGACGCAGAAACCCAGTGGAGACGTAATGAATGTACCTAGGACAGAGAAAAACTTCTGTTGGCGGAAGTGCTGATGTGGAGTACTGTCTTCGCTGTCTTACTGTCTGCTGGACCACGCTCTCAAAATTAATTGCACATCAATTTTTGTATATTCTTCTGCCGGCCCCGCCCCTTCCCAGAATCCTACAAAAATACGGGCCACGCGCTGTAGGCGCACGCGCTGTTGGCGGAAGTGCTGTTGTGAAGTCTGTCTTGCGGGATTGTGGGGTGTGGAGGCATAAGCTTATACTAATTTGACATCTTTTATAGTAGTTGCTCTCAGTGTTTCTTACGTGCAGGCAATACTGTCTTGTTACTTTTGATTAAGATCTGCCTGTGTCGTTCTTCTGTAACTGAAGAACATGGGGAAACCGTATACTCTAGTATCAAACATGCCGTCAAGCAAAGACATAAGGAAGTGCATTTCAGAGATACAAATCACCCCCAAATCAACCTCACGTTTAATAAATATAAGCAACACCAAAAATGCAAAATTAAAGTCAAGATCGATATCATACACGGCTGATATCAGAAATGTTTGCGCACACGAAAATAAACAAGTTGACTTACCTGACGTGCCAAACAACTCCAGCTTCGACTTAACCTCGTCACTGGAAGCTCAGCTGGTCAAATCGCCTGTAGAAATGCTTTCAGATACTCCCACCGACACGCTGGTGCAAGCGGGCATACTAGCAATTTCGCTACTGCAACAGGAGGCAGTGAAGCGACAAGTAAATAATCATGACGCCTTACATCCAGTAGCTGCAGAAAATGCACGCGTGAACAAGCTCCCAACAGAGGAAATTAAGTGTCTAAATGACGCGCGGAACGCACGGCCAATGCCGGATTCTGACACGACTTACCACACAGTTTGGAAAAACAATGGAGAAAATCGAGGTTCTACCAAATCCGAGTCCTCAGACCACATCGGATACCACACATCCTGAAAAAATAACAGAGGAAAGTGAAGCTCCAAGAGCAACAAGTAACGAAATGACAAATACGCCTGCTAATGCAAGATTGGTCAGTGAATTATCACAGTCACCCGCTCTCTTCCCACCAACAGCTAGAAACTCATCTATTTTATCCATCTCGTTCGCTGAGCCCACACCTAGAAGAAAAACAATGTCTCCAGACCGAAACACACATTTTCAGTGCAAATCTCAAAATGTTAATTTAGAGATTGCACTATAAACGATAAATACTGCTTTATTTTCTATGGTTAAACTCTACGAAACAATGGACGAGAAAATAAATACCCAAAAAAAACTGTTAGAAGAATTATTAAATGCACAAACTATAAATAGCAAGGAAAATTAATTGCATCAGAAGGAAATCCACACCTATAAACAAATCAGAGGAAATCAAACTGACAAGCAATGCTGGGATGGCTCATGAAGCTCAAATAACAGAGACATGTGAGCCAGGCAAACCGTGTATCAAGAAGAAAAAAAAAGAAAACTAAACATACTGAAGGAGAAAATACTAATATGTCCAAAGAAGAAATAATAGTGGTAGATTCACAGCCAAGTCAACCTGTGAACAAAATCACGGAGATACCGGAAAAGAAAAGCAAATGGGTAAGTCAAAAAAGGCTGTAGATCAGCAAATGAAGAAGAGTAAAAATATGAAACTACCACCAGCGTCCAATAATAAAAATTCAAGACAGTTTCTACAAGCAATAACGTCATATAACTCTTTACTTACCAGAAGTAGAGCCATTGCAAAGAAATATGCAAATTGTGGGCAAAAAAAGCCTGTCAAAAACGAATACAATACAAAAATCACAAAAAGTCGTTTCAGAATATGAACCTCTGAATGCGCTAGTTTCAATATCAAAACAAATGGAGGGCAAGAAAGTAAAAATCGCAAATATAACTGCAACAAAGATGTTAGGTTCCAACATAGAACCTACAGGAAGTACAGGATTCAGCGAAATCTATCATGAAAAAACTACCTTTAAGAAATCAGAAAATATAAACAGATCCAACCAAATTGCAATGCACGACTATAATATGAAAACACTGGAGGAGAGAAGAAATGAAAGAGCTGTCACAGGTTTCCCCCCTTCTCACCTGTCTATGTTGCCTGATGTCCTCTTTAGGTGGAGTGTTCTTTCGTATGGTTCGGGACTTAAATAAGCCCGCTCGGCCATCCTCGGCTTCCAGATTACGTTCAGCTTCGATGTCCAGGATCACGGGAAACTCCAGGAGTATTCAAGAAGGAGTTGGGGGCACGCGGAAGCGGCGCAGGGATTCCGGGAAGTTAGAAAAGAGGGAAGAAGTCGGGAGAAGGGAATCCAGGGGCCAGGGGATAGCAAGTAGCACTAGAGAAGTTTCGGAGCACACGTCCGATCACAGCTAGTAGCAGTGTTGAGACATGCGGGGGCGCGGGCGTGTGGCTTCTTTATAGAGGACGCTGCATAGAACGTGAAGACTGGCGAGCAGCGTTCTGAGCTTGCCGCCATGTTGGTAGTATTATGGAGTGTAAGGCCCGACGTGTCAGGGACCAGGAGGCCCAGAAGGGCGAGTTCGATGGTTCATGACAGCATGCCTCCTCCGGAAACTCGTTCCACCGGATTTGCCCGGGTGTATGAGATGGAACCTTCTCAGTAGCCTGGGGGTATTTAGATTTGATATAGGTTCCCAAGTGCGTTCACTGGGGGGATATCCTTTCCACTCCACCAGGTACTGGAGTTTGCCACGTCTATATCTAGAATCGCAAATCCTGGAGACCTCATACTCCAGTTGGTCATTGATGAGTACTGGTTTGGGCCGAAGGTTAGTTCGAGAGGTCTGAACATATGGCTTTATTAAGGACGTGTGAAAGATTGGGTGGATTTTCTTCCAGGAGTCTGGAAGCTTGAGTCGGTAGGCCACTGGGTTGATGATTTCCTTTATAAGGAATGGCCCATAATATAGAGGAGCCAATTTATTTGGTCGTAAATGCCGTGGTAGCAGTTTCGAGGACAGCCAAACCTTATCCCCTATTATGTAGGAGGGACTTGGTCTTCGTTTGGAGTCCGTATACAGTTTGGTCTGGGTCCTGGCCTTTTCTAATTGTTCTTTGGCTTCTCATTGAACATTAATGAGCATTTCAATCCAGGAATTGACTGTTGGAACTGGTGTAGGATGAGGAAGGATGGAGGGTAGAACCGAAGGGTGGAATCCTTGGCTACAGAGAAAAGGACTGGTCTTAATAGCAGAGTGGTCCGAATTATTATAGGCGAATTCTGCCACTGGTATTAAGAGGGACCAATCCTCCTGGACCTTGGTAGCGAAGCAACTGAGGTATTGTTCCAAGGTTTGGTTTACGCGCTCTGTGGCTCCATTGGTTTGGGGATGATATCCTGAGGAAAGAGCGCATTGGATTCCAAGTATTTGGCAAAGATGTTTCCATAACTGAGAAATGTATTGGGGCCCTCTGTCTGATATGATCTTGGAAGGAAGTCCATGCAGTCGGAATATGCGTTCCAGGAAAATTCCAGCAAGTTCTGACGAGGATGGCAGTTTAAACAGAGGTGTAAAATGGGCCACATGGGTGAACAAATCAATGGTGACCATGATGGTTGTGTATCCCCTGGAAGGTGGTAATTCCACAATGAAGTCTGTTGCTATGAATTCCCAAGGCCTTGTTGGAAGTGGAGGTTGCTGCAATAGACCCGCTAGTCTCTTGTTGTCATGTTTGTTTTGATTACAGACAGAGCATGCCTGGATATACCTTTGTACATCAGCTTTCACTCCAGGCCACCAAAATTGCCTTTGTATTAATCGGAGGATATTGGTAATACCACGATGCCCGGAGTAAAGAGTATCGTGACAGAGATTTATTATCCTTTGCTGTAGTTTTTGTGTTGGGATGACCAAGGCATTGTCTTTGAACAAGTATCCATCTTTGGTCTTCAGTTTCCACTGGTTCTTGTCCGAGATATCTTTCCAGAGTTCCGAGGATTGAGTCTGACTGCGGACTTCATCTAGGAGGCTGGTCGCCTGGGCTACAATTATTGTGTAGGGAAACATCTTGTGAAATGCTCGGTCATCAGGAGGTTCATAGTCAGGGCGCCGAGACAAGGCTTCAGCAATTACGTTTTGTGTTCCCGGAACATGGTGAATTTGGAACTGGTATTGAGCAAAGAAGAACGCCCAACGGGCCTGACGGCTGTTCCTGCATTCCAGGGCCTGTAACACTTGGAGATTTCGATGGTCCGTCTGAACCTGGACAGGATGTTTAGCTCCTAGAAATAAATGACGCCACTCGGTGGAGGCTTGACGGATGGCTAGAAGTTCCTTTTCTAAGACTGAGTAATGAGTTTCACTGGAGGTCAATGTCCGTGAAAGATAGGCAATAGGATGTTCCAGCCCGTCATCTAGTTCCTGTTTCAGAACTGCGCCGATGGCATAGTTAGAGGCATCTGTTTCCACTAGGAATGGTCGATTTTATATCAGGTTGAACCAGGATGGGGGCTTGTGTAAATTCTGTTTTCAGGCATTGGAAGGCCTTCTCCTGGGCTGGGGTCCAATGATAGGGAGTATCTTTCTTCAACAAGGAGATGATCGGTTGAACAATCTCGGAGAAGGATGGTATAAACTTCCAATAGAAATTGGCCAAGCCCAGGAAAGATTGGATCTGTTTTACGGAGGTCGGAGTTGACCAGGATAGTATGGCTTTAACCTTGGATTGATCCATGTCTATGCCATCTGGGCTAAGGACAAATCCTAGATGGTGAACAGTGGAAACATGAAAAAGGCATTTCTCGGGTTTTGCTAGAAGCTTGTGTTCACGTAGCCGTTGTAACACTGATTTAACATGTTCTTCATGCTTGAGAGGATCCTTAGAGAATATCAAAATATCATCCAAGTAGACGATGACGAAAAGAAATAGCATATCCGAAAACACCTGGTCCATGAAGCGTTGGAAGATTGCCGGAGCATTAGAGAGTCCAAAGGGCATGACTAAGTATTCGTAATGACCAAAGGGTGTTCTGAAGGCTGTCTTCCATTCGACACCTTCTCTAATACGACCCAAGTGATAAGCACCCCTGAGATCCAATTTGGTGAATATTACGGCTCCTCTTACGGCTTCCAGGATATCCGAGATCAAGGGTAATGGATAACGATCCTTAAGGGTGCACTGATTAAGACCTCGATAATCAAGACAAGGTCTGAGTTCCTTGATGTCTTTTTTAGGAACAAAAAATAATGAAGCTCCAGCCGGAGACTTGGATGGGCGTATGGTGCCGTTTTTTAGGTTAGTATCTAGGTATTCACGAAGGGCCTTTTTCTCTGGTTTAGACAGGATGAACATCCTTCCAAAGGGAATCACGGCTGAAGGTTCGGTTTCAATAGCACAGTCCTCAGGCCTATGGGGTTTTAGGGCTTGGACAATAGCAAAAGAGAACACATCGGCGTATTCCTGGTAGGTTTTAGGAACCTGGATGATGTTGGAGACCATAAGAGGATCTTGCTGAGTTGTTGAATGTTCTTCTGATGTTGTCTGTGAAGGATCCTGGAGCAGACAATGGGACATGCAAAATTCGGAACCTAGGAACAGGGAACCCGCTGTCCAATTGATGTATGGGTTGTGTTTTTGTAGCCATAGCATTCCCAAAACCATTGGGTAATGGGCAGATTTTATGATGTCAAACTTTATCCTTTCTCGGTGATGGTTTATAGCAAGCTCAATTTCCTTAGTCTGAAGGGTTATGGGTCCAGAAGAAAGAGGTCTTCCATCAATTGCTTCTACAGGTTGCTGGACGTTCCGGGATTCGTAAGGAATATGATGTTTAAGGACCCATTCCTGGTCTATGAATATTCCCATGGCCCCACAGTCCACTAGTGCCAGAATGGGGTAGGATTCCTTCTTAGATGACGATAGAAAAGCCTGTAGGGCTACCAGGGAGTTTTGTTCAGAAGAGTTCAAGGATGGTATAGATGTGGAGCCTCCATCTCTCTCCCGAAACTGAGCTCCATCTAGGATCGGGAGCTGGCGTTTCCCGAACGCCGTGGAGGGGCTAAGGGACATTCTCTGACTAAATGCTTGTCCGAGGCACAGTACATGCATAAGCCAGTATGGATCCTTCTCAGCCTTTCTTGGGGGGATAATGGTCCACGGAAGGCCCCTAGCTGCATGGGTTCAGGTTCATTTGTAGGAACAGGAGAATCTTCGGATTTTGAAGGGCTCACAAGAGGATTTTTTTGGATGGTTGACTTGGTCTTCCTTTTCTCTGCCTTTCTTTCCTGGATGCGGAAATCAATTTGTAGAGCAAGATCCATAAGTGCCTGGTAGGAACTAGGACGTGCTACCCTGGCTAATTCATCCTTACCATCTTCATTTAGCCCTCTTCGAAAGAGGGTGAAGCAAGCTTCAGAAGGCCAACCCGCTTCTTTAGCCAATTGCTTGAATCGAGTTACGTAGGTGAGCATGTCCTGAGAGCCTTGCTGGAAATCGAGTAAACGTTCGTGAGCACTAAAGACCTGTTCTGGGCAGTCAAACATAGTCTTTAGTGCTTGAATGAATCCATCATAATCATCCAAAAGGGAATCTCCGGTGTTAACTAATGGTGTGGCCCAGGCTAAGGCATTCCCGGAGAGGTGGGAAATAATAAAGCCCACTTTAGCCCTGGGGGTGGAAAAATAATAAGGTTTAAAGGTAAAGTGGACCAAACAAGAATCCAGGAATCCTCGGAGGGTTTTTGCACAGCCGTCATATTTGTCAACAATGCCGCAAAATAGCACGCTGTCCTTTGAGACAGAGTCGCGTGAAAGTACCAATTGTTTCAGCGCGACGTTCTACGCTTTCAAGTTCTGTACTTCGGTCGATAGTTCTTGCATGCCACGCATAAGATCCTGGATGGCCACCTCCATGTCTGTATCGACTTCGGTCAGGTGGCGTCTCAATCTGTCACAGGTTTCCCCCCCTTCTCACCTGTCTATGTTGCCTGATGTCCTCTTTAGGTGGAGTCTTCTTTCGTATGGTTTGGGACTTAAATAAGCCCGCTCAGCCATCCTCGGCTTCCAGATCATCTACGTTCAGCTTCGATGTCCAGGATCACAGGAACCTCCAGGAGTATTCAAGAAGGAGTTGGGGGCATGCGGAAGCGGCGCAGGGATTCTGAGAAGTTAGAAAAGAGGGAAGAAGTCGGGAGAAGGGAATCCAAGGGCCAGGGGATAGCAAGTAGCACTAGAGAAGGTTCAGAGCACACGTCCGATCACAGCTAGTAGCAGCGTTGAGACGCGCGTGGCCACGGGGGTGTGGCTTCTTTATAGAGGACGCTGCGTAGAACGTGAAAACTGGCGAGCAGCGTTCTGAGCTTGCCTTCATGTTGGTAGTATTATGGAGTGTAAGGCCCGACGTGTCAGGGACCAGGAGGTCCAGAAGGGGCGAGTTCGATGGTTCATGACAACAGCCAAATCAGTACAGTTGCATTTCTCGCAACAGAAAATGGAATCAGTTGCAAAACAACAATCAAAATCAACAGTGCCAACTGGGATAGAGCACCCAAGCTGCGAAAATGTGAGAGAAAACCAAAATATACAACATCAACATCATGGAAAGCTCCTTGCTATGAAAAAGGATAAATTGGGGAAAAAACAACTACCAAATGATAAACAGAAATTGTATAGTCTTATATTACGATGCAGAAATCATCCCTTCCCGCAATATGCACTAAATAGAGCTTCTGGTCTGAATGTCCTGGCTGATATTCCATCTCTACAGGATCTAGAATCTGTAGACATTGAGCAAATTGAATTAATACACGACTACGATCTGACTGTAGCCAAGATCTAGATCAAATCAGGAATGGTTAGAAATATTATATGGCAAGCTAAACTAGAAATATATAATCTAGGGTTTATCCTAATAAACCCTGCAGAACAAGATATGTATATACATAATCAAACAAACGGATCAAGTTTGGCGCTCCAAGAAGAACGCAAATGTTTTATGTATAACAACCAAAATGAGAAAGCACAAACAGAATCGGACCTCGATTAAAAGAACAGTTCATAATAACTATTAACAATCCAACAAGTTTAATACATGTTCTCTAGCGTCATGGAATACCAGAGGCCATAAACATTTAACGGATAAGACTCTTAAATCCACTTCAAGAGTACAATATAGTTGCTCTACAAGAGGTATGGCTGACCTCTACTCCCATTTGGGAAAAGTACACATTATCCTTTGTACCAGCAAAACTACCCGTGAGAGGAGGTGCAATGGCAGGGCTATCAGTGGCCGTAAAAACAACATCAAATCTAATAGTAGAACCTTGGGCTTCGCCAAATATGTTTTTGCAATTAGTAAAGATAAAATCAAGAGAGCAAACGCTGGCATTGATAAATGTGTACTGGGACCACATTGGAATAAAAGATGAGAAATTCTTAGAAGATCTCACTACCCTGCTAGAAATAATAGCTCGAGATCCCTCAATTAAATATATTGTGGTAGCAGGAGATCTCAATATAACTTGCCTACCCAAAAAAGAAAAACCATTGACTGAAGTGCCACAACAATGGCTATCCATAATGGAAGACCGACGAATGTATATGGTGAATTAATCAACAGAGGATGATACACCGCCCGCAAAGACATGGCATAGAGGGAAGCAATCTGCCCTCATAGATTATATTTTCGTGAATAAACAATTATTCATGCAGATAATACAATTTTAAATAACTTTGCAAGATTGTAGTGATCATAATCTATTGGAAATTCAGTGGTCATGGAATAGAAAGGAAAAACAAATACTGGATTCACATGCTCAAAATGTAAAGGTCTCTAATGGGCAAAATAGACTTAAATGGGATATGCCTGCACTTGAATGAATGAACAAAATTATGAACAATGGATTGAATAATGCACAGCGGAAGGACTACGAAATTGAAGACTCATATATCACAGTTATGCAAATATGTGCAAGACCTATGAAAAAAGTTATTAGATCTAACATATACAAACTCCGCACTTATGAATATGAGCTGGCTAAGAGGAAATCCAAATACCGAGCTGACAGATGCAAACTAATTAAAGAAAGATCAGATAATCTGAATACATTGCTGAAGTCGCTGAAAGCCTGTTACAAAAACTGGACAAAAGGAAGGAAAGCAATATTATATCAACAAGTTGGAGAACGCACGTTAAACGTTCTAAAGACCAAAAACTCTGCGCTAATCTGGACACTTCTCAATTAATCCATTGGTACATCTCATTTGACCATGCAGATTAAAGCAATACCTGAGGAAGTATGGACTGCATATTATAAGACTCTATATGCGAGCCATTCCCTATGCAGCAGTAATATACGACAATCACATGATGGAAAATATCATCTACAATTTGACATTGAGGATATACTATACTACATAATGATGTCCGGTCCGGATGGCCTCTCTAATCAAACCATGAAAGCACACCCTCATGCATGGGCAGAAATTCTTACAGCCATCTTCCTAGAAACAATCCACACACAGACTATACCATCATCGTGGAAAACTTTGATAGTCATTCCTATCTATAAAAAAGGAAATCGATGTGATCCAAAAAATTATCGTCCCATTACATTACTTGAAATTCTTGGTAAGATTTTTGCAAGGATCATATTAAAAGAATGTTCAAACTGGATTGAACTAACAGACCTACAAGACCCAAATCAAACGGGCTTTAGACGAGGACTCGGTACAGCAATTAATTTGCACTCTTGAATTAATTAAAGCACAAGAAGAACAAAAGAAACAATCGATCTACCTAGTTTTTATTGACTTTGAAGCCGCATTCAATTCTGTCTCCAGGGAAAAACTATTTGCAAAAATGTGAAGGGATGCTTGTCCCAAGAACATCATATTTTGGGCAAAACAACTACATACAAATACAAGCATACAAGTCAGGCTTTTCCAAGATGGAAATCTATCACAACCCATATTAACACTAAGAGGCTTAAAACAAGGATGTGTTCTGGCCTCAACCTTTTTAATTTTTTCATTGGCAATATCAAAAAGGAATTGGCAGGGATAAAATCTGATCCTCCTAAATTAAATGGCATATTGATCCCATGGGTGTTTTATGCGGATGACTTAGTTCTGTTGGCAAAAACACCTATGGGATTGCAGGTCCTTCTATGTCAACTTGATAATTATGTTACTGAAAATGATTTGAAATTAAATGAAGCCAACTGCAATATAATAATTTTGTATAACCACCATGGCAAACAAAAAAAAATGTTCAAATGGGTTCTACACGACGTACCATTAGAAGTGATTAATGAATACAAATACTTAGGTATTATGATGAGCAACTATCCACACGATCAAAGCTACCACGCAGCATTGAAGAGAAAACTAAATACGGCGATATCACAGGCCCGAATATTGCAATACAAATTCAGAAAGTTTTCATTAAAACCTCTAATAACCTTTTATAATCAAAAGGTAGCCCCAATACTTTTATATGGGGCAGATACCAGAGAATGGATGTCTGAGAATATATGGGCACGCATAGAGGGTACATTTTGGAAATCGGTCCTAGCGATACCAAAATCAATATCGATTTGCACTATTCGCCATGAATTGGGCCTGGTATCTCTCTATGGTATGTATAGATGGAGAGTTTGCTCTCTCTATAGGCAGTATATAACTCCCACAAAGAGTTTCTCCCTATTGAATATAATATTGACTTACCTATGCAATAAAACCCATGCTAAAGCTCAAAGCTGGAGATGCAAAGTGCAACAGTGCCTAAAACAGGAAGGATTATCAGAAGATGAGCTGATCTCAAACCCAACAGCTACCAAACTCAAACTACGCAAAAATGATTGGATCAGTGCTAGAGAGCAATGCTCGAATCTAACGCTGTTTACACATCATGAACTGATGCACAAGAAACTGGGATCTCCGGAACCATATACCATCATATTCCCAGATCCGGTAATGAGAACACAATATATGAGATTCAGACTCAATTTGTGGTACACCAAGAGGTTTTATATAAATGGAATAAAACTATAACAGAAGGAAATAAATGCTGTTTCTGTGAAGATGCAACTACGATAGAAACACTGAGACATGTAATTTCTGAATGCCCAGCGCTAACAAATACAAGGACTGAGTGGTTTCTACTTTTTTTTCCTTATGCAGAATATTTTACATCGGACACAATATGGAAAACACTCTTTAACTCGCATAAAACATCTATGAACATAGCAGTAGTTAAATATCTGAAGCTGCTAAACTTACATCAAAAAAAGTATGATAACGATGGACCGTGTAGTAATGAAGCATAAAACCCATGTCTGTTCCATTTGAAAACCAAATGTGCTAAAGTTGTTTTATAATTGTATGTATATTTTTATTATAATTGCTATTTCTTTAGTTTTAAAATAACGTGTTCACATAGAACAGTTGTAAATCTATGATAAGATTTATATAAGACGAATTGACATGTGCTTATATGGAAATTATAATCATATCATAGACCTATGTTTATATTTTAGAGGAAAATCAGTGTTAAAGTTATCAGCATTAAGAGTTGCCGAGATAGAAATGTAAAAATGTAAATAGACTTATTGCTGATTGGTGATTGTTTTGTTAAAAATTATTTTTGTAAGGCTGTTTTTCGGCCATATCAAAATAAAAAAAATAATTATAAAAAATCAAAACTTCCAAGAGACGCTGGGGAAGCCCCAGAGCAGTGTCATAACAGACAGAGGAGAGAGAGCCAGAGCAAGAGAGACCTGAGAGTTTCAAACAATCTGTGTGAGGGACGCTGGTAAACAAGGGAGAACGGCTATTCCCATGCAGGAGAGGAACTTCTAGGAACAAGTGCCCAAGCTGCACTGTTCCATAGACAGTCTAAGGAGAGCCTATCAAGCTGAATTCAGTCCCAGGACAGACACGTGGGAAATAAGTGGTCACCACACTGCCACCTGGGAAACAAAACAACAAAGTTCAATAATCGACTACATATTAGTTTCAAGTGATTTGCTGATGGTGACTGAATCCTTCAAAATTCTGCAATCAAAACGCAGGTATCATAGTCTCCTGAAAATGGTTTGGACAGAGGAATTTGATCACGCCGCCTTAATTTTCCATCAAAGATCGAACCGACAAAAACAGGGGTTTGGCTAAAAATGTCCAAAGAAGATGTCCAGCACTGTACCTTGATGTACCTCAAACATAATACTGGTCACCATTCCCATCTAATCACCTCAAAAGTGGATTATGCATCAACCTTACAAGCTTTTCACCCTAGTATATGAAACATGTTTCTAAACAAAAAAATCAAATCCACGCCTATGACAACAGGGCAGTGCTAAAAAGATCGGAGTTAAGGAGTGAGATCGGGAAACTTTAACCAATCCACTGCAAAAACAGTTGAGGAAAAAGTACAAGTCCTGGTTCACTTGGTACAAAGGCTTACTTTTACAACAAGATGCAGAACATATGTTGATTGCTCTGAGCGGGAAGGACGCAAGAGGAGTTCTGGTCATTGATCAAGAGTACTGATAAAAACCAAAATGCACCCCTAATCAACAGGGTGGGAGAAGTGGCGTTGCTAAGACACTTAAAAAGAACTTTTGGCAGATCACTGTGTTGGTTATGAAAAAGGTGTCGATACAGTAACTCCCTTAACACTAACACATGATCAAACAGACATTGTTGAACTTATAACCAAAGCAAGTCCTTCCCATGCACCAGGGCCCAACGGATTGACAAATGCTACCTTGAAACAGAATACTGAAGAATGGGCAAAAATGATTTGCTTAATCCTCGATAACATCAAGGAACACTGCTCACTTCCAATGTCATGGAAGCAAGCAATAATCAATCCAATCTTTAAGAGTGGATCAAGGGATGGCCCAATTACTATCGTCTGATAGCATTGCTGGACGTAATTGGGAAGCTATACGCAAGCCTTCTCTTAAGAAGATTGAATGAGTGGGTAAGATGCAGGGGCGGTGTGATCCCTATCAAACTGGATTTGTTAAGGGCCTTGGCTCTTCTCCACCTACCTTGATTCCATCAATTTTGAAGGAGAAAGCACAATCAAAAGATCTACATGGTATTTGTCGATTTATCAAAGTCCTTCGATTCCATAAATAGAAAGTGCTTGTGGTAGAAACTATCCGCTTGGGGGTGTCCAGTAGACCTTATTGAACAGCTAAAAGGCCTTCATACAGACACTACTATGCGAGTCAGGCTAAACGCACAAGGCTCCTTAACAGAGGAGATCCCCACTTTCCATGGAGAAAAGCAGGGCTGTCCTTTAGCCCCTGCCATGTTCAACTTGTACTTATCAGACTTGAGCTCATTTATGGACCATGTAAGATGTTTTCCACCTAAAATTGGAGGAGTGCACGTGGGACATTTGTTGTATGCTGATGATCTAGTGCTACTATATCATATGGAAATAGGCTTGCAAAGACAGCTAGCAAGATGGAAAGTATATGCAAGTATAAACAACCTCCAAATAAAATCCTAACCCTCGATACATCAAGAGGAAGGAAGAACCAATCTTTCAAGTGGCACCTAGGAACATCAGTAATTGAGCAGGTCGTATCATACAAATACCTGGGAGTTCAAATTAGCCGAAGCAGTGTGGAGTCACACAATAACCATCTTAAAAGAGACGGTCAGAATGCTGTAAAATCAAGCAAGGATTATAAAAAGAAAGTTTTGTCGATATTCAATGGTACCACTATTGGACTTCTATCGGCCGAAAGTGGTTCTGGTACTAATTTTTTGGTCAGATGCGCTGCTATTCTTTCCAAAGAAATACTGGCCAATTTTGGCAGGGCTTTTTGAAAAAAAGGTTTTATGTTTGCCCAAATCAATTCTTATTCAAATTGTGAGAAGAGAATTGGGTTTAGCCTCATTAAAACTGCAAGCCGAGTGGAAATCGCTGTCTCTTTTTGGGATCAAATCAGAAATTCAAGAGGGAAAGCAGAATCTACTTGCGGAATGGAAAGCAGCCTGTGAAACATTGTTGAACAACATGGGATTCCAAATAGAAGCCTTTCTCCACAACCCAACCAATGTAAAACGAAAGATGTGGAAGAAAGATCGGATCACAACAAATGTGGAGGAAAACGAATACAAGCTCTTCTTTCAGCTATCAAAAGAGACTTGAGCCTTGGGAGATACTCCAAAATATTTGATAAAATATCCATTTAGGGACGAGCTTATGGGGATAAGATCAAACTTGCATAGGACCAAAGACATACTCTGCATTAGGTCACTGAATCTAGTGAAAAATATCATGTGCAGATTCTGTAAAACAGAGTGCTCCTTGGAGAACTTGCAACACATCTCCCTGTCCTGTACAGCTTTGACACCACAAAGAACAACCCATTTTAAACACTTTTTAGAAAATATGGGAACATTAGATGCCTAAGACTGGTGGACTTTGTTACTAAGGGAAGAGAATACATCCCCAATGATTGGGGCTGTCAAATTCTTAAATGAGACTTTGGGAAAAAGGGATCCAGATTGATCTGTGAGATTACTGGTCAGGATTTTATTGTATACCTATGAACTGGGAATCATTGTTAAAGGTTTGTAATAAACTGCAAAACAATAACAATACAAATAAATAAAAAAAAGTGGTGCCCAGGAAGGGGGGAGAGAGTAAATTCCTCTACAAGCCGATACTGCTTGTTGAGAAGCATGCCGAAGCGTGTTGAGAGGAGAAAAGGAGTCGAGAGCTAGAGCCGTCCTGACAGCAGCAGACTCACCAAAGAAGGAAGACGCTAACCCGGTGACGCAGCCCCAATAAAAAGGAGGTCAAGGGGAGCTCAGGCGACCCGCCAAGAGAGGTAATCCTATGTGGCGGAGCCATATGAATGCAAGGGAAAGACATGTTGATAACAATTGGGTGAGGAAGATAAAGTTAACTGTCATACAAGTATTTGCACAAGGAACCATGACTAGTATAATAATTGGTATCCTCATACTTCTCCAAGGGAGAATCATTACTGGGCTCTTCATACTCGCCGCAGTGAGAAAACAAGTAGCCAAGAAAATAAGAATCCTTACTGGACTCATCAGACTTGTCCCAGTGAGAAAGCGAGTGGTCCAGAGATTGAGAATCATTACTGGCCTCCTCATACTCGTCCCAATGAGAAAACAAATCATCCACAGAGTGAGAGTCCTTACTGGATTAATCATACTTGTCCCAGTAAGAGAGTAACTGACCGGGAGATTGAGTAATTCCTGGTACTCTCATATCCTTGCCAGTTGTGAGGAATCTGAGGGCATGCTCACTTCTTTCCCCTTAATAGCCTCTTCTCAGGTGCCCAGGGAAAGGCCATTGCTACTAGATCCTGACCCTAGGGGTGGATATGCGAGGGAGGTTCACCTGGGTGGAGAAGATTTGGGCAATGCAAGGAGGATGTCCTTAGGTGAGACACTGTATCCCCCGTTTCCATTCCACAATGAACCTTCCATCCCTGAAGCTTTTATAGGGTATTGTCAAAACCCCTCAATTTCTTCCTTTCAAACCAACCCTCGGTTAAATCCTCAGTATCGAGGGACCGGGAAGAGACCAACAACAAGAACACCTCATTATAGGGGCAGAATAGTCCCAGTCACCTCCTCTGGTTAAATCAAGAAATGTTCAGAATACATCCTAGCCTCCCTCTACTAATGCAGGTTATTACCAGTCTTCCCCATTGTTTCACACACACCAACTATCCCATATTAATATCCATTTAAGACTGGGACGAAGAAGAGGCAACTAGGAGTAATGCACACTACCATCTGTGCACACCACTTTGTTACTGGGATAAAGTCAAGCATGTCCCATTGACAGAAGTGATTATGCTCAGGCAAAGGACTTGCACCTGCAGCCAATTGAGGGCCTACGGGTGCATATAGGGAGAAACCTGGGAGTTCCAAAGGGAGATCCTGCCGGGCAGGGGGGCGCAGCAATCCAAAGTGGAGCAGGCAGAAAAAGGGCCGCTGAAAAGGACGTCGACTTTTTAAAAATATTTTTTTTTATTATGTCTTTTTCAAACATTTGATCTTTCACACATTACAAAAAACATTATCTGAATTAAAAGAAAAAATATACAGCAAAGCAACATAATACATAAAACAATGCTCACCATTCAAATATAAAGCAATTCACGGAATAACTAAAATCTTACCAAATTATTCCTACTACAGTTCATTTTTAAGGTCACCAGTTCTATTTACCAAACCTAATTCATCAAACATTTTAACAACAGCATAAGTAAAAAATAATTCAGATCCTACATACATACGATTCCACAGATCCTCTAAAGTAGTATATTCATTATGCTTATTAAAAAAACGACCCAAGTGCTTTGTTCTCATTTCTGCCAAATAAGGGCATTCCACCAATAGAGGCCTCATAGTTTCTACTATTCCTGGGTCGTTACAATGAGTGCACCTGTTACTAACATTGGCATCCCTTGATGAACAGACATATTTCCCCTGTTGGCAGAAGATTTAGGCAAAATCGTAGGTATTTTTGCCTCGTAACGGGACACGGATATTGAGTCAGGTATATGGAAATTATAGACACTTGTTTGTCTTATGGTGACCATCCATTCCATTCAAAGGACGCCGACTACTGCAGGAAAGCCAGAAAGATGCTGAGGCCAGAACGGGACGGAAGGGGGTTGAGAGCTCTGCAGAGCCCTGTGCTGCATGTCCCCCGTTGGAGCTGGGGGACACAGAAGTCTCCCATATGAATTGAATACCGAACTAAGGAAAAGATATGCAAAAAATATAGAAATACTACATGAGTGAAAAGAAAGTGATGTATAGTTACGAATGCAGTGAAAACAAGTAAAAAGCCTTAATGAACCATGTGAAAGTGCAAGCCAAGTGTAAAACTATTAATGAAAGCCTGTGAAGCAATGGAAAAGCCATTGAGAAGCACTATGGGATAGGGTGAAAGCAAGGTGGTGACGAGAAGAAATACCACGAAGTGAAGTGTGTGAAAGTCACGTATTAGCAGAGTCAAAAGACTGTCAAAGTGAAACAAAAGTGCATGTGGACTAATAACACAGTTGCAGAAAGGAAGTGCAGAGGGTTATCGGTTGTGTGACCTGTGATGGGTGGACCGTGTGGTCAGACAACTGCGCATAGACCAACTAACCCCTACTTAGAGTGAACCAGGAAAGTCAAGAGGCTGAAGCTGTTATGCCTAAGAAATGTTCAAGGGGCTAAAAGAAAGACAAGTTAAGAGAATTGTTGAAAAGCCTGAAAGGTTATAAAGTGCATTTGCTAAGATGGTAGAATTGACTGTGAATTGGATGTTAAGAGAGAGCTGCCTGCTCGGGGAAGGGAACCCTGAGATTTCGGAACTGTATTGAACTTGGGGAAGAGAACGCTGAGGTATTTTTGTGGAACTGTGGAGAAAGTTGAATTGACTGTAAATTGTCGAATCCTGAAGAGGCCTGGCAACCATTTTTGCTGCTGTCCCTCTGAAGCCCCTCTGGACTACCTGATTTCAGAAGACATTTGCTGGTGCTTCCACCCTTTTGAACTGATGGGACCAACCAGTCTCAATGCCTTCTCACGGTCCTGCAGCCTGGAGCCTTTGCAAGTGTCCCTGGACCACCCAGTGCACTCCCGAGATCTGGTTTGGGCTATCGTGCCAGAAGTGTCACTTTTCTGCATTTTTGCCCAGATATTCTGTGGTCTCCAGCTAGTCTTACAAGTGTCACAATCTGGGACGATGAATCAATAAGAGGAGAATGATCCAGTGACAAAACACCATAAACAAGAGGCACTCACCTCGAAGGGCATGCTACAGCGGTCGTCTTGGAAGAAGACACCTGGTTAATGGGCTCCCCGATCTCCTCAGAAGAATGGACACCTTCCTAATGGTACACCCCTCTGATTGTTTAATAATTCCAATCCAAAGGAGCAATTCATTCGAAAGGGCGAGGTACCCGGGCACAGGATACCCCAGGCTGGTTACTTGCAGGATCCGGGTCAGCTAGTTGGAACAAGCACCTCCTTCTGATCTCCCCAAAGGAACAAGAATGAGATTGATCAGGGTCTTGGTTAACACTCCCCCCTTTATAACTGAACTGTACCCTCCTATGGGTTGAGGAAATCTTACTTAAGGTCTGGATAGGCAATCCTCTATGAGTCCAGAGAAGAAGAAGAAAACGTAACAAGGAGGAAGGTTAGTAATAGGACTAACCCGATCGAAACGAGGGTCGCACTAGGGACGAGTTGGTGCACCCTCCGGCAGCAGCAAAGCGTCCAAATGTCACGTGCACAAGAGTAATAGACGAGGAGTCCAGGTGAACAACCAGGTGAGTAGTGGGATAACAGGTAAGGCAGGATGGCTTACCGTGGAGGAGCGGGTGCTCTGTTGTTTGTGGTTACTGCAAGCGGAACCGAGTGGAGCTCGAGGTCAAATCCGTGCAAGCAGGTACAAGGACAAAAACAGGAGGCAAAGGAGTCCAGGTGCAGTCTGAGGTCGGTCAAGGTGTCCGGGCAGAACAAGGTTGATGGAACAGGCAGCAGAAATCCAGGGACAGGCAGTTCGGCAGCAGGAATCTTTCACGTAAGAAGGTTGCACAACTAGAAACTAAGATCAGAGACTTTAATCAGAAGCACCCGGGTGTTAAAGCCGCTGTGCTTTATGGGAATACGGAAGTCTGCGTTGGCTTTCAGACGCCGCGTAGTGTGTCATGTGACAGCTCCTAAGTACGGCGCGCTGGGTTGACAACCGGCATCTCGCAGCCAGTATGCGTTGCCATGGCGACTTCCCAAACAGTCTCCAGCGCACGTAGAAAGGACTGGCAAGAGATCTGTAAGCCGTAGAACGGCGTAAATTCCTTGGAGCAGGGGTGTGACCATGAATGAGAGGCGCTCGGGGGCCGTGGGGTCTGGCAGGCATGACAGCAAGTTGCCTGTTAATATTCAGCATCTCAGTAACCCAGGGTAATCCAGATGTGGACCCATTGTTTACTGTGCCTTAGAGAAGGTCAGGTTCACCTCACTGAGAAGGCCCAACAAGGCGGAAACACGTGTCTATGGTTGTTGATGGTACTCTTGTTCAGAGGAGAATTGCCTAGCAGTTTGGTGCTGGACTGCCTTTGTGGGTGGGAAAAGACTGATATGCAAATGGATATTTCTCCCCTGTGAAGGGTGCAGTGAGCTAGAAAGTGGTTGTAGACTCTCCTGAGTTGAAGAAATTCCATAGAACAGGGTATTTGACCCATGTTCGTTCTCACGAGAGAGGCTGCCACACTCCTTTTTAATTATATACGAAACACGTTAGGAGCTGCGAGGGATGAAGAACATTTTGTAATGAATGCAAGTGATAAATGGATTTGCAGTCTCTCTGTGTTTGAATTGGTAAATGTAATAAATAAATGAAATTTGTCACGGGCCGTGGGGCGAGACGGCATTGTAACGCTTACCTTACCTCTGCGTAAGCGTAGGGACTCTCAGATCTACGGGTGCTGCAAATGTCTTGCTGAGAATGGAAAGGGTCTTTGCAGATTAGAGAAAAACAATGGGGTAAATGTCTTATGGGGGTCTGGACCTATTCCCCTTTCTACCTTCCTATTCCCCACTCAGGATCTTGATTTGAACCCTGCTCACCTGCGTGCTTAGGATGGGAGGCTCTCCGTCCTGCTATCTTGCAGGGGCTCTAAGTCTTCAGAAGAGGCTGCTGCCAGTTACATCACTGGCACTCTGACCAGAACTGCTGAGTCCGGAGAAGCGGCCTTGTCGTGGTAAGAGTTTCTTTTCAGTTCAGTATTGGTAGTTGTGTCTTGGTTGATGCTTTTTCTTGCGGAACGTGCGTTGATCAATTGGCACCCCTGTGGTCCTTATAACTCTTACTTTTGCTCTTCCGGGGTAAGCAGATGTGAAAACAAGAGTGTACACGGGAAGCGGTACACGCCAGTGGAGTCTTATAGAACCTCGGGTAATTATGAGCACGTTATCTGTAAGTGCGCCGTGAATAAGTGTTCATACAGTGATTTTCTATCGTCTCCTTTTCAGGTTCCACTGCGTACGGCGCTTTCGGAAGTGTCAGGAGAGTTTGTCTGTGACTGCGGGTAAGTATGCACGCATTGCCTGAAAAGCACGCGATCAGTATTACTAATGTTCGAATGTCCGTACCTTCTTCTCTTTCAGATATGTCCAGGCGGCGATAGCCGTTCCCTAACTGCGGCGGGCGTCAAGGGTTTCTTGCCAATTTGACGTGGAACGGGAAGAAGAAGAGCCATGTACCTTGATACGGCTTGTTACAAGGCATAAGGCATGTACCCCACTGATACCCTCGCATCGAGCTGCAAAGGACAGGAGTCCTATCTGCAGCGCACACTGCAGCAAGCTACTGCTACATCAAACATCAACCCACGCTTCTCTGCTTTGCACCGGCATCATAATCAGCCGATAGCCGACCTGCGCAAATCACACACAAGCCTGATTTCAAAATGGCCGACCGACACGGCGTGTAAGAGAGGCCAGCCTCTGGTTGCTAAGCAACCCTATTACTTATTGTCCCAGAACCCCAGCCAGCAGGCGGAAGCCGGCCCACCACGGAGAAGGCCCGCGAGGATAAAGCCTGTTCCTGCACCTGTTCCGAGCAGTCTGAGCCTGGGCCACGAACGCTGCCCCTCTGACATGAGAACACTCTTGAACCCCTTTTACACCTTTTGCGCAACCGACCAGGGTAAGGCCTCCGTTGTCTCCAGTATCTACTAATGAGGCGCCGTAGGCGACCTAGTTGAACTACGCCTCCGCATATAGATGTTGCCATGTGAGTAAATGGACACTTTGCCATACTCAACTTATTGCCACATGTGTAATCAGTCAAATTGCAACAGCCAACCAATGATACCAGTACGCACCGCATCGCCTCTTAGCATTTGCATGTAACGCTATGTGCGCAACCTGTAGCTAATCTGCATAACATACTCACTAACATCCTCAAACCGTCCTCTCAATTACTCCTATTAGGGGATTTCAATTTAGGCTTTAATGACCCGATGGACAAAAATTACACAGATAGAGCCAACACCATCAATGCACTAGCACCATACAAAGTTAATAAACCCACCCACGTGAAGGGGAGAACACTGGATTGGTTAGCGGATCATAATTTGACAGCTACTATCTCTTCCATCACGCCTCTTTCCTGGACTGATCATTCGCTGGTATCCTTTCATTTATCCACTATCAGACCTAGCCCTACGGCCCCTCTACTAGAACCACCATGTCTAACCAGAATTAAAAAAAAACATCACGGTGGACAAAGTTATCCCTGCAATCCTTTCAACTCTCAACGCATTACCAGAAAATCTAGAACCTAGTAGCCTAGTCCATGAATTGGTTCACGCCACAACTTAGAGACCTACGCCGCCTGAAAAGAAAAAGTGAAACTAACTGGAGACTCTGCCCCTTCATTGAAAATAAAGACAAATTAACCTCTATCTCCTCACACTATAAGAATGAAGTTTGCCAAGCAAAACTTAACTCTTATGATGAGCGCATTGCCAAATCCAACTCCAGCATGAAAGAACTATTCGCTATTCTAAAAGAACTCGAGTCACCCATAGCCATACCCGATATCTGCACCAAGGATAAGGCCTGGCGCGCAGAAATCCAGCACGCACTAACCAACAAAATTAATATGCTCCAAAACAAAATACAGCAAAAAAGAAACGTTGAACCTACAAAATCCGCCTAAAAACTCCCTGCCTATTGGCACACCGACGGCACCTAACAATATATTCCACTTTACTAAAATGACTACACTGGAAGTAGAAAAAATGATCCTCTCACTGAAGCCCACCAATTGTAAAGGTGACATCTGCCAAGCGCAATTAATAAAAGATGCGGCCAGAGAACTTTCTCCTTTCATCGCCAAACTGATCAATGCATCCTTTGCCTCAGGCTCCATCCCTGCCAACCTAAAACAGTCTTGGGTGCTCCCTCTCCTCTAGCAACAGACTCTAAACCCTCTTATCCCTACCAATTACCATCCCATCACCACGGTACCATATTTACTTAAAATATTGGATAAAGCTGCCTACAATCAAATTCAGAAACACCTCGAACTGCATATACCTCTAGGAGACAGACAATCTGGCTTCCGCCCGCTATACGGTACAGAATCCGCCCTAATTGATTTAAAATCCCAAATCGATGAGAGAGACAAAGGGAGGACAGTACTCCTGCTCTTACTTGATCTCTCATCTGCATTTGATTTAGTGGATCACAAGGTCCTCTGCAGACACCTTGACTCTGCTGCCCACTTCTCCACTGAGGCCATCAGATGGATTAAATCCTTCTTGAGCGGGAGAGCTATGAGAGTTTTCTCCCCGTTGGCAGCTGCAGACCCTACCCCTATCCTATGCGGAGTTCCCCAGGGCTTGTGTGTCTCTCCAACACTATACAACATTTTCAACAAGCCCTTGTTCGACGATCTGGACCATCTAGGTGTCATCTACACTAATTATGCAGATGATACACAGATTCTCCTCCCGCTTTCTGGGGATCACAGTAAGGACACGGAGTTGGTGGACAGGGTATATTTTATCATCCAGGCTTGGATAGCTACTCATGGCCTGTTAATCCTGGGTACACACGCCAACATCAAAAAACTAGGGCAGGAATTCTCCTCATTCAATATCGACGGGAATACCATCAAAGTCACCAAGGAAGTAAAAACCCTTGGCTTCTACTTTGACTCCACCCTGTCCTTTGACAAACAGGTAAAATCCCTGGCCTCTACCATGGCCTACACATGCAAGCTGATAAGAGCTGGCAAGCCACTCTCCAACGACAGCTACCTGATCCTGGCCAGAGCCTTAATACTATCCAGAATTGACTATTGTAATGCACTATACAGTAGCGCTAATAAAACCACCATCTGGAGGCTCCAAACACTACAAAACAATGCCTTGAGAGCAGCACTTGGCATAAACAAAAGAACCCATATCTCCTCCATTAGACGCCAACATAAATGGCTATCTACTGGGAACAAAATCCAGCTTAAGACGCTATCCCTGACTCACAAAGCACTAAACAATGCGGCCCCCAGTTACCTCACAGACAAACTTCACAGAAGAATCTCCCTCAGACCTACCAGAGCTGGCAACACCAACTGCCTGGCAATACCTAAATACAGGCTCACCACAATTGGCGGCAATAGCTTCCCAGTGAAAGCTGCCAAACTATGGAACTCATTGCCACTAGACATAAGAGCAGACCAACCCTACCCTCACTTCAGAAAAAACGCCATCAAACACCACATCTCCACTGACCCCTAGGCTCCTATCCTGACCTACGCTGAACGTACACCACCTTTACCCACTTGCTTAACTCTCCTGCTAAACTCTGCGACACTTTGTTACCTGCATATCTGCACATTTTTATGCCCGTGTAACCATAAATGCATCTAAACTGTATATATTGTATACTTTGTAACCATGTAAGCCTTCTTGTATATTATGTATTTTGTATTGTGTATTTTGCATATTGTGTATATCTGTTACCTTGTAAGCCTTGTATCTTCTTACTCCTGCGCCCTGTTACCTACGGGTCTGGTGCGCATAAAAAGTGAATAAACAAACAAACAAACGGCGGATCCTAGCTGGTAAGTATTTTACTCTGTTCAATCTTGTTCCTCGGAAGTTCGTAGTAACTTAACACATGTTTTTGATTTCTTGCTGGACTGCGAGCAGGATCGCCGGTAAGCGTTGTGCCACTTTCAGCGAAATCAACGCGAATCGCGTGGGAAGCCGAGGGCGTGGCTTAAATAGACCAGCATGCCCAGAGACTGGTCCTCACTACCTTAAAGGCACATAATTCCGCCATCTTGGGCGAATAAGGAAGCCTGTTTTCTCCTATGTGCTTACCGTTATGAACAGTGCCGGTGCATCCATGTTCCCCATTCCCATTCAGCCCTATGGGGTGAAATGGAGGTGGGGCGTGCGTTCACACCGGCACCCGCAAATGGGCAATTACCGGTCCGCCAAACTCAAAATGGACCAGTAATTGCCCATTCGTGGGTGCCGGTATCGGATGCAAGTTTGGCGGTAGCCGGCTACCGCTAAACTCCTAATGAGGCCCATTGTGTCTTATCTGATGCTCTGTACGTGATTCTGATTCACTTCAAAGCTTATGTTAATATATCATACTATTATATTAAAAAAGCCTGATAACTATAGAGTTGCTCCATATATAACAATAGTGCATTTTAGGTATTATGCACCACAAACTTATTTGCCACTTGGCTTACTTATGGCAATTTATTTTAAAGTCACTTGCATTGTGCCTCCACGTATCAAAGACTGATGATGCTCTTTACAATGTCCTTTTTGTGAAGTCACTTCTGTTGGTGCAATCCATGTGCAAATTAGGAGGTTTCCATGTATTTTGCCCCAAAGTGCCTGGACAGACCTCTAATAGATGGGTTTGCTAAATCTGCAATGATCCTGCAGTTTTTCTTATGTGTAAAAATGCCATCTGCCACTAATGTTACCAAAAAAGTAGATAGGAGTGGGAAGTTTGGGTGTGTGAATGCGAATATTACACACACCGCATTTTGTGGCTCACCTCAGCCCCTACTCTTGCAATGCTGGATACTCCCCTGACCCAGCCCTCCAACAAACATCCATGCAGTTGACCTCAGTTCGGCATTATGTAATGGGACAGCGCAAGCCTGGCTGGGCACCTCAGCCAGGTTTGCGCTGTCCAATTACATGATTAATGAATGTGGCGCCCCCCCCCCTGGCCATCCCACAAAAAGATGGGGGGGGGACAAAAAGGCATGCCACCAAAGTTGGGGGGGACTTGTCCCCCTGTCCACCACTATAATTACGCCCATGGGTACAGAGATGAAGAATTGTTTGAAGAAAAGACTTGCCAGCAGCGCCAGAGAGTCGGGAGAGCAATAGCATGGCACCGAAATGACAGTTCTTCAGCCTCAGTTTCCAGAGACAGTTGCTGTGCACATTGTTTAGCGTTTGGTGGGTACGGCTGATGGTAGTTGTAGTTCAAAACGCCTGACAAGCCAAAGGGTGCAGACCGCTGTGGAAAAAGGAATCCCACGAATCAGTGGAGCACACACAAGTAACCATGCCAGGCTACTCGTACAGGGTGTCTTTGCAGGCCTCAAAAAATCTACTCTCGCCTATTTGGCATTTGTATCAAGGTTGAGTACCATTTGCATAATTAAATACTAAGATGTATAAAACTTTGGTTTGTAATGAAGGTCAAATAAGTTTCACTGTGCGTGGCTGGCCTCTGGGTGGCAGCATTGTGCCAGACATTAAATAGCCTTATGGTGACATGTGGAGCAGGACATTTATGCGCGACCATTTCGGACCGGAAGTTTTGGCGCGGCTGGTGCAGGGACCATTAGGCGCGAGGATGTTTCAGCATGGTAGGATTGCACTGGTATAAAGGGCCGGGCCAAAACGGGTTGTACCGCCTTGTGTGGTTGTGACAGATTTAGGAAGAGGATGTAAAACTCACATGTGTGATTCTCCCATTTCATCACCAATCAAACATCAAGTGTGGGGGGATGACGCTAAATTAGGGAGGGGCTGTAGACAGAGGGCTTGCACTGGTATGAAGGATTTCGTTTCAAATTGCTTCTGTATAGCCCTTCACACGGAGGGCAGCGTCTTCAAGACGCTTTAAAGGGTGGCCACCAGGTGTTCGCCAGGTGCGCTGATTGTTTTTTCTTGAGCCAGGCCTCACTTTCTTGAGCCAGGCCTCACTTGTCATGTCACTGCCTGTTGGTACTCTTGTTCAGAGGAGAATTGCCTAGCATTTCGGTGCTGGACTGCCCCAGTGTTTGGGATATTTCTCCTCTGTGATAGATAGTGAGCTAAAGACTCTGGGTAAGTCTCTCTTAACCGAGACTAATGTCTGGCAGAGAGACTCCCAGAGGGTTACAGGACCTGTGGTGGACAGTGACAGATAAGTGCCCCCTCCTGTGCTCCCCCCCTACCCCCGTGGTGGGTGCATGGATAGTGCACAGGGGGGGATTGGTGGTGAGTGCTCGGATGCTGCCTGGATGGTAGATGCATGGATGCTGCGCAGATGTTGCATATTTGCTGAATGAGTAATAGTGCATAGAAGCTGCGCGGATCGTGCATTGGTGCGTGTATGGCGCATGGATAGTGGAGGCATGCATGGATAATTCACGGTCCCCGCGCCTATAGGTGTGCATATCTGAAGCTGCAAAGATGGTTTGTGGAGGGTCATAAATTGTGCATTGGTGATGCAAACATCGTGCCTGGCGATGTACTATCAATACCGCTTTTCTCACACGCTTCCTGCCTGCTTAAGAATACATTTTCGAATCGGAGTTCATGCGCCTTTGCTCCCTTCCCTGCACAAACATATTCCTTTCATGCATTGGCGGCCCAGCTTATCTTTCATAGGGTTTCCCACCACTGATGAAGATAGGGGCGGGATTCCCTAGTGTCCCTGGGAAGAAAACACTATTTAAAGGCACCGTTCGGCACTCGAAGAGAACCGGGTCACAAAAACGTGTTTTATTACAAGAAATGAGGAGTGTGGGCTATCTGTGACTCTGCATGGCATATATAATTATGCATCTTAATACTACTAGTAATAATACACATATAAGATTATATTTATTGATATTGCTACCAACGAGAGTAACACTAATAAATACAATACAGCAAGAGGTAATACATTTGGCACGAGGCCATTTGCACATCGATGTCAGCCCTGTCCAAACGACCCTCGCGCCACTTTGGCCAACGTGCTGCGCCAAGACGGCCGGTGGCGAAACGGCCGCGCCAAAACGGGGTGCACCATTTTACAGAAAGCGCTGGTGTAATGTTTGTTAGCCATCGACATGCGTAGAGTGCATTTCTCTTATGACAAGTAGTAAACTAAGTCACTCGACCTGCAGATCTTGCAGGGTTTTGAAAAATGTGCAAGGCCTGCTTCGGGATATCCTAATACTGAAACAGGGTCCGTTGGGGCAAATCAGTCTTGCCCCGGAAAATACCATGTATGTGGAGGTAGCCAGCAGGAAAACGTCGGTAAATTAATCAAGAGAAAGCCGTATTCAGGGCCTCTCGACAGCCTTTAGTGAAAGTCTTAACAAATATATATTTTTTTTAACAAGCAATATGCATTTTTTACAGGGTTAGTAAAAGTTTACTAGGTCATGTAATCATTTAAAAAAAGGTAGCAGGCGCTCCTCTCCAGAAGGGACATGGCATGATAACCTGTCCTGAGATGAGAGTTTGGAGCACACGCCTTTTGCTCACTGTACCTTTCACAGATGGGAAATTTCCATTTGCATATCAGTCTTTGTCCCGCCCACGTGGGCAGTCAAGTACCGAAAAGCTATTTTTTTTTTTTTTTTAAAGTGTAGTGTTTTAGTTTAAATTTAAACTTTTATCACACTTTCCGTTTCATTTCAATTCATCTCTTTTCCTTTCGTTTCGTCGTGACTATCTTTACGTCCATCGCCTCCTGAGGTATATGTTTGTTTATTCACTTGGTGTGTCCAGATGTTTGCATGTTTTCGTCCGCTAGTTCGTCATCGTTTTCTTTGAGGATTTTATCCAAAAAGTTTATACCCGCACATGAGAATCTGGGATTATGTCCTTGAATAAAATAGTCCCATCGTTCCTCATCGTTGCTTTGGGTTATTTTTAACATATACCTTGATAACAAACGCTTTCTGTCCTTTGAAACGGCGGTGCAGTTCAACATGAGATGCATCGGTGTCTCCAGTTGACACTCTTTTTGACAGAACCTGCAGCGCCCTTCGTTAATGCCTCTTCCTCCAGTTCTGTTTTTATATTCATTTGTTGGGTAGACTCCCAACCGGATTTTTAGTAATGTTGCTCTATGTGTGTATGATGGAAATTTTACTAGATACTCTGGAAGCACATTTCTTTTTCTATGTTCGACTGCCATGGTTTTTATGTTCGTTAGCTTCATTTTGGCCTCTCTTGTTGCAATCCAGTCCTGTCTCATGAGCTTTTCTTTTACTTTGTTGGGGTTTGTAACCAGTTCATCTTTGGATGAGTCCATTTTTGTTAGTACTTGGGACCATTCTCTTTTCCAATGGTTAAGGTAAGTTGAGCTTTTGTCTACTCCTTTGGTTGCCAGTATTTTATAGCTCTCAGCCGGACTGGTTTCACAGATTTTTCTCAACAGGCATAATGATTTCCATTTCATTATGGCTTCAAGTGACTCGAGCCCTAGTTCCGCTCTTATTTCCACTATCGGAGTGCACCTTGGAAGCTTCAATACTGGTTTCCAAAATCCACTTTCCAGTTTCGACCATATTTTATATGGTAGATTCAAACCGGCTTCACTTCCGTATGTTAAGGAGGGCAGAACTTTTTGAACGTAGAACAATCTTACTGGAGCCAATGAACATTTTCCATATTTGCTATCTAGGACCCTTCCTAGTGCACTTAGATTTCTGACTTTTACAAGCAGAGTTTCTACCCAGCTCTTTTCCACTGTAGAGGCTTTGAGTCCGACTCCTAAGTATTTTATCATCTGTATTCGTTCAAGAGGTTCTCCTGCTATATGCCATTTAAATCTTTTCATTATGGCGTTGTTCTTGCCGTTTATAGTCAGGATCTTTGATTTTCCCACATTGATCATCAGGTCATTTTTTTGCATGTAGGTTTGTAGGTTGTTTATGAGTCGTTGCAGCCCGATTCTTGTTTCATCTAATATTACTATGTCGTCTGCATAGTATATTATCGCCACTTCCTGCTTGTTTATTTTCGGACTGAAATGTCTTGTGCATGATGTTATTTCTGGAATGTCGGCTATAAACAGTTTGAACAATGTTGCTGCGAGCGGACAACCTTGCTTCACACCCTTGTTGATTCTGATATTGGCCGTCAAATCCCCTCGATCGTTTACTCTGATTTGAGTGGTCGTGTTTTGATGTAAAGCCCTTATTGGGTTCAATAATTCTGCAGGACATGACCAGGATTTTAACTTTTCCCATAGCTTTCTTCTGTTTACGGTGTCAAATGCTTGGCTTAGATCAATAAATGCCAAATGTAGTTCTTTTTTGAACTCTATTGCGTTGGTTTTTAGCATTGATATGATAAATAGGTTTAGATCAGTTCCTGTACGCTTTGTGAACCCTGTTTGGCGCGGGTCAATGATGTTATTCGTCTTTGCCCATTTTGACAGGTTTTTCTGTAAGTCTGCTGCAAAAAGTTTTCCTGTTGTTGCTAGTAACGAGATAGGTCGATAGTTTATAGGCAAATCGCGTTGACCTTTTTTATATATTGGCACTGTTATGCTTTTTGTCCATATTTCTGGGATCTTTCTTTGTAGTACAATTCTCTTGAATAAGATGTTTATTATCACTGCCCATGATTTTGGATCTTTCTTCAGGTGGATATTCGTCAACCCATCAGGTCCTGCAGCGGAGGAGTCTTTTAATTTCCGAATAGCGGTTTCAATTTCCTCCTCGTCCATCATTTTCATCCAAGGAAGTGTTGTTATCTCTTCAGGTAAGTCTACGTCGTCAGCTCTAGCTGAGAAGACTTCTGTGTAATGTTTTATCCAATCATTCTCAGATACTCCACATATTAATCTACTTTGATGGTTCAAAGCACAATTGTTTATTAGGTCCCATGTTTCTCTGGTATTGGCCTTTTGTAGGGTCTTTAGCATTGACTCCCCTTGCTCTTGAAGTCGTCTTGTTTTGAAGTCTGTGAGCCGGTTTTTATATTGATTTCGGCATACTTTGATGTTCCTTTGTTTGTCTATATTTGAGTCTTTTTTTCTTTTTTTACAAGCTCTTATTTCCTTTCTTAGTTGTTTCCTCCTTTCAACTAATTCTCTGCTGTATTTGTGCTTGTGTATTAATGCGTCAGTTTTAAGTCCAGAGCTCGTTGTTTTGTAGGCTTCTAGTAATGTTTCATAATTGAGGTGCCCGTCAAATTATTTTCTGGTTCGACGAAGACCTCTTTCAGCGTTAGAATATTTTTCATTGTCAGCCTTATTCGATTTACCGATGGATTTAAGGCTAGGTTAGTACTGTTCCCGTAAGATTTTAAGTTTTTCTCTCTCCTCCATGTTGTTTTAAGAATGTTATGGTCACTGTTGTTTTGAAATAGTATTTCAAAGTTTTCTATTTCCAACATCAGGGGTAAAGAGACCCAAATATAATCTATTGTTGTCGATGCTTGGCCATTCGACCACGTGTGTTTACCTGGAATATCGCCACGTGTTTGACCGTTTAACATCTGCAGGTTAACACCTTTTGCCATCTGTGCCCATCTGGCCGCGTTTGAGTTCCCCATCTGTAGTTCTTCTAACCGCGGGAGCCCATTTTTTGTCAGACATTTTATGTTTAGATCACCACATACAATTATTTGACACGTTGAATTCTGTTCCCTTCTTTTGACTATTATGTCTGTTATTGCTTGAAGGAACTGGATGGTTGTTGTACCTGCTGGGTTCCAATAGACGTTTATCACTAATAAGAACGACATTTCCACAATCTTAGAGTCGCTGTCGGTTTCTAACAGAGTCCATTGAATAAGGTGGGTTGTACTACCTTTCTCCTTGATCCTCCAGCCACTTCCCTTTCTTATTAATGTGATTAGGCCGGCATAAGGTCTCCCATCTCGTTCTTTTTTTGCGGGGTTCATGGCGATCTCGAAATTTCTGCATACCGGCGTTTCACGTAGCCAGGTCTCCTGTAAAGATATTATTGTGGCGTTGTTCAAAAGTGGGTTCTCCTTCGTCATCAAGTGCTTAAATCCCCTTGTGTTCCAAGAGAACAGTGATTCCTCGTTTCTTACTTCCGACTTTCTTTGCTATCGGTCTTTTCCATCTGAGGCTAGGGAACATGCTAACCATAGCCAGTCTTCTTGGAGCTCTACATTCCTTTTCAGACTGTCTTTTCTGTCCCTATTTGTTTTTTCTATTTTTCTCAGGTCATCTTTCACCATTTCCTCAAGTTCTCCCTTCATGTTTGTCACTGTTATTTTGAAGTTTTCTTTTTGCTTTCTGACCGCTCCATTTTGCGATACGGGAGTTATTGATGCTCTTTTCTGTTCACGAAGTGTTTGCTCTTTTTTCTTGTTGTCATCTGATTTTGGATTGTTTAAAACTTCTCGAATCTCGTATCCTCGTTTCAACAACTCTTTTCCATCTTTTAAAATTAATTCTTTGAGTGTTCTAGATTTCAGATGTAAAACCACTTTGTCCACACGTTCTTCGTCAATGTATTCAACCACCGCTATGTCTTCATTTCTTAACTTTCTCAATTTGTCCACACAGTGAAGCAGGGCTATCACGTTTTTCCGATTTAGGTTTTTTCCTTCGTTTTCTTCAAGCAAGTTTTCGACCAGCACCTTTTTGGGAGACTGGGCTCTTTCGTTTTGCTGTTTTTTCATGTGGTTGTGATTCTGCATATTGGACTGTTTTTTCCTCGGGTGCTTTGGGTTCCATGGATTATACGTTTCTCCTGAAAGGTCGCTCCTGATCTTTGCTTTTTCAATCGGAAGTTTTTCCCTGTTAATTCTATTTCTTTTTTCATCTAATGTTAGAAATCCTGAACGTTCATGGTAGTCGTCTTCCTCCGATTCCAAGTACGAGCTTTCGTCGTCCTTTGTTTTTTCTTCACCTTGTATTGGACTTACTTCATTTTGCACTTGACATGGAGACTCAGCCACTTCCATTACATTTTGCCTGTTGTTTGCTTCCACCTCTTCAATGTAGAAAGAGGCATCCTCGATCAGATCTCTTGAATTATCTTGCGCCTCTAGGCCGCTTTCTTCGTCCTCAGTGATCAGCACTACATGCCTTTCTCTTTGTTTGGAAGGCGGTCGAGTTGTTCGTTCTAGTTCTTTACTTAAGGTCACGTCTTCATTTTCTCTTGTTTGTTTAACGTTCCTAAATAATGGCCGTATGCTTTTTGTAGATCCCTCTCCTTTTTTTGAGGTTTTCGAAATTCTCTTTTCTTTAGCCTCTACTGTTTTAGTTATTTTGAGAATTTTTTCCGATGTTTTTGTAGCTTCGACCGTGTTTTTGTTTTGGGTCTCCTGCCTTTGTTTACGACCGAACACGGGATAGTGCTCCTCTTTGTTCAAGGTTTTCTTTGTAAACTCATTGTCTCTTGTTTCGGCTAAGAGATCGTCAGCTCGTTTGGTCTTGTTGTTCTTCCTCGGGTCTTCAACCAGACCTTCAGAGGTTTTTTCCTTACAGTTCATGTTTTCGCTAGTGCTACTTGGTCGAATTCCTGCATCGTCTGGGTCTTGCACTCTAATTTTTGCTCACGTGACTTTATTCAATTTTTCACTATGTGTTAGTACTGGGCCGTCTTCTTGATTTTCTTTATTATAGCCCTCGAGACTACTTGTATCGGATCTATTTTCCATCGTGACCATTTGTTTAGTAGTTGCAACCAGCCTCTGGAGATTTTGGTTCCTCTCTGCAGACTCTGTGGATTTCCGCATCCATTTTAGTGAGTCTAGCAAGGCGTTTGTCAAGATGTCTTTTTCTTGTCTATCTCCACTTGCAAGGTCAAACAGTCTCCTTTGCCATGCCGCTGAGGTTTCTGCTTCTTGATTTAACCTTGCTTCCAATTTTAAAGCTGTTAATTCTTGGGCGGTTAGCTTGGTGAGCATTAAAGCTACGAGAGCGTTGTTGTCCTTTACGTTTTCACTGATGGATTCGTACAGTTTCATGTATGGGGCTAACGAAATTGTTAAGGCGGTCATTACTTTATTCTGCAATTGTGTTCCCAGTTGTGGGAATGAAGTTGGACCTACAACTACTTCTTCGTTGATGTTTATGCTCTCTTTTGTGTTTCCTGTTGGTTTTTTTTAAGTACTTTCCGAGTGAATGATGTATTGAGTCTTTCTTTGTGGTGAGCATTCATCTGTCTGTGTTGCGATGCATCTCGTCATGATGTTTTCGCAGGACTTTTCCCCTTGTTGTATTTGAGCATCAAGGAACCGGCGCCTCTTTTCGAATGTTGAATGCAAGCATCTTTTGTCAGTTGGTGAATATGTCGATAAGTCAGCATCTTCAAAATTAAGAAACTGCTGGGTTCTTAGTGCCCTACACGGGGTCTTCTCAATTCGAAGTCCGTACGCACTGGTCGTAGTTTTTGTTCGTGCTCCCAGGTCTTTAAGTTCACCTCTCCCTAGAGAGGGACTGCTTTCCTGGCTGGGTTTTAATCTGTTACCTGTTGTTGTTCTCTTCATTGTGTTTCCTTCCATTGTTTTAATAAAGTGTTCTCTCCATTCATGTTCTCCAATCTCTTCGGCAATTGAGTTTTCCTGACCACCATTTTTAGCAGCAGATCTTTTCCCGATTAAGGGGGAATGCAGTTTTTTCTTTGCTGATTGAAGGTGCTGGATTTTCTGTCTGTGTGGGTCAATCCCCTCTTTCTGACTAATTCCAGTTTTCTGCGATCTTTGCTTGATTAATGATTCCAATTTTTTATAGTCATTCTCGTTTGGTCCTGCTTCCAATTGTGCCTTTATGTTAGTTGTTTGTTCTTTGGAGACATTCAAGTCGTCGTGTGGTATTCTGCTGTTGTCTGTTTTATGATTCTCTCCTTTGTCACTTATTGATAGTATTTCGGAAGCATCTGAGTAAACTGATTCGTCCAAGTCTTTGTTACGTGGTTGTATGACTTTTTCAGTGTTGCTTTCGCTGGTAATATCTTCATCTTCGATTGTCGTTAGTACTTTGTTTTTTAGATTTTGCTCTAACAGAGTTTCTGGTGGATATACTCCATCATGTTCTCTGTTTATCGTTGTTAGACTACCCTCGTTCCTTTCTTCCACGGGCAGATTTTCTCTTGTTTCATCCTCTTCCGTTCTTAAGTCAGTTCTGTTTTGCTGAGCTTCCAACAACATTCCAAGATCTGTTAGTTCGGCGTCTGTCACGTTTAGGAGTTCAGCTGGCAATGGTAATGTTGAATCTAAGTCTTCACAGTGTGATTCCTTTTCGTTTATACACTGCTGTACTAATACGTTTTCGCCTGTGGATGAGATCTGGACTTTTTCTGCACACTCAGTTGTCCGACTTTCTCTATAGGCTTTCTCACAAAAAGCGTTTCCTTCATCATGAACTTTTATGATTGTATTTATGTGTGCGATTGCTGATGTTGTCAATTTGAATGGGTTGATATTCACATCTCGTTTGATTGCTTCCCTCCTCTGTTCCCTCCCTCCCAGCTCTGTGTTTTCTGCGTTTTTAGACAAGTCAATGTTCGATATTCTGGGAAAGGCAGCAATCTTACCTCTTTCTTTGTGTATGTCGTGGATATTCCCTGGCCTCTCTCGTTGTTGCAGTGGAAGTCTTGAGGTTGCTCTTGTGAGTGGGCGGGCTGTAGCCCCTCCTATAGAGATGTTGCTACTGTCTTCTGCTACTGTTATAGTCGAGGCCATCGTTCTATGCCTCTCTTTATGATTGTCTTGTTGCTTTCAAGCACAGCCCTTGTGCCGCAAGATTTATTTGTGATTCGTTCCTTCCCGGCTGGAGATTATAACTGTAATGTCATGGGTTTACGTTCAAGATGGGGATCAAAGAGGTTATATCTCCGCAGTCTCCCCAAGTTTAGGTGGTGCACCCCAGCGCCAAACAGCCGCACAACAGCCGATGTGCTTTACTCCCTCGGGCTTAACGCCGCGAGGGTGGGTGTCTCCGTGTTTTGAGGCAGCTGGGGGTCACGTGATGCCCCATGTGTGTCTGTCAGGCCACGCCTCCTCCAGGAAGCAGGCACGGGACAGAGGACTTGAAAGAGCCCCTTGGCAGCTCTGAAGCGTTCGTTTTCCGGGTCTCCGAAAAGAAAAATGCTGCTTTAGGTAGGTGCTGCAGCGTTCGCTATGGCAATTCCTCTCTGAACAAGAGTACCAACAGCAACCCCATACACGTGTTTCAGCCTTGTTGGGCCTCATCAGTGAGGTGAAGCGGTGCCTCTCTGAGCACAGTGAGCAGGGAGTACACGTCTGGTTGACCCCAGGTAACTCAGGATGACCAACCCCAAGTTCCTTTCAAATATTTCAAAAAAGGTAGCAGGCGCTCCTCTCCAGAAAGAACATGGCATGATAACCTGTTCTGAGATGAGAGTTTGCAGCACACGCTTTTTGCTCACTGTGCCTTTCACAGATGGGAAATTTCCATTTGCATATCAGTCTTTGTCCTGCCCACATGGGCAGTCCAGCACCGAAATGCTATGGCAATGCCTCTCTGAACAAGAGTACCACCAGCAACCCCATACACGTGTTTCAGCCTTGTTGGGCCTCATCAGTGAGGTGAAGCTGTGCCTCTCTGAGTAATCAATCCATGAACGTGGTTTACCTTAGAGCATATGTGTGCAATTTTTTCTTATTTGCCCTGTTGCTAAACATGTGTGTGCATCTTGTTTGTTATTTACAACGGCAATTTGAATACTTCTTTATCGTTGATTAGCATGTTGTACTTTCGTTACAGAATGAAATCTTAAAATCAAGAGCTCTGCGAGCTGTGGTATGTATTGATTTAATTGATTTCTTAACTTTAGCTATTGAAATTGCGGATACATGAGCACGGAACCCAGACTGTTTGGGTTTCAAAACGAGTTTGCTTGTTTTTTTAGTCAGATGTAAAGTCTGTTTTTTAATAAATTTGTTGTCGTAGCAGTGCCCTGCTTGTCTTTTTAACAGACGTTTCTCCATCACTGTTTCTTCATTACCATTCGTCCACACTGAATGTTAGCCTGTGTGCATGATCTAGGAACAGTTAGATAGAACTCTTCGATCTATGGAGGATTATACAGGTAGTCTGGATTGAACTGTTTTCGGGAATACATGAGTGTGCTGAATGTGCATTTGTGAGGCCTGTACGTCCTCATTAATATGGTAACCTGGATTTAGAAGTCCAGAAGTGGATATTTCTACCCGGTAAGCATGAAAGAAGCCTGCTCCATATACGGTCATGGCGTTTCTGGGATTTGCTCTGAATCCATATCCTGCATGTTTGCTGAGTAGAAGCATATGAGGATGTGTATGTAGTGACTAGCCCTGCTTGGGTGGTCACCAAATGCTTGAATTGTGCCGGATTGGAGGCTTGGTGTGCACCCAGCCTCCAAGATCTGAATAAGAATAGTCGCATCTGTAAATGCAGTGACTGTTCCCAAACCATCTGAAAGAAGGATTTGCCCCAGTGAAGGTGAAGGCTCTCTCCTACACGCTACAATCCAATAACAGTACTGCTGGGTGTTGCATGCTCCTAAACTCACTTAAGGACTAGATGGAACCAACGTGGGGGCTCCCTTTCCTTGTTTCGATGGGCACATTTGGGGATATTGCATCTCATTGAAACAGCACTTACCCACCACTTAGGAAGATTGTTTTAGGCCAGGGCCCTGTCACTCTTGTATTGGAACAGTAGTAGGGTCTGTCTACATCCCACAACTGTCAAAGCATCTTATCTTGATTAGAACAGCCATCCTCTGCCTGCAACACTTTATTTAATGATGCTACAATCTCTGCTACAGGTTCATGTTACCACAGTCGATCCTCACTTGGTCCTCGGTACATGACTTCTTAACAGTGTTTTCTGTGTGACTGTGCCCCTCACCTCTCCACTGCCCAGGTGTGCTATGTCCACCGCTCTTGCTCATCCAGCTTCCATGCTCTGCCCTTCAAACCCCCTTATTTTTCTGCCACTCGGCACTCTCGCATCCTTTCCTCCTCCTACACTCCTGCAACCAAACCAGCTTTCTGCCACACTTCCCCCTCACCCCTTCAGCCTCCCACTACTTTGTCCCACCTTGCTGTCATAGATAGCCGAGGCAACCGCAGAAAGATTGTATACCTGATTGACACTGCATCAGGGCGACCTGCTTCCACTTTCCTCAGCAACACATAGTTCTTCAAAAAATATGTATTGCAGCGTCCTGTCTGTTGTATATTGCTTACAGTAAAGACAGGAGTCGAGATGTCTTTAACGGCGTGTTTATTCTTGCTTAGTTTCATGCATCTATGCACGCAGCATGCGTGTCTCAATTATAAAGGCCAACGTGCCTAATGGGGCTCCGGGTAAGCTTCCCTGAAGTCCGAGTGCAGTGTAAGCACTGCAAGCCCCGTTTATGGAGGAGCTGGCGGGACGCGCCTTCTCGCGTCGCTCTCTCCGCTCGTCTCTCTCTCGCGCGAAGCCGCGGGGGCGGGCTTCGTCGCGTTGCGAAGTCTCGCGAGAGCGGGAGCTCTCGCGATGCTTCTACACATCTCCCTTTTTCAACCAACAGCAAAATCACTGTAAAACATAGTCATTATATCTCACCGGCCTTCTGTGTTCCCTTCTGGGCCGATCGCCTGTTCCTTGACACTCTTCCTGTTGCACTGGTTCGGTATCTGCTCTCAATGCTTCCGGTTCAACTTCGATTTCCATCCTTTCTCTGTCGTCTCCTACAAGTTCTTGGTCTTCAGCTCTTTCACAGTCCCTTTCTGTTTCCATTCGAGATCTCTCCTGTGTACTCGCTTTTTCCCGAGTCTTCTGGTACAGTGCAACTCTTTCAATGTTCCATGCGCGTCCATCTTCTGTGCAGACGTGATTTGTTCCCCTGTGAATCACTTCGATGGGTCGGCAATAGCGAGACCCCGTGACCTGATCTTTCTGGGGTAGTTTGATTTTAACCAAATCTCCTTTCCCTATGTCGGATACTTGCTTTGTCCTTCTTCTCTGATCACTCCATGACTTCATGCGTGTTTTACTGCTTTCAATTCTCCACACTACTTCTGACATGTCGACTGCTTCGTCCTCTCGTACCTTTGACAACCATGGTGGAATCAGCGTGGATGCCGCACTCCTCCCTCTCAACATTTTGAACGGAGATATTTGGGTGATTCCATTTGGAGTGAGTCTGTGAGCCGCTATGGCCTCCTTGGTGATTTTGAGAGGGTCCTTACCCGAAGCGGTTGCCAGTTGAATTGCGCCCTTTATGAATCGGTTTGCCCTCTCCACGAGCCCATTGGCCTGGGGGTGATATAGGGCCGCTTTCCTTTGTTTGATGTGGTTTCTTTTCAAGAATTCCTCCATGTCCTTAGAAACCAGTTGCACCCCGTTGTCGGTGACTACTTCTCTGGGGAGACCTTCCCTCTGAAAAATTTCTGTAAGTACTTCTATGACTGTTTGGGTAGTTATGTTCGGGACAAACTCCGCCTCCACCCACTTGGATAGGTAGTCCACCATTACTATTCCGTATCGATGTTCAGGTGCCATGGCTTCCAACGGCCCTATGAAGTCGATGCCCACTTTGGACCACACCGCTTCTGGTATTTCTGTGGGTATCAGGGGTGCTTGGCGGACCTTAAGTCTCTTGTCACTATTTAGACATTCATGGCAACGCTCTATCATGGACCGTATTTCCTGGTCCATGGATGGCCACCAGTAGGCCTCTCTCACCCTGCGGCGCGTCATTGTGTTTCCCAAATGGCCCGCGTGGGCTCTACAGAGGATGGTCCTTCTCATTCCTGCGGGGGGGATAATCTGATCGGTTTTCATGATTATCCCTTCCGTTTCAGACAGCTCATCCAACACTTTCCAATAGGGCCTCATGCCCTCGGGCAGCGTTTTTTCACTTGGCCAGCCTTCTTTTATCCATTTGCGAATCATGGCCATGGTGGGGTCTCTTCCATCTTCTTCCTCCCAATGTCTCTCACTGAGTTCTAGGTAACCAGGTGCCCTCAAGTCTGTGATGGATGCAACTATGCATTCTCCTTTCAAGAATGTGGTGGCTTTTTCTTTACACTCTGGTAGTCTCCACATGGAGTCAGCTTGCAAATTTTTCCAACCTGAGATGTGCTGGACCTCAAACGTGTACTCCTGCAGCTTGGCCGCGATGCGTGCTAGTCTGGGTGTGGATACTTTAGTGCCTCCCGGGCTAAGCATATGAATGAGGGGCTTGTGATCAGTCAGCAGCTTGAATTTCGTGCCCCAAACGTATGTCCGGAAATGTTCCACCGCCCATGCACAGGCCAACATTTCTTTTTCTATGGTGGAATAGTTCTGTTCTGCCTCTGATAAGGCCTTCGAGGCAAATGCCACTACATGTTCCGTGTCACCTTTCTTTTGTGTTAAGACCGCTCCTAGTCCATATGCACTGGCATCTGTGGTGACAACTGTTTCCCACAACGGATTGAATGGCTGGAGGCAGGGTGCGTCAACGATATGTTGCTTTATCTTCTCCACCGCGGTCTTCTGGGGTTCTTGCCATGTAAACTCAGATTCCTTTCTGAGTAATTCGCGGAGAGGTGCCGTGGTTTCCGAGAATTTGGGTATGAACTTAGCATAATACTCGGCTAATCCCAAAAATGACCTCACTTCCTCTTTACTGGTGGGTTCCGGCGCTTTGACAATGGCTTGCATGAGATTCTGTTTGGGACTGATACCTTTTTCCGAAATTTTATATCCCAAGTACTCTACTTCCTTCACCTTGAATAGACACTTCTCATGCCGTAGTCGCACCCCTGCTTCTTGTAACTTGTTTAGAACTGTCCTCAGCGTGGCATCGTGCGCCTGCTCATCCGCTGCATACACTAGGATGTCATCTTGGAAGTATACCACATTTTGAACCTTCCGTAGCAGGACATCCATCATTCGTTGGAAAGCCGATGCTGCTGATGACAGTCCAAATGGCATTTTGGTGAATTGGTATGTCCCAAAGGGGGTGATGAATGCTGTGAGGGGTTTCGACTCTTCGTGCAGTTGAATTTGGTGGTATGCATTTCTCATGTCCAATTTTGAAAATAATTTTGCTTATTTCATTAGGAGAATGAGTTCGTTGATGCTTGGAAGGGGATAATTATCAGTGACCACTTCCAGGTTCAAACTGCGCAGGTCTATGCACACCCTTAGTTCCTGTGACTGGGGCTTCTTTATCAGCACGACCGGGCTCAGCCATTCGGATGCTTCAATTTCTTCAATGACCCCTTCCATTTTCATCTTTTCTAACTGGTTCTTAAAGGTGTCCCTTGCTGTGGCTGGTACCGGCCTCACACGGTGCTTTACTGGGACAGCGTTTCTTTTGAGCACAATTCTATGTAGAAAACCTTTGATGCGCCCCGGCTCCTCCGAGAAAAGTGTCGGGTAATCACTTTTGACAACATGTCCACTCGTCACCCTGACCGATAAAACCTGATCTTCTGTGCTGGGATCCAGTCTGATTTTTAGCTTGTCCTGGTCATCCCAACCCAACACTGCTGGACCTTCGTGACTGAAGTACACTCTGGTTGTGGTTTCCCTTCCTTTAAATTCTACTTTGCCCTTGATATATCCCAGCAGCTCGACTGACGCCCCTCCGAACACAGTGGGTTTGTGCCTCGTGGTTAGTACTTGCACCTTCTCCTTACCCACCATTTCCTTGTAGGTCCGAAGGGGTATGATCGTTAGATCAGAACCTGAGTCTGCCATGACCCTCGTTTCCCTGCCATCGATTTTGATGATGCAGTGGGGCTTCTCTCTTCTTGCTCTAGTGCTGTTCACCATGATGACGGTGGGCCTTCCTTCATCTTCTGAGGAAGATTCTTTCTCCGCATTGCGATCTGCGTCGAGACTGGAGACCTTCTTGTTTCTCCACCGACACACTATAGAGAAATGGCCAATTCGTTTGCAGATGGAGCACTCTTTGTCTCTGGCTGGGCACTCCCTGTCGAACGCTAGATGCTTCGTGCTGGTGCACCTGTGGCACTTGAGGGGTTCTCTCCTGTTCCCTCTTCCTTCTCTCATGTCCATTGTTGGCCTTTCTTTTTTTGTATGGAATCTCACGGTTTGTATCTCTGCGGGACCCTGTGCTCCTGTAAGCTCCTTTCGTCTTCCAGCCGTTTCCTCAACTGCCCTGGCGATCTCTATTGCTTTTTCCAATTGTAGTTCCTTTTCCACGATGAATTTATCCTGGACTTTGCGACTGTTAGTGTGCACCACCAACATGTCACATATGAGACTCTCTGCATTGTTGCCAAAACTGCACAGCGCCGCTAGTTCCCTCAGTTTAGTGACATAATCGTTCACTGGTTCAGACATCTCTTGCTTTCGGGTGTAAAACCTTATCCTATGGAGCACTGTGTTCTCCTTGCTGGCAAATCTTTTTATGATTCTCCTGACCGCCTCCTTAAAAACATCATCATTATCGCCCGCCACCGGTATGGGGGTGAGACTCTCGAACACTCTTTGACCTTCAACTCCCAGGGCATTGAGTAGCATGGCCCTGCGCCTTGCCGCTGAGAACCCTGCTCCTCCTAGAGCTTCCACATATGTAGTGAACAGGGGCTGCCATTGTGGCCATGGGATGGCAGGCCTACCTGGAGTTTGCAGAAAGGGTGGCGGTGGCGTTGCGCCTTGCATGATTCTCCGTGGGTTCTGGTGATGATCCTCGTCGCCAATTTATGTTGTATATTGCTTGCAGTAAAGACAGGAGTCGAGATGTCTTTAACGGCGTGTTTATTCTTGCTTAGTTTCATGCATCTATGCACGCAACATGCGTGTCTCAATTATAAAGGCCAACGTGCCTAATGGGGCTCCGGGTAAGCTTCCCTGAAGTCCGAGTGCAGTGTAAGCACTGCAAGCCCCGTTTATGGAGGAGCTGGCGGGACGCGCCTTCTCGCGTCGCTCTCTCCGCTCGTCTCTCTCTCGCGCGAAGCCGCGGGGGCGGGCTTCGTCGTGTTGCGAAGTCTCGCGAGAGCGGGAGCTCTCGCGATGCTTCTACACTGTCACTTTCCCCCATGGTAGAGCTCACGCTTGCTCACCTTGTAACATCAAAGCTGGTCAGCAATATTAACAGTGCCATTTCCTTCCACACACAGCCTTGCTGCTGGACAAACGCAACTTGTGCTGACTCTTACTCCAGTTTGATGGCACCTCCTTCTATAACCCTACCAAAAACACTGCATACTGTGTCGTGCTGGAGGTGGCATTCTGGCTACAAACTTTTATTAATAAGGAAAGAAACCTAACTCTCCCTGTTCTAAAAGAGTATTCCATACCTAAGTAAACTCATGTGCTCATTGTCTGGATGATTGTCCAACACAAAATAACTGTCCTCTGTCCAAAATTCTCCTCTGCTCTAGCCCTACCTCTAAAACATAACCGACTAATGTTATCCAGGAAGATGACTCCCTCTTCCTAGTTCGTTATAGGAATCAGTCACAGCCTTTGTGACCCAAAAGCATACGTTCAAAGCAAACCAGAGGAATGGCTGCCTTCTTCTGATATCAGCAGCCTTCAGCAGTCTTCAGCAGTTTTGACAGTTCCAGAATAACAAATGGGTTCCTTTCTGGCTTAACCCATTGGTCTGATGTAGAAGTCTTATTTACCATCAGGAGAATAGCTCAGTTCTCTTGTGACTTTTCTTAAGAGTTCCTGCAACTACTTCCAAGCTCTCCTCCAGGTACTTGGATTGCAACCCTTAGAGTCATTAGAGAAGGGAGATTGCTCTCAAGCCTTTTCATGTTGTCTTTAGTTCTCTCTTGATCAGTCTTGCTTCTCTTTTAACCACTGTAAGGAACCCATGGTGGCAACAGTAAAGACAGACAGAAGTGATCACAGTTCAAGGGTGTTTATTAAACTGTATTAATGGGTGAGAAAAATGCCTAATCTAAACATAAATCTAAGATGGGAGCAAGCTATGACCATCAAATAATAATAAGGCAGTCCCATAAAGGGCCTATACAAAAAAAAAACGATTGCCAATCCTTACTGCTACGTTACAAAATAGTGTGGGATAATGTTCACCAGAAAAGAAAGAAGTGGATCTCCCCCTCAATCGGGCTCCGATCCTTCTTGAATGTAAGCCTTCCTCGGTCGGGTTACTACGGCCTTTTACTCAAAGTATTTTCATCTGAGTTTTCATGAATCTCAATGTTTTCAAACAACTTCTCACTGTGGACATCCCTAAGTCGGGTTCACTCTTGTCAACACAATGTTCACAGGGTTATTATGCTTCACCCCAACTTGCAGGCATCCCTCAGTCGGGATCACATTTGCCAGATACACAGTTCACTTTGCTTTATCACAACTGCAGGAGTCACTTCCCTTAGTTTTCCTCTTGGCTACGTGTCAAAGACTTTCGAGTGCACACGGGGTTTTACTCAACCCTTGTATGACCACTTTGACCTGTTACGTCGGGCTCTCTGAGGGCCTACTGTTATCTATAGTTTCAACAAAAGGGGACCAGCCATAGTCTTTCAAATGAGCGCCCACGTGGCGCCGGACCACTCTGCAGCTGGTCTTTCCCCCAGTAACACACAAGTTCTTTGTTCATAAATTCTTTCAAATCATATCTTATTGCCCTTTACAACCTTCACTCAACACAGGTTCGGTTTACTATCGATTCTCCCTCCGAATCACCGACTGTGATGAACCGCTTGGCATTTCTTGTTTCTGGAGTCAAGGACGGTACCACGGTAGCAAGCGTCTCTCCCCATCTTGGTTATCAGTGTAGGAGGGCCCCGCACACCATTGACATCTGTTACACCACACGCCAGCTGGAGTTCCCAGCCTTATGATTCCTTTCACTGCGGCATCGCGAGTCTGTGTAGAAAAGGGCAAGGGAACATCCCTCATTGTCGTCCTTTCATTTCTCGCTGCCTTTCTCCTCCTTTTGAACTGCCGTCCTGGAATAGCTGTCTCCTCGTGCGGTTTGCCTTGCTCAAAGTGTGCTCTTGTGCTCAGCCTTTTATCCCTGTGGGGAAGGGAAAGGGCCCTTAGGTGTGTGTAGTTATTGTCAATTGCCTGACTCTCCCTGACCCTTGTGCTGGGACAGGTCAGGTAAACGGCTCTGGTGTTAGTCCGTTGTCTTTCACAGTGCAAGAAAGTGTTTGTGTCAGAAAGGGAGCGGTGAGAGTTTCTAAATATCCTACAGGGTAGGTTGGGGAAAAGATGTTATAAGGAAGGGGATATCACGTCTCACCCGTAGGTGTCCCACCTCCAATCCCAGAGGACCCCCATCTAGGTGATCCTCCCACACGTGTCCGCCCCCAGGAACTGGATCCAATAGCAATGGCCTTGTTCTGGTAACCTGGATGACAGATCCCTGGGCACTAGCGGGTGAGACACCTTCAGGTTTCTCACACCACTGAAATGAGGGAGATCATTCTTGATGCACTCTTCCTTATAAATACTGTGACGAGGAGATGATTCACGATGCACTCTTCAGGGTCAATAGACTTAGGGTGGCTACTATGATGAGGGAGTTGACTCCTGATGCAATCTTCAATCCTCCCCAAACTCCTACCGGGTCTTCTGTGGCCCCCGTTACCTTCTTGCTGGAGCAACCACGTTGCTAGTTCTTTGTGGGGTCTTTGGTACGGCCGCTCTGCTTGGCCGTTCCTCCTGCGCTGTTCTCTGCTCCCCGCCGCTTCACATTGGTCTTGCGAGATCTTGGTCTTTCGGTGCAGTTGTCGGACTGAACGTTCCACCTCAGCGAGGCCACGCCACCAATGGCCTTCTTTGAGCTGCTGGTTGCCTCAACACTCCTGCCATCTCCTGAGCACCCCTTCAACCTGGATTCAGTGTCCTCTCTGTCAAAGACTGACCTCTGCAGCTTCCTTTTCCACTTCCAGCCTTGAACTTCCCAGGGTTTCCAGCATTCATGCCGGCTTGTTCTCTTCCATAGCCCTTTCTTTCTCATTATATTCTGACTTTTTACCACCCCTATGGGGAATAGCGGTCTCACCTTTCTAGCCTTGCATGGAAGGGTTTCCCCATGGGGGTAAGTGACGTAATCCCATGATTCGTCACAGTACTCAAAACCTGAATTCTTTCTTGAAAATGTTGTGACTTCTGTGGAAGATGCTGCCCTTAAGACATTCTCATAAATAACTACTCACCTGTAACATAATGCATTACCATTTCTGCTAAAGCTTTATTAAGGGTTATGTTGACATATTTTATATATCTGTATAGTGGGGGGGAAACAATTTAAAAGAGTAGGCATCAGGGGGCATTTTGGGTAACTACACAAATAGGGTAGGGATAGTATAACATGGAGGGCCCTTTCGAGGCCTACTTTCACACTAGAAAAACATCTAATAGTTCTCTGGACATGTCTCTAGATGGTAGAATTTGCACAGCACGTGATAGCATACATACTAGCAACTGAAAGACTATTATTGGGTAACTAACTTTATGTATATGTATGTGGATATATATTTCTGAGGCTTGTGGATCTGCTTAGAATCTGCTTGGAATCACATGCTTTGCATAGGCCGGCATCTAGTGGTAGATGCAGAGTATTGCACATGAAGTTTTCGAAGTTCGAAAAGGGATGTCGACTGGGCGTGTTTGTAATCTTATCCCTAGTATGATGTCGACTCTACCCATGATCCCTCGCGCATCGAGGTCCCTCAGATTATTTCTTTCTGCCATCGTGGTTAGACCTGTTCTCGTGGAGTCCTCTAGCTACGCTACTTTTGAGTTAGTATAACTTTATTTATACATCGTGACGGAAGACCAAATTGACGACCGAAACAGACGATCACTGCGGCAACAGGCTTTGGCCTACATCTGGCTTCAGCCTAGCTGTAGGGAGAGTGGGGGGACTGATTCATTCCTTACAAAGAATGCATGCCTCCATTTCCTACATTTACTTCTTCTGTCTTGCTGACCTTAATATTTACTTAAATTCTGTCAAAATTGCTACAGAATATATCCATGGAAGGACACTCCCACGGAGTGTGTAACTACTGCCTTCCTCACGATCACCACGAGACCCGTTACACTTCCTGTAAACATTTTAGGGCCAACCCCCAAAAAGAGCGTCAAACGAAGTGGTGGGTGGCACATGCCATGATGGGCGAGTCAGAAACCGCCGCCGGTGTCTTTGAGTCTGATCCAGAAGTCCAGGACAGCAAGGGCACCGGTTCGCAGCCTGAGGACATCACAAGGGAACCATCAGACTCCCGCGGGTCAGTCCCCTACCACGAAAGGCAGTCGCAATGCGGTGCTATGGGGAAAGCCTCTGGCGATAAATATGCTTAAATTATAACACAAGAGGTTGTCCCGACAAGAAAGTTATTTAAATCTGAAACAAAATGTCTACTATTTCAAAGGAGTGATAGTTTGGGGCGTACTATGAATTTGACATCTATCTGACGAGACCCTGTAAACAAGAAATGTCAGTCATATGCAACTATATGGAAGCATTTTTCATTTTTCACCATATATCAAATGTTGTTAAGCATTTGGTTAGGCACACATTTTTTTACATTAATCTAAATACTGAAGATCAATTTTACCATCAAACAAAGAGAAGTGCAAAAACACAAAATTGATATATAACATATACAATGTAAGCTGAAGAGATTGCACTCAGACTTATCTTTATGTTCAAGAACATTCAAGAACGTTAGTCAAAGCACATGCATAGTACTTATAAGCTGATACAAAAAATAGCCCACACTTTATGAGAAATCTGAACTTCAACCCAGTTTAGTTGGAGGTTGGGGTACATCTCTATCTAGCTATTTTATAAGTGCTTTGACTAGGAAATCTTGCCCAAAAGGCAAATGATAGGCTCAGCATCTACGTAAGTCTCAAGTTCTAAATGTTTGAATTGAGTAGCCTATTAAGTGCGTTTCTCTGCTGTCCACGCAGGGCTAGGTAGATTTCGGCGGTAGTGACCAAGTTGTTCCGCCTTCCTCAGGACCAAGATCAAATTGTTAGAACAACCCCTGAGGAACAAGATGATTAGAAAGAACTCATATCAGTGGGGTAGAGGGGGCTCATATAAATCACATCCGTTGTTAATGTACTGGCCTATTATGAGGTTATTTAGCACCCTCCATTGAGTGAAGTTTTGAATACAAATTAATTTAGGAATTTCAGTCGTTTTCAGTCATAAACACTATTACCAATTAACACGCCGAAAGTGCTTACAAGACAAGTGAGATGAGAGGGAGAGACAAAAAGACACACCCTTGAGTGATGTGTGGGGCACCTGTGTGACTACAGAAGGGCAAGATCTTTGTGGGTGATAGTTAAGTGAATGTACAATGTACATGGCAGTACACTTACCATCTGGGTGGCTATGCGAGCTAGCTCTGTCTTCTGCTAATGGCTAGAGCTTTGGCTGGGATGCTCTGCAGCTAAAGAACCAGAGGAAGTAAGAGGCAATAGGGTTGTTATGAGTTAAAGCTTGCTGTCAAAATAGTTAATTAAGGCATGTTTACATGTGTGGCAAGGTAACTTGGCCCTGGCAAACAAAAGATATAATTACCTGTGCCCCATTTAGGTAATCGATCCAATGAATACACTTCAATAGGTAGTTAAAAAGGCGCTGTCTCCAAGAGTTGGTGTTAGCATGCTCACATAGTTCAGGCAAGAGGGAGAGTTACCTGCCAACGCAAACACATGGAAGTGTGAGATCAGAGCTAGCAAACTGGTAGGTTACGACGGACTTCGGATGGTGGGCATGTTATGCTAAAGCAATTGTGCTATAAGTTACCTGTGTCCGCCTGGCAGTTTTAATGGATGGATGGATTGGAACTTTAAACGTTGGTGCTCAAATGAAGAGTCCCGGGTTGCAAAGTCGCACTACGTATAGCAATCTGTAGCTTCTATCGGCCGTCGGTACAAATTGCCTTTAGAAGGAGTGTTTCAGTAGTATCATCGGTTATTTCTCTACGCCAGGTGAAGGGTCCGCAAGCCTGGAGGCTAGTTACTAGTACAACTTAACTGCCTGGAAGAGCCCATGGGAGAAGACCTTTCTGTCTCTGTGGCGAACTACAGAATACACTGTGTCTATCATTACTCGATAAAGTCACGGCACTGCCAGTCACGTGAAGGATAAATCATGTTCCCTGTAAACTGGGCCGGAAAAGCTGGCAGGCATCTTAGAGTGCCACTGCTCTCATATTGAGTTTGGGGACCTTGTGAGTAAGGAGCACAGTATGCAATATTAGGGTCCTGGTATGTTACTGCTCTCATTTCAGTTATGGAAACCTGTTGGGTAAGTAGCACAGTACGAGATGTTTAAGTCCATGGTTGGTTCTTGTAGCTATCAAACAGCCAGAAAGGGGCATGGGACTGGAAACAAAAATTCTGCTATGGCTCTAAGCATGGCAAGGAAAAGGTGGGATGAGGCTGGCTGGTAGAGTCTGTCATAAGTGTCATACAAAGGGAATGGTCTGAAGTGGAATCCTATCTTGGTGTGCGCTCTTCTCATCACTCTGCTACTTCACCCACATGCTGACATCTCTCATTTAAGGCCCTCTCCACACTGTTGAGGCGAAGTATCCATTGTGCCACTTTGTTAAGCAAGGACAATTGGGGGTTAGGTGCCTGTTTAGCTATGTCCAATACCTACAATTTGAGATCCTCTGCTTTGTGTTGTTTTTCCATAAAGTGGGAAACAAGAGGTGCAGAAGTGTTCTTACATCAGATTTTCGATCTACGTTCATTGATCCGCTTGTGGTCTGCTCTTGAGGTTTGCGCTACATACCTTAAACGACACCTGCATTGTATGCAGTAAACCACATTGGATGTTTTACAATTTGACAGAAATCGTAGCTCCCATTCTTTCCCAATAAGCATGAATGATGTGGTTTTGGTTGTATATTTACATATTACATTCCCCACATGGAAAATGTCCCTTTAATGGGCGTAGGTCCCAATTCGAGGTAGTTGCCATGGTTCTTCTAGTTTTTTATGGACTAGTTTGTCCCTCAAGTTCTTCGACCACTTAAATGCGAAGAGGGGTGGCGATGTATTAGGCATATATGTCTTAAACATAGGCCAGTATTTTTGTATCATCTTTTTGATTTTGAAGTTGGTGTTGTATGTCTTGACGCATGTGAGTCTCTCTTCCTGGTCTCCCTAGTTCTTGGGTTCCAAAAGTGTCTCCCTAGGTACATATTTGGCTCTCTTAAGGGCATGGGATACTAACTTCTTTGGATAACATTTGTCTTTCAGGTTTGAACTTAGGTTCCTAGCATGTTCATATTAGTCCTCAATGGACGTGCAGTTTCGTCTCAGGTGTAAAAATTGACTGAAGGGTAAATTATCCATTAATGACCTTGGGCGGAAGCTGTCATAATGAAGCATGGTGTTTCTAGCTGTGGTTTTCGCGAACAGTGAACATTTCAACTGTGCATCCTCTCCTTTAATGATTAAGTCAAGAAAGTGTATTAGTTCTTTATCTGCCTCCATATTGAATTTGATGGTTGGGTGGCAGCCATTCAGACAGGTCAGGAAGTCATTCAAAGACTCCCCCAAGCCACTCCAGATAAAGATGATGTCATCTATAGATCTGTACCAATAGGTAATCTGTGGTTTATAGGGATCCCTTTTTGTGAGAACACACTCCTCCTTGAAAGCCGCCATATGTAGAATCGCTAGGCTTGGAGCAAATGCTGCTCCCATCTCTGTACCTCATATGTGTAAGTAGTATTGGTTCTCGTATTCAAATAAGTTTTTCTTTAGGGCAATGTTCATCAGATCTATGATCAATTCAGCTGGAACTCTTTGTTGAGAGCTACTCAATGTTAGGGCTATTCTGATCTTTTCTAAAGCCTCTTCTTGGGGGTTAGTATAGAGGGATTGTATTTCCATTGTTACTAAGAGATTTTGGGCTGGGTCAAATGGCAAACCCCCAAAAAGTTTAATGGTGGCCATAGTGTCTCTTAGAAATGTTGCTGTGTTCCTGCTGATAGGTTGTAGAAAGATAACGACAAATTTGCAGAGTGGCTCGAGAATGGAACCGCACCCAGACACTATGGGTCTGCCTGGTGGTGTCACAGGGTTCTTATGGATCTTTGGTAGTGGATAAAAGGTGGGGGTTTGTTCCGATTTGTTAAGATATTCAAACTCGTCTTTGGAGATCTACCTTCTGTCCACCCCAAATTGGGTGGTTTGCAAAATATCTTGTTGTATTTCCCAGGAAGGGTCCTTTTGGAGTGGCCTATAACTTTGCAAGTCCTGTAATCGAGTCAGTGCCATCAAATTGTATTGTTCATTCTTTAAACACACTATTCCTCCTCCCCTGTGTCTGCAGGTTTTATTATTATCTTATGGTCCATCATCAGGGTTTGAAGTGCCTCTTGTTCTCCATTCAATAAATTGTGTCTGGTTCTCTGTTTCTGGCAGCTCAGTCTCTTCAGGTCTCCTGAGACACATGCCAGAAAAATAGCAGTAGTTCCTTGGATACTTGGTTGTCCTGTGGGGTAAAGGTGGATGGGATCCGAAATCCTGTGTCTTGTGGGATATATTTACCCACTCAGCAGTATTTCCCCACATCACCAATCTGTATTTCAGCAGAAACATCGAAATGGCTGCGCTGGCTCCTGTGAGCACCATTGCACCCAAACTGCGTTTTGCAGCGACAAAGGGATGGCTGCACTGTTTTGCCAAGCTCCATTGGGCAAGATGGAACAGGGAGCAGAAAGGCTAATAGGGTGTGTTCTTGTTCATCTTAAAGAAATGGAGTGAAAAAGCAGTGCTGCTTTGCTGCAAAGCCCAAAGTTGCCATTTGAAAAGGGGAATATTTCACATTGAAAAGGAGGCTGCTCTGACGTTATTTTCATCTGTGTTTCATCAAACTACTTTTATCAAGAAGACCCTGTCATGCCCAGCCATATTCACATTGTGCTCCTTCAGAAAAGAGCATTATTCCTGAATGACACGCTCTGTGCCAGCCAAATCTGAGAAAATCAGCAAAAGCTTCACTTCAGCTGCACGGAAAAACACTTAAACATTTGCTACAAAATGTCAAAAATCACTGCTTGAAAAGGAATTCTAGCTTTCTGTGTAATGTCAATTTCGGGAGACCTTTGCCTTGTGCAGACTGTTGTGTAAAATAAGCTGGCTACAGCTACAGAATAATATTGGGAAGTAGATGGAAGAGAAATCCCAGCAACATTTACCATGGGTCAAAATGGGCTTGTGCAAACCAGAAAAGAAAATGGCTGTTTTAAAAAAGTACCATGTTGAACAAAAACTTGTCTGTGCCTAGCAATGTAAAGGGTTTTGTTGCTGTGGAATACATATGGGCTGTTTATTCAACAGGTTTGTTTTGATTCAGGACAAAATAAAATACAAATAAAACTGTTAAACTGCATGGGCTGGATTTTGCAAGCTCCCAAAACAGGTTATTCCTGTTGGCAGAGCTAAGGCTTCCCCCAGAAGGGAACAACCATAAACTTCCAGGACACGCAAGTGATAATTGCTAGGTTAGAAAACGTTGACTGACCCAGACAAAGAAACTTCACATACTTAGCAGACCTGGGTCTGGGCTGAGCCATCTTACAATGGAACTTCCAGGACACGGATGTGCGAAGTGAAAAAGCACACCTACTCGTGACTTCTACAGGAAACTTCAAAGGAAATCTCTGTGACAACCCTGTATTGAGGGGGCAGCTTGGAAGCTATGCCCGTATATGGGAAACAATACTGAACATTTGTTTCCAAAGACTATTTTATAAATAAAACTTGTAAGACTTTTATCTTTGCCACAGGACTTTGCAAACATTTGAAAAGGTAACAGTTTAGATGTGATTTTATGGGCTTTCATTTAAGACGTCACACACTTCACTGACACATGGGGAATAGAAATGGTAGAGAATTGGGTATTATAAGGAAAGTACCCAAGATGCCATTGCGAATTGTAATACTTACATGCCTAATGATAATCCACACCCATGTATAAAGTTATAGAATTTTAAGTAATATAATTCTCACTGAAAAGTGTAAAAAACTTTAGAAGGGCGAAACAAGGTCCCACAACCGTGAGGATTGGACTGCTAACGCTCTACCTACAATATGTAATCTGCCCATGTGATTGGTTAAAGCGCCACAAATGTATAAATGTGTAAATTAGGTTATGACTGATTTTTGGCAAAAAGGACTGTGGGATGGCTTTTTACCTCATAAAATGCAACCTCATAAACTGGGACTCCTCCTCGAGGAGGCAACCAACATTGATTGTCCTATCTGCTTCTTGGAGGTAGGCCTAACTCACTCCTGCTGACCAATAATTCTGTGATCTCACCATGCTCTATAAATAAGAGTGGTTGACAGAGCTCCAGAGACTCTCTCCTGAATTTCCAGCGCCTGCCTTCCTGATCTTCCACATTCATCCTGCCAGACTCCAGATTCCACTACAAGGCCAAAGCAAAGCTGACGAGATTTCACTGCCAGGCCAAAGCATAGCTGACTCTACTCCAGCAAAGGCCTAGATTAAAAAAATCCCACTAATATCCCATTAAAAAGAGGAAAGGCTGCGGTACCTTAGCATCCTGAGACCAGACCGGCTTGTCCACTACCTGTGCCATCCAGTGACCCAAGCTGCACTTGCCATCCGGTGACCAGACCTTTGCCCAGCTGTCATTTGACAGGAGAGTCCACTACCTGGTGACCCAAGCGGTGCAGTGACCAGAACCCTGTTTACTGTTCCAAAATTCCCAATTGAGTATCCCACATCCCATAACACATAGTCTACCCTATGTTGACCCGTTTGTCTTTGTTCCACTCTCTAAGCAATCCTATCTCTACCCTGGTAACTTGTTAAAGCTGTAAGAATTCTCTGTGCACCCTGTCATTGAATTTTCCAGCGTTAGCGCCACTTTCCTATTTTCCTTTTGTTCTGCATAGATCATAAGTCATTAGCGATATTTTGATTAAATAAATTAATTTTCCCTAAAGAAAAGGGGCACACTGCATGAAGGGTTACAACTGCAGCATAACTTTGATATTCATGGGTGGCGTTCCTCTTTTCTTAGCTATTAAATCTAGTTTAAGTAAAATGTGTCTTTCATTTTAAAACCGATTTTCTCTTTTTCTCTGCTATATTTTCCTAAAAATGAACCTCACTCTACCTTCCAAATCTTTTCCAATTCACCAGCTAGAGACCTATTTTCACCTCTATATTGTCCCTGTGATATATATCTATCCCCCAGCCCAAAAACTGCACTGAGAATTCAAGTATTTCACCCCTTTTTCCTCAAATTTACTTGTGTCATTTTAAACGGGAATTGAGAAAATTGCAACTTTCCAACATGTCATTCGGCTGCAGCATGGTTTAATTTTCCACTTGTTTTTGAATTGTATGCTTCTTGTTGATCCCTTGCCTTGTGATTGCTAGGGTTTATGCATTACTGTTGTTGTGAGAAGTCCTATTAGTCTCAAAGATTTAACCACACAGTAATTATTTATTTATCAATTTCCGAGTGTCATTTCATGCTATTACAAAGGGTTTTTTCCCTCTTATTTTGTGAGGGAAGGTCGGATTTTGATTCTGTTCGCTGCATCTTATTCCTACCTGCTGCTTCTTTCTATCCACTCAGAATTTGATTATTTGTGGGTTGAGGGAACATTGCTTGTGTGATTTTTGTGAATTCTAAGAATAAATAAATATTGTATTTCACCAACCAGCCTGGTTCATGGTCCATTGTGACCCGGGATATTTGTAAAAGGGAGTGTGAGACGAGTCGGGTATCGGCACAATTTGAATTCATTGAAATTAAAGAAAAAGCATTCCTATTGAGCACCACATCCCAGGCCAAGACCAAGTGTCCTGGTCCAGTGTGTGACACCGATTGGAATCCTTAATAGTCTTCCCTCTCATGTCTGGTGTCTTGTTCCATGAAGAAGCATTGTAGCATTAATTTCCTAAAGAAGTTTCTCAATTCCTTTTCTGAAGTGAACTAATATGTTGGGTTTGTTTGGACAAAGGATAGCCCTTTGGATAGTACTTTCAATTGGTGTGGTGTCAGTTCCATTCTTGAAAGGTTAAACACTGGGGGTAACTTGTTTTGTTCAGTTGTCCCCATTGCAATCTGGCTCCCCCCTATTGGTTGTATATCCTCCTGCGTGGCCTCGGCCAACTCCTGCCTCCCCAAGGTTGAGATTCCTGATTGTAGCTGCCTCCTGGGTGGCCTCGAAAGTGACTTCTGCCTAAAAAGGCCTTTGGCTTCTGGCACACTGAAAATACTCAAAGCCCTGATCGTATGGGTCCTCTCCCACAGAGTCACTACAAGTGTCTGAAAAGGTGACCCATCTGCGGGGTCCTCTTCTATTGTTGGTAGTGTTTTGGGTTCTTTCCATATTTCGAAATTCCTCAAATTAACTGCTAAGTAAGGATACATTTTTTCTGCCTTGAACTCTTGAATATCCATATTTAGTTTCTTTGTTTTTTTTATCAGTGTTGTTGATCTAAAGTTTTCAGATTGGTTCATTCATTCTCAGAATTTTTCTTCAGCATTTGTAATTGCTGTATTGTTACAGAATTTCTGCTTTTCGTCTTCCAGTTCCTTTTGTAATACTGCCCCAATTCTCTGTGCTGTTGTGATGGTTAATACCATTAGATCCCGGCTGCACTTTGTGGCTTTGTAGCTGAAGTTTGTCCTGTAGATTTCATCATCCAGGAAAAGACCTGGTTCATTGCACCGGCTAACCCTGCAGGGATATTAGATTTTAAATATTCCCTTAGGAAGTGGCCGTGTAACTCTGTATGTAACCATTTCTTAAGTAGTTTGAGCAACTCATCCATATTAGTTATATTCTGATTAGCTTGTTCGTTGCCCTCCTGGTCAAAGAAAGAAGGTCCCCAGATAATATCAGAGATTTGCTTGTCGCTATAGCTTAAGGTGGCACTCTCTGACATACGCATATAGATCAAACTGTATAAAGTGAAAGTAAGAATGATATGTTCACAAACAGGTATAAATATCTATAGCGATAACAAAAAAAGGGTTAACACTCTTCCCCTGCCTATGTTTAAGAAAAACTCAGAGTTGTGTGTACCCTTTCCTGAATACCAAGAACGTGTTGCAAAAAAGAAGAAGAAAGTCCTAGAACCAGCCTAGGCTGGAGTTATATTTTGTACTTGAGGATCATCCCCTGCTCTGATTGGGGCTGGGGAGACAGTGTAAATTATAACACAAGGGGTTGTCCTGACAGGAAAGTTATTTAAATCTGAAACTAAATTTCGACTATTTCAAAGGTGTGATAGGTTGAGGCGTACTCTGAATTTGACGCCTATCTGACGAGAACCTGTAAACAAGAAATGTCAGTCATATGCAGCTATATGGAAGCATTTATCATTCTTCGCCATATATATAATTTTATTAAGCATTTGGTTAGGCACACATTTTTTTATATTAATCTAAATACTGAAGATCAATTTTAACATAAAACAAAGAAGTGCAAAAACACAAAATTGATATACAACATATACAATGTAAGCTGAAGAGATTAAACTCAGCCTTATCTTTACATTCAAGAACATTCAAGAACCCACATGCATAGTAATTATAAACTGATAAAAAATAGCCCAAACTTTAAGAGACATCTGAACCTCAACCCAGTTTAGTTGCATGTCGGGGTACCTCTCTGTCTAGCTATTTGCTAAGTGCTATGACTAGGAAAACCTGCACAAAAGGCAATTGATGGGCTCAGGGGTCTACGTAAGTCTCGAGTTCTAAATGTTCGAATTGAGTAGCCTATTAAGTGCGTGTCTCTGCTGTCCACGCAGGGCTAGGTACGTTTCGGCCGTAGTGACCAAGTTGTTCCGCCTTCCTCAGGACCAAGATCAAATTGTTAGGACGACCCCTGAGGAACAAGTTGATTAAAAAGAATTTATATAAGTGGGCGGCTCGTATGCCCAAACACATACCTCCAGGCCGTTCTTCGGTGGAACTGTTGCAAGAGGTCCGCGCACCAGCGGCAGGCGCATCGCGGCCTACCGACCAAGCACCAAAAAGCCAGCTGCAGTTCTGCAACCGCGTTAACTGCAAGGCAACAAAGAAAAAGCATACGACACACTCGACGGATGATTCGGAGGCATCATAACATCTGTCAAAAAAACATAAAAGCCACTTTCCAAAGCAAAAACACCACAAAAGGACCCATGGCCATAAAACCCACACACCTGCTGCCTCTGAAGAGGTACACCAGTATGAAGAGGCCCACTCACCTCTGTCCCAATCGCTTCAGAAGAAAAGACCAATGGAGGACCCAGAAGCTATTGTCCCCTTAGCAGAGACACCAAAAACAGGGACCTAGACAAAAGAACACTTTGAGGACACAGTGGACAACGTTTCTTCTATTGTCAGTTTCTGTCACAGATTTCGGATTTATCTGTAATGTCCAAGTCAATTCCCACTTCTGTCTCCTCACCCTCCTCCTCACCTGAGGAAATATCTTTGGCAAGCTTCTTCCTTCTTTCTTTGATGGATGATTTCTTTTTCAGGAGATACGGTCTACCACGGAACGATGCCACAGTGGTTGTGGAAATTTCCGGAAACCAGTGGCCACCGGAACCGTGATAGTCAACGGGGAAAAAGCCAAGCAGGCAAAAAAAAACAGGACGTCTTGCCGAAGAGAAGGTATCCTGCAGACCCTGAAGATCGGTGAGTAACACGATGACCCAGAACAGGTAAGTGCCGGTGTACCAGGAGGGCAAGGACTGAAGGAGGGCATCCAGGAGAAAGCGCTGTGACTCAAGAGGGGGACGCGAAGAAAGCGCCAAAAAAAAGGAAGCAGCCCGACCAGAGAGGAGAGTCGAGAGTGCCGCGACCTTCCAGGAAGAAAGCAAAGCGAAGAGAGAGCGAGGGGAGAGCGGGACAGAGAGAGAGAGCACCGAGCAAGCCCGGCGAGCCGTACAGAAGAAGGAGAAAAAGAAGGAACGTAGCGGGGGACGGTGAGAGCCCAGAAGGAAAGGAAGGGCTCAGCAAAGCCAAGAGAAATGACCAGGAGCGTAACAACAGCAGGGTAGAGAAGAACGCCAGTTGCAATGCGGGCAACCGAGAATACGTATCAAACTTAGTGGGACAATCCATGGCGGCCAAGTTTCCATCGGTCCCAATGTCTGACAAAAAAGGGCGCATGACAGTATGCCCCCCTCCAGAGCGGGAGAAACCCGGTTTACCCGGATGGGCACGATAGAACTTCCTCACCAGACGGGGGGCATGAACAATGGAACTGGGCACCCATGAGTCTTCAGATGATGGGTAGCCCTTCCAGGAGAGCAAAATTTCCAAACGTCCCCGATGATAAAGGGAATCCTTGATGTTGGCTACTTCATATTCTTCTTCCTCTGGCCCCTGTTCCTCCGCCAAGCGACCCATAGGGGCAGTAGGAATGTCGGTTAAGGCCGGACATAACTGGGATGCATGGAACACAGGATGGATCCTCTTCATGCTGTTTGGCAGCAGAAGTCAAAAAGCAACAGGATTTATTTTTGAAGTCACAGTATAGGGTCCCACGAACCTAGGTGCAACTTAGACGGGTGGATCCACCTGGGAAGAAATCTGGTGGACAGCCATACCCTCGAGCCCGTCTCAATGGTGGGTGCATCAGCGCGTTTCCGATCCGCCAGGTGCTTGTATCGGTCGCAAGCTTGAATCAGGGCTGCCTTGGCAGTTCTGTGTGCCTCCATAATCTGCTGCAATCGGTCATCGATCGTGGGGCATACTGAGGCGGAGCCTGAGACCATCAGGCCAGCTTGATGGCTAATAGTTCTCGTTCAATAACGGAATAATTCCTTTGGCTGACCGTGAGAGTCTTCGAGAGATATGCAATGGGATGTTCCACTCCTTCCTCTTCTTGCAAGAGAACGGCCCCCACTGCATTGGCAGAGGCGTCAGATTCTACAATAAATCTTTTGGCTTGGTTAGGCTGAATCAGAATGGGAGCAGAGCTCAATCTTTGCTTCAAGGCAACAAATGCCGTCTCAGCTGCAGGAGACCACACAAAGGGTTGGTTTTCTTTCTTCAGAAGCGAGGTAATGGGAGCTACGGTAGCAGAGAAATATTGAATGAATTTCCGGTAGAAATTAGTGAAACCCAGGAATCTCTGTATTTCCTTTATGGTTTTCTGGGATGACCACTCCAAAATGGCAGAGACCTTCTTAGTGTCCATCTTTATTCCCTCTTGGGAGAGTATGAACCCTAGATACTGGACAGACGAGACAAGGAATTCGCATTTACTGGGTTTCACTAGAAGGTTCTCTTGCAGACGATGAAAAACTTCATGGAGATGAGTGGAGTGTTCTTGGGGGGGGGGGTCTTAGAAAATACCAAGATGTCATCTAGTAAATGATTACAGAACGGAACAACAAGTCTGAAAAAGTGCGATCCATGAATCGTTGAAATATAGCTGGGGCATTCACCAGTCCAAAGGGCATTACTTTATACTCATACAGACCGTAGGGTGTTCTGAACGCAGTTTTACATTCATCTCCTGCCCTGGTGCGCAAGAGATGATAGGCATTTCTTAGGTCTAACTTAGAAAAAATTGTGGCACCTCTCACAGCTTCAAGTATGTCTGAAATCAGGGGCATCGGGTATCTATCCCGAATAGTAACCTTGTAAGCCCTCGGTAGTCGATGCAGGGTCGAAGTTCTGTGGAGTCTCTTTTGGCGATGAAAAACAGAGGAGCCCCCGCTGGAGATTTTGAGGGTTGGATAAGACCTTTCTATGGTAGGGTTTTCTTGGCAGAGTCAGGCTATCCCCAGAATGATGTGGAAATGAGCTGCTCGGATAATCTTGAATGAAATGTCCTCCTTGTGCTGTTGAATGGTGAGTCTGATCAGTTCCGTGGAATGGGTAATGGGACCTGAACAAAGAGGAGTTCCGTCGACTCCCTCTACCTTCAGATTTTCCTTGTTCTGAATTCGCCGGATCCCCATCTTCTCGGCCCACAAGGTGTCCACGTAATTGCCAGCAGCTCCGAAATCTATTAGGGCTAGAGTCTCCACCGATTGATCCCTCCAGGACAAGTGTAGGGTAACCACCATCAAGCGGGTGTCTTCTGACTGCATAGAAGGTGCGACAGACAGCGATACATAGGGACTTTCTGTAGTTCCTCCTTGAGACCTCTGCGAAATATAGTAAATTGTGCTTGCCCTGACCAGGTTGATTCAGTGGCTAGTCGCCTAAACTTCGTGATTTAAGACAAAATGTCCATCTTACCTTGGTGTACCTCCAGCAGTTCTTCGCAAACCATGAATGTAATTTCTGGTCTTTCAAAGGTCTGTTTTAGCTTGGTAAGGAATGCTTCCCAGTCTTGTAGAACCGGATCATTTCCGGTGATTAACGGGTTGGCTCAGGCCAAGGCGTTTCCGGACATATTGGAAACTGCAAACCCTACCTTGCTCAAACCTGAAGAGTATGCAGTGGTCCGGAAAGCAAAATACACATTGCACTCTTCAATTCTTTAAGTAACTTGGGACTGCCGTCAAATGTACCAACTGACAGAGGCATTGAAGGGAGATCTGAATGTGTTTCCCGGTTGGCCACCAATTGACGGAGTACATTGTTCTCTACCTTAAGATTCTGTACTTCTTGATTAAGATTGCGAACTTCCAGATTAAGAGATTGTACTGCGGTAACTAATTCCTGGACTTGTTCGGGGGTAGCCATTTCGGTATGTGTTAGGCGTTGCAAACTGTCACAGATTTCGGATTTATCTGTAATGTCCAAGTCACTTCCCACTTCTGTCTTCTCCTCCTCCTCCTCCTCACCTGAGGAAATATCTTTGGCAAGCTTCTTCCTTCTTTCTTTGATGGATGATTTCTTTTTCAGGAGATACGGTCTACCATGGAACAACTCCACAGTGGTTGCAGAAATTTCCGGAAACCAGTGGCCACCGGAACCGTGATAGCCAACGGGGAAAAAGCCAAGCAGGCAAAAAAAAACAGGATGTCTTGCCGAAGAGAAGGTATCCTGCAGACCCTGAAGATCAGTGAGTAACACGAAGACCCAGAACAGGTAAGTGCTGGTGTACCAGGATGGCAAGGACTGAAGGAGGGCATCCAGGAGAAAGCGCTGTGACTCAAGAGGGAGACGCGAAGAAAGCGCCAAAAAGAAGGAAGCAGCCCGACCAGAGAGGAGAGTCGAGAGCGCCGCGACCTTCCAGGAAGAAAGCAAAGCAAAGAGAGAGCGAGGGGAGAGCGGGACAGAGAGAGAGCACCGAGCAAGCCCGGCGAGCCGTACATGAGAAGGAGAAAAAGAAGGAACATAGCAGGGGGGGGGGGCGGAGAGAGCCCAGAAGGAAAGGAAGGTCTCAGCAGAGCCAAGAGAAATGACCAGGAGCGTAACAACAGCAGGGTAGAGGAAAACTCCAGTTGCAATGCGGCGAGCCGGCAGCAACTGAACGCTAATATGCTGGGGGCGGCCATATTGAAAAAAGACTAGACCGCAACCCAGAATACGTATCAAACGTAGTGGGACAATCCATGGTGGCCAAGTTTTCATTGGTCCCAATGTCTGACAAAAAAGGGGCGAATGACAGTTTCATGAACAAGTATCCGATTCGCCAGAAAAAATTAGACCTAGAGGTGTCTCAACCCCTAGAGACAGGTCACCCACGGTTCCCTCCGTCGCCCACTCATACTTCCACACTTACAGCCATGGACATCTGGTATGTAGACCAAGACATCCCTAGTCAGGACCCTGACAATTTCTACCAAGACGATCAGGTTGACCCAGATGTCACAATCTTTGAGACCCCAGATGCACCTGACAGTGGACACACATCTCGATTTATGATCAGTTGTTGTATAACGACTTACTTACAAGGGCTGCTCACCATTTGCACATCCACACTGAAGAAACAGTTCCTGATAATTCTGATTTTATCGAAGACTTTCATAATGAAAAGAAGGCCATCACCTATCCACACCAGCACAGCACATTTGGCTGTGGCCATTAAAACACAACATATTTCTCCTAGCACAACATGTTCCAGAGGAACTTAATTCACTGGCAGACGTACTAAGCATAAATGCGGTTCTACCCTCAGAACACGTGCTACACAATGTCTTCTCAGACTGGGGCTTCCCAGAAATTGACCTCTTCGCTACTCAAGAGAACGCACAATGCCTAGACTACACGTCCAGGTTTCCTCAGAAAGGTTCCAAAGGGAACGCACTACTAATGAATTGGCCAGGGGAATGTGCGTATGCTTTTCCCCCAACACCTCTTCTCAACGAACTAGCCCACAAGCTACACCCAGAACAAGTTACACTTCTCCTGACAGCTCCTACGTGGGCACGACAAACATGGTTCTCACACCTGCAGATGATGTCCCTGTGTCCTCCCATAAAACTACTGTGTCCAGCCAACGTATTGTCACAGGATCAAGGTACGACACTCCACCCATGCCCTCAGACATTGAACTTAGCAGCCTGGCTCCTAAGTTCATAGAATGTGGTCACTTAAACCTAGACCAAAGATGTATGGACATTCTTAAAGAGGCATGTAAACCAAACACACAACATTGCTATTTTTACAAATGGAATTGTTTTGTGTTACGGTGCAAAACACGTTCACACAATCTAATTGAATGCGCACCGTCAAATATAGACACAATCTACTTTATCTGTTAGACTCCGGCTTAGTCTTCAACTCATTAAAAGTACACATAGCTGCTCCCTCAGCATACACCACTTCACAGAGCAAATTGTCATGGTGGAAAGTGCATGTAATTAAAGCATTTATGGAGGCTGTCAAAACATTATACCCACCAATTTCTAATCCTACTCCCGGCTGGGACTTAGGTATTGCAATACTCTGCGCCTACCACTAGATGTCAGCCTATGGAAAGCATGTGAATCTAAGCAGATACAAGCATCAGAAATACAATTACGGTAAGTAATGTATGCCATATATATATATTTCTGAGGCTGTGGAATCTGCTTAGATCACATGCTGTGATAAATGTGATAAATGTGTAAATTTCATCTAGTGGAAGCTGCGGAGCATTACAGTTGTTGTTATCGAAACTCGAAAAGGGACAGTCGACAGGGTGTGCCAGTAATACTATCCCTAGTGTGACGTCCACTGTACCCATGATCCCTCACGCGTCGAGGTCCCTCAGATTCTTTTTTTCCGCCATGCTAGACAGACGCGTATAGCGGAGTTCCTTTCGACGCAAAGCCATTGACTTTTCACAATTAACGATAGTATTTCTTTCTATACTTTCACCGACCTCCGAAGCACCACGCCAGTGAAGACAGAAAGATTGCCTGTTGGAGACCACCGCGATGGACCATTCCGCCTTGGAAGGCCGCCCCGGGCCTCGGCCCAGACAGTAGGGAGAGAGGGGGAGGCCATTTTAGGATGCATATTCTCCCCTTCCTACACTTTATTCGCCCAGCTGCCATAACCATAACCTATAATTGGTAGAGGGGGCGTGGCTAGCGGCCATGTAGAGGAGACACATCTTCTGAGAGCTCCGCGTAATGTGTCCATGATATGCTGTGAAAACATACTAAAAGGCTGAAAATCCGCTTGAGAAACAATGTGTTTACTGCTGGGAGTATCAGGAGGCGACTTCGGGGGTTATACGACGCTGTGGCTTCTGCTTGGGGCACACCGCCGGATGAAACTGAGCCGCGGAGTCCAAGGAAAATGGTGGCCGCGGTCTGATGACACACAGAGCCGCTGAGAAACCCGCCGGGAGCCTGCGGCGCCGAGACCCGCAGAGACTTGGACCTAGCGCTTGCTACATGCACAGAAAGTGGACTAATTGCTAAACACAGCCTTTCGTACGAGATCTCCTGGATGGAGCCCGAAGACCGGGGCAGCCGTGGCGAACCTAGAGCCCAATGGTAGCCGGAGCCTGTGATCCCTTATGTGCAGACCCCCCCAGCTGGTGTCCTGAGGACTAAAAAGCAACAACACACCTGGAGCCCATCGGCAGCCGGAGCCTGAGGAAGTCGCGTGAGCCTGGGCGACAGAGGCGGAGTCAGAGCTCCACAGCAGCAAGAGCGGACCGCGGTTGCGGCGAAGAACCGAGGCGCACACGGGGAGAAGAGATTAGAGCGCTGCTACCGGGTGCAACAGAGGAGCCCTATGCAGGCCTACTGGCGGGAGGCAGAGCGGCGAGGTGCCTGCTGCGATCAGCAGCAAAAGGAGCGGACCAGCGCCTGGGGAGAGGACCTGACCACACAGCGGGAAAGAGGTGAGGGGCTAGCGTGGGGGGGTGACCCAACTGTTCGCTCGCACTGCCAGTCCCCACCGGCTGGGTGGGCTCCCCTCTGGCTGCCCACAGCAGGAGGGGGCAGGCCTGTGTCTGGCCCGGAGAGGGTGGCGGACACCCATAGCGTAGCGGACCTGGAGGCTTTCTTTAACTGCCATCTGGCGTGAGCAGAGGGGTGGTGCGTGCCCTGGCCGTGACATAGCACAACTGCGAATGAAAAGCATGCACAGTCACTAGGAGGGAGTGGGTGCTGTTCCTCCCACTGACAACATCATTAACACGGCCCTCCGGCTCCGGAACCGCTTCTTACACCAAACACAGTGCTTCTTCGGTGTGCATCGCCCATGTAGGATGGCACCCTGTTAGAGGGACTGCTCTCGCACTGGCATAACTACGGGCCTTCAGGCCTGCAGCTGATACTTACGGAACAGGCATAGCGCAAACTAGGAGAGGCACAAGGGATAGTCAGACTTCACCTAGCACCCCAGGGCGACTGAAGAGACTCCGACCAGCGCCTCTACTACATCAGCACTCAAGAGAGCGAAAGAGAGCGGCGCTGCCCTCCCACGGCACGGCATCTAAAAGTGACGGTCTGCCCCCCTAATGACAACCGAGGAACCCCTCTCCCTCGGCGTAATGTCCTCAAAAGGAGGGCGAGCCAAACAAAAGCAAACCACACTGGAAACCTTTGCGGCCAGTGGGCCAACAAGAACAGAGGCTAACATAAAAAGCACTGCAGTTGAGCTGCCCGGATCTACCGGGACCATGGCGGAGCCGGGAAATTTACAAATCCCAGAGGCCATCAAAAAACTTGAGGCAACCTTGAAGAACAAAATAGATGCTGTGGCCGTAGACTTGGGCCTACTGAGACAAGATGTCCTTACTATAGCTGGAAGGACAGACGTACTCGAAGCACAGGTTCGGGAAAACACAGAGGCTAAGACCCAGATGATGAAGGACGTTGAAGAACTGGCGCAAAAAGTGAAACAACTGGAGGACAGGGCCGAAGAAGCCGAAGGGCAAGCACGCCAAAATAACATAAGGATGTTAGGCCTGCCCAAGGGTATTGAGGGAACGGACCCCACTAACTATGTGGAGAACCTACTGATCCAGGAGATTGGAGCACAGAAACTTTCACAAGGATTCACTATTGAAAGAGCCCATCGATCCCTCACCAAACGACCACCGCCTGGAGCTCCGCCAAGACCAGTGATCGCTAAAGTGCTCAACTATAAAGACAGGGAAACCATTCTGGCCTTTTCAAGGACGGGAGGCCAGATGCAAAGAGACTCAGCGAAAATTGCCATATATCCCGATTACACCTTTCAAGTCCAAATGAAAAGAGCACAATACATCTACACGAAAGCTATATTGAAAAAGGCAGGGCTTGATATGTGCTCCTGTACCCAGCGAGATTAAAAGTGCTCTACAAAAATCGTGCGATTCTCTTTGAGATGCCTGCTGAGGCCCGGGAATGGATGGACACCGAACAGATTCAGGATCTCGAAGTGAAAGGATGCACTACTCGCTAAGGACTGCCTGATGACGTCTCAGGCGAGACAAGCACGCTAGCTGCAATGATTAGATCACGATCACACAAGAACGAGACGGAACCCATACATGATACACAGCAAGATTGATTACATATAGGAGCCACACTGGAGAGGGACTGCTCCTGATTAGAGAGTAGACAACAGCAGACCTCTTCCACCCCCGGAAGAAGTTTTGGTATTATTAACCCGCCTGTAGGGCACCAGGAGACTAGTACAGGGTCAAATGGAGCTGAAACGGGTAAGTCCTAATGGGGGAACCCCGCTGGACAAGTTTTGTTAAAGGGGAGTTTAAAGTTGGGGGAGGGAGGGAACATGGAAGTTAGTAAGAAGGTTGAGGGAACAAAAGGGAACAAGAGAAGACCATCCAGGGCCTCGAAGACTCCCAGATTGAGAAGAAGTGCCACAAGATATGCTACCCACAAGAACACTTGGGTTTCCAAACATTATGGCTGACAAGATGAGAGTTATGACGTGGAATGTCAGAGGGATGAACAATTACGTCAAGCGACGCCGGATCTATGCACACATTAAGTGGAATAGGATTGGAATCGCCCTATTGCAGGAGACCCAGCTGGATGCAAGCAAGCAAGCAGCAATAGCTAGAACTTGGGGAGGTACGATGATAGGCTCCACATACTCCACTTACACCAGAGGGGTCCTGATCTGGGTTGATCCAAACATCCCTCTTAAAACTATCACTACTAAAACTGACGATGAAGGCAGAATGGCCCTGTTACATGGAATTATAGAGGGTAGGGAGTTATGCCTAATAAGCACTTACACTCCCAATCACTGTTAGGCAGAAACCTCTGCAGTTCCCTTTGGGAACACTGCAAAAGATTTAGGACTACAGGTGTTAGCAGTAAACCCACTTGGTAGCAGTCTGTACCACCCAGATTTACCTGGTAGCTGTGGCTGAGCAGTCAAACTTCCCTCAAGAAGAGTTAGGCAGTATGCAAAGTATACACAATAGGCACTCAGATACAGTAACACAAGCGAACAAATGACCAGAGCTTTGGTATCAAAGTATATAATTATTTATTTAAAAACACACTGTTTGAAACACTCCAGCACTCTTATTGTAAAACACTCTAAACACAGTTACTATTATAATATATACAACCCTTACTCCTTATCAGACAAGTCTTAGTTAACACCACTTATTTCCAGACAGAGGTGAGCGCTTAACTATAGATGGCACTCCAATATGTACATGAAGAAGGGAGGGAAAAAGACAGAATATGTGAAGATACACCACTCTAAGATTCAGGAACACTTTTAGCAAGGCAGAAGAGCAAAAGTCACTTGTGACCCAAAGTCCATAGGCTGGGCCCCCTCTTAGAGAGAGCAGAGCACAAATGCGCCCAAGTTCACACAGTTACACTAGGCTTTGAAAGTCTTGCAGAGAGTTCGAAAAGAGTTTAGAGAGGCTCAGAAAAGTTTAGCCAGGGTATCCCAGGCTAACCCAGGTTCGAAAGCCGGGGGCTAAATCTACCCCGTACAGTCGGTGGCAAGGGAAGCCAGGCGGAACACGGTACCTTAAGTGGGAAGGATCCTCCAGCGGTGGCAGTTGTTCCTGGCAGCGGGTGCAAGTCTCGGCGTCGTCCAGGGGAAGAGAAGATCTCGACTTGGAGGAAAGCTGAAGGTCGTTGCACTGCCAGGGAAGAAACCAGCCGCGGAGTTCTCAGGTAAAAGGAGCGGTCCTTTTATTCGCGGTCCAGTGGTAAGTGGCTATCCGGTTGCCGGGGTGCTTGGCACGGGCAAATCGACCACAAGACGTCCTGGGATGCGAAGAAAAGAAGGTAAATTGGTTGTGCCCACCAGTCAGGGGAAGAAGCCTCTCCAGCCGGGAGATCTCCTCTGTCGTCGGGAAGTGGTAAGTCAGTTCCGCAGGGCTCCACCGGTGGTGTCGTCGTGGCAGGTCGGCTCAGCTTCTCCCTCGTCGGATTCTTAGGTCCTGTGGCGACTTCTGAAGTTCCAGTCCCCAAAGCCCTGCTTTTATGCAGAAAACCCCCATTCACTCAGCCTACCTGTCACTCAAACATGCTAAGTGGTGAGCCGGCCGGCTCACCACTTGGGCCAATGAGGACGGAGTGCGACTTGAGTTGCCTAGGCAACTCAGTCCAGGGTGCCTAAATCCCTCTCCACCCCTCCTAAGTACCCCAGACAGAGTGGCACCACTTTGGAGGGCTTCTGTGGAGAAGCCCGCCAAAAAGTGGAACAAAGGGCTCGACTTGGGTTGGAGTCACAGAAGAGAACACAAACGCCATTTTAGAACTGAGTTTTGGCAAAAAATACCACCCAGAGAATTAATAATAATTAAATAAACCGGCGGTATGTTCGAGGCTATCGTAATTAAATAAATAAAGATAGCCTCGAACAATGGGAAAATCCCATAGAGAAATATTCGCGGTTGAATACAAAAAGTAGTATCCACTGCCACCAGCCAAAACTCGATCAGGGGGGACGGTGACGTGCCCCTTCGACTAACAGACCCCGGGGCAATCGAATTGCCCCAGCCAGTACGTCCACAATATGATGGTTTGTACTGGTTCTGTTCAGAATTCAAGACTAGTAAAGTCAATGGTGACTTTACATGCCCTGGGAGACAGTAGTCAGTCCCAGGGTATGGAGTCTATACTGGGGGGTCACTATGACACCCCTGTGTTACTGCACTGAGGATGCTGTGTAACACACATCACAAAAACACATAAAGCCCTATGGAGTAAAAGACCCCATAGCCCATTAAACACATCTAGAGTCAAAGGCACACACTCAAATCATGTCCAAGAGTGAGGGTAAAAGAGTCTCACTCTTGGCAGGAGAAAATAAATAAACCCCAAAAAATCCAGCAAAGCTGCTGGGGGACTCACTAAGTTAGGAACTTCAGCCTAAACAGAGAATTCTCCCTAACAATCACGATGCTACAGTTTTCTTCCGCTCGCTATACAAAAGGCTGAGCCCATTCGGAGATAGCACCCTGATATGGGGTGGAGACCACAATTGCACCGTGGACCCCCGCAAAGATAGATCTGACAGCAAACATAACCGTCCATCCCCTCCTGCTAAAATATTAGCTCCACTGACACAACAGTTCAAGCTCAAAGATTTATGGAGAGAGCAGCACCCTGAAGGCAGGGAATACTCATATTACTCTCCCCTACATGCCGTCCACACCAGGATAAACTATATATTCGTAAGCGAGGAGCAGCAGGCCATGTCCAGTGATGCACAATACTTAGCCAGAATTCTATCAGATCACGCCCCACTCCTGGTCACCTGGATGGTGTTTCCCACTAGACCCCCCCATACCAGCATGGCGGTTTAGAAGCGAGGCCTTACTAGATGTCGCCTTCCGCGAACAGATTAGAGCAAGCACGCTGGAATTCATGCAGATAAATGAGGACAGTGTACGAAAGGTTGGCACAGTTTGGGAAGCATACAAAGTTGTCATACGGGGGAAATGATTGCAGCTACCGGGGGGAGCCCGAAGGTCCATCGAAAACACATTAGCTCACACTGAAGGGTAACTGAAAGCACTAGAGGCAGGGGCTAAAACAGACCCAGAACACTTGGAAAAAGAGGTGGAGCTCAGACAGGCCTGTTTAACGCAATGGGAACAATTGGGGAAGCTTAGCTACACAAAACATATGGAAAGGAGTCACGCCCTAGGCGACAAACCTGGGAACTATTAGCTTGGCTATATAAGCGTGAAGCCCCCAGAGCACAGATATTGCAGGTCCACACCCCGGAAGGCAAGACAGTGCACACACAAACTGAAATAAACACTGTCTTCTCATCGTTTTACCAGGACCTTTACGCTAGCACCCCTTCGACTACAGATACCGATATAGAGGATGTCCTTGGCATCATTAAACTACCCAAATTAGGCACTCATATGGCAGATGCCTTAGACAAACCCATTACCCTGGACGAGGTCCTGGTCACCATCAGGTCCCTACCATCCGGTAAAGCCCCTGGGACCGACAGGCTCCCAGGAGAATTTTACAAGGCATACAAAGAAGTTCTGGCACCAATCCTTACCAAAGTATTTAACGCTATGTACGACGAAGGTATCCTCCCCGACTGTATGAGGGAGGTTGTAATTATCTCATTACTAAAACCGGGGAAGGATGGGGCAGAGTGTGGCTCATATAGGCCCTTGTCTATGTTAAATCAAGGCAATAAGATTTTGACGGCACTTCTAGCGGGGAGACTACGGAAAGAGATCCCACTACTGTTCCACCAAGATCAGACGGGATATGTGCCTGGGCGGACCATTTCCGAAAACTTGCGCAGACTGCACCATGTCATACACAGCACCAATGGCAGAACCGTAAAATGCGTGGTGGCGTCTCTGGACGACACTAAGGCTTTTGATTCAGTTATCTGGAACTGGCTGCACGCTACAATGACAAAGATGGGGATCGGACCCGTCTTCTTAAAATGGACCAAACCTATATACACCGGGCCAATGGCTAGAGTGCGTACAGGTAAAACTTACTCTGATACGTGGCAGTTGCACAGGGGCACACGCAGGGAAGCCCATTTTCCCCCATGGTATACATCATTGCCTCTGAACCAGTAGCCGCCTACTTACGACAGGAATATAGTGACGGGGGTATAGTAATAGACGGGGTACCACACTTAGTGTCTATGTACACAGATGACACGTTACTGTATCTGAATAACCCCGAACACATACTACCATATATTTTTGAGACACTGGACGGGTTCTATAGATACACGGGGATCCAAATAAATAAGGATAAGCCATGCTTCTTCCCTTTGGCCGCCTTGGGCGAGGAAAGAATCGAGAATCTCCCTACAATGGCCCTCCAGTGGAGGACCAGCTTATTCAAATACCTAGGAATCACTATCCATCGAGACCCCAAAATAGAACACACATTAAACACGGTAAGAGCTAGAGAGGGCCTAGAAAAATCAATGGACTTCTGGAGTAAACTGCCACTGTCAGTGGCAGGGAGGGCCAGACTCCTCAAAGTTGTGGCATTGCCTCGACTGTTACATTGGTTTTGCAACGTTCCATTCAACGTCCCCCCACTGTTTTTCAGGGACCTAGATAAGCTCTGCAGGCGATTCCTATGGCAGGGTGGAAGGCACAGAGTCGCACTGCAAGTGCTGCAGAGAACCTATGAAAAGGGAGGCCTCAAAAGCCCCAATTTTGAACTATATTTCTTGGCAGGCCAATTGTGACATGTAGTGAAGTGGATGGCGGATGAGATCGCGACGGACACTCGATTTCTACAACCAGCCGTCCCACAAATGCTCCTCAGAGACCTACTCTGGGCCCCGACAAGCACTACACAAAACTTTCCCTACTTGGCGAAACTTGGGATTCAGATCTGGAAAAGGAAGTAATAGATTTCCCCTCAGATCCCTATAGCAGCAGCCATGGCGGGCAGACCCGGGGGTCACACGGAAATAAGAACTGGGTGGGAGCCCTGCGGAATAGCCACATTGGGGGACCTGTTGAATGACCACGAGATCCTGACCTTTGCCGAACTGCATGAAACCATGGGACTGCCCAGAGGTCAGTTCCTGCTACATAGAGCAGTGATGGAAAGGCTCATGGAAAGATGGCCCAACATTAAGAAACAAGAAACTGAACATGAAATTATAGAGAACATACTAAATGTCGCCGAAGGGTGCCACAAAATCTCAAGGCTTTACCAGACACTACTGGACAGTACAGAAGAGCTTAGATGCAAGGTGAGATGGGAAAATGAATTGGGCATGGAATTCGAGGGCACGTCATGGGACACCATAACCCACTACCACAGAAAGGTCTCCAGAAATGCCAGATTGCAGTTGATACAGTTCTACTTCACCAATAGAGCATATCTTACACCAGACGCTCTCTCTAAGTTCAAAGGGGCAGAAGCCAAGGAATGCCCTAAATGCAAAGAAACTGGTGCCGGAATGGCTCACATGTTTTGGGGGTGCCGTGAAATACCATTTTTCTGGACACAGATAGCTGCAAAGGTGACTGAGGTTGGCATAGACCTGGACATACGAACCCCAGTGGCATGCCTCTTGGGCAGATATAAGAGAAGTCGAAAGAACAAACCATTGAATAAGCTAAAATACCTGATGTACATATTAGCAAAAAGACGCATTGCCATGGGGTGGAAAAAACACCAAAAGCCCAACAGTGGAACTGTAGTGGGGAGATCTTCAAAAATGGGTGACAGCGGAATCTGTGGCCTGGAGGAATGCACTACAAGAACAGAAGCAAGACAACAGTGAGGATCTGCAACAATGGGTGGCGCTAACAGTGCCTTTATTCATTTCAAGGAAAGAAGACACCACCAAGGAGTAAGCAAGCAGTTTGCAATCGGAGCCCTGTAACGGTAGACTCAATGTACAGACTGTGGTCTTGGGAGGGGAGGGGAGGGGGATGGGAAGGGAAGAACATAAGAGACTGCTGAACAATGTACCAATGATGATAACAAGGTTGTTTGTATTGTTTAAAATAAAAACAAATTAAAACAAAAACAAAACAAAAAAAAAACATAACCTATAATTATGGAAAATACACCTTTTAAATTTTGCCCCAAGTGTAACCGAAAATTTCCGTGGTTAGACAAAAACTTAGTTTGTAACTTGTGTCTTCCAAGAGACCACGTCGAAATGTCTTGTCGAGCGTGCAGGCTCTTCAAGCCAAAGACGTTAAAGGACCGCTCCACAAAACGCTGGGCCCACTATGCCAGGCAACCCGAGGCCATGGAGGTAGAGGGAACTTTTAGCGATGGCAGCAACGCCGTCCTTTCGGACGCTGAGAGCAACAGAGTAGCTTCAGCTACTCAAGCGCATGCCCCCAACCCCGTAGGACAGGCCGGAAGGCCCTGTTGTGGGGAGTACACCGGGCGGCGGCAGCGCTACAAAACTGCACACCACCAAGCACATAAGCCCTAGTCGGGACTCGACAGATGATTCGAGTACTCATCTACTTTCGACACCCAGAGAAAGGTCCGCTGAGTCCCGGTTCTCTGGGCAATCTCGATCAAGATCGCTGCATGACAGGGTCCAACCTTCAAAAGACGAAAAGGGTGTCGCTCGAAAAACTCCCTCCGAAGTTCGAGCGTCCACAGACAAGACCTCAGCACCCACATCCGAAATTCGACGCTTGGCGTCAGATAAGGGGGCAGGCCCCAAAAAGTCTGTAAAACAATCCTCTGGGCCCCAGGGTGGGGGGAAACATCACAAAAAGACCTCTAAAACCCAACATAAGGACAAAAGCTCTCATAGGGAGAAGACACTGCAGAAGGAAAAGCCTAAACCATCCAAGCCCATACAAAGGCCTAAGGATTCTAGGCATAAAGATTCTAGGCCTAAAGTGGTACCTCCCACTGATGAGGACCTAGGACTTTCCTCTCAATCTCTAGTGATCCCAAGTTCCAAAGAATGGCCTTCCCAAGATATTGACAGAGTAATGCGAAGAATGACCTTTATGGACAATTTTTTACGAGATCAATCCAGATTACTTTCAGAGTTTCCACTCCACTCCTCCCACCTCAGCCCCTTCTGGTCTCAAGCATCTGCCTTACCTACTCAACCCCCTTCTAAGAGGTCTCGCTGTAATGTTCCCTTACAAAGTACTGTCATAGACATCTATGACCCTGAATCAGTCCAAGAAGATCTCTCCTTTGTGGAGGCATCTGACGCTCAACTTATTGAGGAGGATACAGATGAACCTTATTATGGGGATGACAAGGACCCAGAGGCAGACCAAGAAGCTAACATGTACTCTATAGATTGCCCTCTTAATCAAGACACTCCAGTTGTCAATTCTCCCGTTGATAATCAACCCCTCCTCAATGAAGTATTAGCCAAGGCGGCTGAACACTTTCAGATTGACACACAGGAGGTACAAGAGGATAGATACTTTTGCAGAAAACATTCTTGTGGATAAAAAGACAGCGGGCCAGTTAATCCCGCTATTAAAATCAGTACAACGCAGAATACAGCCATCCTTAGAAGCCCCAAATGTCACACGAACCATTAACCCACGCATGGAGAAATTATTCAGGCCCGGCCCCCTCAGATCCTTTATATATTAGAGGGCAACTAAAACCAGACTCCTTAGTTGTTACCACAACTAGAAAGAGAGCAGGCACACCCCTTGCTTCCTCCGAGGATCCACCTGATAAGGAGAGCAAAAAGATCTATGCCATGGCAGAAAGGTCGCCTCATCTGAGGCCTATCAAACCAGGATAGCTAACAACGCAACCCTCTTGGCTAGTTATAACTGCCACAAGTGGGAGGAAATATCTGCTTTGCTTTCATCTGCCCCAGAGCCACTGAGATCCCAATTAGCTCAGGTGGCAGCAGATGGAAGGGCTGTATCTACATGTCTCCTTAAATCAAATTTTGATGTGGCAGACAATGCCGGAAGAGTCATTGCAGAAGGGACCGTTATTAAAAGGCATGCATGGCTGCGCCAGTCAGGTTGTAGGCCGGAAACACAGGCCACGCTAATAAACATGCCAGTGGAACCTAACGTGCTCTTTGGTAAGGCCGTTGAAGATGCACTTAAAAGAGCAAAGTACGAGTATGACACTCTAAAATCAATTAGGTCAACTCACTAACAAGCCTACTGGACAGAGAGGTAGCGGGAATTTTCGCTGTTTTCGAGGCCAAAATTCCCAACGAGGATCCAGCTACAATCAGGGCCAAGGCTCCTCCTTGGGGAACAATCAAGGCCAATCCTTCCAAGGCTATCCCAGAGGACAACGCAGTGGTCGTTGTCGGGGCAGAGGCCCTGGTCGAGGTGGCACTCCACCTCAGAGCAAGTGACATTCCACTCCAGGTGCCCTCCCATGCTTCTCCAGTAGGAGGACACGTTTCCAACTTTACCCACGCATGGGAGGAATCACCTCAGACAGATGGGTGCTGTCCACAGTAGCAGTACTGTATAGAACTACTTCAACATCCTCACAACCACCCCCCATGACAGAAAATTCACTCAGAAAACATCAGCGGATCCTTCTAGAAGAGATAACTACACTTCATAGAAGTGGTACCGGCCAACCAGGTAAACAGGGGTATTTATTCAACTTACTTCCTTGTGCCAAATAAAGATCTAACAATGCACCCTGTATTAGATTTGCGCCCTGCAAACAAGTATGTCAAACCACAAAAGTTCTGCATGACTACGTTACAAGAGGTAATCCCTCTACTAAAAAAGGGGGATTACATGGCAACACTGGATATGAAAGATGCCTATTTTGATATTCAATGTCCCCAGCACACAGAAGATTCTTGCGTTTCAAGATAGCGAACAAGCACTACCAATTCAAAGAGCTACCCTTTGGAATAGCCTTGGCTCCAAGGGTATTCACAAAAGTACTGGCAATGGTGGTAGCGCACCTGCGCAGGGAGGCAATCCCAGTGTACCCTTACCTGGACGACTGGCTCCTGACAGGGGAATCACCTCTGATTTGCAGACAAAACATTCAAAGAACAATCAACCTCCTCTTTCAGTTGGGCTGCTCCATCAACGATAGAAAGTAAAACCTAGTGCCAAGCACTTCAAAACAGTTCCTAGGAGCTGTCCTAAACACAGAGTAAGGATTGGTCTTTCCTTCAGAGGAAATAGTAAAAAATGTGTTACTGCAAATCCACATTATCAGGCCGGCTGCCAGATAAGGGTGCGCAAAGTGATGCGTTTAATAGGCATGATGGCATCTTGCATTTACCTGATTCCTCACGCGTGCCTGCGCATACATACACACAGGAGTGGTTGGCGAGAACAGTGGTCTCAGGCAAGTGGTCAGTGGGACGATCTAGTGGGCGTTTCGCCAACACTTGTACAAAATCTTCGCTGTTGGACAAGAGAAAACTTAACAAAAGGAAAACCTTTCTACGACCCAGAGATACAGGCAGTTGTCACAATGGACACCTCACTGGCTGGGTGGGAGGCTTACTACCTTCACCACACAGCTCAGGGTCTGTGGTCACACACTGCAGCTCGGAACCACATCAATCTGCTGGAACTTCTGGCAGTATTCAAAGACCTTCAGGCATTCGAACCCCATTTAACAAACCTGTCTGTGCAAATCCTATCAGACGGCACTACAGCAATGTTTTATATCAACAAACAGGGGGGTACACGTTCTCCAAATATCTCCAGACTTGCACAGAAAACCTGGAGATGGGCACTCAGACGGAAAATATTCCTGTCATCACAACATGTTCCAGGGGAACTCATCTCTCTAGCAGACTCGTACCTCTTCTCTCAATGGGGTTTCCCAACTATAGATTTATTCGCTACAAGCGAAAATCGTCAATGCCCAGACTTTGCGTCCAGGTTCCCCCAGCCAGGCTCCAAGGGGAACGCCCTATGGATGAGCTGGTCAGAGAAATTTGCTTAAGCTTTTCCCCCAACTCCTCGCATGAGGAAGGTGGTGAACAAGTTGCACAAGGAACAGAGGACGCTTATCTTAGTTGCTCCTATGTGGGCAAGACAACCATGGTATCCACATTTGCGTAAACTGGCGATGTGCGATCCCATCAAACTCCCATGCCAGTACAACCTACTCACCCAGCACGAAGGACTAACAGTGCACCAACACCCGCACTCAATGAACTTGGCAGCATGGCTCCTGAGGTCATAGAGTTCCGGCATCTCAATCTACCTCAGAGATACATGGATATCTTGAAAGAATCAAGAAAACCAAACACGAGGATTCCAAGATGGCCGCCGTGGTGTGAACAGGGCGTCCCCCAAGCTCCTGCACCTAAAGCCTCGCATTTGGCCGAAAGCACAGCGGACAAGCCCTCCCCAGGTGCTGCAGCCCGAGCAAACACAACGACCGAACAAGGCAAGGGAAGCGCTACAGCATCAAGAATCTGTGAAATTGCGGCGGACCAAGTCAACGCGCCTCTGCGGCCCGTACGCAAGCCTGGGGACCCCAGCGCGGGAGAGTCACCATTGGGCGCTGCAAACTGCTCAGCCCTCGTCGCCCTCCAGAAGCCCACACACCGGAGGAGACTGTGGTCCACCCGGCCCGCCCGTGAATGAAGGAGCGGAGTGAGCAGCGATAAAGGAGACTCGGAAGCGGGTCCTCCAGAGACGATTTCCCCAGGGTGGGAGGCGCAACACAGCGGCCCAGACCGCCACTGCGCGCCTGACCCAGGAGGGCCGGGGCTCTACCCCTCAAGCCACCACTGGCGGCTTTCACCCTCTGGATCTGCCCAAGGGAGACCCGCACTCTCCGCAACACCGTCGGCGGGGGGGCTGGCCCTCCCTTAAAATCAGGTCTCGCTGCCGGGCAGAGTGGAAAGGGGCCCACAGACATTGGGATCAAGGACCCGCCGCCAAACAACCCGCCCACACACAATCACTGCAGCTCTGCCCACGGACACGCCGTCGAGCGGCTGGGGAGCCCCGACGCAGCAGGACACCCAGCAGAAGGCCGGCCCTTGGGTCGGCGGGCACCGCCGGAGGCAGATCCGAGGGAAGGAGTCTGCGGGGAGCCATTGGATCCATTAGTCCTCTGCGGCTCCGGTCCGGAGCCCTCGTGCGCCCACGAGCCAACAGCAAGTAACCCTGGGCGGCTGGGGTTCGCCGCCCCTCTCCCGAACTAGACCACGGCCTGCGGGTAGTCAGGCAGAGGGGAGATCCCGTGGCCCACTACGCCCGCAGGAGCGAGGGAAGCAAAGCAACAGCGAGGAGGACTACCATCTACTCAAGCCCCCAAGTAAGTCGGATTGAGGGGGGTGGCCGTCCACTGGGGAGAGGGCAGGCATCACTAAGCACCGCAGCGGCCACGGAGGTGGCCCCCGACTTTCACCACCAGCCTGCCCCATCTCCTGGCCCCCACACCCTAGCAGGGAGAGGGCGCCCCACTCTCAGGACTTAACACGGCCCGCACCAGCACCCACACCTAATTGCCAGCGGCCTCACTGCCCCTCCAACACCGGATTTGGGGCACCCAGCAATTAACGAGTGCCCATACCACACAACTTACGACCCGGACGCCGCACCCCACTGCGCTGAAGGCAACATAGGAAGGTGCTCCCACCTAACCAACAAACTGTTAAAGAACAACTAGTAGCCCCAAGACACTCCACAGCATTCAGGGCTGCAAAGAAGGGACATAGGAGCAACTAACAGCAGGCCCTCCCAATAATCTGGAAGCAGTAGCAAACGGTAGCCCTTCAATGCCGAGCACTGGGGGATTCCCGCTGCTGTACCCATCCACCAACCCGCGCAGGCTCAGGGAAGGTCCACAAACAATAAGGGGCCTAGCAGTCCGGGGCACCCTCGGTGTAGGACCCTTCTATTTGCCCATCGTGATGTCCTGGAACAGGACCAGGGACACCCTGGTCCCATCAAAAACAACAAAAAAGGTCTAGGAGGGCACCCTAGCGCAGCTATGGGCCAGAGATTCAGAAGCAATGGGTGCCCAGTCTGATGCAGCCTGGAGAGCAGAAGCAACTACGGACAATTCAGAGGACCATCTGGAGACACCAGTGACTTTTTCCGCGCTCAAGGATCTGCTGGGTGATTTAGTTGAGAAAATCACCAGTGCGGACAAAAAAAATGCAGACTCTGAGGGAAGACCTGGCCGAAGGGATCCGATAAATCAAAAGAGATATTAACAAGATTGAAGAGAGAGTGGACACTAACGAGAGGGCCATCCAGGAGATACTGGGAGTGGAAGTAAGTTTAACCTCGGGTTATCATTGCTAGACAAATGAACAAGTGGAAAGGGTAAACCAAGAATTGGAGAAATACCTCGGGTGTTATCTTCAGGTTGATGAGGAATGGGTAGATTTAATCTGGTTAGTGGAGTTCGCCTATAACAATTGTACTAAGGATGCCACTTCTATGTCCCCATTCTTTTTAGGTCAAGGTTTACATCCTAGATTCTTGAGTTTGGAATTGTCCAAGGAAGTGGAGAGGCCAGGGGTGGAGGATTATTTGCGAGTGATGAGGGAATACCTTGAAAGAGCTAAAAGGGTGTTGTTTGACTCTAAGCAGAAGTATAAAAAATGTGCAGACCGTAAAAGGAGATTGGGTCCAAATTACAAAATTGGAGATTGGGTATGGCTCTCCACCAAGTACCTAAGGGAAATTCAGTCCACGATTTGTGCGTCATTTCCAAGTGGAGAAGGTGCTAAATCCAGTAGCTGTGCGTTTCAATTACCAAGTAATTTAAAGGTCCATCCAACCTTTCACGTCAGTCTTCTGAAACCATTTGTTGAGGGAACCCGGTTATCAGTGCACCCTTCTCCAGTTGTATTAGAAGACTCGTAAGAAGAATTTATTGTGAGAAGGATTATTGATTCCAGGAGGGTTGGAGGAAGACTACAATATCTCATTGATTGGGACGGTTTTGGGCCAGAAGAGCGTACATGGGAATTTGAGTCTGATATGCATGCTCTGCAGCTGGTGGCAAGATTTCATTGGAAATATCCTTTCAAGGTCGGCCCTGGGGCAGGGCGTTAGAGAGGGGAATACTGTCAGCTCTCACTATTTAGGCTGTGAGGTGGGGGTAGAAGAAAGTAAGAGTGAGTGTTATTGATGAAATTGGTTTGGCCTTAACAGTACTGTACAGAGTGTGGAGAGTTACCCAAGCCAAGATGGAAGCTCTCAGCAAGGTTCTCAACAAGCTTTCTAATTGGCTGTCAGTGTATGAAAGGCAGACAATGACCATTCTAAACTGCCTTTCATTGTCAGCAGCCCAGCAGTGAGGACCTATTTCCAAGCTCTTAAGATTTTGGTTTGAAGACTGGGCCTTGTCAGTCCGTTTTGGAATTTGGGAAGTGCAGGAAGAAGCAGGACAGGAACCACAGAATGGGCATTCATGGAAGAAAAGAGATAAGTGATTTGAACTTCATAAAATAGGGAATAACCTTATATACTTAAGTTAAGTGGAGTTAAAACTCTGAATGTTTGTAAAATGTTGCTGAAAAGTTATTTTGTCTTAAAAGAAAGAAAGCAGTAAAAGCCTGTAATTAACTGCTGCTTTAGTTTTACGGATCAAGCTCCATTGCATGTTCCTGCCTTTGTCGTCTGCGGGAGGGAATGCGGTCACCAAGGTATTATAGGACCTTCCTTATTAAGCGAGGTTCACGTAGCGTCGCTTAGAAGCGTAGTGGTCTTACACTAGCTGCACAAATGCTAGTGGTTAGGGAGTTTCGTGCTTCAAAGGCATCGCATTTACCGAACTCAACGTGGCAGAAGATGGAAGCGTTCTGAGGAAAGCGGTCGTCGCTTTGTTTTCGTTGCCATCGGAATTTATGGGGAAACGCTGCTCATTGTGCTCATGCGCAGTAGTTCTTAGCTTTTCAAACACTAATCTCTCCATTAAGTAACGGCAAGATATTGTCACTAACTCTCTGTGCGTGCGCATTGATTATAATCGGAACACTGATCCAGGGACGACACGCGCATGCGCAATACCCAAGGTAGTTGAAATAAAGATTCAATACGGAGCAACACGAACTCGGCACCGTTGGGAGTGCACGGTATGAGAGACTTGAGAAACGAACTCACAGAGCATGGAGGCAGCGGCAACTAGTGTTTTTTCGAGTAAACTTTTTGGAAACTCATTTCACATCTACTACTTACCATTTAGAGCACCCATTAACTCTTCTCTCAAGGTAGCATTTTCAGAACGTTACAAGAGGCAGTGAGGAGAATTAAAAGTCAAATACAGTTTCTGCCCAAGCAAAGACAATTGGAAAATACTTACCCAGAGATAGACTTAAAGAAATTCCCCAGCTCTCTGGAGGGAGTCTCAAGTACAAGTGGGCAGAGTCAGCTATCTACAATTCAAGTAATTTCTTCCCCTAGGCAATTAGCAGAGGAAGCCAGGTATGGTTTTGTGATATATTTAAAGTGGATTTAAGAAGCAGCTGTACATAGACAAGGTTAATTAAAGAAAGTATGCTATTCTTTTCTTGTCATTTTAACAGGTGGAGAGGTTCAGCTCAAGGATAAGACCTGGCATTTATTATTTTATCCCAATTCCTCTTTTCCCTTAGAGGTGTACCCAGCTTAGCTGTCTCCACTCAGTTGAGAGGGTTACATTTCTGGTTGATTATGGGGGTTCAGCAGCTTCCGCAGACATCCACTGAGAATTGAGCCTGACGGTGACAATATCAGACTAATAGCCCACTTAATCGAGAAAGCTAAAAAAGGCAATCCCCGCTATCCTACTAACTATAGATGCTGAAAAAGATTTTGACAGAGTGGAGTGGGGATTTCTTTTTACAACTATGAGGAAGATGGGATTCGGGCCGAGTTTTTTGCGAAGAGTCGAGGCCAACTATCAAAGTCCACTTCCGAGTCTGGCTATAAACAGTCACACCTCGGAACCGATTCGGGTAGAAAGGGGGACGAAACAAGGGTGCCCATTGTCGCCCATTCTTTATGCCCTACACCTAGAACCATTTCTGGCGGCAATTAGGGCAAACAATGAGGTAGTACGGATACCATTTGGGGGGAACCTCACAAAATAGCTCCCTTCGCCGATGATACGATTCTATCATTGACCAGGCCAGACACCTCTCTGAGAGCGGGCCAGGAGGAGCTCGACCGATTTGTGGCGGTAGCAGGCCTAAAGGTTTATATATCCAAATCGGAAATCCTCAACCTCACACTAAACCAGCAGGAGAGGCTAACTCTTAAACAAAATGTTCAATTCAGATGGGCAGAAAATTCTAATCACGTATCTGGGAGTAACATTCACTAATACAGTGGACGGGCTGTACCAAGCAAACCTACCCGCCCTGCTAGACAAGCTGAAAACGAAACTAATCGATTGGGGCAACTGACCATATCCTGGCTAGCCTGCATTAACGTGCTAAAAATTGCGGTCCTGCTGCCGCTCCTTTACCACTTCTCTTCCCTTCCAATCTATGTGCCACCCTGTTTTTTCAAATCCCTCCATAAGGCTATGGACAGATTCCTTTGGAACTTTAAACCACTGAGGGTAGCGGGCAGGGTGATAAGAATGCTTGTCGGGAGTGGCGGAATGGGAGTCCCGGACTTCAAAGCATATTACGTGGCTGCCCAAATAAGAGTCATCAGAGACTGGCAAAGGGATGACAGGGGTAAGATATGGAGACCAATAGACAGGGCAGTGGTAGGAACAGAGCTGGAGGACGTGCTGTCGGTACCCAAGGTGGACAGACCACCACGTTTGTACGCAAGTAGCATCACAGGTTAAGTGGGTGGAGCCTGGCACCTGGCGGTGATCAAGGCCCGGACCACATCGTTCCCCTCCCCCTACACGCCTTTGTTTGGGAACACCCAGTTCACCCCGGGCCTCGACACTACCACATTTCAGCTCTGGAGACAAGGAGGCTGCCGCAGACTGAAGGACATGTTCGAGGGATCCCAGATCAAAACCTATGACCAGTGCAAAGCAGACTTCGATCTGGGGGAAAACCAACGCTTCACCTATGCCTAAATGAGGCACAGGCTGTCTCACCCGGAATTGAAAGCAGCAGCATCCCGGGAGCTCACACCATTTGAGAAATATCTCAGCACGAACACAGGGGATAAGAAAGTGGTTCCAAAAATATATAAGATCATTAAAGAAGGGGAGCCAAAACCATCTATGCCATACAAAGTTAAGTGGGACTTAATACAGGAACCACAATAGAAATAGCGGACTGGAGGAAACTCTGGAGTCAAATAACGAAACTCACAAGATCTATCCAAATACGGGAAATATGGATGAAGCTCATAACACAATGGCACCTCACCCCGGCTAGGATTTACAAGATCTACCCAAGGGTCTATCAGGCATGTTGGAGGAAATGTGGCCAGACAGGCACATCAAGATGGTTGTGCCCGAAAATAGCTCAATTCTGGGAGACAATCCACTCAGCCATTGAACAAGTCTTGGGGCTAAAAATTGCGGGGAACTGGGGCCTGGCCATGATTGGGTTGAATGGGGCACTAGAGGAAATCAATAATAAACCCCACCGGAAGCTATACATCATAATTATGAAGCCGGCGGCCCTGGTCCTTGCGCGCAGATGGAAATCATCTCAGCCTCCATTAGACCACGAATGGATCGCAAAAATATGGTCGCTTCTAGCGATGGAATGGCTAACCTACTCACTACAAGGAGAACATTTAAAGTTTAACACAGATTTGTTAGCCCTACTGAGCTATCTAAAGCAGGGCGCACGCCGAGCATGGCGCCTGAGAGCCATGACCCTTCTGGGGATAATCCCCGACCAGGAAAACAAATCTATTTAGAGTGAGTCGGTGCCCGGGCCCGCTGTGCAACGCAGAGGAGGGGACACGCAGAGAGCACTTACCCGATTACCAGTCGCCATATGAACTGCTCCGATTTGAGGGGGGGAGGGAGGGAGGAAAGGGAGGGGTTCTTAATGTATTTCATATGTTTTATTGGTTGTACTGTTTGTTTATCAAATGCCAATAAAAACTTATTGGAAAAAAAAAGAAAACCAAACACTAGGCACTGTTACTTTGACAAATGGAGAAGATTCGTAATTTGGTGCCAGACTAAGTAGATCAACCCCATAGAATGTTCTCCATCCAAAATTCTAACTTATATGCTCCACCTACTAGATGCAGGGTTAGTGTTTAACTCCCTTAAATTCCACCTGGCGGCTTTGTCAGCCTACACCACTTCCCATAATAAGGTCTCATGGTTGAAAGTACCGGTCATCAAAGCATGTATGGAAGGGGTAAGAGACTCCACCCTCCAATTTCTAACCCACCGCCAGGTTGGGACCTCAATGCGGTACTCGCTAAGCTCATGGGACCCCTTTCGAGCCTATGCACAAGTCTAGTCTCAACCACCTGACTTATAAGACTGCCTTCTTAGTGGCTATCACTTCCATAAGAAGGGTTAGTGAAACCCAAGCACATTGTTAGTGCAGGATCCTTTCTTTGTTGTACATAAGGATAAGCTGGTTTTACATACTCACCCCAGGTTCCCACCTAAATTAATCTCCATATTTCATCTAAACCAGTCAGTTGAGCTACCGGCTTTCTTCTAGGAGCCCAGTAGCTCTGCTAAGGTAAAACTCACACATTGGATGTGAGAAGAGCGGTCCTCTACTACGTAGACAAGACCAGACCGCTAAGAAAAACAGATCAATTGTTTGTCTCCATAGCACCAGGCAGAGAAGGTGATCGCATCTCTAAGAACGCTATATCTAGGTGGATAGTCAGATGTATCCAACTGTGCTATTCCCTATCAAATAAAACACTGCCTTTTACGCCCACTGTTAGGCAGAAGCCTGTGCAGTTCGCTCTGGGACCACTGCAAAAGATTTAAGACTACAGGTGTTTGGCAGTAAACCCACTTGGTAGCAGTCTGTACCACACAGATTCACTTGGTAGCTGTGGCTCAGCAGTCAGACCTCCCTCAAGAAGAGTTAGGCAGTATACAGAGTATTCACAATAGGTCAAGAGAACACAATAGAACAAGTAAACGCTGACCAGGGCTTGGTGTCAAAGAGATATAATTATTTATTTAAAAACCACATCTAGAAAAACACACAGGCGCTAATAGTAAGCAATTCAAAAACACGGTCACTAAAAGATATACACTCCCTTAAAAGAATATTAGACAAGTCTTAAGTAAAGCCCCACTTATTTTCAGACATCGGTGAGCGCTTAACATAGATGGCACTCTAATAGTTCGTTTTTAAAAGGGAGAGAAAAGCAGAGAAACAGTTGAAACAGATCCCAACACTTTTACAAGAACATAACAAGAGAGGAAGGCAAAGTAAAACCGTGAAGTTAGAGTTCAATAGGCCGGATCCACTTTAAGAGGATCAAACGAAATGTGTCCAAGTTCACACGGTTGCAGTGCACAAAAGTCTTGTAACGGTTCAAAAAGGAGTTGGACCAAAGAAAGGGACCAGTTAGAGGGTCAAGGCGGCCAGCCCAGTCCAGAAGGTTAAGGGGTTATTATTACCTTGCAGCAATCTTTAGAAAGGGAGGCCTGGCGGACGCGGTACCTTAAAGTGGTGAGAACACTCCAGCGGGGGCAGTTGTTCCTGGCAGCGGATGCAAGTCGGTGCTTCGTCCGGGGGAAGAGAGGATCTCGTTGTGGAGTCCGTTGCACTGCCAGGGAGGAAACCAGCTGCGGAGTTTCTCAGGTACAAGGAGCGGTCCGTTGATTTGCGGTTCAGTGGTGAGTGGCTATCCGGCCGCCGGGGTGCATGGAACGGGCAGTTTGACCACAAACCGGTCTGGGGTGCGAAGAAGGAAGGTAAAACTGGTTGTGCCCACCAGTCAGGGGAAGAAGCCTCTCCAGCCGGGAGATCTTCTCTGTCGTCGGGAAGTGGTGAGTCGGTTCCGCAGGGCTCCACCAGTGGTGTCGTCGTGGTAGGTCGGCCCAGCTTCTCCCTCGTCGGATTCTCAGGTCCTGTGGCGACTTCTGAAGTTCCAGTCCCCAAAGCCCTGCTTTTATGCAGCATACTCATCCTAGCTGTCAATCAAACATGCTAAGTGGTGAGCCAGCCGGCTCACCACTTGGGCCAATCACACAAGAGTGCAACTTGAGTTACCAAGGTAACTCAGTCCAGGGTGCCTAAACCCTCTCCCACACCCCCTGTGGTACCCAGACAGAATGGCACCACTTTTGGAGGCTTCTGTGGAGAAGCCCGCCAAAAAGTGGAACAAAGGGCTCGACTTGGGTTGGAGTCACAGAAGAGAACACAAATGCCATTTTAGAATCGAGTCCTGGCAAAAAATACCAACCAGCGAATTAATATTAATTAAATAAACCGGCAGTATGTTCGAGGCTATGAGAATTAAATAATTAAAGTTGGTAGCCTCGAACAATGGGAAAATCCCATAGGAAAATATTTGCGGTCGAATATAATAAGTAGTTTCCACTGTCACCAGCCAAAACTCGATCAGGGGGGACGGAGACGTGCCCCCTCGACTAACAGACCCAGGGGCAATCGAATTGCCCCAACCAGTGCGTCCACAATATGATGGTTTGTACTGGTTTCTGTTAATAATTTGGGACTAGTAAAGCCAATGGTGACTTTACATGCTGTGGGAGACGGTAGTCAGTCCCAGGGTATGGAGTCTATGGTGGGGTGTCACTATGACACCCCTGTGTTACTGCACGGAGGGTGCTGTGTAACACACATAGTAAAAACACATGAGACCCTATGGAGTAAAGGACCCCATAGCCCATAAAACACATTACCAGTCAAAGGAACACCATAAATCATGTCCAAGAGTGGGAGAAAAAGAGTCTCACTCTTGGCAGGAGGAAAAAACAAACTCCAGAAATCCAGCAAAGCTGCTGGGGGACTCGCTAGGTTAGGAAATTCAGCCTAAAGAGAGAATTCTCCCTAACACTCGCCCCCCCCCCCCGCCCCCAGACTAAGGGACAGGAGGATTTAATCCACTCCTGGATGAATCTCATACCTCTAGTCGATGACATACATCCTATAGAGACCATCAGCATTTTGGTGGTGACACCCTGACCTGTGCTCAATGGTGAAATCAAACCCTTGCAGGCAGATTTGTAACGCTCACCTGATTCCCGCAGAGGCGCCGGTCTTGACTGGGCGAATACCATATCTTCAAAGGTGATGTGTAACACACGGTTGGCTCTTTGGGCTGGACCTCTGTGCACTGTATGTCTGACTCGAAGAGTAAGATGTCTGCGGATAGAAAATACGGGATTAATGAACTGGGGTTATTGGGTGTCTCTCTCTTCTTCCCTTTCTCTTCTCCTGTAGAACCCCAAAGGTTAACGCTCTCACCTTAGGTAAGTGAACGCCGAGCTCTCCATCTGCCTCGGGGCAGGGTGCCGAAACCAGTTTCTTCACTGGATAAGGGTGCAGGCCTCTTGACCTCAGAGGACTGCTGTCCGTCGTTTACTGCACGAACGGTAAGTTCCAAGTATTTCAAATGTCTTTAAAAGTCTTTTGTAATGATGTCTCTTGTCTTGCAGGGTTCCGGCGATGGCGGATGACGGGCTGAAGTGAGTTGAGGATGGAACCCGTGTGAGGAATAGAAGCGCCAGGAAGCACGTAAGTAAGCGCTTGTTGCCTGCTTCACGATGCGCTCTAACTGTCCTTTTATCTTGCAGGTACAAGTTCGGAGCTGCTGAAGGGTGCTGGAATACCCACTGGGTTCGGCGTGGGAAGGAGTAATGGCACGTGAGTAATAAAGTTACCCAATGTCTTTAAACGCACCTTCTTTTGTCTTTCAGATGCGGGATGCAGCGCCGAAGGCCTCCGGAGCGTGCGAAGAGTTGGTAAGCTTTTGTCTTTCAGATGCCGGAATGCAGTGCGAAGACCTCCGGAGCACGCGAAGAGTAGGTAAGCCTTTGTCTTTCAGATGCCGGAATGCAGCGCGAGGCGTTGGTGACAGCCGATGGACCAGGTAAGAGAAGCGCTGTCACTGAAGACCGTATTGCTAACCTGTTCTTTCTTGTATTTATAGGTGTTGCTGAAGACTGGATTCAGGATGGTAAGCCTTTTTCCCTTAGGCCCAGGATCAGATGCAGAAGACACGATGAGCGTTCTGCTGCAGAGGATGCAGAATAACGCAAAGCAAGATTCATCCATCGGGTGTGGTTTAAATAGTCTCCTGTAGTGCTTAGGTGTCTCCTTCCACAGCCTCGCCTAGGTAAGAAAAGAGTTCCTGCTTTCCAGAAGAGTTCCAGTGTTCTGAACCTCGGGAATGGCTCCTGCCCCACCCAACAGGAAAAGTAGTCCCAAACAGAAGAGGATTAGAGGCTCAACTGGCAGGTAAGTAAGCAGCATGGTCTGCTGCAGGTAAGTCCACCCAAGCATTATGAGCCCGGCGCTTCCAGCGCTGGGACTGGGCATATTTATGAGCCTGGTGCCACTGGCGCCAGGACAGGGTCCAAAAGGTCCCAATTGGGACTGGTTGGCACTCGGAACCTGGGTTGTGGGTCTGCTTCCAAGGGAGTTGGGTAAGTCCTGACCTTTTGGAAGCAGAGATCATGACAGATTGACCATCTCAATAGTTTTGGGTTTTCCCCTTTCATTTGCATTAACCATCTCAAGGGTTGGTGGTCAGTCTGAATGACAAAAGTAGAACCATACAAGTATGGCCTAAACTTATTCAGAGCCCACACAATAGCAAAACACTCTCGTTCAATGGTTGCCCACCTTGTGTCAGGATCCTTCAGTTTTCTACTGATGAAGCAAATGGGGTGCTCCCTACCGTTCCCATCCAGTTGACTGAGGACTGCACCTATTCCTACATTTGAAGCATCTGTTTGCACAATGAAAGTTTGGTGATAGTCAGGAGCTCTGAGTACTGGGGCTTGGCAAATAGACTTTTTCAGGGTTTCAAAGGCCTGATTGCATTCCTCATTCCACCTAACCTTTTTAGGGAATTTAGGAGAGGAGATGACATTCAGTGGAGAAGCTATGGACCCATAGTTCTCAATGAAATTCCTGTTCTCACCTGGGTCTGAGTAGTAGATGTTGTCCAATTTTGCACAGATTCAATCTTACTGGGCAAAGGCCTTATTTCTCCACCTGCTACCTCATGTCCAAGGTATACCACTTTACTCTGTCTAATCTGGCATTTACTTGCCTTTATGGTCGTATTGGCATTTCCAAGATCCTGCCAAACATATCTCAGGTGGTCCACATGTTCTTCCCAGGAATTGCTGAACATTGCGATGTCATCCACGTATGCCATGCAGAAGTCCTCCATCCCATTCAGAACCTGGTTTACCATCCTTTGAAACATAGCAGGTGCATTTTTCAATTCAAAAGGCATAACCTTAAACTGGGGTAGAAAATGCAGTTCTCTCCTTGGCATGGTCTGGTGGGGTCTGTTTGCCAATAGCCTGACGTCAAGTCAAATGTGCTGAGGAACTTGGCTGCACCAAGTCTATCCACCAACTCATCTGTCCTTGGCAAAGGGTGGGCATCAGTCGTAGTGACTGCATTAAGAGCTCTGTAATCCACACAGAATCTAAGTTCTTTAGATCCTGCCTTTGGTACTAACATAACTGGGCTAGACCATGGACTAGTAGAGGGCTCTATTACCCCCGAGATCAAGCATCTTGTTGACCTCACCTTTGATGTGGGTCCTTACATTTTCTGACATTCGATATCCTCTGCTTTGGACTGGCAGACAGTCACCAGTGAGTATGTCATGCTGTCTCCAAGGGGTCAAGCCTGGTGAAAGTGAGAACAGAGAGGCAAACTGATTTAACATAGATTTGCACTCTTCCTGTTGCTCAGGTGTCAGATTTGAAGAGAGATTTACTCCTTCAATCTTTTCTTCTAAAGGTAAGCCTCTGAGGAAATCAGGAAGAGCTTCACTCTCTTCTTCTTCCTCTGATGATGCTAGAAGCAAAGCTCCTACATCAGGTCTGGAGACATACGCTTTTAGCCTGTTGGTGTGGAAGACTGTTGGAGCCTCCTTGGGATTGCCCAAGTCTACCAGATAGTTGACCTCTCCAAGTTTACCCACAACTTTGAAGGGTCCCATCCATTTGTCTTGCAAGGCCCTCTGCCTTGTTGGAATCATAACAAGAACTAGCTGGTCCTGAGTAAACTCGACCATGTTAGCCTTTTGGTCATGCCAGTGCTTGACCAATGCTTGTCCAGCTTTCAAGTTATCACTTGCTTCTGCCATCATTTGTAACATTCTCCTCCGGAGACCTATCACATAGTCAGTCACTCTGACTGGCTTGGGGGAAGGAGCACTCTCCAACCCCTCCTTAATCAGGGCCAATGGACCTCTGACCGGATGACCATTAAGAAGTTCAAAGGGAGAATAACCTACTCCCTCCTGAGGGACTTCTATATAAGCAAAGAGAAGGCATGGCAGTAGAAGGTCCCACTTTCTTTCAAGGGGGTCCTCTAAAGCACCTATCATGCTCTTCATGGTTCTGTTGAACCTTTCAACCAATCCATTTGTCTGAGGGTGGTATGCGGTTGAGAACTTGTAAGTAACTCCGCAGGTTTTCCACATGGCCTTCATGTAGTGGGACATAAAATTTGACCCCCTGTCAGAGATTACTTCCTTAGGAAACCCAACCCTGGTAAAAATACCAAGGAGGGCCTTAGCCACAGCCGGAGCTGTAACAGTCCTCATAGGAATTGCCTCAGGGTATCTAGTAGCATGGTCTACTACAACAAGTATAAACCTGTTGCCTGAGGAAGTTGGAGGATCAAGGGGACCAACAATGTCAATCCCTACTCTCTCAAATGGGACTCCCACTACAGGGAGAGGCACTAAAGGTGCCACATTCTTGGAGCCAACCTTACCAGAAGTCTGGCAGGTATGGCAGCTCCTGCAGTATTTATCTACTTCAGCCCCCATCTTTGGCCAATACAAGTAGAGTGAGAGCCTTTCCTTAGTCTTCTTGAAACTCAAGTGACCAGCCAAAGGAATCTCATGGGCTAACTGCAAGAACTGTGGTCTGTTCTCTTGGGGTACTACAAGTCGTTTGTTGTCCCCAGGTGCAGACTCTGTTGGTTCACTGTAGAAGAGGCCATCTTCCCAGTGTAACCTATATTTCCCAGGCTCTTGCCCTTCAGCCTGAGCATCTGCCTGGTGGCGAAGACCTTCCAGAGTTGGACATTCTCTCTGTCCCCTACTGAAGCCTGCCCTGTTGGGTCCACCTTCTGCCAGTAAAGACTGCAGCTCAGGATGGTCAACAGGATCCAGATCTCCAATGAGTTCCTGGCCTTCCACTAGCTCTTCTTCAGAGTCTAGTTCAACCACACAGGGTTGTACCTCCCTCTCAGCCTCAGCTGGAGGGGGAGTTACTGGTGTAACTTTGGACAACCTAGGAGAAGTCCTTGTTGGCTGCACTGGAGTGCTGGCTGTGAGGTTCTTTTTAGAAGTTGTAGGTTTCCCTTTTTCTTCTAGTTTCTTAGAGACAGCAGCTGACATCTCCAGTGGAGCAGGAGTGATCTCTTTCTTCATCATCTCCTTGGGAGTACCTCTCATGGTTCTCTCCCTTACAGGTCTGGTGAGCTCCTGTAACCTTTTACTAGGAGGTCTGGGGGTGTGTGACACTACTCCAAGAGTTCTCAAGTCATTACCCAGCAGAACCCTTCCTGGCACCTCACTTTGTATGCTGACAGGTATCTTCACAGTCATGTCATTACACTGGATGAGAACTGGTAATTGGGGAAGCATCTGCACAGGCCCTCCAGCTAACTTGGTGAGGCGTTTGGGTGCCTTAGCAACATCCTCAGCCTGAAAAAACGATTTGTCCACCACAGTTATGCTGGCCCCAGTGTCCCTAATCGCAGGAGTCTCCTGACCATTCACCTGGACACTGTCCTTATAATACTCTTTAGTATTATCTGGGATAGAATTATAGACATCTAAGTTCTGTTGTTCCCACAGACCCAGAGACACTAAAGAAACACTGGCTGAGACTCCAATGGGTTCATCAGCCAGTAATAGAAAGTTTCCACTTGCCATTTGGACTTCCTCCTCTGTAGCGAAGGCTAAGGAGACAAGTTGGGCCCCTGAAGGTTTACCCTTACATCTGGGATCTCCTTTCACATGGTCAGTAGAGCCACAAACAAAGCATTTACCAAATGCTTTCTGGAATGATGGCTTGTTCTGAACTCCTTCTGGTTTGGCACCAGGAGGTACACTAGCCTGATTTGGTTTCCTTGGTGGCTTACCCTTTTGGTTTTGTTTGGGGCCCTCTTTGGAATTGGAATTATTAGAATTCTCTTTGGAGTCCTTTTTTGGCTGTGTTCCCTCATCCTTTTTCTGAGTAGCCCCAGAATCCTTGTGAGTGGCCCTGTTGGCAACCCACAAGTCAGCAGCCTTAGCTAACTTCCTGGAATCTAATTCCTTTGAATCAGCCAAGTGCTGTCTGAGCTCAGGAGAGCAGGCATCATAAATTGACTCCAACATTACAAGATTCTTCATTCCTTCATAAGTGTTAACTCTGTAACCCTTAATCCATCCCTCTAAGTTTTTCAAACTTTCACTCACCCAGGTATCCCAAGGGGTACCATCATGCTTTTTGAGGGTCGTAAACCTCTTAAGGTACTGGGAAGGGGTCTTCCCAAATCTAGCTATCAAAGCTAGTTTCACACATTCATAGTCCTTCTTATCCACCTCCCATCAGTTGCAACAGGGGGAAGCCAAAAGAACAACCAGGGAAGTAACTCATTCACTGTGATGTCCAGGAGCCCATGATTATACTCAAACATTTTCAAACAATCCAACACATCCAATCTAGGTTCATACATACCCACTAATTCCTTAGGCATCCGGGATCTTTTGGGACTGGAACTCCTAGAAGAACCAGAGGAGAGAGAAGCATTTTCCACAGACAACTTTTTCATTTCTAGTTCATGATTAAGCTCTATTTCTCTGAGTCTTAATTCAGCTTGCTTCTGCTCAGCCTGGGCATTCATTCTTCTGAACTCTAGCTCTTGGTTTCTTTCAGATTGGGCAATAAAACGTTTGTACTCTAATTCAAGCTTCATTTTTTCAAGTTCAAAATAAGCAGGGTTACATGTAGGACCTGGTATAGGCCCAGTAGGTACAGTAGGTACGGCAGACAGAGGCTCAGAGTGGCTAACTTCATTAGGTTCACTTTCCTCTTCTGACTCATTATCAAGACTTTGATTCAGATCAATACCATCACTGTTTTCAACATTTGCTCGGGGGTAGATTCCTCTGTACCACCCAGACTATGGTTTTCTAACAATCTTTCTATAAGTTCCATTTTCTTGCCCTTCTCAGAGAGATTCTTATGTCTACACAATACCTTTAAGCAATCAGCAGTTTTGGCAGACAATGATTCTAGGGTATAACTCTCCATAGCAGACAGTTAGAAAATCAGCTTTTTAGTGCTAAGCTCTGTGGTTAGTTGTCCTAAAGTGTTCAACAAGCACTCTAAAGTGTATACTCAATACAAATCAGGTTTCTGCTGTACACCAGTGTTAGGCAGAAACCTGTGCAGTTCCCTCTGGGACCACTGCAAAAGATTAAAGACTACAGGTGTTTGGCAGTAAACCCACTTGGTAGCAGTCTGTACCACACAGATTCACTTGGTAGCTGTTGCTGAGCAGTCAGACCTCCCTCAAGAAGAGTTAGGCAGTATACAGAATATTCACAATAGGTCAAGAGAACACAATAGAACAAGTAAACGCTGACCAGGGCTTGGTGTAAAAGAGATATAATTATTTATTTAAAAACCACATCTAGAAAAACACACAGGCACTAATAGTAAGCAATTCAAAAACACGGTCACTAAAAGATATACACTCCCTTAAAAGAATATTAGACAAGTCTTAAGTAAAGCCCCACTTATTTTCAGACAGCGGTGAGCGCTTAACGTAGATGGCACTCTAATAGTTTGTTTTTAAAAGGGAGAGAAAAGCAGAGAACAAGTTGAAACAGATCCCAACACTTTTACAAGAACATAACAAGAGAGGAAGGCAAAGTAAAACCGTGAAGTTAGAGTTCAATAGGCCGGATCCACTTTAAGAGGATCAAACGAAATGTTTCCAAGGTCACACGGTTGCAGTGCACAAAAGTCTTGTAACGGTTCAAAAAGGAGTTGGACCAAAGAAAGGGACCAGTTAGAGGGTCAAGGCGGCCAGCCCAGTCCAGAAGGTTTAGGGGTTATTATTACCTTGTAGCAATCTTTAGAAAGGGAGGCCTGGCGGACGCAGTACCTTAAAGAGGTGAGAACACTCCAGCGGGGGCAGTTGTTCCTGGCAGCGGATGCAAGTCGGTGCTTCGTCCGGGGAAGAGAGGATCTAGTCGTGGAGGAAGACAGGAGTCCGTTGCACTGCCAGGGAGGAAACCAGGCGCAGAGTTTCTCAGGTACAAGGAGCGGTCTGTTGATTCGCGGTTCAGTGGTGAGTGGCTATTCGGCCGCCGGGGTGCTTGGCACGGGCAGTTCGACCACAAACCGGTCTGGGGTGCGAAGAAGGAAGGTAAAACTGGTTGTGCCCACCAGTCAGGGGAAGAAGCCTCTCCAGCCGGGAGATCTTCTCTGTCGTCGGGAAGTGGTGAGTCGGTTCCGCAGGGCTCCTCCGGTGGTGTCGTCGTGGTAGGTCGGCTCAGCTTCTCCCTCGTAGGATTCTCAGGTCCTGTGGCGACTTCTGAAGTTCCAGTCCCCAAAGCCCTGCTTTTATGCAGCATACCCCCATTCACTCAGCCTAGCTGTCAATCAAACATGCTAAGTGGTGAGCCGGCCGGCTCACCACTTGGGCCAATCACACAAGAGTGCGACTTGAGTTACCAAGGTAACTCAGTCCAGGGTGCCTAAACCTACTCCAGCACCCCGTGGTACCCAGACAGAGTGGCACCACTTTTGGAGGCTTCTGTGGAGAAGCCCGCCAAAAAGTGGAACAAAGGGCTCGACTTGGGTTGGAGTCACAGAAGAGAACACAAACGCCATTTTAGAATCCAGTCCTGGCAAAAAATACCAACCGGCGAATTAATATTAATAAAATAAACCGGCGGTATGTTCGAGGCTATGAGAATTAAATAATTAAAGTTGGTAGCCTCGAACAATGGGAAAATCCCATAGGAAAATATTTGCGGTCGAATATAATAAGTAGTTTCCACTGCCACCAGCCAAAACTCGATCAGGGGGGACGGAGACGTGCCCCCTTGACTAACAGACCCCGGGGAAATCGAATTGCCCCGACCAGTACGTCCACAATATGATGGTTTGTACTGGTTTCTGTTAATAATTTGGGACTAGTAAAGCCAATGGTGACTTTACATGCCCTGGGAGACAGTAGTCAGTCCCAGGGTATGGAGTCTATGGTGGGGTGTCACTATGACACCCCTGTGTTACTGCACGGAGGGTGCTGTGTAACACACATAGTATAAACACATGAGACCCTATGGAGTAAAGAACCCCATAGCCCATAAAACCCATTACCAGTCAAAGGAACACCATAAATCATGTCCAAGAGTGGGAGAAAAAGAGTCTCACTCTTGGCAGGAGGAAAAAACAAACTCCAGAAATCCAGCAAAGCTGCTGGGTGACTCACTAGGTTAGGAAATTCAGCCTAAAGAGAGAATTCTCCCTAACAGCCCAGGGCTCACTCCACGAGAGGTACTGGGGCCACTCTGGCATTCATTGCAAATGTTCCCTTAGACAGTATTTGCAAGGCAGCTACATGGAGCTCTGTTCATACTTTCACTCAGCACTACTGCATTGACACCCATTTCAAGACAGATACACAAGTGAGTCAAGCGGTTCTAAGACATTTATTCGCTCATGAACCTTCTCACAACCCACCTCCTTCTTCCACTGCTCGCTAATCTATGCACAGACGGTAATCTGTGAAATAATACTGAATAGTCTCCTAAAATTCAACGCCGTAGAGCGTGTTGGGGTGAAGCCTGATTGATCAGGATATATAAGAGACGCCATGTGTGGAAATTCTCACTTTTACACTTTGGCAGAAATCTTAACATCTACATTAATTAGAGAAAGTGGTCGGTATGTTGCCACATCATCTGATGGTTTATTGGGCTTAAGCAACACCACAATAATCGCCTCCCTAAGTGTCAAAGGGAGCTTCTTTGCTCTAGCGCTTTCTCCCATAGTTTAAGCAACTGTGGTCCATAGTATGCTTATATTTTTTATAAAACTCCACCACCAAACTGTTTGCACCCGGTGCCTTCCCAGATGAGAGTGCTGTAATGGTGGCTTGAATCTTCTCGACTGTGATGGGTACCTCTAAAGTAAGTACTGCTTCTGAAAGTTCAATCACTTCCTTAGGCTTTCTCCGCCTTGTCATAAACACACAGTTCTACTTTTGACCTTTAGTTTCCCACAGCTCACCACAGGCTTCTCTCTGCCGGAATGAAGCCTGCTTCTCCTTTTACATTCACTTTCTCACTTTATCACAGTTCTGCACAGGCTTCCCTCTGCCAGGCCTAAGCCTGTCTTTCTTTTCATGGGGTTACCTTCCCCATGTTTTGTCTTTTCTTTTCACTCTTGAAGTCTTTCTAAACTGCAAAGATTTTCGTAGACCTCTGCATGACCACATCGACCTCTCTTTACACAATTCTACAATCAACAATCTTCCTCATCTTGCAACACCAATGCCTCTTGGTACTTGTAGTTTCTTATTCTCTTTAGTGTGCCCTCTTGGCCTGTTTCAGAGTTCACATACTTTGCTTTTCATTTAGTCACCTTTCTTTCTGGATCACAGTTACTTTATTGCCTTTGATTCCTGTCGTATTACACTTCAACTCAGAACATTGCACAGAGACTTTCGAATGTGTGATTGCCCCTCGCAGGACCACTCTGTTACTTTGTATCCTTAAGTTACAGTTACTTTTGCTTTTAGCACAAACCAGACTTTTGTTGCCTTTGATAACTCAGCGGTCATGTTAATTGATCAACGTCTTTCATGCAGCAGTCAAGGCCATTGCCAATGCCTCATCTGCTCCTCCCCAACTCTGCTGTTCACCCGGGAGGGTCGTGGGCCACTTCCATGTACCTTGAAGGTTTCTCTGTTCCGCTCACTCGGTTTCTGTCTTGGAACTCTGCTTCCCAAAAGTGTGCAATTCTCGCTTGGCTCTCTCTCGTTCTTTGCATCTGCCAATCAGCCCCTTGACCTTCCAATTTCCATAGCCTGGTTCGCAATAAGCCCAGAAAGAGCTGTTCATTCTCGTACCCAGCCTCGCTCAGAGTGTGCCTGTGCGCACCACCTTTTATCCTGACAGGGACTGTTAACAAGTGGCAGATTTGTATAGTTAGGATTACGTGCCTTACTCTTCCTAGCCCCATTACAGGGACAGAGCCATTGCGAGTCAGTAGAGGTAATCTTTCTGGACGCACTACTCATCTTCCTCGGCTCAGTAGTGTTGTCAATGTAAAGTGGGGAGGAATTATGGGAGCTGTAGTTTCCCATAGAATAAGCAGGGATAGGGGTTAGATTGGTTGTGGAAAAAGGGGGATACCATGTCTCACCATCGGGTACTTCTCCCCGAAGAACCCCTACCCAGGTGATCCTCCCTCGCTTGTCCACCCCAGGGTCGGGATCCAAAAGCGATGGCCTTTCCCTGGCCACCTGAGTACTGGATCCCTGGGGACAAGGTTGTGAAACACCCTCTGGTTTTTTACACACTCCAACATGACGGTGTTAGACCCCTGCAACAAAATCGGAGGTTTCTAGGGAGGCATTACGAGTAGTAGCCCAGCCCCTGAAAAATCTAGGTACCCAACATACACATTCACATATGTGCATCGAACCTCCATCTCAAAGGCAAATAAACACACTTCATTGTAAACTCTAGCTTCACTCTGTTATCCAAACAACTGTGCATGGTCTCCATGCTATATCAAAAGCCTAGAGGGAAAGAGCATAGCATATGGGATGTGCCGTTCTTTCAGCATGAACTCTAAAGGGTTGAAAGATGGTTGTGCTGCCTGTACACCAGAGGAGAAGTCAGGGTATATGAATATCTTACTATGATTCGAAATTGAAGTTTCTGTAATTCAATAGCCTCGCAATTGTCATACAAGACCACACGCGCAGCTTAGGCGCAGAAGCCAGTGCCCAATGTGCTCTCTCCACTAGGAATTGTGCTGAGAACTGTGGATCCTCCAGTAAGGACTACAGCAAGCCTTCAACAAATTGCTCCATAGCACCCCTGGTGGCAGTCTCGGGACCCCCACAATACTCACATTATTGCAGCGCGATCTAGACTCCAGATCTTAGCATTTCAGACTAAGCCTCAGCTCCTTTTTGGTCACAGCTACATCAGCGCTGTATTTCTCAATTTTGTCTTCCAACTCACTAATCTGCATCTCGGTTAGTGCTATGCGCCCACTCACTCTATCAAGTTTGGCTTGTAAAGATTTAATATTTGCCACTATGTCATCCAGTTTGCTGTTCACCAACGTGAATCCCTTCTGCATCGCGGTCATTGTCGGGTCCAGGTCAGTTGCTCCCACCAGACTATCTCTTGAAGCGCCATCGCCTCTGCCGAGGGTTCCTTTGCTGGAGGGTTGGTATTTGAATCCATGGGTCCTTGCTTTTTCTTGGCTCCTCTTGTCATGTGAAGGACGTGTTATGTTAACCACGCCACTTTGCTGTAAATCCCACCACGTTTCACCACTGTACACACCCTTGTTAGGCCAGTCCATATCGAGAAGCCTCCAAGCTGTGATCTCAGTGCCTCAGCAGCCCTGTTTATCTTCACTGTTCCTGTAGCAGAGTCCTCCTCACACAGGGACCCTCTGTAGCCCCTCGCTCCACACCCCACTCCAGCAGCAAATATGGGGGTCCCGGTGATCAGAACATGCAGGCAGAGAACAGAGGCTTCTCAAACTTCCAGTCCTCCGCCCGGCCACTCAAGACACGTCAGTCGATCCCTGGGTTTAATACCCCATACCGCTCAGGATAGATCCTGGGGCAGTCCTCAATACCAATCTCCAAAGGGCTTCCATCACATGTGGGGGGAGAACCCCAGTCCAAATCCCCTCACTCCAACAACCTCCACCGTAGCCTGAGTATCTGTCGAGTACTTGGCCCATAGTCTACTACGTATAATGGTGCCACACGTGCACCCCTACCTCAAGACTACCAATCTACCGGTCCCGTCAGCTAGGGCTCTGTGGTGTTAGGGGCTCTCCTCACCCCTCTATAGGTCACTGCTGCCAGGCCAAATATATTCCCCTCAGGTGTCCACACCATCTATGGAGCAGGATTGTCTCTCCTCACACCACATTTCGGTGACTACGTCACATTCCGTATCTCCCGACACCATGGTAGGTCCCTCAGTCTGCCACTTCTCTCTGCCGACGTGTGTTCTCCCCATGCCTGTCCGCCTCCAATAACAGCCGAGGGGAGAATGATCAGGGAGATGATTCAGGGCAGCAACATGAAGCGGCCCTTCGCATACTGCTTCGGACCCAGTTCATCGAGTTGGGGCCACTCGCTCACCTTCTGGCTGGGCACAGCAGGTGCCCCTCACTTCTCTGTGGCTGCACGCAAATGGGGCCGAGGCAAACTCCTCCATACTGCAAGACTCTCACAGAGCTGTCCCAGTCTGATCAGCACCTTCCCCCGTTGGACCCAACTGTTCCTCTTAACATTCTTGGCAAAATACAGGATTTTTCTGTGCAGGATAGCATCGGGCTCTGGGGCCTCTGAGTTAAGCAGCCATCTTGGCCGCAGTTCAGCAGTGCGCCCCGCCGCCCCCTTAATTCTAAAACGTAGGCTTAGCCAGTCTGCATACTTTATCGTACCAATGTTACGCTTCCTAATTATCCGAATTCATCTGTCTGGTAAGCAAAGTTACAAATAAGGAAATAATGTTAATAATCGAAGGATAAAATGATTCGGCCATGGTTTGGTCAAATGTTGTTTCAGAATAACAGGACTCAAACAATGGAATTAGGGCTCCATACTAGGAGGGAGTGTGAGTAAGGCATGGTATCAAGAGATGACACAGACTACAGATTGTGACTTCAACAATAGAATCTTCATTAACTATCAGGATGGGTGGAATGCCTAACTTGTTGTATAGCTATGGTGGGTATTTCACTAACTAAAGAAACTAAGGAATGTATATGTCTGTATATCCAAATCAAGAGTATGTCTGTGTCAAAACCTATGCTTGACCACACATCTAATACAGAAATGTAGTGTAGGGTTATTCTAACTCAAGTATCGTTCAAACTAAAGCCTGGAGTAGTCTCTATTTCTCTTCCCCAAATTCAGGATACAGTTGCAACAATTATAAGCTTCAAATGTTCCTTCAGGATTTGGTTTTCTCTTTCCCAAGTTTCATGCTAACTTGGTTTTAATATACACATTTCAGAAGGAGCTTAGGGTTCCCTTCCCCAAGCGTAAAGTACTGGTTCACAACATTATGCTCCAAAGGAGCTCGGAGTTCCCTTCCCAAAGCTTCAAGCACTAACTCACAAAACGATGTTCCAAAGGAGCTCAGGGTTCCTTTCCCCAATTTTCACAAAACAATCTCAAAATGTTCAGCTTTAGCTTGTGTCAGGGTTGCTTTCATAATTCTCCTGGATTTGTTGGGGCTGCCTGGTCTAGGCGCAGTTAATAGGCTGCAAGGGCCACACATTACAGGTCACGCAACCAGTTGCACGTGCGCACGCTCTCTGCCACCTTGACTTAGATGGGATTGGCAGTTCACAAAAACTCACAAGTTCCTAGATCAATGATTTATCTTTTGTGGCACTTCGTTGGGTCTCCTTTCCATATTCCACTTTGTTGGATTTTATTTTCCACCTTCACTTCTACTTATTCAGCTCAGTTTTTTTCTTTCGGCATTTTGCTCACACTTCACTGGCTCCCCTTGGTTGCTCATCCACAGCTTTCATTCTCTTTTCTTTAGCATTACCTTTTTGTATTACTTTCTCAGTGTCCTTGATTGATCAGAGACTTTCGAACACGTACCACTTCTTCAAACGTGACCACTCTGATATAGTGTTTCTACAAAACCAATTTCTAACATTGCATTTCTTTCACTTCGTTCTTGCCACTTTGATCGGATGCTTTCGATAATGTGCCGACTGCACGCGACCTCTCAGATACAATGTAACTCTCTACCACATTGACTTTCATAAGTGCACCAGGTTTCTCACACTCTTAGAAACTCACTGGTCACGGTGCTCTTTTCTTTAGCATCCTTGTTAAGTTGGTTTCTGGTATTTGAGGTCAGGGTCTCACCTCCTGCCCCTCAGACGCCCCTGGACTGTTTTTTCCATTCAGGGGCACTTGCCCTACTTGGCCACAGTAAAGGGATTGGCATGTTACACGGCTCCCATCTCCTGCTTTCCCCGGCTCCCTAGAGACACGCCTCCCTCGCCACACAATTACACTCTGCTTCATTGTGCAGTCCTTCAGCATCTCAGTGTCCCGTTCTCCTTTGGCTTCTCGCGGGTTGTTATGGCCTTCCTGCTGCTCTCATCAAGTTTGCTGGTGTTCCATCTTTTATACACCTGGATCCCATTAAGGGGTTTCAGGTGTGATTCACTTGCCTTGTTTGCCTGATTCCAATTAGATCAATTATTGGGACATGCCTGGCCTCCAGCTCTTTAGTCTTCAGGATCCCTCTTCTTTGTCCCAGTACTATAGTGGTGTTTCCTAGAGGTATTCTGCATTATTCTTTGAGGCGTCTTCTTCTCAGTACTTAGTGAAATTTCAGGGGGGAAATTAGGATATGGAGAGCAGTATCCTACAAAGGCTGAGGGAGGGTAGGGTAAGTCACTGTCAGGAAAGGGGGAGTACTGTGTCTCACCCTCTGGCACCTTCTCCCCGATCCCCAAGGACCCTCAGCCCAGGTGATCCTCCCTCGCTAGTCAATCCCCAGGGTCGGGATCCAAAAGCGATGGCCCTTCTCTGGCCACCTAGCCAGAAGATCCCTGGGAGTAGCTGTGAGAATGCCTTCAGGTTTCTCACAGGAGCAAAGGAATAATAATTAGTATCACTCCATTTTAATCTCAGAAGGTTTATTTAACAGTGTGTAATCTTGTAAGAAGGAAGCTTAGTCCAGGGTGAGGCAGACTAGATGAATCATGTTAGTTCTCGACCCGAACAATGACCTTCAGTGACCTTGCAAAATGCCAATACTGGTGTTCTATAAAAATATAATCGATTCGACTGAGTTGGTTGCCCCGACTAAGGGTAGGTAGCTGCGGCAGATCAGTCACCTTCTAAGCGGCCATTACAGCCACTTGGACCCAAAATGGAACAATATAGAGGCTACATTCTCAGCATTGGGATATGTGTGCTTGGTGTTTGGGCAGTCTAATTGGGGTATCCCCCAAGAATTGTCTTCTTGAGCAATTGAACAGTCAGTAACATTTGATGGTTCAATCTGTTTGTTAAGGTCCCCAACCAAGATGTATTGTGACTTCGTTGAGTTGGACATAGAATCGTTGATCTGATAGATCTAGTTTTTGGTTCAGTCCCATTCATATATGTTAAACAGCAAAATACAAAAAAACACTACAAACAGTAGCAAAACATAATCTCTGCTAGGGCGGCCTTTCCGGTTCTTTGCTGCTGGAATAAAAAACCTGTGTAACCCACTTTATAGGGGCAATTAACCACCCAAGTCTCCTCAAAAGAGATAACCTTGAACTGGCCCAGGAATTGAGACCAGTCGGTATCCGCCACTGTTATAGGGAAAATGACTATTCCATTAGACTTTCTGTAATGAGAGACCGTCTCTCTCATTTGGAATTCTTGTATTTTTTACAATTTCACACATCACTTTACAGTGAAGTGCTGTTAGAATACTTTGTATCCTAATAACATTGTACCCAATGGCTTTTTTGGTTACTTTTATGATGTGCTTAAAACAAGCTGGTTGCAGCTGTGTGATTTTTACAGTTTTTGTGATATTTTTCTCATGCACTTTAGCATTTACTGCATGTGGCTACTAAAGGTGGCTAGCCCCCTAAAATGGCTTGGTCATGAGATTTTTCGCTTGTTCTTTGGCCTTCTTCCTGCCTCAGGTCAGGAAATGCCATATATGGTAATACCTTTCCCGATGAAAGCTGCTGCTTTCGCAGGCGAGTGGACTTTGTGTGTGTGAGCTAGAGGAGGTGGCTGGGACTATCTGGTTTCAGTCCATATCCTCTGGCGCCCGAAAGTCTGTTGCTAGATGGATGTAATGACCAGAGGTTGCCAGGATTGGAGAATTCTGGACTGTTTGAATATTGCAGATCATTAACATTGCTGGGCTTGGGCTAGATCCCAGCTTGAATCTTGGATAAATGGAGGGCTTCTTCAGCTATTCGACAGATCATTGTTGGAACCAAGACTTCTACGAAGAAGAGCAGCCCACTGACAACCCCCGGATGACTCCTGCAACTGACCAGTTTTGACTCTAGTGATTGGCTCGGTGAAGTCCTGCTCCTCAGAAGACCCTCGTTGTTGCTTCAACTATTTGACTGGTGGGAACAACCAGTCTCGACCCTTGCTCACAGATCCATGCCTTTGAAGCTTTCGGAAATGTCCCTGGGCTACTTGGTGGACGATCTGCTCCCTTTTGCGCTACTGTGATGCAGCCGTCGCTGTTCCTAGCAGAGCCTTGGGACTCACATGATCTTCAGCTTATGCCATAAGTCGCCTGTCCTCGCAATATCAGCCTTTTCCCTACAAGAGGAACTGAGCTGGGGCTGCCTCTGTGTCCCCCGCTGGAAGATCAGGTGTTGCCGCCTCATCGTAGTGACCTCCGCTCAAATCATCCTTCTACAATCCAGTGAGGTATCCTAAAGGGTCTGCAATACTGAGGTCTTTATCTTTTCTTTATTTGGGGGTCTTCTTCAAGACGTTGCCTGGAACCGTCTGGTGAGTACCCCAACCAGCACCTGATAAGAAAAGTGACCATTGCACCCGCGACCCCTGCGCTCCCCTAAATCGAACCAACAACCGATGATTGGAGCCCCAGAGAATTCCAGAACACCGGCAGTGTCACCTGGAAGAATTGGAGTCAAGGGGGGATAAGTGAACATACCTGTTTCTGTACCTGGTGATATTTGTATGCTTAGTGTGTTTTAGAAAGGTCTAATAAATAATTGTATTTTTATATACTCGCTGACTAACTTGAATTATTGGTGTTCTGTGTGGACTCATTGTAGTCCTAGAGCACTCTAAAACATTTCCTGACACTAAGCATTGACTGCTTTTCCACATTGGGGATCATTATGAGATTGCTGGTATACGGTAAAAGTGCTGGTAATTCCGTTTAGTAGCACTTTTACCGTTCCGGGCATGTACAAGTTGTCAGAAACACTGTTGCTGGTAATACCGGCACCAGAGACCAGACCTTCCGGAATTACCATCGCCGGTAATACTGGATGGTTCAGACTCTGCCGCCAGTATTACCGGCATACTTTGAGTCCAGATTTGCCAGTAATACCAGCAATTTCTGCCGGCAATACCAGCAAATCGCAGGCAGAGATACCTACACCAGCTGGTAAATGGTCACAGGTGATGGTAAACATGGACCTCGAGCAGCTCCATGCCAACGTGCAGTGGTTGGAATACCAGCAGAGGCCAATAGGAAGCCATGGAGCGAAGGAGGAGGATGATGGGGATGCAGGTGGCGGGAAGGAGATGCCACGCAAGGCGAGCAGTGATCCCGGTGCAAAGGGCCAAACCCTGGGCCCTCACAGACAGGGAAATACTCTCCCTGTACCTCCTCACCAACAACTAGGAGGACATTGGGAGCAGGATCGGCATCAGGATAGTCATACCACCTCTGGTAAAGCTGGTGTCATTCCTGCACTTCTTGGCCACTGGAACGTTTCAGCACTCTGTGAGCCAGTTGCATGGCTTCTCGCAGCCTGCCTTCTCCAGAGTGCTGGTTCAGGAGGTACTCCTGCACCATGTTGCCCAGCACATTTCCTCTCTACCCCCCATGCCCAGCTGAAGGCCACCAAGGCTCGCTTTTACGCAATTGCAGGCATGCCCTATGTAGTGGCAGCGTTGAACTACATGCATGTCGAGCTGGTGCCCCCATCCCCCAATACCTCAGATGAGGTCTACAGAAACCGGAAGCAATTCCATTCCCTGTATGTCTAGGTCTCCTGTGACAACGTCCTCCTCCTCAATTATGCAATGGTCCTGCGGAATAGCACACTGCCGGCGTACATGGAGCGCCATCGAGGACAAAGGACCTGGATGTTGGGTGAGTACATTTGAAATTCCACCTACCTTACAGCATGAGTGAAGGGCGAAAGATGGTGGGTGGGGAGCAACAGTGTCACCAATGCATGTCCGAAGTGGTCACATATAAAGTAACAAGTAATCCCAAATATTAAAAGCTAGGGTGATACACAAGTATCCCCATTGTAATGCACTGTGAGGTGCTGTGTGCAATGTCAAAAATACAATAATTATAAAAGGGAAACGTTTCACAGTACTGATAGTCTGAAAGACTAGTCATTTTCCCAGTGACGCATGAACAAAAGGGAAGGGAAGTGACGCTGAAGGCTTTACTTCCCTTCAAAAGGTCAAGACAGGATCAAAAACAGAGCAAAAAGAATGTGGTTCCATAGGAAACTATAGAGGGAAACCTGTAAAAAGAACATGTTTCCTAACAGTGCCCTGTAGCCGGAGCCACCCCAAAGGTGTATGCAAGTAATGTATGTTTAGTGATTTACTTACCTTTGATTGGTAAGAGTTGTCAAGGCCTAAATAATAACTTGTATTATTGAAAGTGTTCTGTGTGTGATTAACTGAACCCTTCATCACTCTCACACTCTCCTAAGTGTAAGCCTTACTGCTCAGACACGCTCTTTGATAGTGTTATAATCTGAATGTCGTGCAGATATGTGAGACCTCTGTCCCCAAGTGCCGCACAGGGAGAATGACAATTCGCTCCCTAGACAACCTTTGAGGCCACAGGTGGAGATGAATCCGGGACCGTGAAGTACTGGGAGTCCCAGGGAAGCTGTAAAGGAAGGCAATGTTAAACACCAAGCAAGCAGGGCAAAACGTAGGTAGACAAAAAATAAGGGGAAGACTCTTACCAGGATTCAATAGCTGAAAGGGATTCTGGGGCTCAAGATGGTAATGGGCCCTGGATGTGAGATACTGACTGGAAGGCAATCCACTTGAAGAATTTCGAACACTGGACAGTCCCAGGTCTAAAACCAAACGTAGCAGTATGAATATGGAGAGCAATGAAGAACACAATCCAAAAGGGGAGTCCGTGTATGCGGTCCGAGGTCAGAAGCCCAGAATATCAGTCCAAGCCAAGGTACAGACAAATCGTGATCCAAAAGAGTTCCAAAAAAGGGTAGCCGAGTTCAAGAATCCAACAAGACACAAGATAACGGGACAGGAGCCAAACAGAGTCTCAAGAAACAGCTGTGAAGCGTGGTACTGAGGTATTCCTCTGCTTAAGTACCTTTTGGTGTCGGATCATGTGATCGTGAAGCCAAGTCACGTGAACGCGAGTTCCGGTCACGTGATTTCTGATCACGCGACCGTGAAGCCAGGTCACGTGAACGCGAGTTCCAGTCACGTGATCGGGTAACTCTAGCAGCATAATGCGAAGAATCAAACCTGTTCTTTTGGTGACCTAATCTCCATGGCAGCTGCCAATGAAGAAATGGACGCAGACGTGAGTGTGGAGTAGTGGTGTGCGTATGTTGTGACTGTGTGCGAGCCGGTCTGGACCGCCCATGTGAGCTCCGGAGGATGAGTGGGGGGTGAATTCGGGCTGAGGGGGACGAGGGGGAACTGGTGTCATCTGATGTTTGGATGGAAGTCATGACAGATAGTCTTCCTAGTGTGAGAAACCAGAAGGTGTCTTACCCATTAGTCCTGGAGGATCTGTCATCCAGGTGGCCAGGACACCACCATCGCTTTTGGATCCAGTTCCTGGGGGTGTTTGTCATAGATACCCGGGGCCCTCGCGCATCACTAATTTAGGGGGGGAGAAGCAGCAGCTGCCGTGGTACCATCCTTGGCTCCAAGAACAAAGCAGCCTCAGTGAAATGAATACAGCCGGTGAGTTGAGGAGACAGATACAAGACTGGTCTGCGTTGAAGCCAAGGTTGCAAGCAGCCACATTGTATGGCAAGTGCTGGAATGAACATTGTTTTAACGCGTGTGATAAAAGATGCAAGGAAAGTTGAAATGCTGATAAGTGTTTGAACTTTGAAAAGCAAGATACTATACCTTTGACAGATTGGTCCGGCACAACGTGGGTGCTCTATCGAAGGTCTCTGTAAGGTATCCAGCTGAGAAATGGCAAAAGTGAAAGTTAAAGAGTTGTACTAAGAAGAGAACAAAGAGTTGTAAATCGAGGTGGAGCTGCAACGGGTTAAGCAAAATCCTGTGCACAATCGAAAGTCTTCAATTTTGAGTAAAGAAAGTTTGGAAAATTAGATCAATTTTGTCCAAGCCTGGCGCAGGGAGACCAATCGAAGGTTTTGAGAAAGTGGGTCAGAGCCAGGCGGAGGGGGACCCGGGGTGAACAGTAAATCACCTGAGAAATTGTTCATGTTAAAATCCAGAGAAAAGTGCGTCTGAGCCCGGCGGAGGGTGACACGAGGTCAACAGTAAATCACCCGAGAAATTGTGCATGTGTAATCCTGAGAAGAAAGGAAATTTGGTGTTTGTTTCTCGCATTAGGCCCTCTGAAATAAGAGACTTTGAATGGCAAAGAGACTTTGGCCAGAAGGCACTGTTGCTGAGGTTTTCAACTACAACCTTGTGCCAGAGAAGCGAGAGTGTGTGCTAAGCTCGAGTGTGCCGCCTTGGCCTATGCTGAAAACATGGGGAAGGGGAGCCAGTGGCTCAAATATCCTGACATATCATTTCCTGAACACCTTTCTTTTGCATAACATTGTTTCCCACACTATTTGTATTTAAAAGTAAGGATTGCAATAGGTTTATTAGTATTGGCCCTTTTATTTTGACAACACTCAACTAGGACTGCATTATTATTATTTGATGGTTGTAGCTTGCTCCCATCTTTAGATTTAGGATTAGATAGTCGTTTTTCAAACCCAATTGAAGTTCAATAAACACCCTTGAACTGTGTTCACTTGTGTCTGTCTTACTGTTTGATACCATGCCTTCTTTACACTAGATATTAGTGTTTCTCTATTCAAATGGCTAGGTTGACCTCTCCGAATCTGTCCACAGGGTTGATTATGAAAATCCATCTTGCCACCAGCCTATACCCTAAAACTAATTAAATTACCCTAAGGCACAAATGAGGTGGCCGAGTGGCAGCCTTGAGACTTAGCACATTATGGCCGACCCAATACTATACACATTACATAATAAGACAAAACGGGATTTAGTGGCCGGGGCCCCCTCTGATCATCAAACTGAATTGGAAACCCCATAAATAAAGTCCCCATGAAAATAGACTGCACAGCCCCCAAAAATGGAATCTGCCCTTACACCGCTCTTGAAAAGAAGTCTACTCATCTGTTTGTTTAGGGCTTTAAAGGAACCATCACCTTGTGCACCTACTTCTGGGCCCTGGGTTGGTGGGTTGCTCTTGATAATTGAAGCTTTGTGCAGGCGGACTTTAAATGCATTTCGCATTAGTTTCCATTGAGGCTGAAGCCTGCTTTACTGCATCTCTGGACTGCTGGTTCCCAATCCTGTATCCTGTATCTGGGGCCTTTGCTAATGGCTGCATCTTTGTCCCCTGAGGTTGTTTTCAGCCACTTCTGCACCTGTGGGGTAGGCCTGTGACTTAAATGCATTTTCCCCATGCCATCTGACTTTGTCCTGTCAACTGCTCTGGAAACATTTTATGTAACAGAAACTCTCCTAAAGTGACTCAGGAGGGGTTACCTGCATCCAATTTGTATCCAGTGAGATTTAGGCCAAAACTAGATTTAGATAGTGTAATTTGTTGAAGTGACAATGAATCTATTTTTCCCTGAAGTGTATTGGTACTGTCGTTTTGAGTAGAGGCAGTTTTCCTTGTTTCAGAAATGTCTCTCCCCCCACCTCTAGGCTGTGCATTGACTGCAGGTTGCACGTTTGTATTTTCCTAATGTTATGTGCTTTAGGTCTAGAAATACTATGACTTTGTGATGGCAATTGTGATCATCTTTGAGTATTGCTCCTGTTTCCAACATCTATCTCCCTTCTCTTGCCACACCTTATCTCTTTATATTATGTGCCCACCACTAGATAGTGGATCAACAATATAGTATAAGAAATTGTTGTGTCTTTTATGAAAATGTATTGCTTCAGAACTACACTAGGTTTTCTCCTGTATTCTGTTTAATTATAGTACTTAAAGGATAGTTCCGGGACTTTTTTTTTATTGTCCCTACGGTTCGGCCATGTGTTTTTAAGCATAACTCGGTAGATCGTAGAAAACTTTCCTATGGACCTTACCCGACTTTTCGTCCATTAACGCACTCGAAATCAGCCGCCATTTTCTGATAATCCTATCATTTCCCCCCATCGCCCTGGCTCACCTGCTTTTGCGGCACTAAATAAAATCCCCCGCCCCTGAGCCTGACATCAGCAGACGCGTACCGCCCATTTCCCAACGCCAAAGCACGTTTCGTGTCAACAATCGCTGCGCCTCAGCTAATGAAGTGTCGCCATGGAAATGGCAGGACGCCTCTTTCCTCAATAAGTATAAACACACCGTTTCACAACACACAGCAGCAGATTTTCGATTCCATTACTCTCTCTGTGTTACTTTGAGTATTCTGTGACTCGTTTCTGTGCTCTGGTCAGCTACCTTCGCCGCTTCTAGGCCTTGTGAACACCTGTACCATCTCTGTAAATTATTTTACTTTCTTTACCACACAATGGCTACAATAATGCCGTATATGTACGAGCCCGAGTACACCGAGCAGGAACTACTGGAAAGGCAAGCACGCGAAAACAATGGGGATTCGGACGGCAGTTGGGAGGACCAGTCAACGGATGAAGAGCCTGGACCATGTCGCATGGACGGCGTCTCCACCTGGTGCACGTGCAATCGGTGCGAGCTAATGCCAACTGAGGAGGAGAACTGCTGCTGCCGTGAAAATTCCGGGTGCTTGGTCTACATTTCGGAAGGCGAGCCAAGTCCGCAATGCATCACCGAGCTGCCAGAGTTCAGGGAAGCCTGCCTCTCACGGACCGTGTTGAGGATGATGATGGTGCTTATGCACGAACTTCGCGGCACTATTCGTCCGCGTAATCCGAGTAACGAGTAAGTATACTCTGGTTTTGATGTCAGTGATGCCACTACTATGTCATGGTCGTCTCCCACATATAAAATTACATCTACATATCATTCGAATGCATGTAAATTGGTTCCATATTGTGCATTTTCTAGATAGAACTTTTTTCAAAGCAGAATGACATTTTTTTACCTGAATCGACAGTGATAAGAAAGTTTTGTCATTTTAATACAGTTTGCATCTTTCGTTTTCACAGGTGGTACAGGCTGGTGGCCTATCGTTGCTTCACTTGGTGGCTTCACGGGAGGCTCGAACACCGCGTTCGGAGAGTAATACCTGCCTGTGCGGTACTTGCCATTAGACAACATTTCCCCAGCGACAGTGGACAATACCGCGGATTTTCCCTGGATGTGCTGCAACCGCAACTTTACAATGTGTAATGTTTATTATTTATGTTCAATTGAAATTAAGATCTAAAATAAAACCCAACATATATTTTAACAATGGTTGTTTTGATTTTTTAAATGAATCTAGTGTGTCTCCATTGAATAGTCTTCCTGTGCCTTGTCTTGTCACACCACATGTCTCCGGCCAGCATCATCCCTCACGCTGGCCGCCCACCTTCAATCCACATAACCGTTGAACCCATATGCAGCAGACATACATATGTTATTTTGCGGGTTGGCATCAAGCCTCCCGGCCTTGCCTCCTCCCCCAAAAATACTTACCACACCACTTTGTTCAAGCGTTGGCAATAAAAGGAAGGCCGTTGGATTTTATTGATACAAAACATGGTTATAGGTAAATAATCAATATGGTTGATCATAATAAATCATCCTTTTGGGCACCGGGTACAGAGATGACCACCTCTGGCCCGTGCCGCCTTGCCACCACAGGCCAGCCTGCTGCTGACTAACTGCCTAGGCATCCAGGGTCTCCAGGGTGAACTGCACCCATATATTCTCCTGGGAGGGTGAGGTATTTATAAACTCACCCCCCTGCCTTCCATGTACTAGATCCTGCAGCCTGCCTCTTACATGCAGTTAGATGGCCTCTCCTTGGTGAGGCCCTGCGGCAAACGAGTCTTGTCTGCACGACCACCGCCCCAATCCACACCCCCCCGCCCTATCAAAGGCAGTTCGCACCGGGGTACTTGTGCTGCCAAGTGGAGCTGTCAGGGAGCGATAAAGGCCAAGAGGTGCCAAAGACCATGTACACTTCAAAGTGGTCTATAGAGCATGGGTTGTTGTTCCCATGTCTACCTCCAGACCCCGTGTCTCCTGCCAAGCATCCCCCCTCACGCTGGGCGGCCCCCTGCAAACCGCATAATGCCACGACATATACACGTCATTCATTCACAAACACACCCCTGTTTCGAATTATTTATAACCCACTTCATATTTCTAATGTGAACTTCTTTGCGCTTTGCTAGTCAACCCGTGAAGGTGCTGGTTATCTGCTCTTCGTCTCTGTGAACTTCCGTGACCACTTCGAGGAAACTCGTCAGTTTGCAACCTGTGAACTGCTCCCTGTTCTACAACAAGAAACTACTCTGATCCCTGCATCTAACTGTTTGTTCGTCAAGGTAAGGCCATGTACCATAATCATTTTGCGTCCAATTTCTTTTCGTTCAAGACAGTACATGCAAGGAACTAGTCACATGTTCTGAGTTTACATTGGTATTCATAGAGAATTGTTGATCTTTACTTTTCAGAACTTTCCACAATGCCTGCCTGTTCCATTGGCGGTTGCCCTTCGAAGACCCATAATAAATCTGAAGGTACTATAATGCACATTTTCCCTAAGACAATAGATCAGATAAGAGAATGGGTCCGATATTGCGGATATCCACCGTCTGAGCTTGAAAGTAGAGTCCTAGAAGTCTTTGCGGACAAGAGGGGTGATCGATACCGCATCTGCAGCAGGCACTTTACCTCTGACATGTACTCCACATCATTGCTAATAAAGAAGAACACACCGCGAGCGAGGCGAAAATTGCTCTCAACCGCTATTCCCACTCTATTCGTCCACATCCCTCCACTGGTGAGTCAAGTTTACGTATTTATCTCTCGGCCTTGCGGTAGTGTGTAGCATTAGCTAACAATAATTTCCCCATTTATGTATCCACTCAATATGAAGGCGGAAGATTCTCCATCCGTGTCGTTATTGCAGTCATCAGCCACTTCAAGCACCTATCGGGTAATCTTACTTGGCTATTCTGCCACTGACTTGTTTTAGGCATGTAAATCAATAGTTTTAATTTATCGTGTAATTATTTTACCTAATGGTACACCCATGTACTCGTCCTCTAGTCTTTGTTTTCAGTTATAATTATTGTTATCCAAAATAATGCAAGTACTGTCTTTCAGGGAGATGCTGAGGAGTCCAACGTATTGACGACTACCGTTGATGTCACTCAGATGCTCGAGGTACGTTTCCGCACAGTTCCATCGATGGAGATCATCAGATCTTGCATTCTTGTAGCGTGATTGTTACACACAATGTTTCTTTCGTTTTTAGCCATTGATATGTCCTTCTGTCGTCGCCCTCCTATGTGTCTTCTTTTTTCAATATTGTGTTCATTACTAATGAAAGTCCTATGTTTCAGGGAGTCGATGGAGCATTAGTCCAAGAAGAAGGGGGAGCATGCATTTACGGGTCGGCGCAACAGCTTGCAGAAGTGTGCACCGCAGTTACATCGTCCCTTGATGTTCTTATGCATTTCGAGGTATGGATACTGACAGTTCGATCAAGCGAAATCATATGACGTGATTACATCCGCTATACTTCCTTCTTTATTAACGCAAGTACTATGTTTCAGGGAGATGACGGAGCTTCTTCTACAAGAACATCACCCCTAGTAGTTGATGCAGATCTCTCGGTGGTGACACTTCCAACGATCGAGCAAATCGAATCATATTTACATATCCATTATTTATTTTAGACAACTGATCATTTGTGCAGGTCTATTTAGATGAGCCGTTGACGCCTGCACAAAGTTTATGTTCTTTTTAACAAAATAGAAAACCATACTAATGCAATTACTGTGTTTCAGGGAGTTACTGAAGCATCATCTTCAATAATATCATCAATGGAAGTCTATGAGGAGCCCGAGGTATGGATCTTGACAGTTCCATCTAACTAGATCAACAATGCGTGAATAATTGTCGTTTGAATGTTCTACACAAAGCGTTCATTCGTGTTTTGCTATTGAGATGTACGTGTGTATTGGTCCCCAAGTACATTTTGTGTTTTCAATATTATTATACATACTAATGAAAGTTCTATGTTTCAGGGAGTCGATGGAGCGTCAGTGCGTGATGGATGTGCTTATCATGAAAATATAGTCGTTGCAGCGCAAGAGGAAGTGGAGACATGCACACACGAGTCGGAGCAACAGCGTCCTGATGTTGAAGTTCGAGGCAAGAAAGTTTCAAAGAAAAGAAAGCAAAAGAAGGTTAGTGTCCTGGTCACTATATTATGTTGTTTTTCACTGTTAATAGTTCAATACTGTAAGTTGTGTTTAAACTGAACATCCCTTTTCCTGTCCTCTAGTTGCGAGTGGGTGTACGAACTAGATCTACACAGACAGTGAAGCGAACGAGAGATGTTGCTTGTCAAACCTTTTGGCAGGGACTTGAGACTGGAGATGCATCGTGCCAATGGGAAGAATATGAAGTGATTGACAACGGAGCTATACCACCACCAGCCATTGATAGTGAATGTCCTCCTGGTAGTTCGGATGCAGTCGGAGATCAATTCACAGAATCCACACCCGCAAAAACTAAGACCGCGAGAAAGTTGAAGAAATTGTTTTATTCACCCATCGCCGGAGAAGGAACAGATGTTGCAATGGAAGAGAATGAAGTGGACTACAATGAAACACCATCAATATCACTGAACATAGCGGAAGACGATATCAGAGATTCTACCTTTCATGTGAGTGACATGTCCTCAACGTTAAAGGCCGAACCAGCTGGGATGCAGAGTGACAGTATAAGGAAAGAGGCCAAATTCATTGTATTCGATAGTTGTTTGATTGATATTATTATTCGGATGAAATGTGGGCATTCGGTTGGTGGGGAAGTATGTGGGGAGCCATTGATTAATGTGACTCGTGCAATTCGAGGCACTAACCTTAAAATACATGCCACCTGTACAAAATATCATCCTTTCTCATGGTCTGCACAACCCATGCTGGGGCAACTGCCAGCAGGCAATCTACTTTGTGCAGCGGCTGCACTTTTTAGTGGTTCAAGTTTTAAAAAGTTAGAGTCTTTCTTTCAGTTTGTGGGAATCCATTTCATTGCGAAAACTCAGTTCTACAAATACCAAACCGATTATCTATTTCCAGCCATTAGCGAAGCTTGGAGAATGGAAAAAATGTCTATTGATAGTACATTCGCGGGCAAACGGTTCAGGCTAGCTGGTGATGGACAGTGTGACAGCCCAGGATTTTCAGCCAAGTACTGCACCTACCACTTTCAGGACATGGAAAGTAAGAAAATTGTGAGTTCGGTGGTCGTGCAGGTGTCACAAAGTACATCCTCAGTGGCCATGGAGAAAGTTGGCTTTGTAGCATCATTGCAAGAACTACAATCGCGGGGAATGGTGATCGACCTGATAGCCACGGACAGACACGTTTCAATTGCCAAGACAATGAGAGAAGAGTACAAAAATATAAATCACCAATTTGACGTTTGGCATCTTGCAAAAACAATCAATAAAAAAATGTCGGCTGCAGGTAAAAAAAAAGATATGCAAGGTATTTCACAGTGGTCCAAGTCAATCAGCAACCATCTTTGGTGGAGCTCAAAAACATGTGGAGGGTCGTTGGAAATTCTACTGGAAAAATGGCGGTCAGTAATGCTACACTGTACCAACGTTCACCGTTGGAACACAAACCAACATTTCCACAATTGTGAACATGGCCATTTGTCCACAGAGGAGGCACGGAAGAAGAAGTGGTTGATTCCTTCATCACCCACTCACAAAGCCATTGAAAAGATTGTATTTGATAAAACTATAACAAGAGATTTGAGGGGACTCAAGGAATTCTGCCACACAGGAGATTTGGAGGTGTTCCACAATATGTGCCTAAAGTACAGGCCAAAACGATTGCATTTTGGCATGGAGGGCATGATAAATCGGACTCTTCTAGCGGTCTTGGCACATAACCATAATGTTGGCCGTCAACAAAGTAGGACGACCGGAACTTTAGGGACGCTTCGCTACAATAAGGCCTTCACTAAAAGAAGTAAACAATGGGTGATCAAACCAGTGTTTGAGGATATGCAATATGAGTTTATTGAGAGACTTATTGTTGACGTCCTAGATAGGCACATAAATGGAGTTGTGAACGAACCTGTGCAGGGGACAACTGCATTGCCACCCAACATTGCCTCTGTTCCATGTCCACCTAAAGAAGAGCTCATTGAGAAATACACATCACGGTTTAAATGATTGTAATTTGATTGTCTGTTCTCTCGAGTCTCCTCATGTCGCAGGCCCATTGAATATGTGTATCTATGTAATGTGTAAATAAAAGTGATTGCTCAGTGTACATGCAATGTGTCTCTCCACCCTTGCCCCTCCCTTCACCGTGCAGTAGTGCGAACCACCCGGGTGTCACCTGTGACTTTGCTCTCGAGTCTCCTCATGTCGCAGGCCCATTGAATATGTGTAGCTATGTATTGTGTAAATAAAAGTGATTGCTCAGTGTACATGCAATGTGTCTATCCAACCTTGTTCATTTGCGCATTAAATTAAACCAAACAGTAATATAAATCATTTTTCAAAAAATATAGAATGTCTCCGTGTTTATGGTTCTCTGGGGCTGCAAAGCACGCAGACAAAATGCAAAGATCGAGTGTAAATTTCAAGTCCTGTGAGATGGCCTTACACTGAATGTAGCTAACTAGGAATGTGTGCTCGTTCAAAGTGAAGGTCAGCTGCTTTGATTTTTTGCTCGGGTGCCGGAATGGCCCACGACTCAGTATAAGGTTCTATTGTTATTTGACCTTGACAGGCCGGGACCATCCCGAAAGACTTCTTTTTGGGGGTGTGGTGCAATAACGTAAGAAACGATAATGAATAAAATTTCAGAAACGATAGCCATTTAATGTTCGTTCATTAGAAGAAATAACGTCGGCATAGAAGGAGTGGTATTTCGGGGGCTGCCCTACGCACAGAAACAATGGAAAATGCAAATATAATGTAAGTAACTCTTTAGATGAGTTTATACCGCAATTTAAACTTGTTCGTTCTATGTGGCATATTGTTTTGTACCGCGCACTATCTTGAGGAGAACCATCTCCTTTTACGGAAGCACCTCAAAACCTTCCTCTTTGCTTCTGCTTTCTCTCTCCCTCTCCCCTGCTACAACTGGTCCACTGTCTGCGACCTCGGTCCTGGGCCCTTCCACTCTCCACCTGCACTGCCTCCCTGTCAACCCCTGCACTGGGGGACTGTCTCAGTATCCTACAGCCCCCCCTTGACGTATAATACCCAGTTGCACTGTCCTAGCTATGAAATAATTTCCCGACCGAATATATAAAATGAATAATTTTAATAAAGATCTGATGGTGAGACTAATTTCTTTTTTTATGTTTTTCAAACAGGTACATCGTTCATTATTGCATGTGTCACGAGTACCAGACACCGGCGGATGGGTTTTTCAACCACCAGTTGCTTCTCCGCGTGAACAACGTTACCACCCTGACCATTTTATGGGACGATCGCCAAGTACAAGTATGCCCTTACGCGGTACTAACGGCTAGATGCAACATACAGACCGTTGTGGTGGCCTAGTGCCTCGTTGTTGGAACAGCCATGCGATTATCAGTGCGACCGAAGAGCTTATTTTATCGTAAACCAACACCCTGTGTACTGCACACGAACATCGCTTGCCTCAAGACGAACTATTTTGGATCGAGAGCAAAGAAAAATGCAAATCGCTGAATATTCTCTAAACATTTGATGTCCAATAAATGTACTTTGCCAAATGTACAATCTTGCCGTTTGCTTTTAAACCACAGTTTCATATTCCGAATTGTGGCGCTGTATTGTGAGATGGTCTAAGACCCTGTGTACAGCAAAGGAACATCGCGTGCCTCAAAACTAACTTTTTGGAACGTGAGCAAATAAAAATGCAAATCGCTGAATATTCTCAAAACATTTGATGTCAAATAAATGTACTTTACCAAATTTACAATCTTGCGGTTTAATTTAAAAGTACAGTTTCATATTCCCAATTGTGGGGCGCTGTGTTGTGTGAGCTCATCTGTGTTGATTTCCGGGTTCTGTGTGGAGTCGCGTAGAAGACGCCTGGGCGCGTTTGCCTACGCAGCTCAGTCACGTCACGGATAGAGGCGGGGAATATGAATGTTTTGATAAAGTCTGTTTCAGGGGCGGGGGATTTGATTTAGTGCCGCAAAAGCAGGTGAGCCAGGGAGATGGGGGGAAATGATAGGATTATCAGAAAATGGCGGCTGATTTCGAGTGCGTTAATGGACGAAAAGTCGGGTAAGGTCCATAGGAAAGTTTTCTACGATCTACCGAGTTATGCTTAAAAACACATGGCCGAACCGTAGGGACAATAAAAAAAAAGTCCCGGAACTATCCTTTAACTTACCTAATAAAGGTCAATATGTTTCAGTATACCAGTATATTGTGTATTCTATTCATCCTCGTTGCCTATTTTAGGAGAAAAGTGGATTCTCTTTTGGGTTAGATGTACTTTCCCTGCTTTATGGTTAGTATTTGCACATCCCTCAATAGAGATGCTTACTGTTAGGCAGAAACCTGTGCAGTTCCCTCTGGGACCACTGCAAAAGATTTAAGACTACAGGTGTTTGGCAGTAAACCCACTTGGTAGCAGTTTGTACCACACAGATTCACTTGGTAGCTGTGGCTTAGCAGTCAGACTTCCCTCAAGAAGAGTTAGGCAGTATACAGAGTATTCACAATAGGTCAAGAGAACACAGTAGAACAATTAAACACTGACCAGAGCTTGGTGTAAAAGAGAGATAATTATTTATTTAAAAACCACATCTAGAAAAAACACACAGGCACTAATAGTAAGCAATTCAAAAACACGGTCACTAAAAGATATACACTCCCTTAGAAGAATATTAGACAAGTCTTAAGTAAAGCCCCACTTATTTTCAGACAGCAGTGAGCGCTTAACGCAGATGGCACTCTAATAATTCGTTTTAAAAGGGAGAGAAAAGCAGAGTATAATTTGAAACAGATCCCAACACTTTCATAAGCACAAAACAAGAGAGGAGGCAAGTAAAACCGTGAAGTTAGAGTTCAGTAGGCCGGATCCACTTTAAGAGGATCAGAACGAAATGTGTCCAAGGTCACACGGTTGAAGTGCACAAGAGTCTTGCAAAGGTTCAAAAAGAGTTGGACCAAAAGAAAGGGACCAGTTAGAAGATCAAGGCGGCCAGTCCAGAAGGTTAAGGGATTATTATTACCTTGTAGCAATCTTTAGAAAGGGAGACCTGGCGGACACGGTACCTTAAAGTGGTGAGAATACTCCAGCGGGGGAAGTTGTTCCTGGCAGCGGATGCAAGTCAGTGCTTCCTCCGGGGGAAGAGAGGATCTCGTCTGGGAGGAAGACAGGAGTCCGTTGCACTGCCAGGGAAGAAACCAGCCGCAAAGTTCTCAGGTAAAAGGAGCGGTCCTTTTATTCGCGGTCCAGTGGTAAGTGGCTATCCGGTTGCCGGGGTGCTTGGCGCGGGCAATTCGACCACAAGACGTCCTGGGATGCGAAGACAAGAAGGTAAACTGGTTGTGCCCACCAGTCAGGGGAAGAAGCCTCTCTAACCGGGAGATCTCCTCTATCGTCGGGAAGTGGTGAGTCGGTTCCGCAGGGCTCCACCGGTGGTGTTGTTGTGGTAGGTCGGCTCAGCTTCTCCCTCGTCGGATTCTCAGGTCCTGTGGCGACTTCTGAAGTTCCAGTCCCCAAAGCCCTGCTTTTATGCAGCACACCCCCATTCACTCAGCCTAGCTGTCAATCAAACATGCTAAGTGGTGAACGGCCGGCTCACCACTTGGGCCAATCACACAAGAGTGCGACTTGAGTTACCAAGGTAACTCAGTCCAGGGTGCCTAAACCCCCTCCCACACCCCCTGTGGTACCCAGACAGAGTGGCACCACTTTTGGAGGCTTCTGTGGAGAAGCCCGCCAAAAAGTAGAACAAAGGGCTCGACTTGGGTTGGAGTCACAGAAGAGAATACAAACGCCATTTTAGAATCGAGTCCTGGCAAAAAATACCAACCGGCGAATTAATATTAAATAAATAAACCGGTGGTATGTTTGAGGCTATGAGAATTAAATAATTAAAGTTGGTAGCCTCGAGCAATGGGAAAATCCCATAGGGTTATATTCGCAGTCGAATATAAAAAGTAGTATCCACTGCCACCAGCCAAAACTCGATCAGGGGGGGACGGAGACGTGCCCCCTCGACTAACAGACCCCGGTGCAATCGAATTGCCCCGACCAGTACATCCACAATATGATGGTTTGTACTGGTTTCTGTTCATAATTTGGGACTAGTAAAGCCAATGGTGACTTTACATGCCCTGGGAGACAGTAGTCAGTCCCAGGGTATGCAGTCTATGGTGGGGTGTCACTATGACACCCCTGTGTTACTGCACGGAGGGTGCTGTGTAACACATAGTAAAAACACATGAAACCCCATGGAGTAAAGGACCCCATAGCCCATAAAACACATTAACAGTCAAAGGAACACCGTAAATCATGTCCAAGTGTGGGAGAAAAAGAGTCTCACTCTTGGCATGAGAGAAAAAAACAAACTCCAGAAATCCAGCAAAGCTGCTGGGGGACTCACTAGGTTAGGAAATTCAGCCTAAAGAGAGAATTCTCCCTAACACTTGCCCCCCCCCCCAGACTAAGGGACAGGAGGATTTAATCCACTCCTGGATGAATCTCATACCTCTAGTCGATGACATACATCCTAGAGAGACCATCAGCATTTTGGTGGTGACACCCTGACCTGTGCTCAATGGTGAAATCAAACCCTTGCAGGCAGATTGACCATCTCAATAGTTTTGGGTTTTCCCCTTTCATTTGCATTAACCATCTCAAGGGTTGGTGGTCAGTCTGAATGACAAAAGTAGAACCATACAAGTATGGCCTAAACTTCTTCAGAGCCCACACAATAGCAAAACACTCTTGTTCAATGGTTGCCCACCTTGTTTCAGGATCCTTCAGTTTTCTACTGATGAAGCAAATGGGGTGCTCCCTACCTTTCCCATCCAGTTGACTGAGGACTGCACCTATTCCTACATTTGAAGCATCTGTCTGCACAATGAAAGTTTGGTGGTAGTCAGGAGCTCTGAGTACTGGGGCTTGGCAAAGAGCCCTTTTCAGGGTTTCAAAGGCCTGATTGCATTCCTCATTCCACCTAACCTTTTTAAGGAATTTAGGAGAGGAGATGACATTCAGTGGAGAAGCTATGGACCCATAGTTCTCTATGAAATTCCTGTAGTACCCAGTGAGGCCTAGGAAGGCTCTCACCTGGGTGTGAGTAGTAGGTGTTGTCCAATTTTGCACAGCTTCAATCTTACTGGGCAAAGGCCTTATTTCTCCACCTCCTCCACCTCCTACCTCATGTCCAAGGTAGACCACTTTACTCTGTCCAATCTGGCATTTACTCGCCTTTATGGTCAGACTGGCCTTTCCAAGAGCCTGCAAAACATATTTCAAGTGGTCCACATGTTCTTCCCAGGAATTGCTGAACACTGCTATGTCATCCAAGTATGCCATGCAGAAGTCCTCCATCCCATTCAGAACCTGGTTTTCCATCCTTTGAAATGTATCAGGTGCATTTTTAAATCCAAAAGGCATAACCATAAACTGGTATAAGCCAACTGGGGTAGAAAATGCAGTTTTCTCCTTGGCATGGTCTGTCAGGGCTATTTGCCAATAGCCTGAGGTCAAGTCAAATGTGCTGAGGAACTTGGCTGCACCAAGTCTATCCACCAACTCATCTGTCCTTGGCAAAGGGTGGGCATCAGTCTTAGTGACTGCATTAAGAGCTCTGTAATCCACACAGAATCTAAGTTCTTTAGATCCTGCCTTTGGTACTAACACAACAGGGCTATACCATGGACTAGTAGAGGGCTCTATTACCCCGAGATCAAGCATCTTGTTGACCTCACCTTTGATGTGGGTTCTTACATTTTCTGACATTCGATATCCTCTGCTTTTGACTGGCAGACAGTCACCAGTGAGTATGTCATGCTGTCCCCAAGGGGTCAAGCCTGGTGAAAGTGAGAACAGGGAGGCAAACTGATTTAACATAGATTTGCACTCTTCCTGTTGCTCAGGTGTCAGATTTGAAGAGAGATTTACTCCTTCAATCTTTTCGTCTAAAGGTAAGCCTCTGTGGAGATCAGGAAGAGCTTCACTCTCTTCTTCTTCCTCTGATGATGCTAGAAGCAAAGCTCCTACATCAGGTCTGGAGACATACGCTTTTACTCTGTTGGTGTGGAAGACTGTTGGAGCCTCCTTGGGATTGCCCAAGTCCACCAGATAGTTGACCTCTCCAAGTTTACCCACAACTTTGAAGGGTCCCATCCATTTGTCTTGCAAGGCCCTCTGCCTTGTTGGAATCATAACGAGAACTAGCTGGTCCTGAGTAAACTCGACCATGTTAGCCTTTTGGTCATGCCAGTGCTTGACCAATGCTTGTCCAGCTTTCAAGTTATCACTTTCTTCTGCCATCATTTGTGACATTCTCCTTCAGAGACCTATCACATAGTCAGTCACTCTGACAGACTGGGGGAAGGAGCACTCTCCAACCCCTCCTTGATCAGGGCCAAGGAACCTCTGACCGGATGACCATAAAGAAGTTCAAAGGGAGAAGAACCTACTCCCTCATGAGGGACTTCTCTATAAGCAAAGAGAAGGCATGGCAGTAGAAGGTCCCACTTTCTTTTAAGGGGGTCCTCTAAAGCACCTATCATGCTCTTCATGGTTCTGTTGAACCTTTCAACCAGCCCATTTGTCTGAGGGTGGTATGTGGTTGAGAACTTGTAAGTAACTCTGCAGGTTTTCCACATGGCTTTCATGTAGTGGGACATAAAATTCAACCCCCTGTCAGAGATTACTTCCTTAGGAAACCCAACCCTGGTAAAAATAACAAGGAGGGCCTTAGCCACAGCCAGAGCTGTAACAGTCCTCATAGTAATTGCCTCAGGGTATCTAGTAGCATGGTCTACTACAACAAGTATAAACCTGTTGCCTGAGGAAGTTGGAGGATCAGGGGGACCAACAATGTCAATCCATACTCTCTCAAATGGGACTTCCACTACAGGGAGAGGCACTAAAGGTGCCACATTCTTGGAGCCAACCTTACCAGACGTCTGGCAGGTGTGGCAGCTCCTGCAGTTATTATCTACTTCAGCTCCCATCTTTGGCCAATAAAAGTAGAGTGAGAGCCTTTCCTTAGTCTTCTTGAAACTCAAGTGACCAGCCAAAGGAATCTCATGGGCTAACTGCAAGAACTGTGGTCTGTTCTCTTGGGGTACTACAAGTCGTTTGTTGTCCCCAGGTGCAGACTCCGTTGGTTCACTGTACAAGAGGCCATCTTCCCAGTGTAACCTATATTTCCCATGCTCGTGCCCTTCAGCCTGAGCAGCTGCCTGGTGGCGAAGACCTTCCAGAGTTGGACATTCCCTCTGTCCCTTACTGAAGTCTGCCCTGTTGGGTCCACCTTCTGCCAGTGAAGACTGCAGCTCAGGATGGTCAACAGGATCCAGATCTCCAATGAGTTCCTGGCCTTCCACTAGCTCTTCTTCAGAGTCTAGTTCAACCACACAGGGTTGTACCTCCCTCTCAGCCTCAGCTGGAGGGGGAGTTACTGGTGTAACTTTGGACAACCTAGGGGAAGTCCTTGTTGGCTGCACTGGAGTGCTGGCTGTGAGGTTCTTTTTAGACGTTTTAGGTTTCCCTTTTCCTTCTAGTTTCTTAGAGACAGCAGCTGACATCTCCAGTGGAGTAGGAGTGATCTCTTTCTTCATCATCTCCTTGGGAGTACCTCTCATGGTTCTCTCCCTTGCAGGTCTGGTGAGCTCCTGTAACCTTTTACTAGGAGGTCTGGGGGTATGTGACACTACTCAGAGAGTTTTTAAGTCATTACCCAGCAGAACCCTTCCTGGCACCTCACTTTGTATACTGACAGGTATCTTCACAGTCATGTCATTACACTGGATGAGAACTGGTAATTGGGGAAGCATCTGCACAGACCCTGCAGCTAACTTGGTGAGGCGTTTGGGTGCCTTAGCAACATCCTCAGCCTGAAAAAACGATTTGTCCACCACAGTTATGCTGGCCCCAGTGTCCCTAATGGCATGAGTCTCCTGACCATTCACCTGGAGACTGCCCTTATAATACTCTTTAATATTATCTGGGATAGAATTATAGACATCTAAGTTCTGTTGTTCCCACAAACCCAGAGACACTAAAGAAACACTGGCTGAGACTCCAATGGGTTCATCAGCCAGTAATAGAAAGTTTCCACTTGCAATTTGTACTCCCTCCTCTGGAGCGAAGGCTAAGGAGACAAGCTGGACCCCTGAAGGTTTACCCTTACATCTGGGATCTCCTTTCACATGGTCAGTAGAGCCACAAACAAAGCATTTACCAAATGCTTTCTGGAATGGTGACTTGTTCTGACCTCCTTCTGGTTTGGCACCAGGAGGTGCACTAGCCTGATTTGGTTTCCCTTGTGGCTTACCCTTTTGGTTTTGTTTGGGGCCCTCTTTGGAATTGGAATTATTAGAATTCTCTTTGGAGTCCTTTTTTGGCTGTTTTCCCTCATCCTTTTTCTGAGTAGCCCCAGAACCCTTGTGAGTGGCCCTGTTGGCAACCCACAAGTCAGCAGCCTTAACTAACTTCCTGGAATCCAATTCCTTTGAATCAGCCAAGTGCTGTCGGAGCTCAGGAGAGCAGGCATCATACATTGACTCCAACATTACAAGATTCTTCATTCCTTCATAAGTGTTAACTCTATAACCCTTAATCCATCCCTCTAGGTTTTTCAAACTTTCACTCACCCAGGTAGCCCAAGGGGTACCATCATGCTTTTTGAGGGTCCTAAACCTCTTAAGGTACTGGGAAGGGGTCTTCCCAAATCTAGCTATCAAAGCTAGTTTCACACATTCATAATCTTTCTTATCCACCTCCCCCAACTCCATTACCACATCAGTTGCAACAGGGGGAAGCCTAGAGAACAACCAAGGAAGTAACTCATTCCCTGTGATGTCCTGGAGCCCATGATTATACTCAAACATTTTTAACCAATCCAACACATCCAACTTAGGTTCATACATACCCACTAATTCCTTAGGCATCCGGGGTCTATTGGGACTGGAACGCCTAGATGAACCAGAGGAGAGAGAAGCATTTTCCACAGACAACTTCTTCATTTCTAGTTCATGATTAAGCTCTATTTCTCTGAGTCTTAACTCAGCTTGCTTCTGCTCAGCCTGGGCATTCATTATTCTGAACTCTAGCTCTTGGTTTCTTTCAGATTGAGCAATAAAACGTTTGTACTCTAATTCAAGTTTCATATTTTCAAGTTCAAAATAAGCAGGGTTACATGTAGGACCTGGTATAGGCCCAGTAGGTACAGTAGGTAAGGCAGACAGAGGCTCAGAGTGGCTAACTTCATTAGGTTCACTTTCCTCTTCTGACTCATTATCAAGACTTTGATTCAGATCAGTACCAGGGGGGTAGATTCCTCTGTACCACCTAGACTTTGGTTTTCTAACAATATTTCTATAAGTTCCATTATCTTGCCCTTCTCAGAGAGATTCTTATGTCTACACAATACTTTTAAGCAATCAGCAGTTTTGGCAGACAATGATTCTAGGGTATAACTCTCCATAGCAGACATAGATAGAAAATCAGCTTTTTAGTGCTAAACTCTGTGATTAGTTGTCCTAAAGTGTTCAACAAGCACTCTAAAGTGTAGACTCAATACAAATCGGGTTTCTGCTGTACACCAGTGTTAGGCAGAAACCTGTGCAGTTCCCTCTAGGACCACTGCAAAAGATTTAAGACTGCAGGTTTTTGGCAGTAAACCCAGTTGGTAGTAGTCTGTACCACACAGATTCACTTGGTAGCTGTGGCTGAGCAGTCAGGCTTCCCTCAAGAAGAGTTAGGCAGTATACAGAGTATTCGCAATAGGTCAAGAGAACACAGTAGAACAAGTAAACACTGACCAGAGCTTGGTGTAAAAGAGATATAATTATTTATTTAAAAACCACATCTAGAAAAACACACAGCCACTAATAGTAAGCAATTCAAAAACACGGTCACTAAAAGATATACACTCCCCTAGAAGAATATTAGACAAGTCTTAAGTAAAGCCCCACTTATTTTCAGACAGCGGTGAGCGCTTAACGCAGATGGCACTCTAATAATTCGTTTTAAAAGGGAGAGAAAAGCAGAGTATAATTTGAAACAGATCCCAACACTTTCATAAGAACAAAACAAGAGAGGAGGCAAGTATAACCGTGAAGTTAGAATTCAGTAGGCCGGATCCACTTTAAGAGGATCAGAACGAAATGTGTCCAAGGTCACACGGTTGAAGTGCACAAGAGTCTTGCAAAGGTTCAAAAAGAGTTGGACCAAAAGAAAGGGACCAGTTAGAAGGTCAAGGCGGCCAGCCCAGTCCAGAAGGTTAAGGGATTATTATTACCTTGTAGCAATCTTTAGAAAGGGAGACCTGGCGGACACGGTACCTTAAAGTGGTGAGAATACTCCAGCGGGGGCAGTTGTTCCTGGCAGCGGATGCAAGTCGGTGCTTTGTCTGGGGGAAGAGAGAATCTCGTCGGGGAGGAAGACAGGAGTCCGTTGCACTGCCAGGGAAGAAACCAGCGCGGAATTCTCAGGTAAAAGGAGCGGTCCTTTCATTCGCGGTCCAGTGGTAAGTGGCTATCCGGTTGCCGGGGTGCTTGGCACGGGCAATTCGACCACAAGACGTCCTGGGATGCGAAGAAAAGAAGGTAAACTGGTTGTGCCCACCAGTCAGGGGAAGAAGCCTCTCCAGCCGGGAGATCTTCTCTGTCGTCAGGAAGTGGTGAGTCGGTTCCGCAGGGCTCCACCGGTGGTGTCGTCATGGTAGGTCGGCTCAGCTTCTCCCTCGTCGGATTCTCAGGTCCTGTGGTGACTTCTGAAGTTCCAGTCCCCAAAGCCCTGCTTTTAAGCGGCACACCCCCATTCACTCAGCCTAGCTGTCAATCAAACATGCTAAGTGGTGAGCCGGCCGGCTCACCACTTGGGCCAATCACACAAGAGTGCAACTTGAGTTACCAAGGTGACTCAGTCCAGGGTGCCTAAACCCCCTCCCACACTCCCTGTGGTACCCAGACAGAGTGGCACCACTTTTGGAAGCTTCTGTGGAGAAGCCCACCAAAAAGTGGAACAAAGGGCTCGACTTGGGTTGAAGTCACAGAAGAGAACACAAACGCCATTTTAGAATTGAGTCCTGGCAAAAAATACCAACCGGCGAATTAATATTAAATAAATAAACCGGCGGTATGTTCGAGGCTATGAGAATTAAATAATTAAAGTTGGTAGCCTCGAACAATGGGAAAATCCCATAGGGATATATTCGCGGTTGAATATAAAAAGTAGTATCCACTGCCACCAGCCAAAACTCGATCAGGGGGGACGGAGACGTGCCCCCTCGACTAACAGACCCCGGGGCAATCAAATTGCCCCGACCAGTACATCCACAATATGATGGTTTGTACTGGTTTCTGTTCATAATTTGGGACTATTAAAGCCAATGGTGACTTTACATGCCCTGGGAGACAGTAGTCAGTCCCAGGGTATGGAGTCTATGGTGGGGTGTCACTATGACACTCCTGTGTTACTGCACGGAGGGTGCTGTGTAACACACATAGTAAAAACACATGAGACCCTATGGAGTAAAGGACCCCATAGCCCATAAAACACATTAACAGTCAAAGGAACACCATAAATCATGTCCAAGAGTGGGAGAAAAAGAGTCTCACTCTTGGCAGGAGAAAAAACAAACTCCAGAAATCCAGCAAAGCTGCTGGGGGACTCACTAGGTTAGGAAATTCAGCCTAAAGAGAGAATTCTCCCTAACACTTACCTTCTTTGAGAGTGGGCATTTTTGACTAAATCGAACAGTCTGCTCTTCTGTGCCAGGTCATCCTTGATGTCTGTGAGCCTGAAATTCTGTTTTGCCACAAGCGGACACATATACTTCGAAAGAGATGCTTGTTGGTCAAGAGTAGAGAGAGTGTACGGCGGGGGGAGAGGGTTAGCGGTGGTAAGGCACAGCGAAAGATAGACTGTGCATGTTTCAGACTGCATGTTTCAGACTGCTAACTATAGTGGCCCAGGCCTTTGACATTTTCTTTTGTGTCATGGCTACACTTAATGTTTAATAAGAACAGCAATAGCAAGGTATTTTTTTTAACGTTTTAACTTTAGTGGCTTTTTTGTGTTGTAGGAATCCTATGAAATCGATTCAGACTCTGAAGCCCTTTTAGTAACGACTTTAACTCAGGACCTCACCAAGAATTTTAAAACATATTGCTTAAAAGTGAAAAATAGTAAAGTAAGTGAATGTGTATTACTTGAATGCAAACAATCTGTTCTTTTGAGTTGCTGATATTCATCTATAGAAGGCTTGCATTATTGTAATATCTCATTTAAATGTCCTTTTTGGACATTGTTTGAATCATTGAAAACAATTAATTTACAACAGTTGGCTGGAGATCAACACCCAACAACAGGAGAGAGCAAATTGACTTTTGAATGCAGAGGACTGGTCCATTGTAGTGATTTTTGTGGTGAATTTCTTTTACACTAAGTATAGTACAGCTCCATCACTTTCTACTTATAATGCAGAATAATATGATTGTTACATGACTTTTAGAATTAAGCCTAGCAATGTTGCTCAGTCTGGAGAAATGTCCACTACTAATAAGGCACACTTGGACCAGAAACTGTTCGTTTTTTAAGAAAAACCTTTGTTCTGAAATAATGAATCTTTCACAAACATTCCCATTGTGTTCAACCCTCTTAGATAATTGGCTTTCGTGAAGATGAGCCAAAATAAGAATCTAAAGTGGTATCTCTACTTTCTTATCAGGGAACTGGCCATTGACTCTGCTGCATAGATGTGCAAACTCATTTTTATCTTGCTGTTGTACAGTGACAGATCTTCAAAGGATTATCTGAAAACATTCTCGTAATAATTTTTGCACTATATTTGCCATTTTCATTTTCAGGTTATTTGCTGCTTCTTGGGACCTGGAATGTCCATACCTTTAGTACAGAGACAAGGCATTTCTTGTAAAGCATAGAAAAGTCAATAGTAGACTTGGGCGGAAGTGCGTTCCGCCGATCCCTAATGCCTATTTGGATAGTCATGATGACCCATCGGAAGCTCAAATTTCTCCTTCTTAACTGGGCAATTCATTAGTAGAGATGGGACTGAATTCTAAAATCACACCACTGCATAAATTGGGGGGATCTGGTTCATATATTAACCTCGAAAAATGATAGACGGGCATAGCTGTCCTGAAACCATTGCCTTGATTCATGTACAGTTTTCTGCTCTTTCCCTGGGTTATGTTTAACGCCTACTTTTTACCCCATGTGGTAGCCCTTGTACTTGTTGCTGGCTTTTGTACTTGTTTCTCTGCCTGCCAGGCTTAATCCAATACCTTACTGAGAGTGTGAGGTCTGTGTTTTATGTTCTTTGCCTAAAGAGTCCTTATGGCTCGTAAGGCAGGGTTACCCCCACAGCTCTCTGTGATAGTCATGTGGCTTGGCTGATATTGGCTTTTTCACCTGTGTTAAATGGTTCCACATGGTGGAATCCATTTCACCTGGTTGTGTCCCCCGTTCCTTCATTTATCAAAATTGAGGTTGGCTTTGTTTGCCTTGAAGACTTGATGGATCACAGGACTAGCCCTTGTCCCCTATATGTATGGGAGGGGAGGTAGCCATCTTTGGCCACACGATGTTTAGTATTCCAGAACCGGGAGCTGTGGCAAACCTGAAACTAACTCTGACAGACATATGCAAACCTTTCCCTGAGAAAGTGACAGTAGACCCCCTTTCTTTCTCACTCACCTAGTCAACAGCTGGAACTCTGAACCTGCAATCCGGACAGCCAGCTGCTTGAGGAAAGGCTCTGTACTAGCCTTCTTTGATGAATAATCCGAAGAAGAATCTCTGTCTTTTCAGGATGACCAGATGAAATCCACAGCACAGCTCCTTTCCCCTGATCCACTGGGAACAAATGGATCCTCATATTCTACTTCACGTCTCTTCTTCCTGAAGCTCCTCAGTGTGCGTCTCTTGACATACCCAGAAGCTGTTACCCCTTTACTGCTAGGACTTGGGCTCTCCATGCCAAACCAAGAACAGAATCTTCATCCCAGGACCTCAGGCCAGCGCTAATTTTTTCCATCTCACCCAACTGGGGCGCTGCAAAGGCCTGTGCTGCCTCGGATCCTGCCACTACTGTCATACGCCTTTCCGGTCCTCCTGTGGATGGTTCCTTTCCAGTGTGACTATCCTTTGTTCTTTCTTGGCATCCTCAGAAACCGAATCCTGTGCATGAGCACAACGTGGGATCTCTGCATCACCGGCAACCACCAACCGAAGCCGACTCATCTTTTTGTTTCTCTGAGTCTGACCCCTGACTTGGAATTCATTGGATCTAGAATAATCACTCTTCCCAATGGTCTTCAGGTCTCCTCTTGCACTGGTGATTCGTTGCAGGATCCCTATGTGGTCAATGAAAAACATGCACAACCGCATCTGAAAACTCCAACTGGATGTTGCATAACTGCTTTTTCGGTCCCAGGGTATTGCTCCCTTGACTCCCTGACACTGGTTGTGGTTCCTTTCTTTATATACTTCTTGATCCCTGAGATACTTCTATATTTTCAAGGTACTCTTGAGGCTTCCCCTACAACAGATCTCCGGGAACGGTTTCTTGGGACACTTTTGCACAAGTCCCCTTTGGTCTCCTCTTGAACTTGCCAGCATAGGCAGAAAAGCCTTTACATACCTGTTACTGGCATTTGAATCTTACTTAAAAACGGTTACTTATCTGATACATTGTGGCATCTTGCGAAGTTACTGCCTATGAGTTTTTTGCTGTTTTGCTTTGGCTTTTTTTACCTGACGATTACATTTTTTAAATAAAAATGTTGTGTAGGGACGTTGACTTTCTTGATATTAAGGAAAGGTGCACGGTCAGGACTAGTACTTGGAGAGCCTGGTGAGCTTGAGGGATTCACTAGCTGTACCCAACACAGGAAGATATATCTAAAAGACTTGAGGAAATGCACCTGAATCCCACCCATCGCACCTCTCCCCTTTAATTCCCCTCCCAGTCCTAATCCGGACACTCATCAGAGAGGTCCAAAATGGGCCTCAAAATACTCAGCGTGACCCAAAATACTGTGTGTTCCTTGAGACACCCTGAAGTCCCTCATCATCAGGTTACCTGCAACTTTTCAGAGACCTGCTCTACTGTTTGTGGTCTGATAGCAGTGTAACTCTGTCAGGTTATTCAGAGTATGCATTAGGAGGAATACCCAGTAGTATCTTTAAGTTTCAGAGTTTTGCTTTCCTAAACATATAAACATAGGCAAACCACAAACCTTTAAGCTTTCCTTGGCTCGACTAGTGGTAGCTGTGGCCATGTGATCAAGGGTAGTTCTGAGAATTGTAATAGACACAGATATAGGGAACTTGAGCTGTGATTTGCTGGGAATCTTACCTGGGTTTCTTCCCATTTTGAAGGGTGCCAAAAAATGAACTTGAAATGCAAAGGATTATTTGCAAATGTACCAAATGTAACAAAAAACAGACTTGATAGGGAAGACTTAAAAGGGCATCGTAATACGCCTGCTGAGGATTGATAGGGAAATCATTTCAGAGTGTTGATGAATTCAAATTTCTTTCTCTTAGAAAGTTAGTAAGAATGTTGGTGCAGTTACAGGTAAGTAACATAGGCTGCCATCTGGGAGTGGGGAGTGTCTGCTTGTCTTTACCCTGTAAGGCAAGGTCAGTCAGGGATTTACGGTTGGGTAGGTAACATGGTGCCATAGGTGTATACCGCAAAGCCTATTTTCACTCACCTGCAGGTTAGGCTCAATAGGGAAATTGCAAAGGACACACATGGCCTTCTGATTTGGTAAGATAGTGGCAGGTCGGGATGCTACACAGTGCCCTGGTAATGAATGTAGTCTGTGAGGGGTCAGTTATTGCGAGGCGGACAACTGCTTGTGCATTTTTCACATAATTAAACATTTTATTAAGGCTAAAAAGTGCAAATAAATCCTCGCTAAACCTCTTTCAGGGAGTTTCTTACCTAGTCTAAGAGCGGAGGGGGGATTGCGCCTAACATAAACAAAACTGACCCTCACACTAAACAACAACACATTCAAAGTAAATTATAAACAGCATAAATGAGTGAATACAAAACAACCAGTAATTCGGATGACCTTCAGCCGTCCTGGGTAAATCCTTTCCCCAAGATTGTTCAAAGTCAATTTCCCCCAAATGTTCAAAATAAAGGTAAAGTCTTGAATACATTCTTGTAAATTCCAAATGAAACAAAAGTTCACCCAAACAAAAATCCTCTGGTAACAGTTCTTGAACAGTTCCCCTTCCAATTCAAGCCAAATAAATAGCACCAATGGTAAATCCTGGACGTCTTCCTTCCAAGATTGCTTTGTCACAGTTCAAAAGAATAGATTAGCAACTTCTCTCCTTTTACAACTCTACAAGTGTTCGTAACCTTTGCAGTACATTTACTATAATTTCAGCATGCTTCTTCTTGGGTTGTTGCTTTCCTCTTGACAAACCACCCTTCTACTACTGTTCCTATGGAAACAGACTCCTTGGTTCCACAGTATGCGACTACTTCAACCAACTTCAATGTGACGTCCACTGACAATATTATACACAACCACAGTTCTGCTATTTCTGCTTCAACTTTATACTTCAGGATGGTTAAGCAATTTAAAAGACAGGTCACTTTGACCTCTAAAGGTAGGCAAGGCACTCTTCTTTCCCAAGCGCCAAGAAAAGGGCAGCCTCTTGCCTCTTCTCTCTGCCTTACTGCCACAGGGATAACCTGCCTCTGCTTTCAGACTGACTTTCTCTCCACTTTAACAGTCTCAGCATTACAGATTATTTGTTTAATCTTTATACAAGCACCCAACTCCCTTCCCCAGCTTTGTTCACACCTTCTTGGTTCCAGTAGCTACCTTGAAGCAGTATTGCCACATTTCCAACTTCATATAAAAATGTCACAATTCTATCAGAGGACACTGGACCTTTAACAACTTCATCAGCTAGGTTGAAAGGTTTAAAGAGAAACCTTTAGAGAAAGTGGGAAGCTGGATGGCAGCCAATTGGCTGCAAATAAATGGTAGTAAAACAGAGGTTCTGGTGGTTGTACCTCAGGAGAGAGACCACCTGTGGAACACCCAATACTGGCCAGAGTCACTCGGCCCCTGTCCATCCCCTTGTGCCTCAGTGAAAAGCCTTGGAGTTAAACTCCTACCCAATGGGTCGCGTGAAGCCCAGATAGCTGCCATCTGTAGTGCTGGGTTTGGAAGACTGAAGGCTTTACAGTAAATTCTCCTGCTGCTTACCGCTTACAACCGGAAAACTCTGGTGACGTCCACCATAGTGGGCTCGCTGGATTATTGTAACAGCATTTATCTGGGACAACCTGAGTACCAGATTCAGCGGATGCAAGTTCTGCAGAACGCCGCAGCTCGACTGGTGCTTGGGGTGCCTGGGTTGACCCCTTCTTTTTTTATTGTTACATCGTCTTCACTGGCTTCCTGTGGCGGCGCATATTGAGTTTAAGATCTTGTGTGTTGTTCACTGAGCAGTCCACAATGTGGGCCCCCACTTTTTGAAAAATAAACTGCAAAGATATTGCCAGATGAGAAATTTACGTTCAGGCTCTCATCAGCTTCTCATTATGCCCAAATTCCGCCTGAAACGCTTGGGTGGCCGGTCCTTTTCAGTGCTGGCGCCCAACCATTGGAATGGCCTCCATCTTAACTTAATAATTCTGGCTGACTATCTTCTCTTCAGGAGAGCCTTGAAGACACACATGTTTAATCTATTTCTCCCTCTGCTAGAGCACTTGTTAAATGAGCACTCTGAGCCTGCCTCCCCACTCCTGTGTAGCGCCTAGATGCCCTTGGGACTTAGTTGTGCTTTATAAATGTTAAATAAATAAATAAACAGACTTCTCTTCACTATAGAAAGGGTTTGCCTCTTTGATTGGGTAATGCGTGTTCTTATTAATACAACAACTTCTGAGTTCGATGAATGCTTGTTTGTAATGTTCCAGAGTTCTATCTTCAAAGGAGAAACAGGTTTAGGTATACACAACCATTCCTTAAGGTAGATCTTTAACCTCAAATGTCTGAAGGGGTTTGTATTCTCACATCTCAACACCAAGATACTTTTCGCACTCTGATCCTTTACTCCTCTGTCCCTCGGCTTGCTTCTTTACATGGGCCCGGGGTTGCAGCATGATCACAGCTCTGCCATTACAGCTGCTAGGCGCACCTGGGAAGACCTTCACTTTCAGCACGTCTCTCTCAGTGCAGCCATGGCAAGGCAGGGTTTGTGAACACAGGACCGTCTCAGAACTTGCAGGTGAAAAATCTGCTTTCCTCTTGTCCCGGCTTCGCTTAAGTGATCATGCTTCCTCATGAACTGCCAGCCTTGTGCTCTTCTGCTTCTGCGATACTGCTAACCTTCCAGCTCCTGCGCCAGCTTCTCTCCCAACTCCTTCTCTCTCCCCCCTCCTGGTGTAGCCTTTTATGCCTCTCAGGTGGGGCACACTGGGTTCAGGTGCAGCTCCCTACTATTAATTGCCTGACCGTGGCAAAGACTCTTAGGCCTAATTGCCTGTCCTTCACTTCTACATCCCTCTCCAGCCTTCTTCTTCGTCAGTCCCCATGCGATTCGGGGACATGTAGTTCTTTCTATTAAAGTAAGGTTTTTCTGCTTCTGATATCTTTTCAAGGTTAGATTTAATTCCCTTAGTCATGTTAACAGAGGAGCTGTAGGCTTTATCATTATTAGAGGAAGAATGTGTAGAGAAGGCAACATTTCCGCCATTCCTTGTAGTGTATCTATGGTATTGAGGAGGGCATTTGTTTTTAGGGATAATAAAGATTTGTTCTTCTGATATAATATGTTGTGTGGTTACAACCTTAGGATTTACCCTCTCAGTTTTAACAGGAGGTTGAGAGATATTAAAATGACAATAAGCCATAGGCCGAGGCCCCCTGCACTGCTATGTAGGGTTCCTCTGGCGAGAGGGGCAGAAATATTAAACGTACAGAGGGCTCAGTAGAGGCTCATGAGGCAGCGACATATCAAACACAAACACACACCCTTGCCACATGTTTCGCATGCACCTGTTGAAAAGTGGTAGCTCTGTTGCTGTCAGAAAGCACCAAAGTATTAACTGAAAAGGATACGGTACTTAAAAGGATACAGGTGGTAGGGTCTTCCGGATCCCTGTTCACGCGTTTTGATAGTTGTGAAGTCAAGTTAAGACCTTCCAAATGATACAACTCTCTGACTGGTAAAACAGGCAGAGCGATGGATCACTGGAAAGGGCGTGGGTAAGGTATAAGAAGTCAGCCTAGAACAAAATAAAGTATCATGAATAACTGTCCCAACCTGGGTATGATGGAATAGGAAATGTCATGAATGCACACACTGACCTTGAGTCTAGGGCAGATGAATCCAGCAGAGTCTCTTGCGGAATCCAAGGTAGAACAAACGACAAGGAAGGGAAGATTAGTAAGGGAGACTTATCCCGAACGGAACGAGGCTCACGCTAGATACCGGGTTGATGCACCACAGGATAGCGTCCAAAGTACTGTTCACTGTCACCTTCCAATTATCCGTGAAAGTTTCCTTCCCACGTAGTGTAAAGTATAGAAGTGAATCAATCCCCCTGTTAATAACACAGGTGCAGGAGTTGGAAATATGGCTCCTTTTAGGGTATAAACAAAGTACACGCGGTTCTGGACAGCCGCGAAGAAAAGAGCGTGTGCGTGTGGATTTACACGCGATTAGGATTCAGGCAGTCCAGGCCAGCAGCGCTTGAAGACAACATATGCGTGTGGATTTACACGCGAGCAGGATCCACGCAGTCCAGGCCAGCAGCGCTTTAAGATAGCATACGCGTGTGGATTTACACGCGAGCAGGATTCACGCAGTCCAGGCCAGTCGTACTTGAAGATAGCGTGCGCGTGTGGATTTACACGCGAGCAGGATTCACGCAATCCAGGCCAGCAGCGCTTGAAGATAGCGTGCGCGTGTGGATTTACACGCGAGCAGGATTCACGCAGTCCAGGCCAGCAGCGCTTGAAGATAGCGTGCGCGTGTGGATTTACACGCGAGCAGGATTCACGCAGTCCAGGCCAGCAGCGCTTGAAGATAGCGTGCGCGTGTGGATTTACACGCGAGCAGGATTCACGCAGTCCAGGCCAGCAGCGCTTGAAGATAGCGTGCGCGTGTGGATTTACACGCGAGCAGGATTCACGCAGTCCAGGCCAGCAGCGCTTGAAGATAGCGTGCGCGTGTGGATTTACACGCGAGCAGGATTCACGCAGTCCAGGCCATCAGCGCTTGAAGATAGCGTGCGCGTGTGGATTTACATGCGAACAGGATTCACGCAGCCCAGGCCGGCCGCGTTTGAAGACAACGTGTGGATTTACACGCAACCAAACAGCTCCAGGAATCAGCGTGTGGCGGAAAACACGCTATAGAAGGCCAAAAAGGTAGCTGTAGTAACCAGCAAGGATGCAGACCGGAGGTTCAGCTACACAACGCCAAATGATTCGATCAGAAGCAGCGAGTGAAGTTTCCACGCTGCTTAAATACGCAATGCCGTAGTTCACGTGACGAAGCAGAATACACGTGAGTTAGCGACGTGAAAAGTGCAAACGTCGTTTTCCCGGCAACGTGTCGAACAACCGCCATTTGGAATAGAACGGTCTAGCTGTTCTACGAGCGTAGGAGGTAGGACCACGTCCAGCATGCATGACAGTGCCATCCCCCAAAGGGGCAACCTCTCCCCTTCTCGTGTGAAAACGCTTCAATAAAGCAGGAGCATGAATATTAGAAAGAGGTTCCCAGGATCTATCTTCGGGACCATAGCCCTTCCAGTCCACCAGATAAAACGGCCTACCAGAACGTAGTCTCATATCCAGTATGTCCTGTACCTCGTATTCATCCGAACCCCGCACAGAAATAGCAACAGGCCGCACAGGCAATCTAGTAGCTTCAGAACATGGCTTAATGAGTGAAACGTGGAATACGGGATGCACTCGCCATCGTTGTGGCAAAGCCAGACGGACAGCAGCCGGATTAATTACTTGGAGCACTATATACGGACCAATGTATTTAGGCAATAATTTCTTTTTGCCAGGAATTCTCAAGTGCTTAGAGGACAGCCATACTTTCATACCAGCCTTGTAGATGGGTGCGGGTATTCTATGAGCATCGGCATAGAACTTGTCGTGTCTTTTAGCCTGCTCCAATTGCTGCTTCACCTTCCTCTGTAATTTCTTCAGATCACGAAAGGTACGGCCTGCGGCAGGAGTATCCAAAGACAAGCTGGAATCCAAAGGTATTGATCGAGGGTGCTGTCCATAAAGCGCATAGAACGGTGAAGTGCCTATGGCACTATGATAGGAGTTGTTATAGGCGAATTCAGCTGCCGGCAGGACCGTGAGCCAATCCGATTGGTACTGCAGACACAGACACCGCAGATATTGTTCCATAGTGCAGTTGACTCTTTCGGTCTGTCCATCAGTTTGAGGGTGATAAGCACTGGACATCCTATCATCAATCAGTAATGCAGAGGTTAGTGCTCTCCAAAAGCGTGACGCAAACTGTGAGCCCCTGTCTGTAATGATTACTGAGGGTAGACCAAAGAAACGAAATATATGTTGGATGAATAGGTCAGCCAGAACAGCAGCGGTTGGTAAACCATTACAGGGAACAAAAAGAGCCAATTTAGTGAAATAATCCACTACAACCCATATGGTATCGAACTCCTGGTTTGGTGGGAGTTCTACCACAAAGTCCATAGATATCATGTCCCATGGTTTGTTAGGGACAGGTAGGGACTGGAGTAAACCCACTGGTTTACCAGGAGTGCTTTTACATTGGATGCATACAGAACAAGTAGATACATGATCTATGACATCTTTTGACATGGACGGCCACCAGCACCATCTTTTGAGTAGTTCTAGTGTCTTCTTCCGTCCAGGATGGGCTGCGATCAAGGAATCATGATTCCACTTGAGGGCTTTATTCCGCGTTGAAGACGTCGGTAGGTAGAGCACTCCTTGTGTGAATGGTAAACCGTTATGTACGTCCAGATTCATATCCTGGATAACTTGTGGATGACTTTTCACCCACTCTTGTACTTCGGTTTTTAAGGATGGTTGAACAGAACAACTACATATTACATGATCTGCCAACAACTGATTCTGTACTTGTGCTTCTTCCTTCGCCTCTTCACTCATACGGGACAATGCGTCCGACTTAACGTGTTCTCGGGCAGGACGATATGTGACCTGGAAATCGTATGGGGCAAAAAAGACATGCCATCTGGCCTGTCGGGCCGTAAGGCATTTCATGGATTTGAATGCTTGAAGATTTCTATGGTCAGAGTACACTCACACCTGATGTTTGGCCCCAAGAATATGGTGACGCCATTCTCGGAAGGCATCCTTGATAGCCAGCAGTTCCCGCTCAGTGACGGTGTAGTTCGGTTCATATGGGGTAAGTTTGCGAGAGAAGAAAGCCACTGGGTGCTCCTCCTTGGTTTCTGTGCAAACTTGTGAGAGTACCGCTCCAGTAGCGACACTGGATGCATCCGCTTCAACGATAAATTGGCGATCTGGATCTGGATGTTGAAGCACGGGTGCAGTGGTAAATGCCTCTTTCAACTTTTCGAATGATGCTTGGGCATTTGGGTTCCAACAGAAAGGAACTTTAGAACTAGTTAAGGCCGTCAAAGGGGCTACTGTTTTGGAGAAGGAATGAATAAATCTGCGATAAAAATTCGCAAAGCCTAAGAAAGACTGTAATGACTTGACATTGTGCGGAACCGGCCAATTCAATATGGCCTTCACCTTGCAACGGCTCATTCGAGCACCTAGATTGGTAATGTCATAGCCCAGGAATTCCACTTCCTGTGAATGAAAGACGCATTTCTTGGCTTTCACATAAAGAAGGTTCTCCCTGGGTCTTTGTAGGACTGTAGAAACGTGTTTGACGTGTTCCGAAAAAGATGATGAATAGATCAGGATGTCATCCAGATAAATCACCACAAACTGGTCCATTACGTCCCTGAATATATCATTCATGAAGAATTGAAAAGTGGCGGGAGCGTTGCACAGACCAAAAGGCATCACTAAATACTCGTAAAGACCATACCGCGTCTTGAAAGCGGTCTTCCATTCGTCGCCTTCACGAATGCGAACTAAATTGTATGCTCCTCGCAAGTCCAGTTTGGTGAAGTAACTGGAGGTACCTAATTGATCCAATAGAACGTTTATCAGTGGTAAAGGATATTGGTTTTTTATGGTAATGTCGTTAAGTGCCCTGTAATCAATACAAGGCCTTAGATCTCCCTCTTTCTTCGGAACAAAGAATAGAGGAGACGCAGCAGGTGATTGTGATGGCCGTATGAAACCCATCGCTAAAGCTTTGTCAATGTATTCTTTCAACACAACGTCTTCTTTTGGGGTCAGTGAATATAAACGACCTGTAGGGATTTTGGCACCAGGAATTAGTTCAATAGGACAGTCGTACTGTCGATGGGGAGGCAATTGTTCTGCCTGGCCCTTGTCAAAGACATCAGCATACTCAGCGTATTCGCATGGTATGGTAGCGTCGCTTTGATGTACCACGCTGATAGTTGAAGCTCCCACCATAGAGGCCAATATGTGTTGCTTGATTGACACCTCCTGACTGGTGAAGCAATGTTCATTGCAATGAATCGAAGGATACTGGAGCAATCCCGAAACCCAGTCAACGGCGGGATTATGAAGGGTTAACCATGCAAGACCAAGTATGATCTCGTACTGCGGAGCAGCTATGACATCGAAGATGATTTCTTCCGAATGGTTATTCGATAATGTCATCTGAACAGATACCGTCTCCTGGGTTACCATACCCGAAGTCAAAACAGATCCGTCCACGGTATTAACCGTTTCAGGTTTGTTTTTGTTTACAAGGGGTATGGAACAGTTCTTGGCATATGTGATGTCTATGTAATTGTTGGTGGCTCCGGAATCAACCATGGCCTTGGAAACCAATTCTCGTTCCCCACAACGTAACGTCACCTCAACAATTACGGGTGCGTGTTTAGGAATGGTATTGGAGTCCGATGAAACACTCGACATAGGGACTCCTGCTATTGTCGAGTTTTGGCGTTTCCCGAACGCTTGATGGGTTTTTTAGGACATGTCGCCAATAAATGCTCGGATGAACCGCAATACATACATAAATGGTTCTTTCTTCGGTTCTCTCGTTCTGCATTGGACAAACGGCCTCTCACGACGCCAATCTGCATGGGTTCGGGGTCGTTCGAGAGGACTGCCGGTGTCTCTGAACGCCCCGAGGCTTGCATGAAGGGCTTTTTCTCTCCTTTCCGAGCATTCCTTCGGGCATCGATTTGTAAAACCAAATCGAGCAGCTCTGTGAATCCCGTAGGAACCACCGGAACTGTAGATAAGGCATCTTTCAGTTCTTCTGAAAGACCCTTGTAGAAAACAGCCGTTTTCTTGCCGTCAGGCCATTGAGTTTCGGCCGTTAGTTGATTGAACCGGGCAATGTAAGGCAAAAGAGGTTGATTGCCTTGTTGTAGATTAAGTAACTCCAGATCCATGGCTTGAGTAGCATAACGCATGTCAAAGACTTTACTCATAGCAGCCAAGAGATCGTCACAGTCGTACAACAAAGGGCTATTTGTTTCCAACAAAGGGTTAGCCCAAGCAGCAGCTGTGCCCCCTAAATTGGAAAGCACGAATGCTGCTTTTGTGGTTAGGTCAGGAAAAGATGTAGGACGGCAAAGAAAATGGAGTCGGCACTGATTAACGAAGGTTCTATAGGTTTTGGGATCACCAGTGAACCGTTCCGGAGGGGCCAATGGAAACTGAGTGGGCATAACCACATTAATAGTTTCCTGTGGGGGTGTCATGGTCCCAGATCCAGATGCAGTGGCCATCGGAACCTGTGCTCCCTGAGGACTACCGTGCATGGCGTCTTGCATAACGTCCATACGGTGCCGTAACATGTCCTGTGCCGTAACCATTTCATTTCTCAAATCGCTGATCAACTGAGTCAAAACAGCTAAAGGATCCGTACCCTCCATGGCTTCTGATTCTGTCAGAAAGCACCAAAGTATTAACTGAAAAGGATACGGTACTTAAAAGGATACAGGTGGTAGGGTCTTCCGGATCCCTGTTCACGCGTTTTGATAGTTGTGAAGTCAAGTTAAGACCTTCCAAATGATACAACTCTCTGACTGGTAAAACAGGCAGAGCGATGGATCACTGGAAAGGGCGTGGGTAAGGTATAAGAAGTCAGCCTAGAACAAAATAAAGTATCATGAATAACTGTCCCAACCTGGGTATGATGGAATAGGAAATGTCATGAATGCACACACTGACCTTGAGTCTAGGGCAGATGAATCCAGCAGAGTCTCTTGCGGAATCCAAGGTAGAACAAACGACAAGGAAGGGAAGATTAGTAAGGGAGACTTATCCCGAACGGAACGAGGCTCACGCTAGATACCGGGTTGATGCACCACAGGATAGCGTCCAAAGTACTGTTCACTGTCACCTTCCAATTATCCGTGAAAGTTTCCTTCCCACGTAGTGTAAAGTATAGAAGTGAATCAATCCCCCTGTTAATAACACAGGTGCAGGAGTTGGAAATAGCGCTCCTTTTAGGGTATAAACAAAGTACACGCGGTTCTGGACAGCCGCGAAGAAAAGAGCGTGTGCGTGTGGATTTACACGCGATTAGGATCCACGCAGTCCAGGCCAGCAGCGCTTGAAGATAGCATACGCGTGTGGATTTACACGCGAGCAGGATTCACGCAGTCCAGGCCAGTCGTACTTGAAGATAGCGTGCGCGTGTGGATTTACACGCGAGCAGGATTCACGCAATCCAGGCCAGCAGCGCTTGAAGATAGCGTGCGCGTGTGGATTTACACGCGAGCAGGATTCACGCAGTCCAGGCCAGCAGCGCTTGAAGATAGCGTGCGCGTGTGGATTTACACGCGAGCAGGATTCACGCAGTCCAGGCCAGCAGCGCTTGAAGATAGCGTGCGCGTGTGGATTTACAAGCGAGCAGGATTCACGCAGTCCAGGCCAGCAGCGCTTGAAGATAGCGTGCGCGTGTGGATTTACACGCGAACAGGATTCACGCAGCCCAGGCCAGCCGCGTTTGAAGATAGCGTGCGCGTGTGGAATTACACGCGAACAGGATTCACGCAGCCCAGGCCGGCCGCGTTTGAAGACAACGTGTGGATTTACACGCAACCAAACAGCTCCAGGAATCAGCGTGTGGCGGAAAACACGCTATAGAAGGCCAAAAAGGTAGCTGTAGTAACCAGCAAGGATGCAGACCGGAGGTTCAGCTACACAACGCCAAATGATTCGATCAGAAGCAGCGAGTGAAGTTTCCACGCTGCTTAAATACGCAATGCCGTAGTTCACGTGACGAAGCAGAATACACGTGAGTTAGCGACGTGAAAAGTGCAAACGTCATTTTCCCGGCAACGTGTCGAACAACCGCCATTTGGAATAGAACGGTCTAGCTGTTCTACGAGCGTAGGAGGTAGGACCACGTCCAGCATGCATGACAGTTGCGGAACCTAGCCCTTCAGCAGGCGGCTCGGCATCTCACAAAACCCCTGCGCCCAGTGCTCGAACTTCAGCACACGTTCCAAAGCCCAAACAATCACTGAGCAAACGCAGTTTTGTGCCTAAGATTACCTTACAGTCACCAAACCAGCCACCACAGCCGTCGAAACAGTCTGTTTCAGCGCCTATTGAGACACCAAGGTCGGGATACACCAGGGCCACCTCCCCATTGGTGGAGGCCCTTCAAAAGAAAACACACACAAGGCACGAACACACAAGACAAGAGGGAATAGTTTTTCCTTTCCAGGACCCCCCCATATCCATAAAGATACATTTGAGTACTATGAATACAATGTATTTCTTAGAAAAACACGCAATCAAACACAAGCAATGTTCTACAGAGGGAGGTGAGCCCTCATTCAAAATGTCTAGGTTACAACAGACTGGCTCATATGAAAAATATGATGAATCAGAAATGATTCCCCCCAGAAAACCTGGCCTCATGTTGATCCTGACTCTGGGGGTGGTGTTCTGTTCTGTGGGAGCCCTGAATTCAGAGGTTGCACGGCAGGAAGTGTGAGTTTAAAAAGCTTTCCTCATTGTGAATCGTGCTCCGGTGGCAGGCGAGCACTGGAGTGTCTGTGGAGCGAGGAATGCTCCTCTCCCGACCGGTGTGGGCCTCAGGAAGAGAAGCAGTTTGCTGTGCATAGTGAAGCGGAAAAAGCAGAAGGCTTGGTGGGAGCGGAGCAAGCAGATGTGTATGCAGTACCTGGTGAGTTCACTAGTATTGACTCCAGAACGCTCTGTAATTGCCCGCTGGCCATAAACAATGGTGTTGAGTACCAAACTGATGTTGAGAAGTTAAGGTGGCAGAATAAGACTGACTATGAATATCGAACTGATACAAACCAGGTAACATGGCAGAGTAAGAGCTTTGGGTCCAGGCAAGAAGGTTATAATTATACTTACAAAGGTCAAAGTATTTGCCAAAGCCAAAAGAGGGCAATATTACAAAAAGGTAATAATAACCTCCATTGCCAAAGCTAAGAGAGGGCAATATTACAAGAAGCTAACAAGAACTATTATTGCCAATGACAAGAGAGGGCAATACTAAAACCAGTTACTGAGAATCAGTATTGCCAAAGACGAAAGAAGGCAATAGTAAAACAAGACTCATCATTGCCAAAGCCAAGAAAGAGCAATTAAGAAGCAAGCAGATTATAAGTCCTATTGCCAGAGTGAGAAAGGGGCAATTGTTGGAAGAAGAGTAGGTGTGAGAGAAAGTCATTTTCAGCATCTCCCCTTTGATGGCTTTGAATGCAGAGGTTGCACAGTGGGAAGCCTTGTTGAGAAAAGCTGTCCCCCATGAGAGAGAGGCTCTCCTCATTGGAAGGTGTGCTCCAGTGGTAAGTGAGCACCAGAGTATTCCTGGAGCAAGAGACGCTCCTCTCCCGTCTGGTGCATGCCGCGGGGAGTGAAACTAAGCAGTTTGCAGTGCAGAAGGAGACAGAGGAAGCAGAAGGCACTGTGGCAGCAGAGCAAGCGAACACCTATGCAGCAACCGGTGAGTTCACCACTGCTGGGTAACCCCGGTACACTCCATAATCACCTGCTAGCCATTAACAGTAGTTCTGATTACCGAGCTGATATAAAGAAGTTAAAGTGACAGAATAACTTTGTGAACAGACAAGAAGGTTTAATTCTACTTATAAAGGTCAAAGTCATTGCTAAAGCCAAAAGAGGGCAATACTAAAAGAAGTTAACAAGAACCATCATTGCCAAAGCCAAGAGAGGGCAATTCAGATGCAAGCTACTTATAACCCCTATTGCCAAAGTGAGAAAAAGGCAATAATTGGAAACAACCTCAACAAGCATTGTCTAAGCCAAAGAAGAGCAAATGTGATAGAGAGCCATTATCAGCATTTGGTTGATGTCCCAGTGGGAAAACAAAAGTGACAGGAACGATCGCCTCCTGATAGAAAGTATTCAGGGGGAGAGAAGCACAACCTGCATTGCATGTGGCAATCACAAGAGTGGAACAAATAGCACCAATGTGTATCATGTACTTCCAGAAGAAGTAATCAATACAGATGTTGTTGAAAGTCAAAAGACTTTACTAAACTGTTTGAAGTAAACTTTAACACAGAGGTACTTGTAATAGTGTTATGAGCTTTTAGTCCTGGCTGACTAGTATACTAGGGCAGGGACTTTGTAGTGGTAGTCCGGGCAGGTTAAGGTTAGTGGACCAAGAAGAAGTCATTGAAGTACTGTGCTGTGGTTAACAGCTGTGAAGTAAAAGAAGTGGCAAGACCACTAAAGTATTTTGGGAACTGTTGTCGAATCATCCTGACGAAACATTGTTGTTGATACAGATGAATCCTAGAAGTGTTTTTGTTTCCTAAGAAGAAGTTGTGTTGAACTCTGCTTCAAGTGGAGAGATAAAGCCTTGTCATCTAGTTGAACTGTTGGTCGAAGTTGAAGTGAAAGACTTTTGGAGCAAGAACAACTTTATAATCGGAACTTGGTTGCAAAACGCAACTTTTCTATTTTGAACTCTTGATTGAAAATCCTGCTTTGAATCTGGGAAAGGGGATCTCACCCAGGATACAAGGAGAAACAGTTATTAGGTTATAACATAACTGTTATTTCTGTTACATTTGAATTGCCATATATTCACTTCATGAGTTTGTTGTATGCATAAGTGTGAGGGACAGATTCCTTTTGTTAGAGTGTTTTCATTAGGTTATTTTGATAAGCAGGGAAATTCTCTTCAGGATAGGGATAGTGAGGCGCTTGTCAAACCCTTTTGGGTTAATAAAATGGCATCTCATGAAAAACCTTTACCAAGTTGATTTTTTATGATAGACACACAGGAGTCAGAAGAAGACACTGACTTCGTTGATGACATCCTCAATGAGAAAAAACAGATAGGTCAGTACATCCCATTATTACAATCTGTTAGGAGACATCTCCTACCCTCCCTTTCTACATCTGCCCAGACTAGAGCAGCCAACCGGTCATAGAAAAGCCTTTAAAACAAGTGCCCACATACCCTCTCTTCACTAAAGACACTTAAAACCTGATTCTCTAGTAGTAACTACCACCCGCAAAAGGGCTTGCACGCTGTTTGCTACTTCAGAGGCTCCACCAGATAAGGAAAGCAGAGAAATATGCCCTGGGAAAGAAAGTTGCAACGTCAGCTGTGTTCCTGATGCATATTGCCAACAATAGAGCCCTTATGGCTAGCTTCAATAGAGCCAATGGGATCAGGTAGAAGAGCAGGTTAGTGGGGTGCAAGAGCCTCTACGCTCTGAGTTCCTTAAGACTCTAGCTGAGGGTGAGCAGACTGCAAATGCCATTATCAAGAACTCACTTGACACAGCAGGAAGACTAGTAGCAGAGGGAACCCTTAACAAATGCACGCGTTGCTCAGAAATTCAGGGTTCCAACCCGAAACACAAGATGCGCTTATTAACATGCCGAGTGAACAAGGTACTGTTTGGAAAAGGCAGAGGACAATGCCCTATAAAGGAGCACAAGACCCTAAAGACCTTAGGACACATTTCTAATGCAGAGAGGGACCTACGGCAGTTGGCACACTTTTCGTGCCCAAGGTTATGCAAGAGTATCAGCCCAGGCCAGTTAGTCATCAGGGACTGGTACCACTTGTGAGAAACCTGAAGGTGTCTCACCCGCTAGTGCCCAGGGATCTGTCGTCCAGGTGGCCAGGACAAGGCCATGTATATTGGATCCAGTTCCTCGGGGTGGACCAGTGCAGGAGGATCACCTGGATGAGGGGTCCTCAGGGAGTGGAAGTGGGACACCAACGAGTGAGATGCGGTACCCCTTCCCTATATCACCTTTTCCCCATCCTACTCCTTAGGATATTCAAAAGTTCTACCACCCCCCCCAAACCCTTTCCAACACGAACACTTTCCTACACCGTGACAGACAACAGACTAACACCCGAGCCGTTTACCTGACATGTCCCAAAACAAGGGTCAGGCAGAGTCAGGCAATTGACAATAACTACTCACACCTGATGGTCCTTTCCCTTCCCCATAGGGATAAAATGCAGCGCATGAAAGCACACTTCGAGCAAGGCCGACTGCACGAGGAAGCAGCTGTTCTGGACCGGCAGTTCAAACGGAGGAGAAAGGCAGAGAGACCTGGAGGAACGACAGGGAGGGAATTGCCCTCACCCTTTTCAACTTAGACCCACAAATCCTCAGAAAGGGAAATCATAAGACCAGGAAGTCCAGCGTGCGTGTGGTGTGACAGGTGTCAATGGCACACAGGGCCCTCCCGCGCTGATAGCCAAAGCGGGGAGAAGCGCTTGCCAACGTGGTGCCGTCCTTGACTCCCGAGACAAGAAACTCCAACAGTTCAGCGCACCCGGGGTGTTGGAGAAGACAGATAGATAGTAAAACCGAACTGTGCTGGGCCCAAGGTTGCAGGCAGCAACCTTGTTGAACAAAGAACTTGTGTAATTGAACTTTAAAGAAAACTGTTCCGAAGCAGAGTGGTCGGGCGTCACGGGGGCTCTCATTCGAAGGTCTCTGACTGAAGAACTTTTGGGTTGTGTTGTTTTTTTGAAACTACGAAGACCAAGCGGCCTTAGGAGAGGCTAATGTAAAGTGTCAAAGTGGTCCTACGAGTGTTGAGCAAATACCTGTCAACATTGTGACGACAACTGTGAACCCGGCTGAGGGATGTCCACAATGGATAGTTGATGAAAAGGACATTGAGACTGTTAAGTTAAGTGACACGTTTTTTAGTGAAAGGCTGTAGTGAACCCGATTGAGGGAGACTAACGTTGCTAGTAGGATCAGAGCCCGGCTGAGGGGTATCCAAGAGGCAAAGAGCAGTCGCCCAACATGACAAGATTGGAAAAGGAACTTTTATTTGTTTATTGTTTTTGGTACAGCGGGCAAGAGCTTTTGCAGGCAAGAGACTTGGCCTCGGAAGGTCCTGGCATCGTTGAAAGGAACTGTAACCTTGTGCTGGCTAGGCCCAGGAGTGTGCTGTGCTCAAAGGTCCTGCCTTGTCCTGGTCCAAAAATCATGGGGAAGGGAGACCCAGCCATACCATCCTAACTTATCATTTGGTGAACACTTCTTTCTTTTCTTGAGAACAGTATCCCACACTATTTTGTAACTTAGTTGTAAGGATTGGCAAAAGTTTTCTTTTTGTATAGGCCTTTTTATTTTGATAAGACGCCACTAAGACTGCTTTATTATTATTTGTTGGTCATAGTTTGCTCCCATCTTAGACTTAGGTTTAGACTAGGCATTTATCTCACCCATTATACAGTTTAATGAACACCCTTGAACTGCGATCACTTGTGCATTTCTTTACTTTTGCCACCATGAGTTCCTTGCACACCTAATGGTATGCCAATCACTGACATCTGCCAACCCCTGAGTCCTCCTTCCTGAGGCAATGTAGGCGAGGGCATAGTATCGTTAGAGGCCAAACCACCAGAGGTTTGGCTACCCCCAACAGGCATTGACTCTGTGCCCTGTGTCCCTTCCTGTTTCCCCCAGTATGGGCTTGCATTTCTCAGTTCACCCACATATGGAAGGGGATTACAAAAGACAAGTGGTTGTTAACAACTGTCTAAGACGGATGGAAATACTGCGCAATCATCCTCCAAGGCACAGGAACATGTTGTTAGAACATCAGCACATCCTGCAAGCATAGGTAGAAGCTTGTCTAAAAAAGTGGCTAATAGAACTCGTGCCTCCGTCAGAGGTAAACAAGGGTTTTTATTCTCTGTACTTCTTTGTTTCAAAGACGAGACCAAACGCCCAGTGCTCGTTCTAAGATCTGCAAACACACATTTCAAACCTCAAAAGTTCAGAATTACAACATTACAGGAAGTCATTCCTTTACTGACAAGAGGAGATTGCATGACAACACTGGATGTGAAAGATGCATTCTTTCATAGTTCAATGTTGCCAGCTCACAGAAAGTATCTAAGATTCAAGGTGGGGTCTACACACTACCAATTCAAAGTACTAAGTGGGATTGTGTCATTCCCGCAGGTCTTTACGAAGTTACTAGCTGTAGTAGCAGCACACCTACGTGGACAAACAACACCAGTGTACCTTTATCTGGACGACTGGCTCATAACAGGAGACACACCTTGGATGTGCCAGCATATACAATAAACCTTCTGTTTCAAGTAGAGTTTTCTATCAATGAGAAATAATCCGGCCTAGTTCCCAGACAGGTCAAACAATTCCTAGGGGCAATAATTCGAACACAAGATGCCTTTGTTTTCCCCTTCCACGAGATGGTCCAAAACATGCTGCGTCAAATCGCATGTTATACAGCCGGTTGCCATTTAATGGCCAGGAAAGTGATGCGCCTTTTTGGTATGATGGCATCATGCATCTTCATTGTGCCAAATGCAATGCTACACATGCATCCAATACAAGAATGGCTAGCAAAACAATGGTCTCGGGTACAAGGAAAGTGGGATGATCTAGTGGTAGTTTCACAGACTGTGGTGTTGGCACTTCTGTAGTGGATAAAAGACAACCTATAGAAGGGACAACCTTTTATCATCCCGCCAACATAAGCCTCAATCACAATAGTCGCATCACTCTCAGGTCGGGGAGATCATTATCTCCACCAGACATCACACAGTATGTGGACACAAACACTAGCAAAGAAGCACATCAATGTCCTAGAGTTGTTAGCAGTGTGCAGAGCACTACAAGCGTACCAGCATCACCTAGAGGGGATGAATGTACTCATTCTCACATGCAGCACAACCGCCATGTTTTACATCAACAAACAGGGCGGCCAAGGGAAGTCTCTGTTGGGAGTTTGAGTTGAGCTGGAGCTGCTGGAGGAGGGGCTCATTACCTGCACCTTTCACTGTACTGGGTGATTTTAACAGCAGGGAAGCCACGACCAAGGGCAGTCTCTTCAGTCTGTGTGGGCTGCAGGCTGCTGATAATTGGAGGTTCTCCATTCTTATTTGCTGTGTCTGGAAAACTACCCGGAATCAGTGAGTTCACAGCACCATAGTAACTAATGCTCCAGACAGGAAACTGTTTGCCGAGTGGGCTGCTAATTTGGGTGTGAAATACTGCTGTGTCTATGTTTAGCCCTATCCGTTGACAACACAGCGAGAATACAGCAAGCGCAAATTAGACGGACCGCGGGTAGGGAACGTACCTGTTGCTTGCCCTCAGGGCTCCAGTTTGGAAGGGTTTGTTGTATACACCTGCGGTGCGGGCTGACTCTTTGTTCCAGCTCGGCAGCATGCTTCTGTTGGGCTGTTTATGGAGACTTGACTTTGTATGGGGGCCCTTGTGGCTTTCCCGTGGTCTGATTCTTTCTTGCAGACCCGGGCCTTGAGCCATCGGATAGCAAGTCTGCGCCGCCGGGCTTTGGACGCTGAAGCTGCCTAGAGGCCGGAGTGTTGGCAGCCCGTGTGCTATTTGTGTGTTCTCTCCTGTTAGGAACGTTCTGTTACTGGGATTCTGACTTAATATCGGACACCTGATATTGGATTGCTTATAGTATTTGAACATTACATTTTTTTGTTTTAAGGTGTTTTTTTACTTTCTATTCTCACATTATTTATATGGTAACAACCTATTAATTACCACCAGCTTTTGTGTTTTGAAGATCTCTATATGCCATTATTACGCAGAAGCTTTTTTTGTTTTGTTTTTTGCTGTGCCGCTATTGTGTGAACCGAGGTTTTAATTGTGCATTATGGTGAAAAGGAAAGCAGGATCTGCTTTGGGGGGAGGAAGGCAAAACACCATTTGTAGAATGTTTAAACCTATCACTGATCTGAATTTGCTGATTGCAGAAATTAAGTACCTGTTATGTGACAGACGGAATGGATGATGTGAAGGAAAGTGAACTTACGAAAGATATGCAAAAGGGGGCCAGGGAAAAAATCCCAGTTGTTGGCTCCAATTGTGTAGCCCTAGAGACTGATGATTTAATCTCCTTTTTGTGACACAGTTTTGTAGAATGGGAGAGCTAATGAGGGCCGCAAACAGCACATTCTGAAGGAAGACCATTTGGTGCCATTTGAAGTGGCCCCATACTCCAACTAAAACAGAGGTAGACATTTTGTATTTCAGGTAAATCGTAATGGTAAGGAGGTAGGAGCTTATGATCCTGACATTATTGAAATCTGTTCACTGGGTACTAAGCTGCCCTCTCCAAATGTATCCAAAAGGCTAACGACTCTTATGTTGTATACATTAGCCCCTAGCCACTTTCCTTTGGTTTGCCCCTGGTTATTGAAAAAGATATAGAGGGGTGGACACCACATGCCATAGGGTATATAGATTCTTCTATGTTACCCTTGTTTAAACAGGGCCCGCAAAATCTACTAGCCCACTCGCATTGGCGAGTACATTTTATGAAGGGCGAGTACCATTTACATGGTACTCGACCTTGCTCGCGAGTATGGGGATGTTTGAAACTTTTACTTGACATTTACTGCTACCAACCTTGTTTGCTGTAGCTGACTAATAAAATGTTCACTGTGCATGACTGGCCTTTTGGGTGGCAGCACTGCACCAAATCTGAAGTGTGTTTATGGTGACATGTTCCATTTTACAGAAAACACTGGTAAATATGTTGTCCCCCGTCACCATGGGCAAGTGCATTTCTCTTAAGTCGTCACAATGGGCAAGTGCATTTCTCTTAGGTCGAGTATGTCAACTAAGGAACTCGCCCTGTAGGTCTAGTAGGAGTTTTACAAAATTAGAGGGCCTGCTAACCATTACGAGCCCCTTGCTAATAGTGTTTTTCTTCTGTTGGGTCCATTAGTGATTCTCTGGTAGAATCTTCTTGGCAGACTGTGGCCCATAAGAAGGTCAAAAAGAATAGTGGGATGCACCTATCGAAAAAGAAGAAAGGTGTGTCTCATCAAGGTGTTATTTTACAGACTTATGATGTGGGCTCACAGACATGTTTTTCTAACATGGGATCTAACCCAAATATCAATTGCAGCAATCTGCTCACCCATTCAGAGCTTACATCCATACAAAGATCTCATTGCCCCTCATCGCCCATACTATTGCTAGTCAATTGAATGTATTGGTAGCCGAATTTAGTTACCTTAAGGAGCAGGTTGCCCATTTATTTAAGAGGTTGAGCGAGTCTAATGACTTGGCCTCTACTAAGACTCTTGGGTGCAATGTTCGGTCCATCCCAAATTCGACTCACATTACTAAGCAACAAGGCCACCATTGAATGGATACTCATATTGTAGGCGCAAGTAGCCATCCCGTAAGTGGTAATTTGACTTCAGTATCAGCTCAGCTTTCGGGGAGCTCACACGGAAGGACTTTGGCTCCTAATGGTGGTTACCGCCCTCTTCTGTCAGGCCCAGATTCTATACCATTGGGAAAGTACTCTGCGTTTTCTGGATATCATGGTTCAAATGACTCTCTGAGGCTTGGGGGCAATACCGGTAGGCCTTCCGTAATGATGGTCAATGTGCCAAGACTCGCTCCCAATGCTTTTGAGGCTGTCTAAATTCTAAAAAATAAGTGTAGGTTCTGGATTCGTCATTCCATGAGCTGTTTATCAGTCATTAGAGATGACATTGTCCATTGTTTCAGAGGGGCTATTGCTAACTCGGACCTTGATTATATTTGTGTGTTTTTGACATCCCAAAATCTAGTTGATGGTCTCCTGTCTATCGATCTTAAATCTTATCCATCAGTGATGGTAAAGATTGGCATTAGATCTTTTGAGTTTTTGAAGCAACTATTGGCCTGGCCAGTCCTGCTAAATAGCAGTAGCGTTGTGAACTGTCCCCAAACACCGGCCAAACCGCTTTTTCCTCTTGCAGGTAATTCCAGCGTCAGGCCAGGTGGTGTACCAGTTGACCTTGAGGAAGTAGACTGACTTGGTGGTAGGACTGATTGCCATGCAGTGGATATTTGTCAAGAAACCACTGCTATCCAAGGAATCACCGTTATCCATATCTAAAGCACATCACAGTCATGGTCATGTTTCCACCCCATTCCTCTCGCGTTTCTCGCGTATTACAGGACGAAAGAGACAATGGTATGCTAAAACGAGACACAGCAAAACCCCAACGCGCAGTATGTCTTTTCGTGCGCGGTGGGGCTTGCTGTGGAGACGATGGTGCCCTGCCCACCGGTCTTTACGTGTGCGGTCAGATCAGAGCCGCGTCCAAAGGATCAGGTAATTCCCGTTTTAAGTCCCGCCCAGTCAAGGAAGCTCTGCTTCTGAATTTTGTTCACCAGCAGCCTTCTTGCTCTACGTTACGTTTTGGATTACATGGTTATTTGAATTCTGTTTTGCCTTCTGGATTTGCTACACGTCTTGCCCTCTGTCCAGTTTAGATTTCTTGGTATCCGACCCTCGGAAAGTCCCTCGACTTGTCTCTACCTCACGTTATTGTCCATGTTCAAGCCAGTGAATTTACAACCCGGCATTCTCTTTGGACTGCGTTCTATTCTGTGTTTTTTTGGATTACTGACAGGAACATAACGACCAGAAAACGTTTTGGATTTCACAGTAACTTTGCTCATGATGTTCTAAGGAACGAACTTAGTCCACGCTACTCTACGGAACAAACTTTGTTCTCAGTGTTACAAGGAACTTGGTAAAGGTTTGTGCTCGGACTAGAGACTTCCTGATTCAGCACTATTAGGCGTCCTCGTGCCGTCGGTTTTCAGGGGGATTTCAAGCAGCAGCCAGCCTTCAAATTCCAAGAACTCTGCCACACTTCAGACTTTAATTCTTTTGGTAAGACATTCCGAATTAATTATGTGTTCATGTTTGGTGCTTTAGTTAGAATAATCTTGGGGTGTCTATAGTTATATCTGATACACTGCTCATTTACAGGAATACACCCCATCTTGATTCAGGAACAGGAATTCCATTCCACTTTTGTTATCGGGGGACCTCCTGTTGACACGCAAGTTAGCACTGACAATTCTTTATCTGCAGTACTGTTTGCTATTGCTTATTGTGGTGCTGATTGTGTGTTTTCTTTTGCAGCCAGCTGTGTCCTGTGGCGTCCATACCTTTTTGGTCAATAGTCTGTCCTTTAGTACTCCTGAGAGTTAAATTGGCAGAAAGAATTTGTCAGCTAGACAATGAGTTCAACTGCCTGTAGGTGCACATCCTTTGGTTCATACGGGCTGTATCTGACAATATTCAGGGCAATAAAATGCTATCCTGGAACATATCTGGGGTGAACAGACCTTTGGTTAACCCAGACTGGTGTGCTTTTATCTTTGATTTTCATGATTTTCATCTCATCGTGCTTCAGGAGACTTGGTCTTTGGAGACTGTATTTTTTCAGGGTTACCAGGCCTTCGACTCTGCAGCAATCAAAGGGAAGCGTGGTAGGCCCAGTGGTGGCCTTTTGGTGTTGCTGGACATTACTGTGGGTTGTAAGATCAAAGTCATTGACAACGGTTCTCCAGTTTTGCAATAATTGATAATCTGGATGGCCAAGGATGACCTGTTGCGCGAGCGTGCAAAGGGCATCGTCTGGGTGATTACCTGCTGTTGTGCTGTGGCTGCTTTCGTTGTAGCCTGCAGCCTGAACCTACATCTGCATCTGCGAGGTAGCTGAGGAGGAGGACGCTGAGGATGCGTTAAGTGGTGTGTGAGAGTGACTTGTGGAAGGCGGAAAAGCGGAAAAGCCAAAAAGATCTACGTAGCGCTGTCTGGCCCCGCCCCCTGCCCGCCCCCCGCTCCACCCACAGGAAGGAAGTCCTATTTGTTGTTCACCGAGACACCCTTGCGGCGCTAAGCCCGAGCGCGCAAAGGGCATCGTCTGGGTGATTACCTGCTGTTGTGCTGTTTGGCTGCTTGGCTGCACGCTGCGGCTGCAATACATTTAGTTGGTAGCAGCCGTGCGAGGCAGGACTACGACAAGAGTTCTTGTACAGAGGAGCTGCACGACAGTATGAAGACTGCTGCTGTCCACAAGGATGCATCAGCAACCGGCCAGAGAACTCGCCTTCAGGTAAGGCAAAGATTTGCTTCTCTTCCAGAAGTGAATGGAAGTCCAGAGCATGCACTAACAATGCCAATACTCAAACAATCCCGTTTACCCTTCGCTACTAAGAAGCGTAAAAGTCTATCTGTGGGGGCAACCACGGCCGATACGAGTGACAAGCCTCAAATGCCTGACATAGCAAAGGAAGATTCTCTGCGACTGGCACCAAAATCACCTGTTTTACCTATGGCTTGCACAGTACCCACTCCAGGAGTGACCATGAGTCAATTCTCCATGCCCCTCGCAACTGTAAGATTGCAGGAGGTGGGCATGGGCCAGGAAAAAGTGGCAGACCAAACTATTGGCGAATCTGAGGAGATCAGCCAAATGGACGGCATCACCCCCCTAAAAGAGCAAGCGAAAAGCTCGGGTGAACTAAAGCAACTTGCAGGGGCTCTACTCGAGAAAGTATTAGTCACTCCTGCTAATCTGATACTTGAAAAGACGATGGAGATGTTAGAACCAATAAGCAAGCCTGATGCTAGGAGTGACTCGCTCAGCTCGATCCCACTTCTAAACTCTTCAAGGAATGAAAATGATTCCCTAAATATGCTGATTAATGAATTACCTAGCGGTACAATTACACCTAGAGTTGCCATATGCAAGGCTATGCTGGATGATCATATCAGTCCAGTAGAGGCAATGAATTCCCCTACCCAGAGCATAAATGGAACCACAAAGAGATCTCTACTGTCAGAGACGGTGTGGGAAAATGGAGATCAGTGGGACATAAGTGAGATGGGAAAATGGGATAAAGCCCCGCAGGAATCCACTAGTGAAATGGGAGAAAAAGGTCAACATCCAGGATCCTTGGAGAAAATACCAATAATTATCGATATCTTCCAGCCATACAGGGAAGATCATAGAAACCAGATGCTAGAAAAGAAAACCATGATAGACTCTGAAAGAGCAACCCCACCTAGTACCTCTGGTACCAATGAAAATACAATGCTGCCGCCAGTCAGCTTGAGTAACTCAAGCTTAGCTAATAAAATCATGCAAGATCTTACCCTACTGACGGGAAAAATCAAAAGAGAAAAAAGGAGGAGTTTCTCGCTAATAAGTGAGAGGATGGCAGTACTGGATAAGGAACAAACTAAAGGGAGCTCTTTTGAGATTGAGGTCGTAGGACCTGGGACATCTGCAACTGAACCCCAGAGAGATCATAGGCTAATAAAACCGCCACAAAGATCATCAATTGAGAGGGCAAATCTCTATCTTGAAGATAGATCGAAAAGCTCAAAAAAACAAAGACGCCCATTGGAACCACAAATGATAACGAAAATGACTCAGACGCCATGGTCGGAAGATCAAACTCAGTGTTCTGAGACCTCCTTGAAAGAACATATTACACATTTAATCAATGATGCCTGTAAACATGGAAGATTAAAGGACACGGAACATATCCAACAAGTGGTCATGAGTTCATTGAATCTCACACTTGCACCTTTCCTAAAAGTGTATGAGGCGGTAAAAGACTCCGTTCAAGAGGTGACCTCTACAAATATACAAATAAAAGAGGCAAATATGCAAATGGATTTGTCCTTGCAGAACCTGAACGTAAGAATGGACAAAGACGCTGAACAGACCCAGCTTTGGCAAAATCGCCTCACTGAATTAGCAAGGAGAGATGCTAATGACAAGTCTTTATTGATCGAAGCGGTCTTGGAGGACTGTAAGTGGATGAGAAGCCTGCACAAACAGAATAAAGACGAGGACCACTTGGGAGAAAATCCTAGTCGAGGAAAAGGTCCCATGAAATTGAACCAAGGCAAAGTAACAGACCCTAAACAAATAGAGTCTATGGGCCTCATTACAACCTGCCAGTCCGGGACCGTGCAAAATCCGTGACGGCGGTAAAAACGTTTCCGTGTCCGCAAGGCTGCGGAAAAACCGCCCGATTACACGCTGTCAGTCGCGCGCACCACACGGACTCGGAAACGTTGTTACCGCCGTCACGGAAAACCCCACTGAAATGGAAATAACGCAGCCACAAGTGGCGCAAAACCCGTGTCCGCCTCCGCCGCCACGGACACGGAACCGGAAATACCATGATCGCCAAAACAGGAAACAGAGAGGCGGCCATCATATAAAAGCACAATCCATTGCCATCCAGAACCAGCACAAGCACAATCCTAACTCTGAGAAGCCAAAAGGGACCACCAGCATGTCTGCCAGGATTCCTGCTCAGAGGCAGCGCAAACAGCGCTTCAGAGAGGCGGAGCTAACCGTCTTGGTGGAGCACATTGTGGACAATGCGGAGATGCTGTTCAGCGCCGACCAACGGCGTGCCACACAGCAGCGGAGGAAGGAGGTGTGGGCCGAAGCTGCACGCAAGTGCACCGCTGTGGGCGTGACAGTGAGGAGCGTGAAGGACTGCCACAAGCGGTGGGACGACCTGAGGCTGAGGGTACGCAACCTCATTTCCACGCACCGCCAATGCAGCAGTGGGACAGGCGGAGGACCCCCTTCCCCACTGAGGCTGCAAGCATGGGAGGAGCGTTGCAGCAGCGTCCTCCACCTAGAGGGAATCCATGGGATCGGGGAGGCTGAGGCAGGAGTGAGCCCACCTGCCCAAACATGAATGCCACATGAAAATATGCAGTTGTGAGTACTGGGCCAAAGGACCCATTAACACCCCCCCCCCCAGGCAGTGCATGTGTGGGCCAAAGGACCCATTAACACCCCCCCCAGTCAGTGCATGTGTGGGCCAAAGGACCCATTAACAACCCCCCCACCCCAGGCAGTGCATGTGTGGGCCAAAGGACCCATTAACAACCACCCCCCCCAGGCAGTGCATGTGTGGGCCAAAGGACCCATTAACAACCCCCCCCCCCCAGGCAGTGCATGTGTGGGCCAAAGGACCCATTAACAACCCCCCCAGGCAGTGCATGTGTGGGCCAAAGGACCTATCATGATCCGTATGGCAACCAATATCACAGAATGCATACACCAGCAATCAGATGCATGTGACTAACACTATTCAATGTACAATCTTAATGACGCATGTGATGCACACATCTGCCACCACAACAACACTAATTGCATGCCTTTTGTGTCCCCACAGCCGTTTCAAGTGACAGTGATACTGCACAACAGGCCAGCCAATCTGCACTGGCAAGTACACAAGCCACCGCCTCCACACAGGAGGATGCTGCGGCAGTTCTGCACCTCTGGCCACATTACCAGCCACTACAGATGTGCGGCCCACCACCACCACCGACATCCCCACCGTCTCCACACTGCCTGAGTCTGGACAGGTGCCACGGGAACCTATCATGGCCACCCAACACAACACCGAAGGCAGCAGAACTGCAGAGGGGGCGGCCTGCAGTGATAACAGTGCCCCGCAAGAGCACTCGGAAACGGGGCCACAGGGGGAGATGCCCACATTGGAAGACCTGGGCTCCTTCCATGAGCTGGAGTTCAGCCCCACATCACTGGGGAGTCCCATGAGGTCACCCACCCCATCCATGGCCGAACTGAATGCCCGCATGCAGCGGATGGAGGACCAGCAGGCTACCCTCACCCAGCTGGTGGAGAGGCAGCTAGAGGAATCCAGGCTGCAGAGGGAGAGCTACAGCGCCTCAGTGCGTCGCCTGTCGAGGTCCATCGGACGATTTGCGAGCACTATAGTGACCCTTGCACGCCATGTGTGGGAGGGCAACGACCACACCTCCAGGCTTGTAGAGGCCATGTTGGTTGGCCAACAGGCAAATCTGGCACGGATGCCCTCAATCCCACATTCTGCGCAATCAAACACAACCACCCCATCCAGCTCCACTACTGCCAGTCCAAGGAGGCGCTCGAGTAGGCTAACGGGTCCCTCGGGCAAGGTTGCACAGGCACAGAAGCGCACACGGAAGTGATGGCATGTGTGTGGGGCAGTGCAGGACACATGTGGACTACAAGGGTGTGGGTGGGGGTGGGCACGTTTGGGTGGTGGGGTAGGTAGTTTTGGGGGTTTGAACAATGGGGCCTGGGTGGGGGTGGGCACGTTTGGGTGGTGGGGTAGGTAGTTTTGGGGGTTTGAACAATGGGGCCTGGGTGGGGGTGGGCACGTTTGGATGGTGGGTGGCCCCAGGTGTACAGCTTCCCTAACCAATGCACCTCCTTCCCTGTTGTTATTACATCAATACATCACCATTTCGAATCAAGACATACATGTGTGGACATTGATCATTTATTTTGCAGTGCAACTATTAATTCATTGTCGTTACCATGTTCGTGCATTTCTGTGAATGTGCTGTGACTCAAAAGTAAATGCGAATCAGGGCATCCCGTGCTCTCTGGCCATCATGTGGACCCCCAGGGGGAGGCGGTGCCATCCCATCCCCATCCCCATCTCCATCCCCATCCCCATCCCCATCCCCATCTTCCTCATCTGCGTCTGGTGGCATTGGGATGTTCCTGCGCAGGCATATATTGTGCAGCATGGCACATACAAGCGTGATTTTACCCGTCTTCACTGGGCTGTACAGCAGTGATCCGCCAGATCTGCTCAGACAGCGGAAACGGGCCTTCAACAGTCCAAATGTCCTCTCAATCATTCCACGTGTGCTGATATGTGCCCTATTGTATGCCTCTTCATGCCTGTTCCTTGGTCTCCGTACAGATATCATCATCCATGGCGTGAGTGCATATCCCGCATCACCTACATGGGATGTAGATGGGGGAACATGTCAGTGTTTGTGGCATCATGTCCTCATCTGCTGCTGTGCATTCTTGTATCATCATTCATTCATGCATATGTACCATGCAGTGTATGGAGGTATGTTTTGGGCATCACGATGTATGTCGCTAACTGGATATGGGCCTACACATTAACTTGCATGTTTACTGTGCCCTGCGGGTGACATTTGATTGTGTGCATGTCACGGTGCAGTGCTGTCCACACATGGCAGAGTGACTCCACTGTACGGAAGTAGTAAATACACGTCGTCTCATTTGCACGCCTCTCGTGCCTTTTGAGGCAGTGTTTCAATTGAGGGTGGGTGTCTGCAGTGGCACAAGGTTCATGGGACAGTGACGGGATTGGCTGTGCCAGCGTGTGCACGGGCACATTGTGGTGCCCTGTCATGTCTTCCTTCATGATGTTTGGCATCCGCTGTGTATTTGGTAGATGGAAGGGGGGTGATGCATGTGCAGTCACAGCGGCACACTCACAATGCTCATTGGCCTGGACACACACACACACCACTTCGACAGGGTTGTAGCATCGTCAGCTGTACTCACCCAATAGCCATGTGCTTTGTCCGGCATAGCGTTCCATGTACCGTGGCAACGTGGAATTCCGCAGTACCATTGAGTCATGTGATGAGCCTGGGAAACGTGCGCAGCAGTGTGTAATCAGTTGCATGGCATCACAAACCATCTTGACATTCAAAGAGTGACACTGTTTCCTATTGCGGAACACCGCCTCAATTGCACGTGGTACTGTCAGCTCAACGTGGGTGCAGTCAACTGTGCCTATGCAATTTGGCATGCCTGCTATGGCATGGAAGGCCAACTTGGTGGCAATGACCTCGGGGAGGGTGCGGGGTAGGGCTATGTGTTCCGACACATGGCGCAACAGGGCATCCAGTACCTGTACCAGGATTTTTGAGAAACAGGTTTGTGATATGCCGTGCAGCTCACCAACCGTGTGTTGATAGGTGCTAGTGCCAAGGAAATGCAGTACTGAGACAACCTTCAAGAGGGGGGGGGTGGCGGCGGTGGGGGTGTCAATTTGGCTGCTGATGTTGTCCTCAATCATGGCGGTGATGTGCAGGATTGTTGCACGGTCCAGCCGGCATAGTGTGTGGATCTGTCCTGAGGTGAGGTTCCAGGGTGAGGCCCTGATGCGTGGTATTGCTGGCTGACGGCGGGGTCGGGCTGGCTGGGCAATGGGGTTTGCCATACCTGCAGGGTTGGCTGGTTGCCGCCTGCGCCTCCTCCGCCTACGCCTCCTCCTCTGCGCCATTACTGCCACCATGTGCAGTGCTGCCTGTTGGTTGAGTAGGCCCAGTCCCAGTGCTAATAGACCTGCTGCCTGCATGGTTCTGTGTTGTGTTGGGCTGGGTGTGGCCCTTTTGTAGGCTCCCAGTGGCCTGCTAGGTCCAGCTGGGCTGATTTGGTGCACCTGTGCCCTGATTCAGTTCAGCAGGCAGTATATACATGTTCCACCACCGTGATCACGGTATTTACGCCATTTTTTTGCTGGTATTTCCGTGTCCGCGCTAGTTGTGATGCTCACGGTGTTTCGTGTTGACGGTAACGGAGGGGTTTCCGTGCAGACGGACTTAACAGGACCCCTATTTCCGCAGTGGAGGTTGAGGGTGGTGCTATTACCGGGGCCGCGGGTCATGATTGGGCGGACATGGAAACGGTGCCGGTATGGGTTTACCGGCAGTGTTAATTCCGGACCGGAGTACTTGTAATGAGGCCCTATGTCTGAAGACGTAATTCTGATCTCCCCCAGATGCAAGGGGGTGGGAAAACGTGATCCAAAAAAGAAGGCAGAGAAATCTAATGTTGCCATCTTTCTAGGTGGGGCTTCCAAGGAACAGCCCCCAGAAAAGGGGAAAGAGGTGGGGAAAAAATCAGGTGAAAATGGGAAAAAAAAACAAAAATGAAGTTCAAAAGCGAAAAACAAATGGTTCTAGAGCATTCCTGAGGAACTTAAGAACACCACCAAGACAAGAAAACTTTCAACAGTCAAAGAAGCCAAGACGAGAATTGATAATGGGTGGAATAAACAACCTGGAGGATGAGGATGGAAATGAAGCGAGAGAAGGAAAAAATTCTGCCCCTTTAACTGAGGATAATGGGGATGAGTCAGATCAACAAGTAGATCTAAGTGATCTGATTGACTTCATGGATGAAAATAAGGATGATGAAGAGTGGGAAAGTATCAGCCCATCAGAATGGAAAACCATGGACAACTGGGAGATTGCGGAGATGGCCTCAAATCCCACAGACCGCAAGAAACCCCAACGAGTCGTCCTGCCTAAGACCGCAAAGGAGTCAGGGAGAAGGTCCGATCCCTTGGAAAGAGATGAGGCTAATGAGGTTGAAGACTCCCACCCCCCAACTTCAAAACTCTGGAACAAAAAAGAAAGGAGCTAGTTAACAAAGAAAGGAATGCACAATGTCAACCTGAAAATACCCGATCAAAACATGACGGTAAAAGTAGAGTCAAAGAATTTGTAGAAGCCAAGGAAAGGCAAAAATCGCATGTACATCCTCTGAGGAAAGCTCCACCTAAAGGATGCTATCTGAAGTTAGAGACTGCATCTAACGGGCCAAGAAGGGCGTTGCTCAACAGGAGCTACGTAATGTCGCTTTGTAATCAAACCTCAGCCTTATGTATGATCTCTACTGAGGATATAAAAATTGTTGAATTCCCAAGAGAACAGAGGATGGACTAAGTCATACTACATCTCAATTCAAATGATATCAAGCAGAAATTCTTGGAGGCTACTGATATTTCTTTTAAAAAGGGCTTTCGATTGGTGGAATTGGAAGATGACTACAAGCCAAATAATACAAAAACAATAACAAAAGACGGAAGAAAAGTTAAGGATGAGACTCCGTCCTGCAACAAAGAAAAAAACATGGAAAAAAAGAGGGATAGAAATGGACCAGAAAAGGATGTTAAGAGGAAAATGAGCTTTAAAAAAAATGAAACAGAGGGGGAAAAAAATCTCGAAGACCGCCCTTATATCAACAAAGAAGATGTTGAAAAACTGAAAACTCTGAGGTTTACGGTGGATAATTCACAAAACCCAAGGAAAGGTAAAGCCAATGAGAACAATGCAGGAAATAAAACAAATGACTAGACATCTATGGTAAACAACTCCATCTAAAAAAAAAAACAATAGAGTAAGGAGGATGGAAATAGATCTGTTCCCTGCGCCTCATGGAATACGAGAGGGTTTCACCATTTGTTCTCAAAGGACAGCTCTTTTCTGGCCCAATATGATCTTATTTCCATTCAAGAATCCTGGCTGTGTGACCCCCAGTGTGTGAAGGCTATGAGGTCTATTTCAATCCAGCAAAAAAGGGACTGAAAGGCCGACCAGTTGCAGGATTTATGGTATTAAAAAAATTGGACAGCCCCTTGCAAATACTTGAACACGAAATCCCAAACCCCTATGTGCACATATTGAAAATAGCATCTAAAACGGAGAACCATGAGGAGATGGCTAAAATGCTATTGATTAATACATACTGGAGGGAAAATATGCCTAATCCAGGGCCATATTTAAAATCTATCATGAATGCAATTGACAAATCCATGACTGAGGAAAAAGATCAGCTCATTCTGTTGAATGGAGACTTAAACATCAAACTCCTGGATAAAGGAGGTCAAATCAAAGAAACAGAAAATCTACTAGGAAAAGAAAGTCAATGGATGAAGGAAATGGGCATGCGTGATATGAGGATGCTAAATGGCCAAACAAAAGGCGATTTAATGGGGGCCAACACCTGGCACAATGGAAAATTGAAAGCATGCCTAGATTATTGATGTGTAGGAAGAAACACGCTCACCTGGATAAAATTATTTCAAATAATTAGGCAAGCGAATAGCGATCATTCTCTACTGGAAACTGAGCTTGCATGGGACTCAAGGTCAATCTTGAAGAGTGAAAGAGTGATGGAAACAGAGATATCATGGGGGAGAAATCGGCTGCGACTCAAAGATCAGGCTATACCAAAACTTGCTCGAGAATTCAAGGAAGCCGTAGAGGAAGGGGGGGATGTGGTTGAATATAAATGGCTATTGAAAGCCTTTGTGATCAGGTACGACTCAAGCAAAGTGAAGCAGATAAAAAAGCAGCATGCCTTTGATGAACTCGTAGTCTCCAGACGAAAGTTATATAGAGCTGACCTCAGGTGTATAAAACAGTCAAATAGCCTAGAGAAATGTGAGCTGGTGAGGAAATGCCGACAAACCTATAAGAATTGGTTGCGATCAACTCGCTATTTAAGAACCCAAAGAGATGCAGAACAAATGCTGGCGGCATTAACAACAAATAATACGAGAAATACCTGGGATCTAATTAATAACAGAAATCTAAATCAATCGGCTATAGGTGTTAACCAAGTCTCTGAGAAAAACTGGTTCAACCACTATACTGCCCTGTTCAAAGGAAATACTAATGAAAAAGTAGTAGAGAAAAGAATGGAGAATGCCACCTGGGCGCTGAATTTTGACAGAGAAGACATCTAAATGCTTATTAAAAAACTAAGCTCTTCTAGAGCAGCCGGCCCGGACGGCGTCTCTAATAAGATGCTGAAAGAAAATGTGGAAGGCTGGTCTGGCCTAATATATGCTCTCTTCAAACAAGTTGTGAAAGCCAGACAAATTCCAACTACGTGGACGGAGGCTTACATCGTACCTATTTTCAAAAAAGGAGACCGTGCGAACCCAAGAAATTACAGGCCAATTGCGCTATTAGATTTCATCGGTAAACTCTTTGCATCCATCCTGTTAAGGGACTTGAAGAAATGGGCCGTCCAAACTGAAATCTTAGACGAGAGACAAACAGCCTTTGTGTGTGGTGTTGGCACTTGCTTCAACCTGTTTTTGATCAATATATTAAAAGCAAAGGCATTAAAAGGGAAAACAGCGATCTACATGGCCTTTATTGATCTCGAACAGGCGTTCGATGGAATAAATCGGGAGCACTTGTGGGCTAAATTGAGAAACTGGGGATGTCCAACGGGTCTACTGGAGGCAATCCAAGCCCTGTATACGGACACTTCGATACAAGTGCAGATTACTGCTAATGGAGGGTTATCTAGGCAGATTAAAACAGCCCGGGGCATCAAGCAGGGATGCGCACTTGCCCCTTTTCTCTTTGTATTATACATGGCTGATATGAAGAGATCGCAAGATCAGATTCGTGCCTTCCCTCCGAAGGTTAATGGGATGGACCTACCATGGATGCTATACGCGGATGACGCTGTGTTCATAGATCAGACGCCCATAGGACTCCAGCGTAGGATAGAGGCTTTCAGTGAATATCTAAAAGCCAATGACATGAAAATCAATGTATCAATCCATGATTTTGACTATGACGTCGTGGAAGGAAGACAGCAGGGAAAAGTCAGACATGGTCATTGGAAAAAGAAAAATTGGCGGAAGTGGATACTACGATATACCTCGGGATAAGAATCAACAAAAACTGTAACGGACAGGCACACTATACCCTGATTAGAGAAAAACGTACAGCTTTAGTCAACCAAGGCATACTTTTACATCGAAAGTATGGAAAATGTTCTCTGATGCCGATAATAACCTTTTATAAGCAAAAGGTAGTGGCCGTTATCACATATGGAGCCGAGGCACTTCTAGCCTTAAGATGGGAAGTCTGGAACCTATGCGAATCCTATTTTTGGCGAAAGATCCTGCGTCTTCCGAATTCGCTACCATTGGAACTGATAAGATCGGAATTAAGACTCCAATCCATTACCTCAATCGCAATGTGGTAGTCACTTTCTCTATATAGAACGTGTATTCTGGATAATCCCAGCCATTTAGAATCCTAGCAAGGCAAGGGGAATCCAGTGGTGATATAATTCTACAAGACTGGAAAATGAGATGTGAGGCAACTCTGAAACACCTGGAGATCTCTGAAGAAACCCTGAAGAACAACCCAGACAAGGCCAAAAGAACAACTCGGGAAAAAGACTGGGAGGAAACACAGGAGAAGAAACTATCGCAAGAAACTATCGCAAAACTTATGTCATAAGATTATCTGGGAACGTAAAGCTTTGAACATTCTCCCACCGTACCTGAGAAAATTCCCTTCACAGCACTATCGAGGACTGCTAATGCGATGCAGACTCAACATATGGCATTGTAGAGAAATAAAATGTCAAAGAAGGCTACTGCAGATTTTGCAGAAACAAGGAACAACTAGAAACCATAAGACATGTGATGTTAGCCTGCCCAAACTTGACATCGAAACGGCACATGTATATGGGAAACTATACGAGCTGATATCTCGGAGGAGAATGAAGAAGAATATTGGGAAAGACTTATCACAGCTGAGGAAGTGGGTCGAACTCTGGAAGCATTAAAATTTGTTGAAATTTTAAAATTGGATCAGGAGGACGAGGATCCAGAAGTGGAAGCCACCCAAAACTAGGTTGAGCCGACTTGAGGACTTGGCCTGGGGGGGTTTATCTATAGAATTTTGAACCTGAACTGAACCTAATTTGGGTGGGTTGCACCTCCCAAGGGAAGAAATGTTAAAGGTTTAACTTTGTGTAACCAATAAAACAAACAAAAAAACAAAAAAAAATAGACCATGACTGGGTTTGGTAACGCTAGCCTGTCTTCAAAATGTGATCAATACCAAGCACCCTTCTGTTTCATGTTCTAACTATACCCTTGAGGCTGGTGATTTAAATTTTCAATTTGAATCTCTTAAAGACCTTTCAGGCCTGTGGGAGGATCATGATAAGACTTGGGCTATCCCTCCCCTAAATGCCTTGGCACCTATACGAATGCATCGCTTTGCTTTGTGCTCAGCTTGTATCCTTTTTAATCTGAATCTTCTGGCTTTTAACTGGTGATTTGTTAAGAACCAACCTGGCAAAAAAAATGTCATGGCCATATCGTAAACTCGCTGATAGATTATTTATTGATTTCTGGGAAAGATTAGGCAAAGGTTGGTGATTTTGTGATCTGTGAGAGGTTGAAAAGTGACCATTATCCATTGGCATCTGAGGTTTTGAGCCACTCAAGGGAGATAGTTAGTGTTAGGGAATATTTCCCCATCCAGCCATTGGAATTAAAAGGGCATGCACGAAAATCTGTTAAATGGATCAACTTGTTGGACCATGATGCTTAACCCGATATTTATGCATCCATCTTAGACAATAGCTCTGCTATATGTGATGAGCATTCTTGTGAGAAGACCATTTTGGAAGCATATAAGAGGTTAAACGGAAATGTCATCCCTTTTATCTCTGTCTGCCCTAGAGAAATGAATGAACGAGTTATGGTTAAGTCTGAGTGATATGACAGTGCCTGCCATAAGCCCAGAAGGGACATTGAACTTCGTGTAAGTTCTCCATTGGGGGTAGACAAAGATATATTACACTCCCTGAGATCTAAACACAAAGGGCTAATAATTTCTAAAAAAAAGAGATTTTGTCAAAGAGAAGGGCTCCTATTACATAATGCTTTGCAAACGGGGGACGTTTGTCTTTTCTGAAAACTGGTTTAGTTTCAGATGTAAAGAGCTGAATGGGGATAAGTATATACACTGTAACATCAGTGAGAATTCCTGGTGGTGTCATTTTTCTAGATTATATTATGTTAAGTATACTGTGAGAAACATGAAGGTGTCTCACCCTCTAGTTCCCGGGGATCTGTAATCCAGGTGGCCAGGACATGGCAATCGCTATTGGATCCAGTTCCTGGGGCTGGATCAGTGCGGGAGGATCACCTGGGTGGGGGGTCCTCAGGGAGTGGAAGTAGGACCATATTCAATCATTCATTGAGCCATCTGTGACAAAATATTTCTTAGACCTGAACACACTAAGCAATGAAAATCACAGGTATGTAGTACTACCAAATGAACAGTATAGACATATTTACATTCACGGTTGGTGACTTAAGGCAGTTTCTGGAACATCGTCTGTTGAGGATGCTAGAACCACTAAGCCTACGGGAACGCTAACACACCTGACAAGAAAGGGAAGACAAACCTCTTAGTGTAGGTAACATGGTCAGAATGACAAGGCTTAACTCTCAGTTAGGAGTAGTAGGCTGACACAAAGGTACAATTAGTCTGAACACTTATCCATAGAAAAGACAACATACTGTTGTACTGAAATTAAGTTAATTTTAATTATGTTTAATTAAGTAGCAAATATAAAATGATCAGGTGAAGTAAGTACTCAGGTAATAATGGACAGTATTAAAATATGTATGTACATTCTAAAAACTGTAACATCTATTTAAGGATTCTCCTAACCCCAATGTCTATACATGGGCCTTTAAGAGAGGTGGAACACAACATAAAAGAACAGGGGGTTAGAACCAGGGAACCATACAACCTAGCAAGCACCCCGTGGGTCAGCACACTAATGTACATTGTCCTCGAGACCCAACCCAACCCTAGTATATGTGGAAGTCCGTAGATCAGCAGAAAAATGGTGGTTGTGAAAAAGGACAGCCAGATGAGCATATTTGGTGGAGTTCCCAACACCCTTCCAACACCTTTTCATGTAGCTGCAGTTCCCAAAACCAAGGCACCAGACCCTGGTGGTAAACTGCTGTACAACGCCCAGAAAACAGACCCAGGATGGAAGGCCTGACCCAGGCAGATGAAGAGGACCACCAGAAGGACAATGAAAAACCCAGGAAGGACTCCCAGCATTCAAAAATGCAAACCGGAGCACAGCCTAGAGACCCCAGCCTCACCAGTATGGCCAGACTGGGTCACATAACCTGGCACAATGGTTTTTCGGCATCACAATCATCCAGCAGGTAAGCCAACCAGCTTTCCTTCAAAAATAACAAAAAAAGTGGAACATAGAGCCACACTCTGAGCAAGGTCGAACACAAGAAGGAGCAGAACTTCCGTGGAGAAGGGGAACGTACTAGAGCAGAGCGACTGACAGAGGGACGAGACCAAAGGGTAGGGAAATCCTGGAGATCCCTGCAGGAGGTTGATCCCAGACAAGAAGACTGCATTGTGTTTCAAGGGCGTCAGTGACCCTCCCAGGGTGAACGACAGAGTTAGCGAGGCCAAACCTGTGGTATTAACTTTGACTTGTGAATTAAAACTGTAAAGACAAGAAAGAAATACACCCAGCCAGTGAGTTGGGAGCAACATAAAAGGCTGGTGTATGGGAAGGAAAGATTGAAGTGGCAACAGTATATCTTACAATTGAAGGCTGCATGCGTGTGGATGAGGCGTGAAGGAATGCAGACCTATGGTGAACTTAAAATTACTGAGAACCATGAAGTCAGTGATACAGAATAGCAGAGTAGTCCGACGAAAGGAAGTAGCACACTCGAAAGTCTCTGCGAGTGGTGAAATGTTTTTGTTATAAAGCGACAAAGTGAATGAACTCTAAAATGGTTACGGTCAAGATCAATCCTAGCAAAAGAGGAAGTGAAAAGGTGAATGGGTGGTGTGTGCGTACCTACACTGCGTTCCTGGATCTGCTTTTGCTACAAGAGGAGTTCTTCAGTATTTTGTCCCTGTTCATTTTGGAGGTGGATCTATACTATAAAGACTTCACACTGGCGCGGAGCGCGTGTGGTGTGTGCGCAGTGTGTTAGGTGTACTAAATTACCTATACAGCGTCCCCGGATCTGCTTTTTCTACAAGAGAAGATCCTGGCCATGGCCCTGGTGACGAAACCGGGCCCATCATGGTCATTGTGCCAAACAAAAAAAACAGGGGTGTCATAAAGAAGAAAACTAAAAACATGGCTGCAAAGAATTTGAGAAAGCGAGGAGTAAGACATTTTATAAAGACTCTTTTTGCACAATCTGCTGTTAAGACTGCCTTGACACAGCTGAACTCGGCTAGTGTCTCTTCGGGGCTTCCGTGTCAAGCTGCCGGAAACCTGGATGTTGCCTCAGGGCAACCACCCCAGGCAAGCTGCAAGCGGGGACAGCTGCTGAATCCCCAGCTGGGAGTGGATGTTTGGCACTCACGAAACCGACAGCACTTACCACTAGTGTTCTTTCTACGTCTCTTGGCAACTGCACAAGGCAAGGCTTGTCATTTTCTTCCAGGCTGCATCAAGGTCTTCCTCAAGGGGCAGTATCTGAAACTGTACTTGCCCCACAGTCTACTCAAAGGGGCCCTGGTACTTTCTCTCCATATGGTCGACATCCTCTTGGTCCAACTGACTCCCGTAATGTACATCTGGGTAAACGTAAATAAAATACAGGAAGACTTGCTAACGGTTGTACCGGAAGGCGTGATTCCAGGAACTCACTCTTCAGTCTTGAATCGATCCAATCTCTTGTCACTGCTACAAGAAATTTCCTTGTTGGGTGTAATTAAGTCTAACGAAGTAGATAGAATTTTTTTCTTGATCGAGCTAGATTGGATCAAGTGGTGATTTATTTCAAATAAAAATTGCTAATGGACACAGTTTTGAAGGAACGGAACAACCGGAGACGCCTGGGCTACGAACTGGTGCTAATTCACATTAATCCGAGGAAGGAGGCAGGTCCACTTGGGGTGCCGCAATCCATATGTACGGGCAACCCACAGTACTATCCAGGGCAGCGGGCTACAGTGGAGGACCAGGTTCGCTCTCTTAAGAGGAAAATCATGGCATCGGAAGAAAGCAGGGACTGGTCCTCCTCATCGCAATAGACTAATGACTTATTTATCTACGATCAAGGTGGTTAGGAGGCCCGAACAACGGGACGATTGGACTGCTTCTTGTGGCATAATTTAACACAAAAGGGCATGCACACCTTTTCAACAGTCCCTCAATGTCCACCTTACTTAGGAAATTTACGGTGATTAATCGTCAGGAAACATGGCTTAAGGTATTGCATGCCTTCGATGGATGTACAGCCATGCATCAAGAAGCACGACAGGGCGACAATGGCCATCCTTTTGGGAGCCTTTTGACTTTGGTCAAACTCGCCTTTGTGTTGGAGGTAATGACATGCTGTGAGCTCCTGTATGGAATACTAGTGACTCATATTGGATTACTCACACATCCGGTAGCAAACATTCTGATTATTAATATTTACTGGCACCGGGGAATGGGGGGCCTTGGAACAGGTTGTTGAAATCCTCACACAATGTGTATCAGATTGGCTATACGCAACACCATTGGCTCACGTCTTGGTGGTGGGAGATCTAAATTCAGACTGTCTTAGTGCATTTGCTTTGTATGATTTATGTCCAACTAATGAAGAGCTAAAGATTAAGAATGGGAGAGTATGGATTGATTGTCTAACGGGTTTGGGACTGCTACCCCTTAACAGGTCCATTTTTAAGTATATCCCACCTGCGGCCACCTGGTCTAATGGACAGAGCTCCTCAACAGTTGACTATATTTTTGTGGGTCTTTGGTTGATAGGGAACTGCTCCCGCTTTGAGGTTACAAGCTCGGACTTTAGCGATCATTCTCTCCTGGCAGCCTGATTTGATTGTTTGATGACAACCTGTGCACCCTCAGTCTCTGACTCAGAGTGAAGGGCAGTGTTACCTAATACTCATGGTACTGTTGCACTGGACACCACATATGCTGGCTAAAGCCAGCCAAAGAGCTCTGGAGAGGACCACAACTATGTCAATGCTTGCCAAGCGGTCTGACTTTTCGGTGGAAAACTTTGAATGTTTTGTAATAAGTGTAATTGCCCCGCATGTCACTAGACCTGGCGCCAAAAAGCATCGTATTTCTGTTCATCCACATACATATGACAGTAATGTAGCAGACAAAAGAAGAGAAGTGAGATATCTCTTAAGACAAATTAGAACTGATTCCACACTCATTGTCCAGGCCAGATATGTAACTACGAAGCAAATGCAGCAGGCATACAAGAACTGGCTCTGCTCATTGAGAACTTATTGTCTCCAACAAGACGCACAAACTATGCTGTCGGTTTTGGTCCAGAGGGATTTAAAATGTTTTTGGTCCTTAATTAATTCCAGGGTAGCACGCTTGTATGTAGACTGATTAATGCTGTAACGGAAGATGCCTTGGTTCAGTACTTCGAAATTCTTTATGTACTACCTTCCAAACCGGATAATTTCAACTCAGCAAATCTCACCTCTGAGGGGACTCAGTTTGATATAGTACTATCTCAGCCGAAACTCATTGAAATCATTGGTCGTTGTAGTAACTCCAATGCACCTGGCCAGAATGGGCTCTCTAACCGCCTTTTTAAATCTAATCTACCTCTTTGGGCAGAAATTCTATTTTTTCTATTTACCAACATCGCTAAATCTGTGCAATTCCTGCCCACATTATACCCATATATAAAAGGGTGGAAATATAGAACCCAGGCAACTACTGCCCAATCGCCATTCTTGGTGTAGATTCAAAAAACCTTTCCTGTCTCCTCCATGAGCATCTGAAAGATTGGGCTTGTAGCCAGAATGTAATGTCTAAATGGAAAACGAGATTCAGGAAGGGTATGGGCCCTCATTTGAATGGCATGTTTCTTAAATGCATACAGTGCCAGACCTGGTCAAAGGGGAGCAGTCCGGTCTTTCTGGCATCAATCGACATGGCTGCAGCGTTTTATGGAGTGTACCGGGTGTTGCTGTGACGCAAGCTACTGAAATAGGGCCTTCCAAAAGGTCTGTTGAGACTGCTGGTTGCTTTTCATAATCAATCTTCTATACAAGTATGTAGAATCAGCAAGGTACACTGTCACGCCCGATAAGAACCTACAGAGGTGTGAAACGGGTGCGTTTTGGCTCCCTGCCTCTACAACCTGTACATGGCAGACATAGATCAACATTTGCAGTCAGCTGCCCTAGCAACCCCGACAATCTCCGCTCTCCGGCCTTTATGGACTGGATACACAGATGATTACCTGGTTTTCGATAACACACTGATAGACCTCCAACGCATTTTAAATGCCCTTTCTGCCTTTGTGAATGAGAACTCATTACACGTGAACTCCACAAAGACAAAGTTTCTGCAACTTTCATCTAATCGTAAGCGGGTTCCTTTTAAGTGACACGTACAATCTTACCCGGCGGAGAGGATTGACTCATTTGTATATCTGGGCTTTATGAATAATTCTAAACCATCCCTTGCTCCTTTGCGTATGGCTCCGCACCAAGCCGTTAAACTCGCAACCCAACTTCAAAGGGTGGATTCCAAATTTGGTAAATTCTCTCTTCTGCCCTGTCTACCTTACCCTGGGTGCTTGATAGTCCCAGAGTTGCTTGATGGGATGGAGATATATAATCCGGCCCTTATAGATTACTTAACAAGCCTGGAAGCCCTGATTTGGAGAAGTCATTTGTCTTCCATGCTCCGTGCTGCATGCAATTAACCAATACGAATTGGGCATTACCTCTTTGAAGGCCAGAGCTCTCTGGCAATATCTATCCTTCTACAGGAAAATGCTCCTACCAACAGCTAACTCCTTGATGAAGGATTTTGTGGAGGCATGTGAACGGGCGGGTTCTCAAGCCCTACAAGACATTAGCAGGCTAGCCCTTTTGCCATTGGCCGAAATGGGCTGCTCAGAGAGTGGCCTGAAAGGCAACCCCGACAAAGTCAAGAAGACCCTTTTCATAGCAGACTGGTCCAATACGGTGACAGAGTTTCATTCATATTGTGTCCTTCTTGTGCCCCCTTCCCACCCTATGCCCCCTGTGTCCTTTGTTGTTTATCCCCTCCCACCCCATGACCCCTGTGTCTTTCTTTGTTCCCCCCTCCTAGCCCATGTTCTTCCCCTGACCTTCCTTGTTGCCCCCCGCTCAGCCCCACGCCCTGTGATCATCTATGAGCCCCACCTATCCCCATGCCCCTGTAACCATCTTTCTGCCCACCACCCACCCCCTTGTGCCCCTGTGATTGTCATTGTGCACCCCACCCACTCCCATGCCCCCTCGTGACTGTCCTTGTTGCCCCCTATCACCATCTTTCTCCTCTTGACCTCCTCTCCTCCCTTTCCCTTCTTTCCCCCTACTCCCTCCTCACCCCCTCCCTCCTCTTGTATATCTCCGGCACTACCTTAATTGCCATCAGGCATAGTAAATCGTAGCCGCCCGTCTTTCATTGCCACCCGCCCTCTCCTCCTCCTTTCCCTCCCCTTGTCTTGTTAAAGTCTGGCACTACCTCAATTGTCGTCAGGCATAGTAATCGTACCGGCCTGTCTTCCTCATCCTCTTGCCCTCTCCTCCTCTTTCCTCTCCCCTTGCCTTGTTAAAAGCCTGGCACTAACTCAATTGCCATCAGGCATAGTAATCCTAGCCGCCTGTCTTTTGCCACCACCAGCCTCCTCCCCCTCCCTTTTCTTTTATGTCCATTAGCACTTACTCTTATCATTTGTCCCGTGTCCTTTGATAGCAGCTTGTCTGTCTCCCCCTTTCGCTCTGTGTTGTCTCCTCTCACTCCCTCCCCTTGCACTATTCTAAATCGTCTCCTGGCCTTTTGTTAGTTGCTTGTTTTGTTCCTTTCCTTCTCCCTCACTCCATTCCCCCCTACATACTCTCCCCTCCTCTTGTATACTCATGCACTACATCAATTGTCGTCAGGCATAGTAATGTTTCTGCTGGTTTTGTCTCCTGTTTTCCTTGTCCCCTCTTCTCCTTAATTGTTCCTTGCACTTGCACAATCAGAAATGTCACCAGTCTGATTATAGTAGGTATTTTTCACATTCTGAACTGTTTCAAGGACTTGCAAGAATGTAATTGTATTCTCCCATGCTCCCTCCCTCCTTGAAGTGCTTTGAAACATGTTGTGTGTAGGCCCTTTACAAATAAACAATCAATTCAATTCCGTCCTAGGCCATTTTAAGGCAGGGATGTCTGGCCCCATATTTATCAATCTATTTTTAGTAAGGCTGTGCGATCAACTTTCCTGAGATTTGATACACTGTTAAGATATGGCTTAGTCACAGAGGCCGCAGCCTTCTGCAGATTTTGTCAAAACGGGTCAGTGAGAGAAACACTGAAGCATGCATTGCTAGACTGCGCTGCCTTGAAACAGCTACGTGACAAAGTGTTTCACAAACTTAGAATGAAGGTTACCTTGGAAATTGAACAATGTGTAATCACTGCTTATCAGGAACTACAACTTCCACTGTAAATGCAGTTGTGTCCTTCATCCATTGATTCAGTAATGATCATGTATGTTGATCTCTGAGTGGACACTCAAACCTTAGTTTGAGAGGCTTTTTTATTTTTATCTCTGTGCAAAAAAAATAATTAAATCTTACTGTGTTTTTTTCCTTTGTTGCACTGTGTTTTTGTTTGTGTTTTGCATTATGTAAAGTGTTTAAGTACATCATTGTTTTGTTTAAGTATAAATTGAATTAAAGAAACACGTTTGTGCTTACGATACTGAACTACCTAGACCAAGAGATATTGGGGCAAATAACACAAGAGAGTGAGCTGAAAGGAAAGTCAAAATGGTCCTGTGGCCGTCTATAGTAAAAGCCTTGCACATTCAAAAGTCTTTGACATCAGAAAAAGGTCTGAGCCCAACTGAGGGAGACCGGAAGTGTGATAAGTTAGTGGAAGGGAACACCTAAGGAATGTGAACTAAGCTTGGGAAAGGGAACCCTGTAAGTGCTGTGATTGAAAGGTCTGAGCCCCGCCGAGGGAGAACTACGTGAACCTTTTGCTTTGGACCTTTGCTTTGAGAGATCAGAGAGAGACCTGCGTGAACTTTTTGTTGAACTGTGAAAGAACTTTTGCAAGCTGGCATAAGTGACTTTAATGTGGAAGGCCAAGCGGGCCTTGAGCTACGTTTTGAACTGCCTTTTGAGAACCTGAGCCAGAGTGTGTCATCCTGTATACGGGAGCCTCCTTTCTCCATGCTGTCCAACGTGGAGAGGAGCTGACTCAGCCACATTGATTCTCTATATTCTAACACTGATTTTCCTTTGCATTCATATTCCCCTTTACACACTTTTGTACAAGAGATAGGGCAGGCATTAGGTTTTGTTAGTATAGGCCATCTTTGATTTGACAGAGACTGACTGTTAATTGTATTATTTGATGGTGGAGACTACTCCCATCATAGTTATAGGGCAAAGAAGGATTTTTTCCAAACCCTGAAAATTGAATAAAGGTTTTACAAATGGTACCATTTGTGTCAGTGTCATACTTGTGATACCATGCCTCCCTTACATGTGTCTATGTTGATAAAGCTCTTGTTTGAAAAATGCACTTGGAATGTGTGTCGGACCATTATTGATTGCCAGCAGCTCCAACATGTTTGTGGTGTGAGGCTTCTTGGGTTGTCCACTTGCCTTGTGCTTGGAAACGCACCCCCGGCCTTGATTGTGATGAAGCTGCAATAATGGTTATGTGAACTAGCAGGTTTACAAAAGATTTCCTGTTAGCATATTTGTGTCCGTCCACCAATGCAGTAAGTTTATCACCTTTAGCGGCACTGTCACTGGATCGTCCCATTTGGAATTATATGGTATGCCCTTTTCCCAGGGAAACCTGTGGCTTTTTTGGGCTAACGGGTGGTTTGTGTGTGTGGCCAGAGATGGGGGCTGGGACTGTCTCGTCCCGATATATAACCCTTGTTCCTGAATGTCTGTTGCTGGGCAGATGCTGTGGCCAGTGGCTACCCATGATTGGATATCCACTGCCTGTTTGAATGGTGCAGATCCTTACCATTGATGGGCATGGGCTGACAAGCATAGACTGCAGTGCTGTCCCGGTGAAGCCCTGCTTCTCTGCCTGATCTCAAGAAGACCCTTGTAGTTGCTTTGACTGCTGGGCCAGTGGCAATGACCGATCATGACCCCTGCTCGAAGATCTGCGCATTCTGAGTCTTTGGAATTCTTCCTGGACAAAGTGGTGGACTGACCCACTCTCTCCTGGTATACCTCGTTGCAGCCGTCCCAGTTCTGAGTGTATCCTTGAAACTTGGAGGATCTTCAACAAGACACCTGCATTTTCAGCCTTTTTGCACGAATGGACGCTGTGCTGGGCATGATTCTTTGTTCGTCCATTGAATATTGCATGTCACTGCCTGACCATGGTGACTACTGTTGCAACACTCCTTTCAATCCCCGGAGGTGTCCTGAGGCGGTGTGCCACGCAGAAGTCTTCATTTTTCCTCATTTGGGTGCTTTACAGAAAGCTGTCTGGAACCGATTCCTGAACACTGTGACCGACCAAATCTTAAATCCTGCATCCGAAAGTGACATCTGCACCCGTGACCTCTTCTTTAACGAGACCAAGCTCAGATGATTTTGTCACCAATGGATTTCGGAACACCACCAGTGGTCGCTCTAGAAATCAGAGTCAGGGTGTAAGTTTACATACCTGTTTCGGCCCACACCTCCTGTTCTCCATAGATTTACATGCGTGTATCACCTTTTCCCGACTGTGGTCGGTAGAGGCCTGGTCAAGAATCCCTTCCTAGTACCATCCTAAGGATGGGGATTCTGAGGAATCTGAGGGTGTCCTCACTTCTTTCCCCAATATATTCTCCTCCCAGGTGGCCAGGGAAAGGCTGTTGCTTTCGGATCTTGTCCCTGGGGGTGGATATGCAAGGGAGGATCACCTGGGTGGAGGAGCCTTTATATGGTATTCTCAAGCTACACCCTATTATTCCAGAAAACACTCTCCCAATATACACCAGTCAGGTACCGAGATGAGGAAGAGACAACCCAGAGTTATACGTCCTCTCTTTATTAACATAGACATACAGGAACACCAGTCTGGTACTGGGACTAGGAAGAGGGATGGCGAGTACCATGAACGTTACTCTGTAAAGGAACATTGCCTGCACCTGGTGCCTGCAGGGTGGTATAAATGGCCCACTCAGCTGAGGCCAATGAGATAACCTGTGGAACGCTTGCAAAAGAAGCTGGAGGTGAGACCAGGGAGACTTGTGCCCGAAACATCCAGGAGCTGCAGAGTCAGTGGAGCGGAAGTGGGAAAGGTCTCCGGTGGCAGAACTGGTCTACAACCCTCCAGGAGTTGGATGGACTCCTTTTCTGTACAACCAAGGCGGCGGAGATCCTGGAACCAAAGCCTGCAGGGCAAGGAGCAGCAACAGCCACAGAGAGCCTGTCGATGTAGAGAGCAGTACTCGGAAACAACGTACCCGGTGAGTCAAAGGAGTTTCAATGACTCTGGGACGCTGTGGGGTAAACCTCATTGGTCTGTGCAGGTTGGATCGCTTGCGAGTGAGCAAGGGACCGTTTAGGCACCATGAATGCTGGTCCAGCTTAAAAGAAAGACTTTTGACAATACAATAACGTGAAGGCTATAACCTGAAGACTAAGAACATTGAATAGAAGAATTGGTCACTACCGAACTGTGAATTGGATGAAATTGATAAGGCCAAGAAAAGGGCCGGAGAAATTGAAGTATTTGAAAAGTGTGAAAACACCCTTGAGCAGGGTGCAAATTCCCAGCAGGAGAGTAAACTGGCAATTTGATGTCAATTTGTGCAATGTGGCAAGAGCCATAAGAGTATAGAGAACTGAAAGAATAAGCAGTGGCGAAAGCTTTGAGGATATCTGAAAGTATAACAAGTGAATGGTGGCAAAACAAGTCTAGAGAGAATTTCAAGAGGAAAACCCAATACCACTGTGAAGCTGAAACAGTGGCAGTGTAACTGTGAAGAAGAAACAAGTGAGTGCGTTGGTTGCGCTTTCTATAAACGGTGGACCATATGATTTGTCAACTGCACCTAGACCGAATACACACACCTAAAGGAAAAGCCACTTAACTCACTCATAAGTTTGTGTTTGACTGTCAAGGAGAAACTTGGGTGATCTGATAATATTGAACAGAACTTCTTTGATATTGGTAAAACTGATGAAAGTCAAAGCTGCCAGAAAAGCAGAAAAGTATCCTACGGAATTGTGTTGGTTTTGGAACATTGAAAGACTTGAAAGTGTGGGTAAGGGAACCCCTCTTTTTGACAAATTTAACCATCCTGGATCTTGGGGAAGGGAAAACTCATTTTCCAACCACCAGCTGGAAGAAGCCTGAACTTTTATTTGAACACTTCTCATATTGATGCCGACCTCCCTACACATTATATTCAAGTAATTCTGAGGGCAAGTATAGGTTTTAGACACAGACCAATATTTGCTTTGGACTTCCCGACAAAGACTCTCCTCAGTTCATTTAGGTAGGGAAATCCCACCTTAGCATAGGGCAAGTTAGGCATTTTTCCAACCTTCTTTTTATTTGAATAAATGTTTGTGACCCAAGTGTTACTCAGTTGTGTCATGACCACTGTGAGGGGGCACAAGTTGTGCCACAAGCAGGCTCCCACCAGAACCCTGAGGGCCTTAAAACCACTGCAAAAGGGCTCCTGGAGCCAGTCCCTGCGCCTTTGGCACCAGGCTCATATGTAGGAAGGAAGGGATGTTCAAACTAGGTCCCATTTATGTACATGGTCCTTTAAATCCAACATGGAAGCACCCACACAGTCTAGTTCTAAGAACCAAGCCATCCGGAGCACCACAGCCACATCTGCAAAGGAAAAAGAGACATATTCAGGTTCGCTTTCAATATTAAACAACCGCACAGCACTGTACTTACCTTAACGGATTCCGGGGGCCTGTTTTTCATCGCGCTCTCATCCACTCGCAGCACCACAGTGGCCTGTGAGGAGAAGAAGAAGAAAACACAGGTTAGCTTTAAAAGACAATAAAGGCGCTGCGCTTCACGCTTTCTCTTACCTAGAAACGTGCCTCTCCATCCGGCACGCCAGCATCAAGACCTCCGCACCTGAAAAGAAGAAGATAAAGACATTAACGAATTCCCACCATAAACAGAACAAAGACTTACAATTAACAAACCTACCTGCCTACCAGCAGATTCGGGGTCACAGCAGGCCTGGTCCCAAGGAAGGCATACTGCACCAGTGAAGCAACTCGGGCAGCTCGCCAACAAGCGCCCCTGCACAAGAGACGCAGGATGGATAGCTCACCCTACAAATAACAAAGGTTAATTATTCAACACTGGGCAACTACGCATCAAGGGTTCCAGATCTCAGAGCCTTCCAGACGCCCCCGGGGATATCAGGTGAGCGTAACAGTTGTCTGTGTCTACTTCCTGATGCATTCACAGAATTGAGTGAGTTTACTTTCCTGAGCTTTATCTCACTTTGTGACTCTTATTAATCATGACGATCGCTAACCTCTTAATAAACCTACCTGTCAAGTATATACTTTGGAACTGATGACTTTTGGGCATAAGGCCCCACCCATCTCATAATAGCCAGGGAAGCTGTTATCTGATTATCCTGAAGTGTACTTTCTATTTCTAACGCACCTGAGTACTAACCTGTGTTTCACTTGTCACGTTCAACTGCTATTCTATTTCTCCCAAGGGTGTATGTATGTATCTGTTTTATTAGTATGTATCAATTTTTCCACCTCGAAACGAGGTGTCAACTGGATTGAGAGTAACACTGAACTCATTACAGCACTACCATAGGCACTCATTCTGTCTGAGTGAGGCTGCCTACAGAGGTCAGAGGACCGACAAGAAGCATCCAGGATCAATCTAGGGGCTGCTCAGGTGACCTCTGACACGAACACTTTCGCACACCACGAAAGACGACGAACAAACACCAGAGCCGTTTACCTAACATATCCCACCACAAGGGTTGTTAGGGAGAATTCTCTGTTAAGGCTAATTTCCCAAACCTAGTGAGTCCCCCAACAGCTTTGCTGGATTTTTGGGGTTTATTTTTTTTCTCCTGCTAAGAGTGAGACTCTTTTTCTCCCACTCTTAGACATGATTTGAGATATCCTTTGACTTTGTAATGTGTCTAATGTGCTATGGGGTCTTTTACTCCATAGGGTTTCATGTATTTTTGGTAAGTGTGTTACACAGCACCCTCAGTGCAGTAACACAGGGGTGTCATAGTGACCCCCAAACATAGACTCCATACCCTGGGACTGACTACTGTCTCCCAGGGCATGTAAAGTCACCATTTACTTTACTAGTCTTAAATTGGGAACAGAACCAGTACAAACCATCATATTGTGGAAGTACTGGTAGGGGTAATTAGATTGCCCCTGTGTCTGTTTTTCGAGGGGGCACTGTGCAGTCCCCCCTCGTCAAGTTTCTGGCTGGTGGCAGTGGTTACCACACGAAATATTCCACCAGAATATTTCCTATGGGATTTTCCCATTCATTTTAAACGCACCACTTTTTGGTGCAATGTTAAAGATACCGCTGGGTTATTTATTTAATATTTATTCCCCAGTTAGGTCTTTTTGCCAGGACTCGGTTTTAAAATGGCGTTTGTGTTCGCCTCTGTAACTCCAACCCAAGTCGAGCCCTTTGTTACACTTTTTGGCGGGCTTCTCCACAGAAGCCTCCAAAAGTAGTGCCACTCTGTCTGGGTCTACAGGATGTGTGGGAGGGGGGTTTAGGCACCCTGGACTGAGTTGCCTCGGCAACTCAAGTCGCACTCTTGTGTGATTGGCCCAGTGGTGAGCTGCCCGGCTCACCACTTAGCATGTTTGAGTGACAGCTAGGACTGATGAATGGGGGTTTTCTGCATAAAAGCAGGGCTTTGGGGACTGGAACTTCAGAAGTCGCCACAGGACCAAAGAATCCGAAGAGGGAGAAGCTGAGCCGACCTGCAACGACGACACCACCGGTGGAGCCCTGCTGAACCGTCTCACCACTTCCCAACGGCAGAGAAGATCTTCATCCTGGAGAGTCTTCTTCCTCTGAGCTGGTGGGGATAACCAGTTCGCCCTCTTTTTCGCCTTCCTGGATCGGCTCGTGGTCGAATCGCCCGTGCCAAGCACCCCGGCGGCCGGTTAGCCACGCTTCACCACTACCGTGAATAAAAGGGTAGTACCTTTTAACCAGGAAACTCTGCGGCTGGTTTCTTCCCTGGCAGTGCAACGACCTCCAGCTTTCCTCCACGTCGAGATCTCCTCTTCCCCTGGACGAAGCACCGACTTGCACTCGCTGCCAGGAACAACTGCCCCCGCTGGAGCTTTCTCACCATTTCAGGTACTGAGTTCCGCCTGGTCTCCCTTGCAACAGACTGTTCAAGGTGTCCCGTAAATCCTTGACTTTCTATCCTGGGGTGACTTCGGACTTACTAACTAACTTTTCCTGACTTGATCCAACTCTTTTTGAACTCTTTGCAATGACTCTTTAAAGGTACTATTCAACTGTGTGATCTTGGACACATTCCGCCTTCCTCTCTCCAAGAGTAGGCCTGGCCTATGACTTTCTTGCTCCTCAGTAGATTCTGCCTTTTCTGGCTTGCTCTGGTTCTCCTAAAGTGTAGGTATTGTGTATGTTTCTAATTCTGCCTTTTTCCCTCCCTTTTTATTTAACTTATTGGAGTGCCATCTTAGGTTAAGCGCTCACCTCTGTCTGAAAATAAATGGTGTTTTAACTAAGACTTGTTCAATAAGTGATCAGGGATGTATATATATTAATAGTGACTGTGTTTGAACTTGCTTGCCATATTAGTGTTAGTGTATTTTACAAAGTGTGTTTTTAAATAAATAATGATATACTTTTATACCCAAGCTCTGGTCAGTGTTTGCTTGTACTACTGTATTTTGGTACCTATCTTGTATTCTCTATATACTGTCTAACTCTTCTTGAGAGAAGTCTGGCTGCGCAGCCACAGCTACCAGGTAAATCTGGGTGGTACAGACTGCTACCAATTGGGTTTACTGCCAACACCTGTAGTCTTAAGCCTTTTGCAGTGGTCCCTAAGGGGACTGCACAGGTTTCTGCCTAACAAGGGTCAGGCAAAGTCAGGCAACTGACCAGAATCACACACACCTGATGGCCCTTTCCCTTCCCCACTGGGATAAAAGGTGGAGCACGAACGCACAATACGAGCAAGGCAGACCCCACGATGATAGAGCTAACTCAGCACAACAGTTCAAGAGGAGGAAAAAGACGGCGCAAACCGAGAGGGTGACAAGGAGAGAAGTGACCTTGCCCTTTTTAACCAAGGCCCGTGAAACCTCCACAGAAGGAATTGTAAAACCACGAACAATAGCCAACGTGTGTTGCAGCAAATGTCAACGGTACACAGGGCCCGCCTCCACTGATAACCAGGTCAGGGAGAGACGCTTGCCACTGTGGTACTGGCCTTGACTCCGGAAACAAGAAAAGCCCAGCGGTTCATCACAGCCAGTGAGTCGAGGGGAGAACCTATAAGAAACCGAACTGTGTTGAACAAAAGTGGCAAACGGCTAATTGAAGAAAGTACAAAAAACTGTTAATACAAGAGGGGAAAACCAGCTACAGAGGAGTCAGGCACCACAAGGTTGTTCAATTGAGAAGCTCTGGCCAATTACCCTATCTTTGAAACTACCGTTACCAAAAGGCCTTGGAAATGGCGCAAGAAGTGGGACAAAGTGGACATACAAGGTTCTAGCTAATTGATTGCCAGCAGCTCCAACATGTTTGTGGTGTGAGGCTTCTTGGGTTGTCCACTTGCCTTGTGCTTGGAAACGCACCCCCGGCCTTGATTGTGATGAAGCTGCAATAATGGTTATGTGAACTAGCAGGTTTACAAAAGATTTCCTGTTAGCATATTTGTGTCCGTCCACCAATGCAGTAAGTTTATCACCTTTAGCGGCACTGTCACTGGATCGTCCCATTTGGAATTATATGGTATGCCCTTTTCCCAGGGAAACCTGTGGCTTTTTTGGGCTAACGGGTGGTTTGTGTGTGTGGCCAGAGATGGGGGCTGGGACTGTCTCGTCCCGATATATAACCCTTGTTCCTGAATGTCTGTTGCTGGGCAGATGCTGTGGCCACTGGCTACCCATGATTGGATATCCACTGCCTGTTTGAATGGTGCAGATCCTTACCATTGATGGGCATGGGCTGACAAGCATAGACTGCAGTGCTGTCCCGGTGAAGCCCTGCTTCTCTGCCTGATCTCAAGAAGACCCTTGTAGTTGCTTTGACTGCTGGGCCAGTGGCAATGACCGATCATGACCCCTGCTCGAAGATCTGCGCATTCTGAGTCTTTGGAATTCTTCCTGGACAAAGTGGTGGACTGACCCACTCTCTCCTGGTATACCTCGTTGCAGCCGTCCCAGTTCTGAGTGTATCCTTGAAACTTGGAGGATCTTCAACAAGACAACTGCATTTTCAGCCTTTTTGCACGAATGGACGCTGTGCTGGGCATGATTCTTTGTTCGTCCATTGAATATTGCATGTCACTGCCTGACCATGGTGACTACTGTTGCAACACTCCTTTCAATCCCCGGAGGTGTCCTGAGGCGGTGTGCCACGCAGAAGTCTTCATTTTTCCTCATTTGGGTGCTTTACAGAAAGCTGTCTGGAACCGATTCCTGAACACCGTGACCGACCAAATCTTAAATCCTGCATCCGAAAGTGACATCTGCACCCGTGACCTCTTCTTTAACGAGACCAAGCTCAGATGATTTTGTCACCAATGGATTTCGGAACACCACCAGTGGTCGCTCTAGAAATCAGAGTCAGGGTGTAAGTTTACATACCTGTTTCGGCCCACACCTCCTGTTCTCCATAGATTTACATGCGTGTATCACCTTTTCCCGACTGTGGTCGGTAGAGGCCTGGTCAAGAATCCCTTCCTAGTACCATCCTAAGGATGGGGATTCTGAGGAATCTGAGGGTGTCCTCACTTCTTTCCCCAATATATTCTCCTCCCAGGTGGCCAGGGAAAGGCTGTTGCTTTCGGATCTTGTCCCTGGGGGTGGATATGCAAGGGAGGATCACCTGGGTGGAGGAGCCTTTATATGGTATTCTCAAGCTACACCCTATTATTCCAGAAAACACTCTCCCAATATACACCAGTCAGGTACCGAGATGAGGAAGAGACAACCCAGAGTTATACGTCCTCTCTTTATTAACATAGACATACAGGAACACCAGTCTGGTACTGGGACTAGGAAGAGGGATGGCGAGTACCATGAACGTTACTCTGTAAAGGAACATTGCCTGCACCTGGTGCCTGCAGGGTGGTATAAATGGCCCACTCAGCTGAGGCCAATGAGATAACCTGTGGAACGCTTGCAAAAGAAGCTGGAGGTGAGACCAGGGAGACTTGTGCCCGAAACATCCAGGAGCTGCAGAGTCAGTGGAGCGGAAGTGGGAAAGGTCTCCGGTGGCAGAACTGGTCTACAACCCTCCAGGAGTTGGATGGACTCCTTTTCTGTACAACCAAGGCGGCGGAGATCCTGGAACCAAAGCCTGCAGGGCAAGGAGCAGCAACAGCCACAGAGAGCCTGTCGATGTAGAGAGCAGTACTCGGAAACAACGTACCCGGTGAGTCAAAGGAGTTTCAATGACTCTGGGACGCTGTGGGGTAAACCTCATTGGTCTGTGCAGGTTGGATCGCTTGCGAGTGAGCAAGGGACCGTTTAGGCACCATGAATGCTGGTCCAGCTTAAAAGAAAGACTTTTGACAATACAATAACGTGAAGGCTATAACCTGAAGACTAAGAACATTGAATAGAAGAATTGGTCACTACCGAACTGTGAATTGGATGAAATTGATAAGGCCAAGAAAAGGGCCGGAGAAATTGAAGTATTTGAAAAGTGTGAAAACACCCTTGAGCAGGGTGCAAATTCCCAGCAGGAGAGTAAACTGGCAATTTGATGTCAATTTGTGCAATGTGGCAAGAGCCATAAGAGTATAGAGAACTGAAAGAATAAGCAGTGGCGAAAGCTTTGAGGATATCTGAAAGTATAACAAGTGAATGGTGGCAAAACAAGTCTAGAGAGAATTTCAAGAGGAAAACCCAATACCACTGTGAAGCTGAAACAGTGGCAGTGTAACTGTGAAGAAGAAACAAGTGAGTGCGTTGGTTGCGCTTTCTATAAACGGTGGACCATATGATTTGTCAACTGCACCTAGACCGAATACACACACCTAAAGGAAAAGCCACTTAACTCACTCATAAGTTTGTGTTTGACTGTCAAGGAGAAACGTGGGTGATCTGATAATATTGAACAGAACTTCTTTGATATTGGTAAAACTGATGAAAGTCAAAGCTGCCAGAAAAGCAGAAAAGTATCCTACGGAATTGTGTTGGTTTTGGAACATTGAAAGACTTGAAAGTGTGGGTAAGGGAACCCCTCTTTTTGACAAATTTAACCATCCTGGATCTTGGGGAAGGGAAAACTCATTTTCCAACCACCAGCTGGAAGAAGCCTGAACTTTTATTTGAACACTTCTCATATTGATGCCGACCTCCCTACACATTATATTCAAGTAATTCTGAGGGCAAGTATAGGTTTTGGACACAGACCAATATTTGCTTTGGACTTCCCGACAAAGACTCTCCTCAGTTCATTTAGGTAGGGAAATCCCACCTTAGCATAGGGCAAGTTAGGCATTTTTCCAACCTTCTTTTTATTTGAATAAATGTTTGTGACCCAAGTGTTACTCAGTTGTGTCATGACCACTGTGAGGGGGCACAAGTTGTGCCACAAGCAGGCTCCCACCAGAACCCTGAGGGCCTTAAAACCACTGCAAAAGGGCTCCTGGAGCCAGTCCCTGCGCCTTTGGCACCAGGCTCATATGTAGGAAGGAAGGGATGTTCAAACTAGGTCCCATTTATGTACATGGTCCTTTAAATCCAACATGGAAGCACCCACACAGTCTAGTTCTAAGAACCAAGCCATCCGGAGCACCACAGCCACATCTGCAAAGGAAAAAGAGACATATTCAGGTTCGCTTTCAATATTAAACAACCGCACAGCACTGTACTTACCTTAACGGATTCCGGGGGCCTGTTTTTCATCGCGCTCTCATCCACTCGCAGCACCACAGTGGCCTGTGAGGAGAAGAAGAAGAAAACACAGGTTAGCTTTAAAAGACAATAAAGGCGCTGCGCTTCACGCTTTCTCTTACCTAGAAACGTGCCTCTCCATCCGGCACGCCAGCATCAAGACCTCCGCACCTGAAAAGAAGGAGATAAAGACATTAACGAATTCCCACCATAAACAGAACAAAGACTTACAATTAACAAACCTACCTGCCTACCAGCAGATTCGGGGTCACAGCAGGCCTGGTCCCAAGGAAGGCATACTGCACCAGTGAAGCAACTCGGGCAGCTCGCCAACAAGCGCCCCTGCACAAGAGACGCAGGATGGATAGCTCACCCTACAAATAACAAAGGTTAATTATTCAACACTGGGCAACTACGCATCAAGGGTTCCAGATCTCAGAGCCTTCCAGACGCCCCCGGGGATATCAGGTGAGCGTAACAGTTGTCTGTGTCTACTTCCTGATGCATTCACAGAATTGAGTGAGTTTACTTTCCTGAGCTTTATCTCACTTTGTGACTCTTATTAATCATGACGATCGCTAACCTCTTAATAAACCTACCTGTCAAGTATATACTTTGGAACTGATGACTTTTGGGCATAAGGCCCCACCCATCTCATAATAGCCAGGGAAGCTGTTATCTGATTATCCTGAAGTGTACTTTCTATTTCTAACGCACCTGAGTACTAACCTGTGTTTCACTTGTCACGTTCAACTGCTATTCTATTTCTCCCAAGGGTGTATGTATGTATCTGTTTTATTAGTATGTATCAATTTTTCCACCTCGAAACGAGGTGTCAACTGGATTGAGAGTAACACTGAACTCATTACAGCACTACCATAGGCACTCATTCTGTCTGAGTGAGGCTGCCTACAGAGGTCAGAGGACCGACAAGAAGCATCCAGGATCAATCTAGGGGCTGCTCAGGTGACCTCTGACACGAACACTTTCGCACACCACGAAAGACGACGAACAAACACCAGAGCCGTTTACCTAACATATCCCACCACAAGGGTTGTTAGGGAGAATTCTCTGTTAAGGCTAATTTCCCAAACCTAGTGAGTCCCCCAACAGCTTTGCTGGATTTTTGGGGTTTATTTTTTTTCTCCTGCTAAGAGTGAGACTCTTTTTCTCCCACTCTTAGACATGATTTGAGATATCCTTTGACTTTGTAATGTGTCTAATGTGCTATGGGGTCTTTTACTCCATAGGGTTTCATGTATTTTTGGTAAGTGTGTTACACAGCACCCTCAGTGCAGTAACACAGGGGTGTCATAGTGACCCCCAAACATAGACTCCATACCCTGGGACTGACTACTGTCTCCCAGGGCATGTAAAGTCACCATTTACTTTACTAGTCTTAAATTGGGAACAGAACCAGTACAAACCATCATATTGTGGAAGTACTGGTAGGGGTAATTAGATTGCCCCTGTGTCTGTTTTTCGAGGGGGCACTGTGCAGTCCCCCCTCGTCAAGTTTCTGGCTGGTGGCAGTGGTTACCACACGAAATATTCCACCAGAATATTTCCTATGGGATTTTCCCATTCATTTTAAACGCACCACTTTTTGGTGCAATGTTAAAGATACCGCTGGGTTATTTATTTAATATTTATTCCCCAGTTAGGTCTTTTTGCCAGGACTCGGTTTTAAAATGGCGTTTGTGTTCGCCTCTGTAACTCCAACCCAAGTCGAGCCCTTTGTTACACTTTTTGGCGGGCTTCTCCACAGAAGCCTCCAAAAGTAGTGCCACTCTGTCTGGGTCTACAGGATGTGTGGGAGGGGGGTTTAGGCACCCTGGACTGAGTTGCCTCGGCAACTCAAGTCGCACTCTTGTGTGATTGGCCCAGTGGTGAGCTGCCCGGCTCACCACTTAGCATGTTTGAGTGACAGCTAGGACTGATGAATGGGGGTTTTCTGCATAAAAGCAGGGCTTTGGGGACTGGAACTTCAGAAGTCGCCACAGGACCAAAGAATCCGAAGAGGGAGAAGCTGAGCCGACCTGCAACGACGACACCACCGGTGGAGCCCTGCTGAACCGTCTCACCACTTCCCAACGGCAGAGAAGATCTTCATCCTGGAGAGTCTTCTTCCTCTGAGCTGGTGGGGATAACCAGTTCGCCCTCTTTTTCGCCTTCCTGGATCGGCTCGTGGTCGAATCGCCCGTGCCAAGCACCCCGGCGGCCGGTTAGCCACGCTTCACCACTACCGTGAATAAAAGGGTAGTACCTTTTAACCAGGAAACTCTGCGGCTGGTTTCTTCCCTGGCAGTGCAACGACCTCCAGCTTTCCTCCACGTCGAGATCTCCTCTTCCCCTGGACGAAGCACCGACTTGCACTCGCTGCCAGGAACAACTGCCCCCGCTGGAGCTTTCTCACCATTTCAGGTACTGAGTTCCGCCTGGTCTCCCTTGCAACAGACTGTTCAAGGTGTCCCGTAAATCCTTGACTTTCTATCCTGGGGTGACTTCGGACTTACTAACTAACTTTTCCTGACTTGATCCAACTCTTTTTGAACTCTTTGCAATGACTCTTTAAAGGTACTATTCAACTGTGTGATCTTGGACACATTCCGCCTTCCTCTCTCCAAGAGTAGGCCTGGCCTATGACTTTCTTGCTCCTCAGTAGATTCTGCCTTTTCTGGCTTGCTCTGGTTCTCCTAAAGTGTAGGTATTGTGTATGTTTCTAATTCTGCCTTTTTCCCTCCCTTTTTATTTAACTTATTGGAGTGCCATCTTAGGTTAAGCGCTCACCTCTGTCTGAAAATAAATGGTGTTTTAACTAAGACTTGTTCAATAAGTGATCAGGGATGTATATATATTAATAGTGACTGTGTTTGAACTTGCTTGCCATATTAGTGTTAGTGTATTTTACAAAGTGTGTTTTTAAATAAATAATGATATACTTTTATACCCAAGCTCTGGTCAGTGTTTGCTTGTACTACTGTATTTTGGTACCTATCTTGTATTCTCTATATACTGTCTAACTCTTCTTGAGAGAAGTCTGGCTGCGCAGCCACAGCTACCAGGTAAATCTGGGTGGTACAGACTGCTACCAATTGGGTTTACTGCCAACACCTGTAGTCTTAAGCCTTTTGCAGTGGTCCCTAAGGGGACTGCACAGGTTTCTGCCTAACAAGGGTCAGGCAAAGTCAGGCAACTGACCAGAATCACACACACCTGATGGCCCTTTCCCTTCCCCACTGGGATAAAAGGTGGAGCACGAACGCACAATACGAGCAAGGCAGACCCCACGATGATAGAGCTAACTCAGCACAACAGTTCAAGAGGAGGAAAAAGACGGCGCAAACCGAGAGGGTGACAAGGAGAGAAGTGACCTTGCCCTTTTTAACCAAGGCCCGTGAAACCTCCACAGAAGGAATTGTAAAACCACGAACAATAGCCAACGTGTGTTGCAGCAAATGTCAACGGTACACAGGGCCCGCCTCCACTGATAACCAGGTCAGGGAGAGACGCTTGCCACTGTGGTACTGGCCTTGACTCCGGAGACAAGAAAAGCCCAGCGGTTCATCACAGCCAGTGAGTCGAGGGGAGAACCTATAAGAAACCGAACTGTGTTGAACAAAAGTGGCAAACGGCTAATTGAAGAAAGTACAAAAAACTGTTAATACAAGAGGGGAAAACCAGCTACAGAGGAGTCAGGCACCACAAGGTTGTTCAATTGAGAAGCTCTGGCCAATTACCCTATCTTTGAAACTACCGTTACCAAAAGGCCTTGGAAATGGCGCAAGAAGTGGGACAAAGTGGACATACAAGGTTCTAGCTAAATCCTCTGTACATTCGAAAGTCTTTGACCGGCAAATGAAGGTAAGGCTAAGGGAAGTGAAACCCGCACTGTGTGAATTGCAAAAGTTGGCAAGAGTGAAACCAACAGAGGGATGCCGATGAAAAGGGGGCAGAGTCTGAAGTCCCAGTAAATAGTGTCTTGACAAGAGTAAACCCGGCAGAGGGATGTCCACAGTGAACTGTTTAAAAAGACTTTCACATTTGTGAATGTCACAGAGGAGATTGTGCTGAAAGCCATAGTGAACCCGACGGAGGGAGGCTAACATTCGAGAAGGGTCTGAGCCGATAATAGGGGGATCCAGGGGTGAAAAGACATCACCCAACGTGCAAGCAGAAAGGAACTTTTGTTTATTCTTTTTGGACTACATCAGGTCCTCGGAGGCAAGAGACTTTTTGTAGAAAAGAGACTTAACCACCGAAGGACCTGATACCTGAGAGCGGAACTGTAGTCTCGTGCTGGGAAAGCTTGAGTGTGTGCTGTGCTCCGGAGTAACACCTTGTCCCATGCTCAAAACGTGGGGAAAGGAGACCCCGACTACCGCATCCTGATTTATTATTTGTGAACACTTCTTTCTTTCCTGTGAATCCTATCCCACACTCTTTGTTTGTATTTGGCGTAAGGATTGGCTTATTATTATTCGATGATCGTAGCTTGCTACCATCTTAGATTTAGGTTTAGATTAGGCGTTTTTCCAACCCGCATATATAGTTTAATAAACACCCTTGAACTGTGATCACTTGTGTCTGTCTTTATTGTTGCCACCAATGGTTCCTTACACCACCCAGCACTGCTCCCGACTACCCCATGGACTAATCTCCATTATAACCACAGAGTGGGAGCACTAGTCTCAGATAAAGTGACATGGGTACTGGACCCAAAAGCACTGGTCATCTTAAGGTGACTTTGCCCTGTCACATAGCTTAGTATCTCCATATGGGTATCCAGCCCATGGCCTTTTTCAGTTAAGGACGTTGAAGTAAAGGGCAATCTCCCAGCCTTCTTTGCTCAGTCTCTTGCCTATGAGCCTTTGCTTTGATGTGTCCTGGTACTTGTCTGTAAGTACCCATTATTGGTTCTTCTCAGCCTCTCCCTCACCATGCAGTTCTCTTGTTATCTCTTTCTTTCCCTTCTACTTCGTTCTGCTTCACTCTGAACCATCTCAACGCTCTTCCCATCGCATCATCTCTTCTCCTCGACACCACCCCTCTTCTCTTTCCAATACTTTTCCCATTCACAAAACCTTCTCCAAACCCAGTTTACATTACACTTCCTTTTCATGCATATATCCCCAGCACCTCTCTATTTCTCAGACTAAAAGTTTCTATACTCCTACTTCTCACTCTCTTTCAATTGCTCTTTGGAATGTCAAGTCTGTCTGTAATAAAACCTATTTTACCTCTGACCTGGATCTCTTGCTCCGATTCTGCAACACTTGCTGCCTTTCATGATACTGCCTACACCTTCACCCATTCTCCAGGCCTCACTGGCAGGAGTGGTGGTGTAGCACTGCTCATCTTCCAAACTTCATATCTCTCCTACTCCCCTATCTCCCACTAATTCTCCCTCTTTGGAATACACTATCTCCACAATCACTTCCCCCTACGCCATACATATTATCTCTCTCTCTCTATTGCCCACCTGGTCCGTTAGATCAATTCTTCAACCACCTCTCCCAAATAATTGACTGTCTCCCTCCCGATCACCACCACACTGTCATTGGTGACTTTAACGTCCCCTCAATCTCTTCTGCTTTATTCACTGACTAACTCTCTTTAATTAACCACTCACTCTGTTCTGTTCACTCTCTGCCCACCCATTCAATCGGAAACTCACTCGACCTTATTCTGATCTCCTCTGAACTCTCTGCCTCTAATATCCATTGCTCCTTCTTCCAATCACTCTTGTCTTTTTTTTTTTTTTTATTTGTTGTTTTTCGATACAAGATATCTTTACAACAGTTCTTAATGTTATTTCATAAATTTACAAAAGGATTTGTTAAAATACACATAATACCTAAAAACATAATCACATTACCGAAGTGTTTTACATAAAATCAACGAATGATCAAATAATGAAAGGGGAGAACCATATTTACACTATAAATACGTTAACAAACAAAACATCGTTACAATAACACATCACCACCAATTGCAGGTTATTTAACTAAATTAGAGTCAGTAATTTTTCCATTGAAATGACCTGGTTTTGGTAAATTCATTCATCTATTGTGTTCACTAAAATCGTTTTATCTAATATATCAAAACGGTTATTCGCCACTCCATTTCTGCCTGAATTCTTGGACATCAGATTCTTATCAATTTCATGCAACAGTTGTGTCAAATCGATGATCATAGACATACGATAACCCCACATGCATTGTGTCCAAAACATCTCACTTTGGTAGGCTGTTGCTACATTTAAGACAAGATGTTTCAACGTTTCTTTTTGAGCATTCCTACAAAATCTACATCCTTCATCTTCTAAATCGGAACAGTTGAGCCAGTTCTTACTGCGCTCTAAAGTTGGAATTAAGTTAAATTTAAACCTCATGTACATTGTGCGCATTTTGTGACCAGGACACTGTCTCAAGTATGGCAATAGTGGTGATTGTTTATGCCGAAATTTTGCATACTCCTTGTGAGAGTTATATTGCCTGATTTTATCTGAATTCACTGCCCAATCGTATTGAATTAGTCTTGCCTTTACAACCTGAGGACGATTTATTAGATCTTCCCTTCCCATGGCTAATTGTGCAAGATTTTCATCGCACCTTTTCCCTTCATCTGCTACCGAAGCCGGATTTCCCTTTTTTAGCATTATTCCAAGATCTTCATAAAGGGAATTTGGCAAAGGGTCTAGGATTTTTGCATGAGACGCAAACTTGCGCCATAGATGTTTGGTAGCTAATGATGTCAATCCCAATTCGTGCATAATAATCGAGTTTGGTAGTGATATAGGCAAATGCAAGACTTTCTTCCATATTTTTCCTTGGATTTTGTTTAGTATAGAACCAATTTCCAAGTAACACAGATCTAGGCCGTATATGATGATTGCTTCCACTTTAAGCTTATAGAAATCTATCAATGGAATTAAGGAGAAGTTACAGATTTTTGAGTAGATTAATTTCATTTGTGCGATCAATGGCATCGCTTTAATTGAAATTTCTTTATTCCATTTGTCAATTGAATCAGAGTTGTTCAAGTTATAACCCAAGTAAATCATGCCCAAAGTACGTGGTATCGGAAGACACTTTATTTTCCATTGGTATCTTACAAGCTTTCTTTTGTTTGAGAATACCAATATGTGTGATTTATTTGGGTTTAACTGGAGATTGCGCTTCTCACAGAATTCAACTAAGCATTCAAGTTTATTTTGCAGCCCAAACGGAGTAAGATCAAACATTATCAAGTCGTCTGCAAAAGCTAGCCAATCCAAGCAAAGATCCCCTACTTTAATCGCAAATGAGTTACACATAGACCAAATTGAAGCTATTTCAGATAGATACAGGTTGAACAGTGTGGCTGCAAGGTTACAGCCTTGCTTTACACCTATAAAGGTAAGAATGGGTGGTGTTAGCGAACCTTCCTTATCGATCTTGATCCTGTAACTTGTGTTGGAATGCAACATAATGATCATAGCTATCAGGTGCAATGGAATATGAATGTCCTGCATCCTTTGCCACAACTGTTGTCTAATTACAGAATCAAATGCCCCGGATATGTCAACAAGCGCCATATACAGTGGCCCATGATCTTTCTTTCTAGATATCTTTAGTAAGTGTGCCAGCAGGGTTGCGTTCAACTGTGTACCCATGCCTTTGCGAAACCCAGTTTGAAACCGCGAAAGAATTTTCTGTTTTAGGATGAAAGCATTTAAGTCCTTCAATATTAGGGCAGCAAAGATCTTTGCCGAGATGTCGATTAAAGCTATGGTTCTAAAGTTGGAGGGGTCGTTCAAAGGACCCTTTTTGTGTAGTGGAATTATGATCGCGGATAGCCACGACTCTGGTACTCTCTTTGCTTTAAATACACATTCCAGCCTCCTTAGGATGATTTTTGCCCATAATTTCGGGTCGTCCTTTAAGACGCACGGTGGAATACCATCCGGCCCAGCAGCTTTAGAAGGTTTTAACTTTGCAATTATAGAGATGATGTCATTCAATCCCCAGGGACATATAGAGGGAATATTTATTGCCAGATCCGGAGTTAGTAACTCACAAAATTTCTGTGGCATAGCATATTTGGATTCATAGATTTTACACCATACTTCTCCACTTACGGCAGAGCAAAGATCTGGTTTTCCTTTCAATAATGGGTCCTTCAGTATTGCCCAAGTTTCCCTTGAGTTTTTGCCAATTAAGTTCTGGATCATTTTTTGATTGGTTTCGATAAATGAACCAATCTTCAGGTGTTTGACATCGTTTCTATAAATTGCAAGGATTTTCTTTTTCTCAGTTGCATAACCCCCTATATTAATGGATAATTTCAACAGTTTACGAATTTCTCTGTTTTTTTGTTTTTTCCTTGATGCAATTTCTGCGTTAAAACTCTTCTTGTAGTCAAACTTTTTGGCTGTTGAGCTTTTCTCCACCAAAGTGTCAAGATGCCCGCCTATCATTCCAGCATTTTTCCTTTCCCTAATGTTAAGATCAGAACTGGACAACGTTTCAACATTATCTTTTACCATGTCTCTGTTAACCAGATAGTTTAGCTGCCTATATAATCTAGCATTCCACCTGATGGAAAGTGCCTTGCGATCAATCTCCAGCAATGACAGTACGGGCTTAGCTTCATATAATGGTAAACTACACTCAAATAGACACTCCAAAATGCAATGATCACTTAGATGTGATTGAATAATTTTGCAGTTTGTGGTGAATTCAGCCAGTGAGTTTGAGGTTACTATGTAATCAATTGCTGTGCGTTTTCTACCACGAGCCCAAGTATATGCATTCTCTTTTTGTGCAAAGGGCACAACTTGCAATTCCCAATCGCTCAAAAACTCCTTCCATATTTGCCCCCTTTCAAAAGCCAATGTTTCATAATAAGATGCTATATCTAATTTCAACATTATTTTGTTGAGGTTTGAATTGAAATCGCCACCCATAATGATCTGTGCATTCGGAGCGTATGTTGCCACTTGTAAAAGAACATGGTTAACTTTTTCGATAATAGAGTCTAAGGTTGACGTTGCTGGGTTCCAATACAGTGCAACTATAATCAGCTGAGTGAACACCCTGACATTAGATGTCACTTCCACCGCCAATATATCTGGAGATGAATAGATTTGGAGCAGTTTAGATTGATATAAATGTCTCACCAGAATCGCAAGGCCTCCAGATGGACGGCCTTGGTTACCTTTTATCGCATGAGAACAAAACCCTACATATCCTTCCAGATAGATATCTTGGGTCGCCATGGTTTCCTGCAAGATGATTATTGCTGGTGATTGTACATCCAATGTGTTCTGAAACCATTTCTCAAAATTATTAAAGCCACAGCAATTACAAGAATTTATAACCACTGTATAATTTTATTGTTTTTCTTTGGCTGGCATATTGCTTATTAAATTTTTCATCAGTGGTTCAAGCCATGTCAGGCTTGTCACAATCTGGGCAACGGATTCCGATTGCAATCTGATTTTTTCATGTAAGGTTGCAAGCTGGTTATCATGATCTTCAATGTGGGTGTTGTTATAAGGAGCAGAAGGTTGATATTCCACAAACAGTGTTGCATTTTCCAGGGAGTTGAACAGTGATAACTCATAACCAAGCAATTGAAAATCCTGTATATGTTTCCATATTAGTGCGGCGATGATAGTGTTCTGATATTTGCATAATATTCGACCGTTTGAGACATACGGTAGACGAACCCAGTCTATATCGTTAGACACTAAGTTGCGCAGTGCAGGTATTTGATGAAAAACTTTCATCAATGATGATCGCGTTAAGTTTGGTTTGTCTACCTTTGTTGGATCCAACGTCCATCCCATTACCAATTTCATCTCAGGCCCTAAGGTGTTATAGAATGACCATTTATCCTCACTCTCTCCTTCACGAAAAGGGGTAGGCGATATGGACTGCCGATTTTGCTGTGTATCAGGGGCTCCCTTCATGTGTTGTAACTTAGCAAAATCAGGATCCTGAGTGCCTACAACTTCATTCACAACTTGACTATTCATATTGTGAGTACTTCTATCAGGTAAAGAACTCACAACATAACAGTCGGCACTTGTATCTGTAGTGTTATGTGGTTTTTGAACTAGGTCCGTTATTTTTTTGTCTATTTTTTCGAAGAAGCGTTGTAGCTGCGTTTGTATAAGGATAGGTGATGATAGCCCATTGTCATCTTTTATGTTTGCGACATTAGATTTTGGTATCTCATCTGATGTATTTTTTTTTCACTCCCCTCAATACTCGAAAAGACAGCCTGACTTTCGATGTTTAGTTGCGTTAGATCAATGTTGTTATCTTACTTAATAACGCTTTTGTTATGCCTTTTTTGCTGTTTTTTTTTTATTCTGTTCTACCAATGTCTCAGAGTTTTTATTTTTCATTTTTTCTTTGTTATTTTGATTCATCATGAGCCCTGCTCGGGTTGATGGATTTTGGAAGTTTGCATTTTTTTGTTTTTTCAAAGCTTTAGTATGTCATTTTTTAGCTTTTCGGGACATAAAGAATGTACTATGAGTACCGTTTCCTCCTTCATTTGAATCGCTAATACATTCCTGACCACTCTGCATGATCTCTGAGTTCAAGTTAATCAGATCTGTAAGCACAGAGGGACTATCAGGGGTATGTGGAACTGGGGTTAATATTGGCGCCTCCGTTTTGCTAAGTACCTCTGCCATCCTCTCCGGAGGCATTAGGTTGGCAGCAAGGACAATCTTCTCTAAAGCCAATATTCTTTCATGCTGCAATTTCGCTATCTCCACATATGGTGGAAGCTGATTTGCTGGTGCATTTTTTACATCAGTTGCGTTTGTTATAACCGAATCATTCAGCTCCACATACTCGGTTTGGGAAGCTGAAGATTTCATATTGTATGATTTCCCAGCTTTAAGCTCTGTTTCTATTGCTTCTAACTTTTGAGTATGAAAACGTTTCTCACTCATATGTTGCTCAGCCCAAAATACATGACATTTTTCCTGGGCCATCAAAAAACCCTCTATTTTAGACAGTCTTGAATTGATTTCTGATGTTGCTAGGCTCAGAGCACCAATCGCTCCATGCGTAAATTCGTGCCCCTTGTCCAGCAAATTCAGTAACCTGGTTAAGACAGGAAAATTCTGTAATTCTTGGGGATTTAAATCCACTAAAGTCTCTTCCAGTGGGAATGCGGAAGTGATGAATTTGGTTGGCGAGATTTTCCTGAGTTATTTTTTAGCGGTATAGGATCGCAACCCAGTACTGGTGAATGTGAGTAATTTGTATCAGAGGGATTGAATTGAATCTCATGAGCGGGTGAGCTGGCAGAGTGTTTAAGATCCCGAGCCCCCCATCCTTCTTTGCTCTTTTGCATTTCTTTTAATTGATTTAAATTTTCTGCTATAGCTGCATGGAAATGAACTTGTTCCCTAAAGCCCCTTGACTCAGCAGCAGGTGTTGAGGGCCCATTCGAAAGGCGTGTTCTACTATGGAGTTCAGCTAGAACAACTGGCGCAACCAACGAAATATCAATAGCTGGCATGTTCTCATCATCATTTACCGCTCCCAATATTGAGCTATCAGTAATGGGTACATTATGAATTAGTTTGAGTGGGTGGGTTATACTCCCATGCACCTACCTGTGAATTTGGGCCACTGTATTTACCTCTTTTTCAGTTTCTGCAGTTGTAACTTGTACTGATTCTAGCGGAGGTAAGATTGGCACATTTGAATTTACTGATGACTTCATATAGAAGCTAGTACACGGTTTCTCATTTATACCTTTTTCCTTTTTCTTAGTTTGGTTAACTGTTTCGTAAATGGGCTCCTCTTCTGACATATTGCCCTCAAACAAAGTTGAGGGGGAACCATTCAGACATCTCTTCCCATTATGCAATTTCTTAACCATCTTAATGCAAAAAGACACCACCTAGCTTCACCTGATCAAAACAGTGCTTACCACCTGATATAAAGCCACTTCACAGCGTGTGCAAAAACAGACACCCCAAAGAGCAGAATCGCATCCCGCACCGCGAACAGCAAACAGTACTTGTCCGGTACTTGGTGCGCGGCGCAGGTGCGCGAGGCTGCCAGTATTTGAGGTCGCAGAGCGCGTGACTCGTCAGCGGGGGGCGTGGCCACCACAAAGGAAGGAGGAAGGACCTTTACAGAGAGAGGTAAGGAAAAGAAAAAAAAAGGACGATATTACCAATGGGCACCACAACACTGCGGGATGACAAAAGCACGTGAGCACAGATATTTACACACAAGCCTTGAAGGTTGAAGGGGCAGTGTGTGCATCGCACAAGTTGTAAAGAGCACAAGTTGTAAAGAGCACAAGTTGTAAGGCGCACAGTTGTGGAATACACGAGTTGTGAGGCACAGAGGGGGGAGAGCACGCTCTGTGTGACACAGGGTTATGCTAGAAGACAGTCACCTTAAAGTCAGGCACGCTGGTGCACCCGTGAAAGACTTCCTCCAGGGAGTTTTAGAGCGCTGTAACAAGTCCGTGGAGTTCAATCCACACAGTCCAATCCAATTGAGACATAGCAACGAGGCAGCGGCAGCAAACAGTACTTGTCCGGTACTTGGTGCGTGGCGCAGGTGCGCAAGGCTGCCAGTATTTGAGGTCGCAGAGCGCGTGACTCGTCAGCGGGGGGCGTGGCCACCACAACGGAAGGACCTTAAAGTCAGGCACGCTGGTGCACCCGTGAAAGACTTCCTCCAGGGAGTTTTAGAGCGCTGTAACAAGTCAGTGGAGTTCAATCCACACAGTCCAATCCAATTGAGACAGAGCAACGAGGCAGCGGCAGCAAACAGTACTTGTCCGGTACTTGGTCACTCTTGTCTTTGCCTCAATCTCCACTCCTGCCTCGTCCTCACTGTCTTCATCTAATACTATTACTAAGTGCAAGTTTCCCTCCTCCATACTCCCCAACTACCTCCTAGACCTACACCACTCTTTCTTCTCCTATGCTAAACTCTCCTTTCCATCCACTGAAGAAGCCTGCACTAACTTTAACACTGCTCTCTGGGTCTTCTCCGCTTGCTGCCCTCTTTCCAGATTTACTCCCCTCCACAGCCCTGGATTACACCCCTCATCCGCATCTTGAAAACAACAATGCGGAAAAAGCTTCACACTTAGCAAAGGTGAAAACACTCCTTAGATCTCCAATTATACCTCACTGCTCTTCAGAACTACTCATCGGCTCTTGATGCTGCCAAACATGACGTCCATCTCGCTCTCATTTCCCCTCAATCCTCCCAACCCAGGCACCTCCAAAAACCTCTCAACTCAATTCACCCACCTCCTAAACCCTCCTCCAAAACCCTCCTCCATCTCCTCCACTCTTTCTGCAAATGATCTTGCTCTCTACTTTGCTTCAAAAATGTCTACCATTCTCAGTACCCTTGCTAGTTACCTTCTAACCCCTCCTCCGGCTCAATTTCTGCAACACTCAGACCCTCCTCTCCTGCTACTATGTCTTGCACTCCCTGTTGAAGCCTGATCTACTGTACACTGACACCGCAACGACCATGGGTTAGTTGCCTCTCCCTCAATTTGCTCTTCCACAATACTTTACCAACTTCACCTCCTCCCCCAGACTTTTCACTCCTTCTGCCTGTTGCTGTACTGTGTCCACCTTTGCTGGCAATTCAAATTTAGCCTCCCCTTGTGGCTGTATTTTGTCCACCTTTGCTGCAATTAGAATTTTGCTGTGCCCCTGTGGCTGTACTGTTTTCACCTTTGTTGCCAAATTCGAATTTAGCCTGTCCTTGTGGCTGTACTGTGTCCACCATTGCTACCAATTCAAATTTAGCCTGCCCGTGTGGCTGTACTGTGTCCACCTTTGCTGCCTATGTGAATTTTACTGTGCCCCTGTGGCTGTACTGTTTCCACCTCTGCTGCCAAATTCAAATTTAGCCTGCCCTTGTAGCTGTACTGTGTCCACCTTTGCTGCCATTTTGAAATGTGTTGTACCCCTGTGGCTGTACGGTTTTCACCTTTTTTGCCAAATTAGAATTTAGCCTGCCCTTGTGGCTGTACTGTGTCCACCTTTCCTGCCAATTTGAATTTTGCCATGCCCCTGTGGCTGTACTGTGTGTTTTTGATTTTGGTGCCCAGTGACTGCATTGTGCTACTCTGTCCTGCTTTTCCTGTCTTGCTCCCCCCTCTCCTGCTTCCCACCTCCGCTCTTCTCTCACTCCCTTCCCCCCTCTCTCTCCTCTTCACCCTCGTCTACATCACCTATGGCTCTCTCTGTTTCCCCCATCTTCTCTAACTGCTTCTCCATTGCTATCCCTCCCTTTTCACTAAGTCTGGTAGGAAGAAATTCAGAAAGGATATCTTGACCTCACACCCTGGTCTCCCTATCGCTGACACCTACACCAGCGCTTCCTTCAGACAAACCCTCACAGAAATCCTGTTTGTCGTTCCTTCACCTGATCTTTGGACTCCTCACATGGCCTCTGTGCTCTCTCCTTTCTCTTCTTAAACCATTAATGGTGGCACCCGATGGGAGGCCCTTCTGGACCCCTTCCACTCCTCTAAGGTAATCATTAATGTCTTCCTGAATGGCACCGTCCTGGTCCAAGGCCCTCAGGCCAACCTTCTCCTCTTTGATAGCCGCTTCCCGCACCTCATCAACTTCCGTCCTTCTCCTGCTGTGCTCTCTCTTTCTCCTCTCTGGCTTCCTTGCCTCCCACCTCTACCTCCTCCATAGCTACCTCGCCCTCTCCTCCTTCCTCCTCTGCGCCCTCCTCAGACTCCTTGTACAGCTCAGCAGGGCGTACCTCTGATTTGTATCCCCCCCCGGAAGTCTTTCAAGGCTGGCAACCTTCTCCATATTGCCACTCTCAACTCTGACTCGGCTGTCAAACACTCCTCTGACAACTGCCGTCTCCTGGAGGAACTCAACCTGAATGTCCTTGGTCCTACCGAGACATGGTTCACGGCCAGCTCTGTCACAAGCTTTGACGCTCTCCTCCCTGACAGCTACAAGATCCTCTCTGCACCCAAATCCAACCGTTCTGGTGTGGTGTAGGCTTGATCTTCCCAGAGTGGACTCCTGCCTCTGCGAATCCTATGCATGCATACTCCTCCTTCGAATGCCTTGTCTGTAGGCTTTCTCTCTCTCCCGGCCACTCTCTCACCATTGCTACTATCTATCGGCCACCTGGTCAGACTACCTCTTTACTCTCTGGTGGGGCTCACCTCCCGTCCTCCCTCTCTGCTCCGCAAACAAAGCCTGCTCCAGCACTGCCACCTACCTTTTTGGTCATACGGCTCATGAAGCATGTGTCAGTTGAGGCTTTCGCTGCCACTTTCTCTCCCCCTACTCGACCTCTGGCTGACTCTCATCCTGACACTGCCCTTGCCAAGCTCCACTCTGCCATCTCCAATACTCTTGATGTTCTTGCCCCTGTTATGAGAATCCGCTTGAAGCCCAAAGCCAAGTGCAACTCTTGGTACGACTCTAACCTAGTCACCCTTAAATGCAAGTGTAGGGTGGCTGAGAGGAAATGGCTGGCATCTTGTGCATCCTCTGACAAACTGGCCTGCCGCCTGCTCCAAAGGCAGTACTGGCTCTCTGTCTGCACTAAGAAGAAAGCCCACATCCAAGCCCGCGTCTCTGCGGCAACAAACAACTAGGCCGAACTCTTTCAAATCTGCAAGAAGCTGGCCAACCTGCTGCAGTCTCTACTTCTCCTGTCCCCTCCCTGGGCCTCTGCACGGCCCTGGCCTCTCATTTCATCTCTAAAACCAAGGACACCCTGTCCATCCTGTCGTCCTCATCCCTCTTCTCTCTCAGCTACCTCCGGCCCCCCTGCAGCCGCCTCTCCCTCCCTCTTTCGCTTCCTTTCTTCTGTTATCCCCTGACAAGATTTCCAGACAATTCCGATCTATGAAAGTCTTGTCAAAACAGGTTCTTCCCTGTTCGTCCAAACCCTCAAGAACCATATTGATACCGTCGCTCTTGCCCTGGCCAACTTCCCACCCCTTTGAAGCATTCTCTTGTGCACCCTCTTCTCAAGAAACCCACAGCCGACCGCTCCTGCCCGGCTAACTATCGCCCAATCTCTATCACTCCTTTTCCTGAGCAAACTCCTGGAAAAGCTGGCCATCTCACAGCTTAATCTTCACACTGATTCTGTTGGCTGTCTTCATGACCATAATTCTGGCTTTAGAGCAGCCAGAAGCAGGGAAACTGCTCTCCTGAACATCCGTGAAGACCTGCTCTCCAACCTTGATTCTAATCTCCCCTCTGTCCTCATTCTACTCGATCTCTCTTCTGCCTTTGACACAGTCAACCATGCCCTCCTGCTCAACCGCCTCCGTGATAACCTGGGTTTCACTGATCAGGCCCTGGCCTGGCTGACCTCCTTCCTCTCCAACCGACCCTCCCATGTCCATCTTGGGTCCTTCCTTTCCTCTATCTCATTCTCCACTTGTGGTGTGCCCCAGGGGTCTAACCTCTCTCCCTGGCTTTTCAACCAATACTTGGCACCCCTCGCCTAACGGATTGCTGCTCTCTGCTCCAATTTTCAGTGCTATGCAGAATACACTTTGCTCGTTTCCAGGCTCCCCTCTGCCACCTCTTCTCCCTCTCTCATCTCTGGCTGCCTGTTTGCAATCCACGAGTGGTGTGCCGCCAGCGAACTCTGCCTTAATGCCAGTAAAACAGAGATCCTCCTCGTCGGTACTCCTGAACCCTCCTTTCCTGTCACTCTCTGGCTGGCCTCCCTTGACCCGTTCCCTGCTCCCACCTGTGAGGCTAAGAACATTGGGGTCATCTTCGACTCCACACTTTCCTTTTCTCCACACATCTCTGACGTCTCTAAGAAGTCAAACTACCAACTGCACCTCCTCAGAGGTATTCTTCCTTTTCTCTCATTCCCACAGAAGCCCACTGTCTCTAGAGATCTAGGTCTCTCCAGGCTGGACTACTGCACCAGCCTCTTTCTAAATCTGCCTGCTACTACTCTCCACCCTCTGCAACTCATCCAGAATAGGACTGCAAGACATGTCCTTGACTCAAGTCCTGGGATCATATCTCTCCAGCCCTGAAATCTCTTCATTGGCTCTCAGTGGCTGCAAGGATTAAGTTCAAGACCCTTTGGATTGTCCACAAGGCCTTCTGGGGCCTGGGTCCACAATAGCTTCAATTCTCCCTTCAGAAATACCTTCATACCTGAGCTCTTCGCTACTCCACCTCCAACTCCCTCAGGGTTAGTTGCTTCTCCAAGCAGCGAGTTAGGGGTAGATCTCTTTCTTCAGTGGGGGCCTCCCTCTGGAACAGCCTCCCTGACTCTCTGAAACTTGAGGAGAAACATCTTCGGTTCCGGAAGCACCTCAAGACCTTCCTCTTTGATTCTGCTATCTCTCTTCCTCTCCCCTGATGATCTCTCTCTGTTTCGGCACTAGGCACCTGGCTACTCTCGGATTTCGTGCCTAGATCCCTGCCCACCCAGCCGCATACCTGCACTGCCTCCTGGCAACCCTTGCACTTGGGTCTGTATCTGCATAACTACAGTACCCTTCCTGCCCTTATTAGACACTGTTTGTCTGCGCCTTATTATTGCACTTGCCACCAGCTGGTCGCACTACCTATTGTTGTTTAGATCTTGTGTTCAGCACTTTCCCCTCCTCCCCTGCCCCTTGCACTTTCCCCCTTCCCTCTCCCCTGCACTTGTGCATTCTCAATGTGTCACGCCTCTCCGGAGATGTTGGTCCCTGTGGCATCGTTGGTCCCATAGACGGATTTCGGCCATTTTTACTTCCAAGATGGCCGTCGCAACAGAAGGTGTGGGTCTAGACGATGCGCAATCAAGCACCAAGGAAGGTCCACCCACCTACTCGGGATTCAGTTTAGCTGTTCCTGTCGGCAACGCGCAGACACGTTGCTACTCTTCACTGACAACGCTACGTAAGTTCGCTTCTAGAATGCCTTGCTACTAAGCTTTCTGTATGCAAAACTTATATTAATTCCTTCTAATTCTGTCCTTCGTTATTTCCTGCATTCAGACTCTGCTCGTCCACCCGGCTCCTTTCCTACGACTCAAGCCCTCACTCTCACACACCTGTTCACCGGCTTCGCTCCGGAAACCGGCGAGCAGACTGCTAGAGGTTCTCATGTCCCAGAGTTCGGTACGAAGGATAGTATTATCAGGGACTCAAAGATCCCGACAGTGAATCTAAATTGACACATTTCCTTCAATTTGCAATATTTAGGGAATCCGAGTTCAGTCTTCAAACCCGCTCACTCGGTGCATACTCCTGCCGTATGTACTCCTATGCCCCTCTATCAGATCTTGCCAGGTAAATATTCCGTCACTATACACGTTCTGTTTTCTCTATATTCTGTTCTGTGCTAACAAACTTCCGCACACAATAGGTGATTACCGGAAGTCATCCCTTCCAGCGTGGTAAATCATCTAATCCTTTTTAAGGGTAACTCAATACATCCTTACCTTGAATTTCCTATCTCTTACTTACCTACACTTTACTTACTATTCTCTTCTGCTTCTTCCGTTAGACAGCTTTCCACCAGCTATTACCTGAACCTTCGCTGCCCAGACGACGTCAATCCAGCAGCCGCCGACACAGGGTTTTATTCCCCAGAGGGTTTCCCTGAGGCCTTTCTTCTCCTCTAAGATTGTCTGGGAGTTGGAAGAAAGGACTTAGGGAGGCTTTCGTATTCATCCCCCTGTTGGAAAGAATTCCTGGGTCAGAGAGAGAGAGGCGAGGAAGAAGACTATCGGTGAGTCCTTGGGGTTACCCTTCAGTTATTTAAATCTGTGTTCAGAATATACATATATTACACAATGTCACTGGGCCTAGTAAGATCGTTGTTTGGTCCTCCCTTGCCTCGTCATGCCCTGAAACACTTGTATATGGGCGCAATATGAATAAAATATCATATCATATATCATATCTTCCTTTGCACCCACCAATCCTGATGAGGTTCTTGCCTTGCTACCCATGGCTATGTAAGAGGATTCAATTCAACACTACAGCTAAGTCAATGCCTAGTCTGGGATACTGAATGGAAACCCTTATTAATATATCTTTATGTCCAGTTCATGCGTTCTGGATGACTACCCCTATATAACACCCCTCTCTTAGAATCCCCCTGACCCCCCTGAGCCAAGAAGTAGTTCTGTTTTGCAAGTTAAAAGGTTTATTTGATAATTTAAACAATATATATATATATATATATATATATATCACGCTTTATAATAAATTAATAATTGAATATCACACTGAATCTGAGCAGTAATCAATAATGGATAGTCTGGCACTAGCACACTTGTGAATAGGAACAGAAGAATAAGGTGGTAGAGAATACTTTATATAAGTTCAGATGGATGTAATGTTGAATGAAATGCAATACAGAAAATACTCAATATGATTTCAACAAAACAATATAATCACTTTTCTCTGGCAATCCCCTCCCCCCTTTATGCAATGCAAGGAAATGGAAGGAAAGCACACAGTTCTCAGAAATGCAATCAACTGTAATTCAGTTCACCCCAGCAAGCTTAGACTACAAAAGTTGGAAACACAGGCCCAAAATGCTTTTATATGTGCTGGCAATGAAGTGAAAAATATGCTAAAATTCTTTTAATTCCCTCTAGAGGTTCAGGGTGAGTGGTATCAAGTTAATATTAGTCCAGGCTCACTTTAGCAAGGATCTAGGAGTAACTAGCAGGTTAAACGAATTTTTGGCAACTGAAAGCAAGAAAACTGCTGCTGTTGTGCAAATCGCGGCAAATTCGCGAGTGCGTTTTTCGCGATTGCGGCAAAAAGTATCGGGGGTAGGAATGGGTAGCTGAGATTCTAAGCTTTCAGAGGAAAGTTACTGCAAGTCTCTAGGACGAACGGTTACGGAGTTATGAGCGATTAAATAAAGGTAGTTTTTCGGATTTGAAATTTTAAAGTTCAAAATGACAAATGACAGCTAGCAACTAGAAAATGACAGGTGACAGTTAGGAGGCAGTTCTACTTAGATTAAAATAGATTGGATTAGATTATTTTAACTAAGAGATTGGTTCTGCACAGTCTGCTAGGTACTCATAATATATTTCTGAAATAAATGGGCCTCGCCACGGATCTGGTCAGGTTTTAGACTGGACTCTGGTCTGGTCTCTGCACTTCACAGTGATCTGGGTCAGCTCTCTCTCTCTCTGGATTCTGGAGATTGATGAATTTGAAGTCTGGATCTTTCTGCACAGCTTTCTCTAGAGATTGATGGAGGTAAAGTATGGATTTTCCCGGCAGAGCGTCCCGCAGCAAATGGATTTGAAGGTCCCTATCTGTCCTGTCTGTCTGCTTTTATGTGTTTTGAAAATGGGTGTGTGTGCAGCGTCACTAAGCTCTACCCCTCTCCACTTGTCATTGGCCACTTCATCCGCTTCCCCTTGATTGGGGGAATGAAATGAAGTGTCATCATGATGAGGTCTGTTTATGGTACAGAGAACCCACCCCTGTCAAATTACACACAATCTATATTTTGACCCAAAAGACATATTTGCACAGGTACACATTTGTTTAAAATTACATGCACCCATCACATATCACAGGAGGTATACCCTGTCCAAATCTTTTCTTCCTGGGGGCTTGGATTAAAAAATGGCACATATTTCACTTTTTAACTGGTTTCGCAATATCGGACATTAACCCAAATTTACACACATGTGCGCAAGGAGTATGGACATTAATTGATGAAGTGTCAGATTTTTAACATGCATACATTTTAAGTAATACCCTCTTAACTGCTAGCTTGCCTCCAGATCATGCCACCGGTTCTAAAAACCTCTTAAAATGTGGGCAGAAAAATCACAAGAATTATGGTATCATTTAAATAATTTTCACAAGTCCGCTCTATGAGTTATTCATCTTTTTCTAAAACCATATTCTGGCTACGGGGGTGTGGTTTCCCCCCAGCACAAGGTTGAATTTCTGGTTTTTCCAGTTCTGCCAAGCCAGCTTGCTCTCACAGGCAGTGCTCCTCCCCTTTTCTTCCAGGAGGAAGCCACTTTTTACGGCCCCATAATAAAACATTTGCCTGAGTCAGGACAGGGCTTTGTTCAATTTCCTGCAGAGCCCAGGTAATTCAATCAGGGAAGTGTCATATTCCTTTTGGTGGGAGCAGCAAAAGGGCAGCTAGGCCTGGGAACACAGCTGTTGTGCAAGTCTCATCTCCTGTCGGGGGTAGCTGGTGGGCAGAATTCAGTTCCTTAAGCCAGGCTTCAGATAATGTCACTTTTAGTTCCCCAGTTTAAGTCAAGACAATTTTTTACATATGCAGCTAGGATGCTGATTCTAAGTTTATGACATTTAAACAATTGCAACCTATGTGACACTCAAAAGTAGGTCACTCATTTCTTTTAAACATTTAGGTTTTTAGTGTCTTTCAGTCCAAATTTACTTAAACTGCTGAAATCCACAGCTCAGCCAGTCTTCTTATAAACCTTCAAGTCACTTCAGAATATAACTTTGGATTGTATCCACCTCTCAGTAAGTCTTTCTTTGGCTTGCCTTGGGTTCATTTATTCAGTTTTAAACAAAATCTGGTGGTTTTAAAACGCCGGCTTTCTGATAGTGGTGAGTACTGGTACTGCACCCCTTTTTGGGATTTAAGAAAATGAATTCCCCACAATTCTAGGTTGCTTTTGGCAATCAGCATTGCCATTCCCAATGGTTTCAGACTACTGTGTGGGTAGTCCAATGGTGGTTTTAGGCAGTGCCCTTCTGTGCCCATAACATCGGCAAAATGGGTGGCAGCCTATTCTTCATGCATTTCCCTGTGCATTTTCTGGGAAGCTCTGGCCATCATGATGTTTTCCATGTCAGTACTGTACAGTTTTTTTGAGGTAGGGCTCGGATGTATGGGTAAAAACATCCCACAAGCCCCCCTCTTGCGATGGCCATTCTGTTTCACTGATGGGACTCGCAAGACCTGGGATGTTTCCTCATCTTCTTCCAATAGATGGCACAGTTCAGCATCTTTTCCTCCATCCGGTACTGATCGGTCGGTTCTCCTCGCCAGTCCTGATGGGAATATTGGGCGGTACACTGGGCCCCTTGCGTCTCTGCTCCCGGTCTCCGGATCGTCCTCCTTGGCCCGTCTCCAGGTTTTCTTTCTCCTAGGACGACAAAGGAAGAGCGGCAATACCTATTCATGGACATTTCTCCCCCACCATTGATATAGTGGGGTGGCATATGAATTTTAGAACTCAACAGATATGCACATGCACATTTTTTTTAAATTAAGAGACAGGAACACATAAACTTGAGAAACACAGAATTTGATAGGCTATATGTAGGATCTTTTAAGTTAGAACTGAATTAATCTGAGACAGTACCCTCTAGGATTCCAGAGGATTCCTCCAGTTGTTGCAGAGTGTGCCTGGGATGGCAACACTTCAACTGGTTAATGTGGACCCACTTGTCTTCCCCCTCTGCCAAACCGCCTTTGGGGATGCGGATCTTGTAGGCCACAGGGGAGATTTTGTCTATAATCTCAAAGGGTCCCTTCCATGTAGGCAAAAATTTTCGCTGTTTGGCCTGGTTCCTTTGGAAATTATATAGATAGACCCGGTCCCCCACCTGATATTCCTTCCTGGAAGTCTTCAGGTCATAGTGGGTCTTCATGCTATCACCTGATCGTTCTAGATTCCGCTGAGCATAGGCAAAAGCATGTTGAAGGTGTTTCCTTAAATTCTCCCCATACTCATGAGTTGTGGAGGCATTTATCAGTGTCTGCTCTTGGGTCCTGTAGAGCAAATGCTGAGGAAGCACCATCTTGCGCCCAGTCATCAACTCAAATGGTGACATTTTGGTTGCAGATGAAGGGGTAGATCTGATGGCCATTAGGACCAGAGGTAATCGGATATCCCAACTTGGCCCAGAATCTGCCACAAACTTCTTTAATATGCTCACAATGGTTCGGTTATATCTCTCTACTGCCCCAGAAGAAGCTGGCCGGTAAGCAATATGCAACTTCCTTTTGACCCCCAGTGTCTCCCACATCTTTGTCATCACTTCACTGGTGAAGTGGCTACCTCTGTCTGACTCAATCCTTTGAGGTAGACCAAAACGGGAAAAGATGTGGTTAATCATCAGGGCAGCTGCAGTTTCTGCCTTGCAATTTGGGGCTGGGAGACATTCCACCCACTTGGTAAACAAGCATGTCACAGTCAACATGTACTTATTCCCCCTAGCAGAGCGAATCACGGGGCCTACAAAGTCGATTTGTAAATCTGACCATGGCAGTGTCATCCCCCTCTTTTGGAGAGGCGCACGGTGTGTGAGGGATGTTGGCTGAAATTGTGCACACACAAGACAACCCTTCAAATATTGGTTGAGGTCCTGGCCCATGTGTGGCCAGTATGCAACCTCTCGTAACATTTCCAGTGTTGTGTGAAACCCCCTATGACCGGCGGTGGCCACATCATGGGCGTGACTTAACATCAGGCTTCGGAATGAGGTAGGAACCACCCACTGATCGTGGCCAGCTTTGGATTTCCTTACCAGCAAACTGTCTTGGATTCGGAACATTTTTGGACATTTCATCAACACTCTTAGGTCCTCTTTCCCAATATAATCGGTATCCGTCAGGGGAAAGTTCTCAGGGTCCTCAAGGTGCTGGTAAAATTTACCAATTATTGGATCCCCCTTCTGAGCGGTAATCAAATCAGCATCAGGGGTCTCCTTACTCCATTGTGCAATTGAAAGGTCGTTGTGAGCATTTGTCTGGGACCTAGTGATAGCAGTGACCTGGATTTCCCCCAACAGGGACTCAATCTCAATTAGATCCCCTTGGATGGCCCCGGTTTTGGCCAGCTGATCAGCTAAGTCATTTCCAGTTTTGTCTGGTCCCTCTACTTTGGAATGACCCTTGATCTTTTTCCAATAGATGGTCATCTCATTCGAGGGGACCAGATCATCAATGTTTTGGATCAACTTCCCATGTTTCAAGGGTTTGTTGTTAGCACATAACATGCCTCTGGTTTTCCAATTAACCAGGTGCTCCACGAACCCATTCCGTACATAATCCGAATCTGTGATTATGACCAGTTCGTGGAGTTGATGCTGGACAGCAGTGAGGATGGCCTGATGCACAGCCATCAATTCTGCCACCTGACTACTTCGGGGACCAATTTTGTATCCATCGGAGGGTTCTGGGGACTCATTCACCCATGCATTCCCTACGCCGGCCACCAGTTCTTTCTCCCCGTTGTTGTCAACATGGTAAGAGCATCCATCCACATAGACAGTGGGCATTCCCTCACACTTGTCTTCTTCAAAGATTTTGTGTGGGGAATTAAGGTATGCCTCCGTGTTGTCCTTGATTTTTAGACTTTCGTCCTCGAGACAGTTTTCTCTGGCACAATCATGCAAGTCAGCCAGACCTTGCGCGAGGGGACTCTTCTTGTTTTGGCCCTATCTGACCTCCACAGGAAAGCCTTGCATTGACAGAATCCAGGAAGTAATTCGGGAATTACTCACATTTCCGGCCCGGATTCTGTCACTTTGGAGATATTGCAGAGGCTGGTGTGGAGTCTCCACTATGATGTGTTCCCCATAGATAAACGGGCGGTAATTCTTCAATGCCCACACCGTCGCCAGGAGTGCCTTCTCACAATCGTTGAATTTTTCCTCCACAGAGGATAAAGTTTTGCTCGCATAGGAGATTACTTTATTGACCTTGTCATGCTTTTGGTATAATACTGCTGTCAAGCACGTATTAGAGAACCCCGTCTCCATGAAGAACTTCTTGTTTCTGACAGGGTAAGCTAGGCAAGGCGCTTGTGAGAGGCTTCTTTTGAGTTGTTTTACTGCCTCGGATTGTTCTGGACCCCATTCCCACTTGACCCCCCCCTTCAGGAGATGAATCAGGGGTCTGGTGATCTCTGCGTAGCCCTCAATGAACTTTCTGCTGTAATTAGTCAGTCCAAGGAGGCTCCTTAGTTCCCGCAGAGTTGTGGGGTCTTTCAGTTTCTGAAGTGCTTCCACTTTCTTTTCCTGGGGACAGAGACCCTGAGGAGTAATCTCATGCCCCAAGAAATTAACACGGGTTCTACACCACTGTGCTTTCTGAAAGGAAAGTTTTGCTCCGGCGGCCCTCAACTGTGTCAGAACATAACGGATCTCCGCTATGTGTTCCTCCACAGATGAACTTTTGATGAGGACATCATCTACATAAGCCAGGTTACCCCTCGCACCCAGGTCGGGCATGGCCTTATGTAGGAAAATGTTGAACTCATTACCGGAGTTAAGGTATCCGAAGGGAGTCCGGGTCCATGTGTACTGCTGGCCCCCAAAGGTAAAAGCCAGTTTGTATTGGTCCTCCCTACTGACAGGCACGGTCCAGTATCCATTGGTCAGGTCTATTGCAGTGAATACCTGTGACCCCTGGATCTGGGCCAGCCCTTGGTCAATGTAGGGCAGAGGCCATCGGGAAGTATGGACCCGTTTGTTGAGCTCCCTGAGGTCGGCGCAGAGTCTCCACTGGCCGTTTGGCTTCAATATTCCCAGCACTGGATTATTGAAGGTGCTGTGGACTGGACGGATTATTCCCCGGGACTCAAGGTTCTTAATTATTTCAGTAAGGGACTTCATTGATGCGAGAGGCAAGCGATATTGCTTCACAAACACAGGAGTCATGCCAGGGTCCGTGGGGATTGTTGTTGTGTGGATGTCAGTGGGACCACAGTCATATGAGTCTACCGCAAAGAGATCTTGGAAATCCAAGAAAACTTGTTTCAACTTTTGCTTTTGTTCCAGAGTCTCACAGGGATCAGCTAGGTTGACTCTCTCTTCCACCATCTGCCTGAAGCCTGGAAAGACTTCTGGTTTGGCTATCTCCGCGGCCTCCTCCAGCTGGGTGGAGAAGTCCCTGGTCAGAGTGCTGATTTGGACCGGAGGCTTCAGGTGGGACAGGCAGCCCTCATGGACCTGGAAAATCACCTCATCCCTCCTGAAGTCACAAGTCACCTCTTCCTTACCATAAGGGCAAGAAGTGTACACCAGGAAGTTCCCCCCATGCCGGGTAAAAATCCTGTCTGGTGTTGTATTGTCATCACTGTCACTGTCAAAGCAGTCCTTGGGGATTGGCCCTAACAGTTCATTACCTAAATCAATGGAAAAATGTCGGTCATCAACCGCCATTCCAATAATGGTGCCTGCGGCTAGAGTAATACTCTTTAAGTCGCTGTTATCCACCTCTATTGGAATGGTGTCATGTTCTATGTTGACTAATGGTGTTGGGTTTACCCCCAACCCTTGCTGTTGAAGAGAAGCATTTAGATGTATGTAAGCATCAGGGTTTTGCAAATATTGTCCTCTTTTAACTTTCACTTCCAGGGAGAATTGTCGGGTCCTTTCTGGGATGGTGACTTCCTCTTTGATCTGAATTTCAACTGCATAAGGTAGCAATTGAGCTGACCTAAATGCTTTTTCTGGATCACCAAAGCCAATGGGATTGTCCGCTAATCGGGACCAAGCTTTGAAGTTTATCAGGTCCAAACTAATGGCAAAGCGATTGAGAATGTCACTGCCTAAGTAAAAGGCGGCAGTGACGTCTCGCACGACCCAACAATTATGGACTATGCTCTTGTTGCCAATGGAGATTTTGAGCATACACCTGCTTGGCAGGAGATGTTTGGAATTAGGCGCTTCCAGGTCCATTTCCCATTTGTCTATCAGTTTGAATGTGGGAATGGCTGGATCTTTTGGGAGTTGGCGGAACATGGCTTCGCTGATGAAGCTCTTACCGTTGTTCACACACACTCGAGCGAGAACAGAGTCCTTCCCATCATTTAACTGGACAGGGATGAACAACTGCTCTCCAATTTGCTGAATATCAGCCAGGCTCTGAGCTGATTTACATCTTTCTGGGCTATAGGAGTGGGAGTTTCTGATTGTGGATTGGTAAAGAATTTCAGGGTGTTTCCTTCCAGTGTGGAATACCACCTTAAACTGGAAGGAAGGTTGATTTTCAGAAATAGAGAGGACCCTCCATCACCAGTCTGTTGTCCTACTGCTATTACTGTCACGTCTGGAATTTGGCTATTCTGGAAGTGAAATTCTACTTGGTCAGATTTTTGTTCAACCATGTGGCATGTGCCGTTTAAACTAACATGGTTGACACTCTGTTTTAATTTTATTGGTCGGCTAGTCTGGGTCCAGAGGACCTTGTTTACGCAATCTATTAGGGGTGACAACCTTCTCAGGAGGTCATTCCCTAGTAAACAAGGGGTGCCCTCTGGAGTCACAACTATGACTGGGTGTTTCAACTTGTGTCGCCCAATTTTAATGTCCAAGTCTGCCGTCCCCTCGACGGGAATTTCCTTCCCGTCAAAGTTCTGGAGTTGTCCAGGAAGTGAGGTGAGAGGAATTTGGTAATTCCCTCCCCTTCCTGCATTCAGTTCGTCAAAGGCCCTTCTGGACAGAAGAGTAGCTTGAGATCCAGTGTCCACCAGTGCCAAAATTGTACCCTGCCCCTGTACTTGTACCGGGGCATAGTATCTTCCCTCCTTCTCCTCAAGGGGGCACAGATAATGCACATTTTTGGACAACTGGTGGGCTAACTTTCTGGTTTTGGACATCGCTAGTGAAGAGATTTGGGCAGAATTCTGTGGAGAGCCTTGGGAATCTGAAAGAAAAAGTTGGCAACTGGAGATCAGAGCCATTGTGGGTTCCCCTGGCTCCGGTTCTGGGCCGCCCCCCCCTTTTTGGAGGCAGTCACCAGGATGGGTTTGAACCAGGGGATTTTCTTGCTGTTGGTTCTGGGATGAGATGGTGGGCGGCGGTAGCTCAGTCTCCACATCTCCCCAGTCTGGATTTGCATCCCTAAGGACCCATTTTTCTTTGGGAGAAGTTCCCCCCTCTCTGAAGGAGAAGATCCTTTTCCCAGGATCTTCTGAGGATCCCTCTCCCTCAAATTGGAAGATCTGTACCTCCTCCTCAAACTGAGTCTGTTTGGGTCTTTTGTTTCTCCTACCCCCCCTCTGCTCCTTAGGAGGCAGACTTTCAGGGGCAAGAGATTTTGTTTCCAGTTCCTGAGTTTCCAGGGGCTGTTTACAAGTGAGGAAGAAGGCTTCCTCCAAGGCTTTACACCCCCCTTCCCTTTGGGCCTCCTCCCTGGGAACCGGTGAGTTATCGGGGTGCTGCCCCCGTCATTGTTCTGGAGCACCAGGTCCAGAGTTGGGTGCGTTCTGCGCCGGCATGCCGATCTGAGGGTTCTGCTGAGCCCTCAGTATGTGACCCAGATCCCGCGCCATGTTTTGAACCTGGCGCTCTAACTGGGAAACCCGCTCAGGCTGATACGGGGCCCTGTTTTCTCCCCTGGGCTGATCCCGGGAAGGGTAGCTATCCCTTCTTTGGTAGTACCCCTGGTTGGGAAGATTTGGATACCCCTCCACCCTTGGCCTCCCCTCTCCCGGATTCGGTTGTCTGGGCTCAGGGAATTGGGGAAAGAAGGGTGGAGGATTTTGGGGCTGGAAATTGGGTGGATACCTGGGGAAAAAGTTCTGCCCAGGATTTGGAGTATTTCTGCCCTCCTGTGGGAAGTTAGGAGGGAAGTTCCCTGGGTTAGGTGCTTGGCTGGATCCCCCCCTTGGGCTGGAGGAGTCCACACATAACCCAGCATGGGTCTGTTTCCCTTGTAACGGGGGCTTACATAATCAGGAGAGCGAGGGACCCCATTTGTGGGGCTGCCTCCCTGGCTCCCTGTTTGTGACTGGCCCGAGGACCTTCTGGGCCTAGCATTATTAGGTGCAGGTAGGTTTTTAGGCCCCCCCATCTCCAAATCCAAAACGGGGGTGACCTTTACCTCTGCCACCTTGGCAGCAGCAGGGGTGCTGTTAGTTTTGGGGTTTTTGGGCTGGTTTTTGTTTTCCACCGGTTTCTGCACCTCGTAGATGCGGGTGGCTTGTTCAATGACCCATTCTAAAGATCTTTTCTCATGAAAATCTCTCACGAGCTGGGTCATTATATATTTGGGCAAGGCATGGAAAAACGTATTAATAAATTCTCTGCTGTCTGTGCGCACCCTTCTGGTGGTCTGCGCAAAGGCACGTTTCAGTTCTTGCACAAACTCTTGTGGGGCCTGATCCTCCCCACACTGCAAATTGTAGGCTGCCTTGCGAGCCTCTTGGGGATTTCTGTGAACAGAAAAATGTTTTAATATGGCCGCCCCATAGGTGGACCACCTGGAATGATTTTGGTCCTCCAGCCCTGCAAAGAAACTGGAGTACTCTGGGGAGAATGTCCACTTTACATATTGGATACAGCTTTGGCTGTCCTTCAAATGAAAAGTCTCCATCATTTGCTCATAGAGCTCTAAGTGTTCCCAAACAGAATACTTGGCGTTCCTATGATAAGGCGTGATGACACTCCTGATTGCCTTAATATGTTTCAATGGGTCCTTAAGCAAGGCCCTTTTTGCCTTATTGGCCTTTTTGGTTCGGGTAACCCTGGTCCATTCGTCCTCTGACTCAGAGGCACTGCTCCCAGAGGTTCCTGTCTGATCTTCCAGGCTTTCCCGGATTCTGCGAGCCTGGGAATGGCTGGCAGAATGTGGGGACCTGGTCTCCTGTGTCCTGTACCGCTCAGAGGAGTCTTCAGATCCCTCCTTGCTGCCAGGATTTGATGGGTACCCCCCCCCCCACTGACCTAACTGGTCAGAGGTTTTCAGGATGCCCTTAATGGGCCTACTCTCCTGGGGTTCCCCACTAAATTGCACTGTGCTTGGGTGCCCATACCCGGATGCCCGCCCCTCCATTCCTGGGTGGTACTGGCCTATGAGCCCCATGCTTCTGGCTGGATAGTAATCTGCCATCCCTGTGGCCCTGTGCTCATGTGCGCCAGGGGACATGGGGGTGGCAGAGTCCAGGGACTGAGAGAAATAAAGGCCTCTGGTACTAGGGCTCCTGGGGTTATGCTCAGGAGTTTCTCTTTCCCAGCGAACCTCATCTCTATCCGCCCCTGCTCCCTGTTGCAATGCAAGAGCCTGCGCCTTCAGTTCCTCAGTTAAGGCCTTACTAGACTCTATCAGTCTCTCCTGCATCGCTACCTGTTGTTGGAGTCTATCATTGTGCTGGCAGAGAGCCTCATTCTCTCTCTGCGTTTCCTGATTGGTCCTGGAGCACTGGGCCAGTCTTTGCTGCAGGAGGGATACCTCCTGAGCTGTGTCCCTATTGGCCTGCTCCTTTCTTGCCAGAGCATCCTCCACCTTCCTGGTGTGCTCTAACAAGTTCTGGTGTTCTTTTTGGAGGTCACCCAGTCCCTGGTGGGCCAGGTGATTTTCTTCCAATTTCCTTTTTAAGTGGCAGACTTCCTGGCCTAAGGTATCCCTTTCCTGACTAAGGGCCTGCATCTGTGCCGCCAGGTCGTCCCTTTGCCTTTGGAAGGCACCAGTTTTCTGGCGCTCCTGGTCAAACTCTGCCTGGGTATCCAGGTCTTTCAAAATCAGTTTATTGCTCTCTGCCTTCTCCCTATCCAGGTGGCTTTGCAGGGTGACTACCTGCTCAGCACATGCCCTATTGAAGTCTAACTGTTGCTCCAGCTTTTTCTGGCTCTGCAGTAGGGAGTCCAAACCTTCTTGGTACTCCTTCTGCAAGGCCAGAAATCTGGTATCCTGGTCAGCCTTTTCCTGTTGCAGGATGTCCATATCCCTCTTTATTTTAATGATGTGCTGTCTACTCTCATTTTCTGACTCCTGGCTCCCCTGCAGCCTCTGCTCAGAAGAGACCAGGTCAGATTGGACCTTCTCTAACGCCATCTGTCGCTTGTTCGCCAGATCTTGGCTTTCCGTACATTTATCCTGCATGTCTCCCATATATAGGTACAGGTATGCCGCTATCCTAACCATCTTGTCTTGTTCATCCTTAGCTTTAGGAGCCATGTATAGTTCACTCAGGGCCACATGTAGGGGACCGTGATCTCCCCATATATCTGACCCTGTTTCAGTGACCTGTTGCGTGATGGCCTGCAGCCAGACCATGCGGTCCTGGTGAGTCCACTCACCTCTCACAAATAACTTATGCAAGAAGTGCTCTCTGGCTATATTCATGTCTACTAAGGTCGTCATTCTAGAGATTGGTCTCTGTCCTGACTTACAGAAATTAGTATTTTATTTTTGCAAAACAGACCTTTTTCTTAGAGCGTTCCTTTGAGGAGTGCTTTACAGCGTAACACAGCGTGTGCTCCGACCGGATATGTGTATCTGGTCAGCTGGCACGCTGTATTAATCTGCACAAGTGATAGATCTAATCCAAACGTCCGGCACGAGCCCCCAATTTGTAAGAGGATTCAATTCAACAGTACAGCTAAGTCAATGCCTAGTCTGGGATACTGAATGGAAACCCTTATTAATATATCTTTATGTCCAGTTCATGCGTTCTGGATGACTACCCCTATATAACACCCCTCTCTTAGAATCCCCCTGACCCCCCTGAGCCAAGAAGTAGTTCTGTTTTGCAAGTTAAAAGGTTTATTTGATAATTTAAACAATATATATATATATATCACGCTTTATAATAAATTAATAATTGAATATCACACTGAATCTGAGCAGTAATCAATAATGGATAGTCTGGCACTAGCACATTTGTGAATAGGAACAGAAGAATAAGGTGGTAGAGAATACTTTATATAAGTTCAGATGGATGTAATGTTGAATGAAATGCAATACAGAAAATACTCAATATGATTTCAACAAAACAATATAATCACTTTTCTCTGGCAATCCCCTCCCCCCTTTATGCAATGCAACGAAATGGAAGGAAAGCACACAGTTCTCAGAAATGCAATCAACTGTAATTCAGTTCACCCCAGCAAGCTTAGACTACAGAAGTTGGAAACACAGGCCCAAAATGCTTTTATATGTGCTGGCAATGAAGTGAAAAATATGTTAAAATGCTAGTAATTCCCTCTAGAGGTTCAGGGTGAGTGGTATCAAGTTAATATTAGTCCAGGCTCACTTTAGCAAGGATCTAGGAGTAACTAGCAGGTTAAACGAATTTTTGGCAACTGAAAGCAAGAAAACTGCTGTTTTCACACGTTGCGAAATTTGCAAATCGCGGCAAATTCGCAAGTGTGTTTTTCGCGATTGCGGCAAATGTATCGGAGGTAGGAATGCGGTTCTAGGTTCGTAGGAAAGCTGAGATTCTAAGCTTTCAGAGGAAAGTTACTGCAAGTCTCTAGGACAAACGGTTACGGAGTTATGAGCGATTAAATAAAGGTAGTTTTTCGAATTTTAAATTTTAAAGTTCAAAATGACAAATGACAGCTAGCAACTAGAAAATGACAGGTGACAGTTAGGAGGCAGTTCTACTTAGATTAAAATAGATTGGATTAGATTATTTTAACTAGGAGATTGGTTCTGCACAGTCTGCTAGGTACTCACAATATATTTCTGAAATAAATGGGCCTCGCCACGGATCTGGTCAGGTTTTAGACTGGACTCTGGTCTGGTCTCTGCACTTCACAGTGATCTGGGTCAGCTCTCTCTCTCTCTGGATTCTGGAGATTGATGAATTTGAAGTCTGGATCTTTCTGCACAGCTTTCTCTAGAGATTGATGGAGGTAAAGTATGGATTTTCCCGGCAGAGCGTCCCGCAGCAAATGGATTTGAAGGTCCCTATCTGTCCTGTCTGTCTGCTTTTATGTGTTTTGAAAATGGGTGTGTGTGCAGCGTCACTAAGCTCTACCCCTCTCCACTTGTCATTGGCCACTTCATCCGCTTCCCCTTGATTGGGGGAATGAAATGAAGTGTCATCATGATGAGGTCTGTTTATGGTACAGAGAACCCACCCCTGTCAAATTACACACAATCTATATTTTGACCCAAAAGACATATTTGCACAGGTACACATTTGTTTAAAATTACATGCACCCATCACATATCACAGGAGGTATACCCTGTCCAAATCTGCTCTTCCTGTGGGCTTGGATTCAAAAATGGCACATATTTCACTTTTTAACTGGTTTCGCAATATCGGACATTAACCCAAATTTACACACATGTGCGCAAGGAGTATGGACATTAATTGATGAAGTGTCAGATTTTTAACATGCATACATTTTAAGTAATACCCTCTTAACTGCTAGCTTGCCCCCAGATCATGCCACCGGTTCTAAAAACCTCTTAAAATGTGGGCAGAAAAATCACAAGAATTATGGTATCATTTAAATAATTTTCACAAGTCCGCTCTATGAGTTATTCATCTTTTTCTAAAACCATATTCTGGCTAAAGGGGTGTGGTTTCCCCCCAGCACAAGGTTGAATTTCTGGTTTTTCCAGTTCTGCCAAGCCAGCTTGCTCTCACAGGCAGTGCTCCTCCCCTTTTCTTCCAGGAGGAAGTCACTTTTTACGGCCCCATAATAAAACATTTGCCTGAGTCAGGACAGGGCTTTGTTCAATTTCCTGCAGAGCCCAGGTAATTCAATCAGGGAAGTGTCATATTCCTTTTGGTGGGAGCAGCAAAAGGGCAGCTAGGCCTGGGAACACAGCTGTTGTGCAAGTCTCATCTCCTGTCGGGGGTAGCTGGTGGGCAGAATTCAGTTCCTTAAGCCAGGCTTCAGATAATGTCACTTTTAGTTCCCCAGTTTAAGTCAAGACAATTTTTTACATATGCAGCTAGGATGCTGATTCTAAGTTTAAAACTATGACATTTAAACAATTGCAACCTATGTGACACTCAAAAGTAGGTCACTCATTTCTTTTAAACATTTAGGTTTTTAGTGTCTTTCAGTCCAAATTTACTTAAACTGCTGAAATCCACAGCTCAGCCAGTCTTGTTATAAACCTTCAAGTCACTTCAGAATATAACTTTAGATTGTATCCACCTCTCAGTAAGTCTTTCTTTGGCTTGCCTTGGGTTCATTTATTCAGTTTTAAACAAAATCTGGTGGTTTTAAAACGCCGGCTTTCTGATAGTGGTGAGTACTGGTACTGCACCCCTTTTTGGGATTTAAGAAAATGAATTCCCCACAATTCTAGGTTGCTTTTGGCAATCAGCATTGCCATTCCCAATGGTTTCAGACTACTGTGTGGGTAGTCCAATGGTGGTTTTAGGCAGTGCCCTTCTGTGCCCATAACATCGGCAAAATGGGTGGCAGCCTATTCTTCATGCATTTCCCTGTGCATTTTCTGGGAAGCTCTGGCCATCATGATGTTTTCCATGTCAGTACTGTACAGTTTTTTTGAGGTAGGGCTCGGATGTATGGGTAAAAACATCTCACAGCTAACCCTTCCTGTGCCCCCAATGAACCACTGTCCCAGCATATTGTTAAGCACATAGCTCCCAGTGTTGCTCCACATCTTACTTCCCTCTTGAACCCCTCTCTTGATAATGCTACTTTCCCCTCATCCTATAAGTCAGCTACTGTCATCCCTCTCCTTAAGAAACCTGGTATCAATACTAACTGTCCTGCCAACTATCATGCGGTCTCTCTTCCACCACAATATTCCAAAATCGTAGAGCGACTAGTATTCAATCGACTCTCTGAGTTCCTTGATACTCGCAACCTGTGGGACCCTCTTCAATCTAGCTTCCGATCTTTGCATTTTACCGAGACAGCTCTCTACAATGTCAGCAACTTCGTCTCTTCTGCACCTCATGCAAACCACTATTCTATTCTCATTCTTCTTTCCTTAGTCCACTTCTCTTCACTCTCTATACTTCAGCTCTTGGTGCTCTGATCTCCTCTTACGGTTTTTCCTATCAAGTCTTCACTGATGACACTCAGATGTTCTTCTCCTGTACGTACTGTGATTAAACGGTTGGAGTCATCACTGATTTCCTTGCAGTGACCTCCTCCCATGTGGGCACGGGATGGCAGCCGCTACATGAACGTGACCCTGGGGGCGGCTATATGAGGGAGGATCACATTGAAGAAGACAACCTCCGAGGAGATGTCATGGCTTCTTCAGGTGAGACATGGTATTGCGCATCTTTCCTTGAAGATAACCCTCACATGTCTAATATCCTGATGACCTATTGTCATACCTCTACTCCTCCTTCTATAAGGAATAGAGAAAGACTTTTTTCTAAACCTGTTGTTACGCTCACCTGGCTCCCACAGGGGCGTAGATCGAACCCGGACAGCTGCGGCCTCCACCAGCGTGAAGCGTAGGGCAAAGATGACCGTCTGGACGGACCCCCTCAGTCTTGTAAGCTTGACTCGTAGAAATATTCTCCTGTAGATGGAGAAAGGTATTTATCCCCATGGATGTGAATGCAGACCCCCCTCCCTGCTCCCGTTCTTCCCACTTGCCACCTCCGATATTCCCGGTCAGTGTCCTCACCTTATGTTTTTGATTGGTGAGCTCTCTATTCTGCGTGGCATGCCGGGGCGCGTAGATACCAGTTACTTCACTGGTTTTAGGTGTTGGGGTTCTGGACGATTATTGAGTTTAAAGAGTTCAAAATGTCCAATGTTCACTCTTGCACTTCCCTGTTGATTTGCGGTGACAAATTATGTCTGGAGGTTGCTGGCGGCGTTCAGGTAAGAGTCTGTATCACCCAAACTATCTTGTAAAGTTGTGTGAGTTTAGCTCTTTGTCTTTTCCTTTTTTCCTAGATGCGGCGTATTGAAGGATAAGGCCTCCGGTGATAATCAGGTAAGTCTTGTACTATAAGTGATTGTCTTTTTAGTCTCTTTAGGCTCACCTTGCTTTTTCTTGTCTTTTCCCCAGGCGTTGAAAATTACCGAAAAAGTGAAAGAGGCAGTGCCGAGTCAGAGATGCTGTTGGCTGGTGAAAATGGAGCGGCGCTGTAGCTGGGATGCGATGCGTGCCGGAAGAATGTCCCTTCAGGCTCGGAGTGATGCAGGATCTGAAATCAGGTGAGGAATCAGATTTAAGTCTGTAATCTAACCTCTTCTTCTATTTTCCTTTTTCTCCTAGGGGCTCCATGTTCGAGGCGGGCGTGGCAGAAGGCTGGATGCAGGTTTGCTGACACAGTGAGCGTTACTCTGCTAAATGCAGAATAACGCGAAGCTGTGTTGAAGATCGGGCGTGGTTTAAATAGCTTTGAAAGTAGTCCCAGGTAAGCAGTCCCTAGAACCACACCCGAGTGAAAAGTAGTCCTTGTGGAAAAATAGTCCCTCCAGGTCTCACGTTGGCCTGGATGCATGTGCAGCATGGTCTGCCTGAGGTAAGTGATGACTATGAGCCTGGCGCCCTGGGCGCCAGGACTGATTTCTACTATGAGCCTGGCGCCAGGACTGAACCCAGATAGCCCCTAGCCGGGGCTTCTGAGGTTTAAACAGATGTCCGGATGCCTGCTTCCGGGGCAAATGGGCTTGGTCCAGCTGCCCGGGGGTAGGCATCATGACACCTGTAGGCCATTCTTCCATCCTTGATCTACCTTGTGAAACTTATGAAACCGCCTTCTCCAGTTCCACTTCTCAAGCACTGATTTGCCATTTAAGACTATTGAAAGTGCTTAATCAAGTTTTTCAAACTAATCATCAATAATGGACTTCTTTTATGATATGATATGGCATTTATAATGCTCCTATACACAAGTGTTTCGAGGCGCGACAAGGCAGGGGAGGGGAACAGAGGGAGGACAAAAAACAGCGATCTTACTAGGCCTAGTGACATTGAGACCGCGCAAGAGCAAGGGAGAGGGGAGCGCAAGTGCAAGGGAGAGGGGAGGGGAGAAGTGCCAGTGGAAAGGAGGTGGGAGGATGGACAAGTGCAGGACAGGGAACAACATAACAAGTAGTTCAGCCAACAGGTGGCAAGTGTGAGTGTTGGAAGTGCAGACAACAGGTGTCTAATAAAGGAAAGGAGCCTGTAGGGTTACAGATACAGACCACAAGTGGCAGTGTGGATGTGCAACTGGACGGGCAGGGACCTGGGCACCAGTTCAGAGGGTAGCCGGGTGACCAGTGCAAGTGTGGAAGAGAGAAGGCAGAAGCAAAGGGGAAGGTCGTAAGGTGCTTCCAGAACCGAGATGGTAGTGCTCAAGTTTCAGGGAGACAGGGAGGCAGTTCCAGAGGGAGGCACCAGCTGAAGAAAGATCTGCCCCCAACATGTTGCTTGGAGAAGTGACTGACCCTCAATGAGTTGGAGGTGGAGGAATGAAGGACTCGAGAAGGAAGATATTTCCGTAGAGAGAGTTGGAGGTATTGAGGTCCCAGGCCCCAGAAAGCCTTGTGGACAATGCAGAGGATCTTGAACTTGATCATTGCTGCCACTGGCAGCCAGTGGAGAGATTTCAGAGCTGGAGAGATAAGATCACTGGGCTTGAGGCCAAGGACAAGTCTTGCAGTCCTGTTCTGGATAAGTGGTAGAGGGCGGAGAGTAGAGGCAGGTAGATTTAGAAAGAGGTTACTATAGTAGTCCTGCCTAGGAAGAACCAGAGCTCTAGAGACAGTGAGCTTCTGAGGGAAATTGAGGAAAGGAAGAATACCCCTGAGGAGGTGCAGCTGGTAGTTTGACTTCTTAGAGACGTCAGAGATGTGAGGAGGGAAGGACAATGTGGAGTCGAAGATGTCCCAGCGGTTCTTAGCCTCACAGGTGGGAGCAGGAAGGGGGCCCAGAGTGGGCGGCCAGAGAGTGACAGGAAAGGAAGGTGCTGGTGAACCAATGAGGAGGATCTCTGTCTTACTGGCATTAAGGCAGAGATCATTGGTGGCACACCACTCCTGGATTGCGGACATGCAATCCAGGATGAGAGAGGGAGAAGAGGCGGCTGAGGGGAGCATGAAAGCGAGCTGAGTGTCATCCGCTTAGCACTGAAAGGTAGAGCAGAGAGCAGCTATGTGGTGGGCGAGAGGTTCCAGGTATTGGTTGAACAACCAAGAAGAAAGATTAGACCCCTGGGGAACACCACAGCTAGAAAGAGAGATAGAGGAGGGGAAGGACCCGAGTTGGACCTGGGAGGGTCGGTCAGAGAAAAAAGAGGTCAGCCAGGCCAGGGCCTGATCAGTGATACCCAGGTTATCACAGAGCCGGTTGAGCAGGATGGCATGGTTGACAGTATCAAAAGCAGAAGAGCGATAGAGTAGGATGAGGATTTCTGTCTGGATACTACCCTTCTGGGTTAGTATCCAGGTTTGAGAGCAGGTCTTCATGGATGTTCAGGAGAGCAGTTTCCGTGCTTCTGGCTGCTCTGTAGCCAGACTGATGGTCGTGGAGACAACCAACAGATTCAGTGTGAAGGTTAAGCTGGAAGATGGCCAGCTTTTCCAAGAGTTTTCCCAGAAAAGGAGTAATGGCGATCGGGTGATAGTTAGCCAGAGAGGAGGGGTCGGCAGAGAGTTCCTTAAGAAGAGGGTGCATAAGCAAGTGCTTCAGAGGAGAAGGGAAGGTTCCAGTGGCGAAAGAGTTTTTGCAAAAGTCGGTCAAGGCTGGAGCGAGGGTGTCAATGTGGTCCTTGATGGTTTTGGATGAACAGGGAATAACCTGTTTTGATGAGACTTTCATAGATCAGACTTGTCTAGAAACCTTGTCAGGGGTGAAAAAAGGAAAGGAAGAGAAGGGAGGAGAGGTTGCCGCAGGAAGGCTAGAGGTAGAGTAAAAAGTAGAGGAAGAAGGAGGGGAGGAAGAGAGAGTGGACAGGATGTCCTGGATTTTTGAGATAAAATGTGAAGCCAGGGCCATGCAGAGGGCCTGAGAGGGGACAGGATAGGTCGATACTGTAGCAGGATTGGCCAGCTCCTTGCAGATTTTGAAGAGTTCAGCTGAGTTGTTAGATGCTGCAGAGACGCGGCCTTGGATGTGAGCTCTCTTCTTAGTGACAGAGAGTCCATACTGCCTTTGGAGCAGCCGGCAGGCCAGTTTTTCAGAGGGTGCACAAGATGCCCACCATTTCCTCTCAGCCACCCTACACTTGCGTTTAAGGGTGATGAGGCCTGAGTCGTGCCAAGAGTTGCACTTGGCATTAGGCTTCAAGCGGATCCTCATGACGGGGGCAAGTACATCAAGAGTGTCAGAGATAGATGTATTTTCCCCGAATTACCCACATACTGGGACGAAGAAGAGAGATAGAGCAATGCAGAGCGGAAAAGACCACAAGCCCAGCAAGCGCTCTAGTTGTTGCTCGCTTTCGCCTGTGCCCAGGAAATTTAAAGAGCAGAAGCAGAGAGCTGATGGTGGCTGCTACTGTTGGCAAGAGAAAGCTGCACCTCTCCGCGAGGCTCAAGGAACCGAAAAGCTCAGACAGTTGTGGTGTAGCCGGGCGGCTCGCCGACCAAGAAGAAAGAAGCTGCTGCACGAGCAGGATATGCTGTGGGAACGGCAGGAGCTGACAAGAGACTTTGGGCGTTCACAGGTGACAGAAAGCAGCGCTTCACTTAAAGGATCCTGAAGCAAAGCGAGCATATCAAGTGGAAGACGCGATAGACAGGAGAGCGAGGAGACAGCAGCCATAAGAAGGAAGCAGGTGGATTACCTTCACCGGCTGAATGCGAGAGGGCCCAGGAATGGCAACGAAAGCTGCTGAGTCCATCCAGAGACGGCAGGGACATCGGGCCATATCAGCGATCGGACGAATGCAAATAAGTATAAAAATAGCAACAGAAAGAGAAAAGCCGAAAAGACTTATTATTAAACGGGGAAACGAGACCCTTGCAAATATGTGAATGTATGCAGTGCACCGAACAGAATAACATATCAAGAGGATATATTGATCAAGCAAGTAGATGTACAACTGTGGGAGCGGGCATAAACCCTGCATGAACAGACGGCCTGGCAGGAGAGTACACCAGGCAATTACAACTGTGTGAATACAAGAAGCCTTGGCAGGAGAGTACACCAGGCAAAGGTCCCTCCAATATCACCTCTTCAGGTGAGCCGGGGTCACCTTGCTCCTTCCCCTTACAGCGGCCGCCCAGGGATCAGAGGGCACGCTGCACAGGTGCTGGCAACTGGACAAGCAGAGGGCCCATAAACCTACACCACCACCGGACGAGGCCTCAGGAGGAAGAGGGGCCCCAGTACCATCAAGCCCCATGGCCGTTAACCCGAAGGATCTTGTGCATTGCCTGGTGGATCTCCAGACGAGGGTAGCAGAGGCCTTTCAAGAACAGTTTTCCTCCTTAAAGTCAGACTTCAAGAGAGCTGTGCAGAAGATCGTGGTGGAACTCTAGAAACTGGGGGAAACGATTGGACACGAATGAGCGGGCCCTCCAAGACTTGGCAGAGAAGTCTAGGAAAAATGATGAGGCACTGGAACAACTGGGACGTATGTCACACAATCTAGAGCTCCCGTGTGAAGACCTCGAGAATAAGTCCCGGAGGAGGTCGCAGACAGAGAACTCAAAATGACAGTCAAGTCCTTCTTTGCCAAGCTCCTTCTGGAGGCCCCTCCTGATGGGTCCGGTTGGACAGAATTCACAGGGTGGGCTTGTTAAGGAGAGAGCCAGGAGCACACCTGAGGGATTTCCTAGCAGCATTTGCATCATACGACCAGGAAGAGAAAGTCTTTAAATACGCCTGGCACAATCCACCCTGCTCAAAAGGAGACTGATGGGACCGGTCGTTAAGATCCTTAACCAAGAGAAGATCCGCTACAAGTGGACCTTTCTGTTTGCCTTGCGGCTCACATGGAAGGGGAGGTAATGCAGGGTGATGACTTGTGAAGAAGGCCTCAATGTGGTGGCTCCCGAAGACGGCGGTGGGGCCCTGGCCCCAGAAGATGTGGGTGGGGGTTACCGGAGGAGGCGGCAATGGGAATGGTCAATGGTGGCAAGAGAGAATAAGCGCTTCCATATGCCACGATGCTGGTACAAACCGGCCGACATGCCAGAAGAGGAGAGGCATTAGAGGGTCATTAAAAGGGGGTTAACTTGAATTGCCTGGATGGAGACACTGAGCTTGTAGGGCCATTCATTGGCAGGGAGGAGGGGATTGAAGTGTTCGGGAGTGGGCTGCAGTGACCGCGCTTGGGAGATCCGAGTGGCGACAATAGAAGCGGGTAGGGATGGGGACTCAGCTGTGGGAGTTTGCGCTATTGGAATCTCATGGGGAGGCTTAGTCTGATCTCTCTGCATTTCTTGAACTGAAGTAGTTTACCGGTACATGGTCACGGTTATGTCCTGAGGCGGTCTGTAGAACCCATGGACTGGCATGGGTGTTCGGTAGGAGGGGGGACTTTCTCGTGCTCCAAGAGACCCACATTTGTAAGCAAGACAAATCGAGGTTCTGATTGCAGATATATCCCCATGGTTAGCAAGTAAATGCAAAAGACAAGACATCAGGGGTACTGATAGCTTTGAAGCAAATGCCCAACCTACCTGGTGGTCCTTGAGTCGAAGGAGGACAAACAATACCTCTTTGTTAAATTCTGCATTAACGCATACATGATTACCCTAGCGATGGTATATGCACCGAACTCCGGACAGGATGGATTCTCAGGATGACAATGGCAGAACTGGAAGGGATGGCCGAGGGGCACGTTATTTTGACTGGAGATTTCAATGTGGCATGGGCACTGGGGGAGGATCGCAGCGGGGCAGGGCATACAAACCAGGGTGCACCATCTCAAAAACTGAAAGATATATTTAAGGGAATGGCGCGGGTGGATGTGTGGCACGCATGCAGGGGCTCAGAAGCGGGTCACACATGCTACTCACACATCCACAGGACACGTTCTCGCATAGACTATATCTGGTTGTCTGCCCGGTTAGCGGGGTGAGTCTGGGAGGTTTCCCTGGGAGCTATGGCACTGTCTGACCATCATCCCCTCTCCCCCTCCCCCCCCCGAGTGCAACAATAGATGTGATGCAATGACAGAGGGGGCTCTGGCATTGATCCCTCCCAGATTGGATACTGGGGGACCCACCCAGTTATGTCGGTGGTGGAGGAAGGGAAAATCCGGTCCTACTTTCAGGATAATACCATGTCAGTACCTCCTGGGGATCTGGTGGGACGCTTTCAGAGCAGTCAACAGGGGAGAATTGATTGGTCTCAAAGCCTCCAGGGACAAACAGAATAGGAGACTGGAAGAAGAACTGGAAACTTAAAGATATCATGCGTAAAGTGGGACACTGCCCAACGAGAGCCACGCTGAAAAGCTATCAGGCAATCAGGGACTAGCTAGATCTGCAGAGGGCCAAGAAGACACAGAGGAGTCTCCAAAATGCAAAGCAGAGGTACTATGTGAGGGGGAATAGAGCAGGGAGGCTTTTGGTGAGGAAACCTAGACAGAGGGGAGCAGCCCAGACAATATTGAAAATTGGGGACAGAGCTGGGGGAAGGATGTGGTGAACACGGAAGGAATTCTAAAGTGCTTCTAGCGCTTTTATGGGGATCTTTACGCCTCAGATAGCACTCAAGAGGGTTCACAAAAGCGTACCTGAATGCGATAGAACTGCTGCCTCTTGTAGAGGAAGACAAAGAAATATTAGAAGGGGATATCACAGAAGAGGAGGATCCCTTAGCAATCGGGAAACTACCCCCCCCCCCCCGAATAAGGCTGCATGTCCTGATGGCTTCACAGCTGTCTTTTACAAGAAATTTCGATCTGTTTTTGCCCCGCCCTTAACGCAATTATATATTTCCTTTGAGGTGACAGGGGCCATCATGGAGTCCATGTATCAGGCTAAACTAGTGGTATTTCCGAAGCCGAGTAAAGATCCAACGAGCTGTGGTTCCTACCGGCCGACAGCTTTGATAAATATAGACAAGATCTATCGAAGAAATGATGGCATCGAGGGCCGGCTTCCAGCTCTTATTCACCCAGATCAGTCGGGATTTGTCAAGTCCGGCCAGACTTTTGATAACATTAGGTGAGTCTGTCACCTGGTGGAGAAGGTCATGAAGCACGGGATTCCGACGGTCCTGCTCGCCTTGAACGCCAAAAAAGCATTCGACCGCATGGAATGGTCCTTTCTCTTTCTCACCATGGCAAGCATGGGGTTCGGCAAACGGTTTCTCCAGTGGGTACAGGCCAACAACCAAGCTCCTACCCTGCGCTTATCTATTAGTGGACATCCCTTGTGCCTCATCCGCCTTGACAACATTTTCGTAGAACCATTTTTACATCGGCTGCGAGAGGCTCCAGCAGTGAAGGGGGTTCCATTCAGGGGCGCGGGAGGGGCAGTTCATAAGGCAATGGCATTCGCTGATGACATGCTTCTGGCCCTCAAGGATCCGGGTGCTTCTCTCGAGGTAGTGCGCTCAGAGATCACATCTTTTGGGATGGTGTCAGGGATAAAAATGTATGTACACAAATCAGAGATGCTAGACCTCACGTTACAACAAGAGCCCCTGAGAGAGGCACCCGGGCGTTCCCCGTTTCAATGGGCAACAGAGAAAATAAAATACCTGCGGATCCATTTAACGAAATCACTGGACGCATTGTATGAAGCAAACTACCCTAAACTGCTTACCGCTCTTAAAACAGACCTGACGCGTTGGAACCCTCTTCATATATCCTGGATGGGGCAGATGGCCTTGATTCGAATGGTGACTCTTCTGTACTTTCTGTACTACTTTCAGGCCCTGCCAGTCTCTCTTCCAGGAGTTTTTTCAGGTTGCTCAATGGGCTTCTCTCCACTTTCATATGGCGCTATAAAAAACTGAGGGTGGCCCTACAGGTACTGTTGGCCCCGAAGTGTAAGGGATGGACTAGCGGGTCCACATTTCATAAAATATTACCAGGTCGCCCAACTACAGGTACTAAAGCAGTGGCTAACAGGGGATGAAAGTAAACTGTGGGTTGGCATGGACAGAGCGGTAGTGGGGCCCCATTAGAAGAAGTGTTATGGACAGCCAAGGGGGATTGTTCAGCATCCCAGTTCACGGCATTGGATGGGGAAGTATGGAACAACCTAATAAAAACGAGGGGGGCATATCGATACTGCCCGACCCGTTCACGCCTTTATTTGGGAACCCTCAGTTCACACCGGGGATGGACAAAGGGGCTTTTGGGAGGTGGAAAAAAGCTGTGCAAGACACTTAGAGATATTATGCAAGGTCAAGAAATCAAATAATTCGAGCAGTGTACGCAGTCCTTCGGTCTATCCAAAGAAGACAGGTTCCGATATCATCAGCTCAGGCACTGGGTGATGCACTTTCCCAACAAGCAAGCAGCGAGTAGACAATTCACCTCATTTGAGAAGTACGTTACATCCAGCTCCGGGGACACTCACAAAATCTCGGCTCTATATACTCTAATCCCTGAGGGGCAACCCAGACGACATGGCCTTACATGAGCAAGTGGGAGGGAACGGCGGGACATCGAATTTTGCAGGAGCGATGGGAATTTCTGTGTGGTAATATTCCCAAGCTTATTCGGTCGATCCAGGTGTGAGAAGCGTGGTATAAGGTTCTCACCCAATTGCACTATACCCTGGAGAGATTAGGGATCATGTACCCAGAGGCTCCATCGGACTGCTGGAGATGTAGTGTGGGACCGGGTGACTGGACATATACTTGGTGGTCATGTCTGGCAATTTGCCCCTTTTGGGGACAGGTACAAAGGTGCATCAAAGAAATGTTGAATTTGGATTTATTGCTGGGGATGGAGGTATGCATGCTGGGTTATGGGGGAGGGAAATGGCGCCGCAAGGGAGAACCATGTTTAAGGCTTGTATGCAGAGGCGTTGCTGGGGGGGGGCTAAGTGGGCTATAGCCCCTGGTCTTTTGGTTGTAGCCCCTTATAGAATCTCAGGAGCTACAACCAAAAGGCTAGCTAGCCCCCAGCCCCAAAAGTTCTGACATTAGCGCAGCCCCGCGTCTTTTCCATACCTAGCAACACCCCTGCTTGTATGGTTATGGTTTTGGCAGCTGTGCTGGTGGTAGCTCGGAAATGGAAAAGCAAGGTCCCCCACACTTCATGATTGGCTGTGGAAGATATAGCACATTTTAGCTATGGAGTGGGTCACGTACAACATTTAGGGGGACTATGCGAGATTCAGGAAGCTTTGGGGATTCATTTTGGCGTACCTCAGGGAGGATTATCGGCTTCAAATGTACGCACAAAACCTATGGATTTTGGACATTGTTTGATGCTGCCACCTTGGTCAAGATGTTGGGGGCAAAGTACTGTTATCTGTGTGCAAGGGGGAAGCAGCTCCTGGAGGAGGGGCGGGCAGGGGGAGTGTTGGACATGGGGGGAAGGGGCTTTGGCGGGAGAGGCTTACTCTGTCACTTATTGCAAAATGTCAATAAACAAATCTTTACAAAAAAAAATCACCTCCAACTATTAAAGATTGTGCTCCACTGTTCTGAATATGTTGCGATAGTTCATGAAAAAAGGGTGAGTCATCAGAATTGGGGGCATACATGAAACACAGCAGTATTTCAGAATTCTGAATTTTGACTCTCACCGATGCAATTCGCCCCTCCAGATCTTTACTGGTCGATAGAACCTTGATGGGCAGATTCTTATGGAGAAGGATAGATACCAGTCTCACCCTTGAATTGAATGTAGAATGGAATGTTTGTCCCACCCATTTGCATTTAAGCTTCCCTGACGCTTATCAGTAAGGTGAGTTTCCTGCAGTAGCGCTATGTCACATGACATCGATTTGAAACATGTCAGAATCTTATTACGCTCTTCTTCGTATTTATTGTCTGCAGTAAGCAACCTCCAGAATGGCAGTAGGGCTCCCCCTGTCCAAGATCCGAGCTGGAGGGTTGCCCCAGCCCACCCATGAAAAGGATCTACACTGTTCAAGCAGGTAAGGGCTGTCCATTAGTGGACAGCCACAACCTCCACCTCTGCCTCGCAACAGACATTCCCTGGCTGAAGTGTTGATTGGGACCAGATAGATTAAATCCCAGTTTCAACCAGTTCAGTCAAACAAAGTACTCCTATGTCCCATCCCTTTTCCTCCATCCTGTATGGGCATCCCTCTCAATATTTTCTTTTCTATTACAGATTTGGGAACACTGTCCACCGGTGTCCTAGTCTGTCCCCGGTGCACGTCTTCCCTACAGCAGATCCCCACACACTCTGTCTCCAATGCCTTGGTGAGGACCACGGTTGGGACGGATGCTCCGTGTGCGACTCCCTCACGTCTAGGTCGCTTAAACACTGACTCGAGCGTTGGAGGGAACTGGATGTGCTCCTGTTAGGGAGAATTCTCATAAATGGTTGATTTCCCCTACCTACTGAGTCCCTCAGCAGCTTTGCTGGATTTCTAGGATTTTTTTTCACCTGGTAAGAGTGTGAGCCTTTTTTCCCACTCTAACATGTGTTTTGCTATGTGTATTTCTACTTTTTGTGTGATCTTGGGCACTGAAGCCTCACCTACTCCAGGGCACCATATTTTTCATATGTGTTACACAGCACCTTCAGTGCAGTGACACAGGGTTGTCTTTTAGACTTCCCACTGACTCTATTTTTCTGGGGCTGACTACTGTCCCCCAGAAAAAGTTAAAGTTGCCATTAACTTTATTTAGTCACTTTTACCACAGACCCAGTACACCCCATCTTCCCTGGAATATTGGAAAGGGTTAATTTTTATCCCTTTTTGTCTGTGCCTCTTGGAGCATTGTTTTGCTCCCTTTACATTAAGACTTGGCTGGTGGCAGTGGTATCTACCCTAACTTTTCTACCTCAATTATCGTATATAATGTTCGTAACGTGGTAATGTTTTAGGCTATTATATTAGCCTCGAACATAAACCCGCTTGACCTTTTATTTTGGCTCCGGCTGGGTTTATTCACCATTTCTTTTTGTTAAAGTCTTTCTCTTGGTTTTCTCTGCGTGCCAAACTGGGGATGACTACTTTGTTCGCTGTCTTTTCGCGGACTTCTGCACAGAAGCCCTCCTTAAGGTGCCTGAAGTCTAGGTAGGCAGGATGTGAGGGAGGGATCTTCGGACCCCTGCCTTGGGTTCCCTTGGTAAGCAAAGTCGCACTCCTGTTTGATTGGGTGAGGGGACTGTCCTTGTCAGGACAGCCACCCTGCTGTGTGATTGACAGCCAGGCTGTATGAATGAGGGAAAACTGCATAAAAAGCAGGTCTCTGGGACTGGAAGAGCAGGGTCGCCACTGGAACGAAAGAACCAACGAGGAACTGGCAGAAGAGGGCCCCTACAAAGACTGAACCGCCCGGAGAAGCCCTGCTGCAGGTCAGAATCTCCAGAATCCGATGACAGAGAAGATCCTCCAGGAAACTTCTTCCCCTTAGCTGGTGGGACCAACCAGTTCACCCAGCTAGGACCCCTCCTCTGGTCGAATTCTCTGTACAGAGCTACAGTGGGCCAGATAGCCAGGAACGTCGGCTCCTGCTTGGGTTTTAAGGAGCGCACCTTTTATTCGTTGCTTTGCTCTGCTGCTGGTTTCTTCCCTGGGTAGTGCAGGACCCTCCAGTCTTCCTACTTCTGATCAGTCCGAGAGTCACTTCAGGAACCGTGAGCCTGCAGGAACTACCAAGAACGTCTGCCTGAGCTACAGCTCCCTCTCCGTTTTAAGGTACTGTGCAAATCTGGTTGTTTGTTTTGTTCAACCGCGGTGAAAGGGTTTGAAATCTTTCTCCAATCCAAGGGCCTGTCCTTCTCTTCTCTTTGAACTAACTTTTCTACCAACCAACCTCGTCCGGAAACCGTGCCACAAACTTTACCGCGAACTACACTGAAAAGTATTATCTTGAGTAAAAGAATTTTTGAACCATTGACTTTGGCCCTAAGCCTTTTCTATCTGATTTTACCATTGTAGTCTCTCTTGTTTGCTTGCCCTGAGTACTTACCTGTTGGTGTGGATTCATTTCTGTTAACTTCTGTCTTTCCCTCCCTTTTAAATTGCTGGAGTGCCATTTTGCTCCCACTTCATTGTGTGAGCTTAACTTGTCTGGAATTTAAGCGAAGTGTTCTGGTGTATTAAGAGAGTGATTTTTAGACTGCTTATAGTGTAATGTTATACAACTGAAGAGTGAAATAAATGTATATTCTTTTACTTGAAAACCTTGAGTGAGTGTTTGCCTGAATCATAGTAATTGCTGTCCTTTGTGTAACTATTTGATACTGCTCACTTACTCTTGAGATAAGTCTGGTTGCTCCGCTACTGCTACCACTTTAACTTTGTAGTACAGGCTTGTACCAAAGGTGAAATTGTAATGTCACTTGTAGTCTTAATTGTGTGTGGTGTTCCCAAAGGGTACTGCATATAATTCTGCCTAAAAGCTCCCTGGATCTGAAGGATGCGTACCTACACGTCCCGATCTAGCAGCCCCATCAGTCCTTTCTAAGATTCAGGATAATGGGCTTTAATTTTTAATACAAGATTCTACCCTTTGTCCTCAATTCAGCACCCAGGGTATTTACAAGGCTAATGAACGCGGTGGCAGCCCTCCTCAGGGCCCAAGGTCACCACGTCTATCCATACCTAGACGACTTGCTTGTCAGGGCAGGTTCTCCAGAGGCAGTTCAACACACCTCCTCTCCCCTCATGAGTACTCTACACGAGTTGGGATTGTCCATCAATCTCAAAAAGTCACAGCTGGAGCCTACACATTCCTGGGCCTCATCCAGGACATGAGCTCCGAGAGTTTTTCCCTCGGAGGACAAGATCACAGCCATCAAGAAGGCCACTGGGCATTTTCTCAGCAGTGCAGTGACCTCTGCATAGTGGTACCAACATATCTTGGGCATCATGGCAGCATGTCCCCTGGCAGTACCCTACACAAGGCTCAAAATGAGGCGCTTGCAACTACAATTCATAACCTCATGGAGTCAGGAGAAGGGTTCCCAGGCAGAGCTAGTCAGCATCCCTCTACATCTCCACCAGGACCTAGACTGGTGGCGCATGGATTACAATTTGCGGATAAGCAGGCCCTTCCGGCAACCAGCACTGCATGTTACCATCACCAAAGACTCATCCCTAGAGGGCTGGGGAGCTACCCTGGACAGCCACGGCGTCCATGCGGTTTGGTCCCTTCAGGAGGCCCACATCAACTGGCTCGAGTTGATGGCCATCTGGCTCGCTCACAAAGCCTTCCTCCCTATGTTCAGTGGCAAGGTGATCCTCATTCAAACGAACAGCTCCACCAGCATGTATTACATCAACAAGCAGGGGGAGACCAGGTCTCCTCCCCTCTGCACTCTAGCAGTCAACATGAACGCATATGCCTTCCCTCCCTCTCCCCTGGTACACAGGGTGATCTGTAAGATAAGGGAGTACCCGCACCTCAGTATCATTCAGATAGCTCCTTGGTGGCCGGCGAGGCCATGGTTCTCAGAGCTGTTCAGCCTTTCGAAGCAAGCCACTGATGGACCTTCTGCTTGGACCAGCTCATCTACTATCTCAGCAGGGAGGCACGGTCATCCACCCCATCCCACAGAAGTTAGCCCTCACAGCGTGGTTCCTGAACAGGTCACACTAAAGCATCTGCGTTTCTCACAGGCTAACTTAGACATCATACATGGCGCTAGGAGCGATGCTACTAAGAGCCAGTACAAGAGCAAGTGGACTAGGTTTTGCCAATGGGCGGAATTAAAGGAGGTTGATCCTCTGACTTGTACGTTGAACGAGGTACTGTCCTTCTCAGCATACCTCGCACACTCCAGGGTGCAGGTAGACACATGCCGCACCTATCTGGCGGCCATTGGAGCCTACCGGATCTCGGAGGAGGACGTTTCTCATTCTCCAACCCGGTGGTTAAAAGACATCTGGTGGGCCTCACCAGGCTCTACCCGCCTATCAAGAAGCCACACCCTGTGTGGGACCTCCACGTAGTGTTGGGCGCCTTGGCCCATAAACCATTTGAGCCAATGGCGTCCGCGGACATCAGGCTAGTCACCATTAAGCCAGCCCTCTTGGTGGGTCTAAGTCTGCACGCAGGGTCAGCGAAATCCAAGCGCTGGTGGCTTTATAGTCTTACACTACCTTTCATAGGGAGAAGGTGGTGCTTAGAACGCATCCTGCATTCTTACCTAAGGTAGTCTCTTCGTTTCACCTAAATGAGGAGATAGTGCCACCTACTCTGAAACACTTGTGTATGAGCGCAATATAAATAACATTTAATATCATATGATACTTTCTTCGCGGACCCTAATGACGAAGCTCAGAGGGTACTGCACTGTCTAGATATTAGGCACGCTCTAAAATTCTATCTGGATAGAAACAAGAGCTTCCGCAAATCAGAGGCTCTCTTTGTCACCTTTAGTGGGTCAAAGCCAGGATATCAGGCTTCTAAGGCCTCCATAACAAGATGGATGGTTTCGGCCATTAAATAGGCCTATGAGGGGCAGCATGAACCGCTTCCGGCAAACATGCATGCCCACGCTATCAGAGCCAAGGCCATGGCAGTCGCGTTCCAGAGGCACGTTCCGTGGCAGGTCATTAGCAGGGCGGTCACATGGGCCACTCCTTCGGCCTTTGCAAGCACTACTGTTTGGATGCCGGCTCCAGGTCAGTCGCGGCATTTGTCCAGACAGTATTAAGGAATTTGTTTACTTAAAGAGGGTCACCTCTCCACCCTGGTGCTACATTCAGGCGTAACCGCCCATACTGTATGGAGGAAAGGGGATGGGACGTAGGAGTAATTATGTTCCTCACTTTAGTGACTAACGTACGTACTCCTATACCATAGTCCGCTGCTTTCCTCCATACGTCCCACCATCCCCCCCTAATAAAACTGGTGTCATTAGGCAATGGTAATATTGTCGACGCATCAATGGGGCCATGCCCAGTGCACCTCTAAATTTAAAGGGGAAGAAGTTTTTTTCTGGTGAAAAAGGTTCCGTCTCCCGTCGAGGGACGCCCTTACAGTATGGGGGAAAGGGGACTATGGACTAGGAGTACGTTAGTCACTACGGTGAGTAACCTATACATTTTTTGACAAATTTATGTCCCTAATGCGATCCCCACAAATGGGTTCAATTCTCAGGGGCATTATTAAGGACATGTTGCCCCCGGCTTCCCTGGTGCAACCCACGACAACACAGCCCATGCCCCCTCCTCCAGCCCCACCGGCGCAGCAGCCCATTCCTGAGGCTCCAGCAGCCCCTGTGCAGGCACGAACGCCCACCACAGAGGAGCCCCAAAAGGTATTTGGTGCCTCCCCCTCGGGGGCAGATGACCAGCAGGACATAGACGAGGAAGAGCAGGACACTCCATCCTCAGCAAAAGCTTTCCATGACAGGATTGCTGGCCTGTCTGAATGCCTGGGCATACCACAGCTCCAGAAGGAGCTCCTTAAAGCAGGAGTTCTGGCGGAGGTCCTGAGCATTAGGGCGGAGGTGAGGTCTGGCATCCCCCTACTGAAGGACATGGATGCTTTGGGCAAAAAGGGCTGGCTCAAGCCCGACTCCACGCAACTTATCAACAAAAAGTTGGATGCTAGGTTCAGACAAGCCGAGGGGGACAGCATACTGCTCTCTATGCACCCACAGCCTCTGTCATGAGTTATCGCTGCTGCATCCAGGTATGGAAAACCTAGGCTTCCTCATCTTGTACTCCCACAGCAGCCCTGCAGAACAAGGAAGAAAAGACTCTCGAATCATATGGCAAGAAGGTCTACTCAAATGCCGGACTACACCTCTGGTAGGCCAACGCAGACTCTATCCTCGCTGCAGCTAATCAACGCCTGTGGAGGGAAATCGCACACTTTCAGCCTGACATCCCTAAGGACAAACAAGCCTCATTCAAAGCAGGCCTATCTGTAATGCTCACCTGGTATCCACGGGGACGTCACTCAGCCTGTTCTGACCTCTTACGACCTTGAACCCTTCCCTGGAGGCTATTCAACTGGAGACTGGGCCTGAAACACAGGATTGGTAGAGTTTAACTCCCTATTGTCTCTGTGTGCTTGAACCCCTTCTTCCCCGGGGTCCAACCCTTCCCTTTGATCCACAGCTCACCTTGTTTTCTTGGATAGTGTGCTCTCCGTCCTGCCTTCAGCGCAGGGGCGCGTTGATTGATGCGGGCTCGTTGCTGCCTAGTTACTTCACTGGCAAGAGTCTGACAGGTAAATATAATGAGTCTTTTGAACAGTTCTCTAACTTAGTTCCTTTCCTTCCTTAGATGATGGCTGGCGTCCGGGGATGGCGTCGTGCTGCTGAGATGAGTAGCGCTGAAGGTGAGTGAGAGCGTGATGCGCGATGCACCCCTTTCGTATTTGTATTGAACTGAGTTCTTTTTCTGTGTCTTTTAGGTGCCGTGACGTTTTCAACGTGGATGCCGGTTATGAAGAACAAATGCGGTGGGTAAGCGCAGTATGCGGCACCTCTTGATGTTTCCACGCTAACCTGGAGTGTCTTTTCCCTCTTGCAGATGGATGAGAAGTTCCGGAGACAGAGTTCCCCCAGAGCGGCTGGTATTCAAGTAAGCGTTTGAAGCTCGTACAGTATTTAAAAATAAGCGAAGATTTGCAGAATGCTTACTAATGCCTTTTTTCTGTTCTTTTCCCTAGGAAGCGGCGTGCCGGGATGGGGATGACACCGCTGAAGATGCCCGCAGAACAGAAGGAGCGATGACTGATGGGCAGAAGCGCCGCAAGGTAAGGCTGTTCCTAACTGTGTTCTTGTTCTTGCAGGAGCTGAGCGCAGAAGAAAGATGCAGGCCTACTGGAGAGCGATCTGAACACAGTGAGTGTCACTCTGCAGGTGCAGAAATCGCAAAGCATGTTTCTGAGCCTGGGTGTGGCTTAAATAGTCTCTGGGTATCCCAGGTGCCTCTGGGCTGAACCACACCCAAAAGACTAGACCGCACATGTAGTTCTGGGAACTGAAATATGTGGGGGCATCCATCTTGTCCCCATCAATGCACTACAAGTCCAATCCCCAATGTTATTCTATGGGAGTGAGTGAGTCTGGTGCCACAAGCGCCAAGTCTGACTCCAAGTGGGTCTTTGGAGGGATGGAGAGGCCTTTGAGGGCCATGTAGATGATCGTGGCCTGGCTCCAGCCTCACATCTTGGAGGGCTGGGGACATGAGGGGCAGGAATCATGACAGCACTCCGCCCCCCCACCCCCCAAGGTCCCTCTCAAGGTGGCTCTTCTGTCTGGTCCTGGTTTGGTTGGATGGTTTTGATGAAATCGTCTAAGCAAGCGAGGTGCATGGATGTACGCACAAGGCTCCCATGTCCTGCCTTGTGGACCATACCCCTTCCAGTCTACTAAGTAGTATAATTTGGATCTGATGTACCTTGAATCTAGGATGTCCTTGACTTCGAATTCTGGCCCCCGGCGACTACTACTGGCTGCGGTGGCGTTGCTACCCGGGTCCCAGATTGAACAGGTTTAAGGAGAGACACGTGGAACACAGGATGAATTTGCATGTTTGACGGCAAAGCTAGTCTGACCGCCACAGGATTTATCACGGAGCTGACGGTGAATGAACTCAGGTATCTTGGACGGAAAGTTTGGGCTCCTTTAATGGACACGTGTTTAGATGCCAGCCAGACTTTGTCTCCCACTTGGTAGTTGGGGGCCTTTGCTCGGTGTTGATCAGCAAACTTCTTTTGGCGATTCTTAGCTTGAAGTAGGTGTTCAGCTGCCCTTTTAAAGGTTTGAGAAATGGTTGTGCGCAAGGTTTTGACTGCTGGCATTTCCAG